>NC_087456.1:24318461-24935384 GCF_036321535.1 Camelus dromedarius
AAATAGCATTTTCTAAGGTGATCACAGGGATGGTGTAGGTACAGTCAGGACCGTCTACAAGTGTCAGAAACTCAATTCAAATCAATTAAACCAAAAACAGGAAGAAAAAGACAGGGAAGCAGGAAGGAAGAAAAAGAAATTAATTGGTTGGCTCATATAAGTGAGAAATGCAGGAGTAGCGCCAGCTGGTTTTAGTCACTGGTGGACCCCAGTGGTCCCACATAGTAATCCTGGGTCAGCTCTTTCCACTCCATCCCTCGGCTCTGCTTTCCACTGTTGTGGATCAATTCTCAGGCAGCTTGTCTCCATGGGGTAGGAAATGTGATCATTAGTGGCTCTGGTATATCTGGTCCTCTTCACAGCTCACAATTTTGAAGGAAAAAAGAGAAACTCCCTTAAAAACCAAACCAAACCCAAAAAACTGTTATGGCCTTGCCTGGGTAATATACTGACCCAGGATGAATCGCTGTGTTATTGTTGTTTGTATTCCGAGAAGCCCGAGAGGAAGTACTTGAGTTGGTACCCTTCCTGATAGAGATGGCGTTGCATAACGGCAACCCCACGTGAATCACAGGTGTGAGGCACAGCAAGTTCCCAAACGGAAGGGATACTGGAAAAGCTACCTATAGTAGGCGAGTTGACGCAATTTTCTGGAAAGCAATTTGAAAATATGTATCAAGAACTTTAAAATGTGCCTGTACATCAGCACAAGGCTGAATCTCCTTGAAGACAAGGATCGTATCTTATTTATGTTTTTGAATCACCAGCTTCAAGAATATTATCGTGAAAAGAAAGCAATAAATGATTAATAAAGAAACAAGCAAATAATTTCTCTTCTTATTTTTAGACTCTATTTTAGGGAAATCAATTGAAACTGTTACAAGAATTTAATCACAAAAATGTTTATTGCTCCCCAAATGACAAACAGTAAGAAATGCATTAGGTAACCTAGAATAATATATTAGTAGCTGTTAAAAATGACGTTTACAAGGGGTGAGGGTATAGCTCAGTGATAGAGTATGTGCTTAGCATGCATGAGGTCCTGGGTTCAATTCCCAGTACCTCCATTAAAACATAAAAAGTAAATAAATAAACCTAATTACCTCCCCCCCAAAAATAATGTTTACAAATAATTCAACTGATGTAGGAAATGCTTATATATGTTAAGTTAGAAATATGTACTATGTATATTAATATGAATATACAATATATATACATTATATATTCATATACTAGAAGAAAATATAAAAAATATCTCTACTGGTCATTTGTTCGTGTATGGAGTTTTTAAATATATATTTCTGTTTCTTATTTCCATATTTGCAATTTTCCAAAGCTACTATGTGTTATTTTAAAAATGAGAATGAAAACAAAAACCTCTTTAAAAAATAGTTGACCAGACAGCTGCTCTTCATAGTAGTGTGAGTGATTTGAGGGTGACCAGATAGCGATATGAGTGACCAGTTCTCACCAAAGATGATCCGGTACAACTTCCCGGGACAAAGGGGTCCAGGGCAATGGATCAAAGCAGGAGGAAGTTTACTCAAGGACACATGAAATGTGCTCTGGGGTGAGAAGTCAGAATTTCAGAGGGACTGAATCTATAATGAAATAAGCAACAAAATAGGTCAAATCCCAAAGTCAAGGAATTAAAACAAAAAAGATGGAATCTGGTAGGTTCTATAGTGGAGGAAGGTGTCACTTCTTAAAGAAGTTACTCCAGGTTAAGGTGGTAGTGCCCCACAGGCTAACTCAGCTGAGTGCCCCACTTTTCCATGGGTTGAAATGATACCCACGATGGGGGGGTAGGGGGAGGTGTTTGTCTGAAGGAAGGACAGAATTTTACTCCCTGGGGACATGGAAGAAATAAAACAAAAATGTGTTTGCCGGCTTTTTATGTGTTTCTGCCCTACCTCTTGTACTGATTTTTTTTTTTTTTTTAAAGAATGGAGAGTATTGAGGGATTAGAGCCAGAAGATAAAGGGCCTTTTTACCTAAGAGGCCATATGGGACTTGGAGCACAGGTGGGCAGAAATGGTTCCAAGATCCAGGTGACAAATTTCAACTCAGAAGTGATGAAAGGGAAACTCTTTCCACGCCCACTGCACCTCCACACACAGACCACAGCATGGTTTTGGCTGGGAGAACACATACTTTTGCACAACCTGGCTCTCCAACCAGAACTTTCTTCGCTCCCTTCTACATCTAGTTAGTTCCTGCTTAAACTCTAGACTCAAGAGCTTTGGTCACATTCCGGCCCCTCCTGAGTAGGCCAAATGCGTGGTGATATGCTGCACCATGTAGTTTCCCTTCACAGAATTTGCCTCACTTGCAATTTACAGTTCTTTAGGATGATTTGATTAATGTCAGTCTCTTCTGCAGATTACAAATTCCTTTGTATTCCTGGTGCCTAGTACACTGCCTAGAATTAAAAAAAAAAACTGCAACAACAGAAAAAAGAAAAGAAAAAGAAAAAAGAACTTTCAATGGATGACTGAAAGTAGAAAAGAGACACCTTATGCATAGGAATGCAATTCCTTCATGGAAGATACGAGGAGCAGAAGTAGTGGCAGGTGGTCATCCTTAAGGAGCAAGCAGACAGCAGGTGACAAGGCACTCCAAGGGAAAAGAGGAGGATCAAACATTGGAGACATCCTAGACTCCATAGAAAAATTACGAAGTGACAGAAAGTGCACTCATATAGCAGCTCACCCCCTCTGCATTCACAGTACATACAACCCAAGATCTCTGTGGGAAAAGCCTTTTGTTCCTATAATCAAATGAATCTTGCTGATAGTGTGAAATGGAAATCAGACTATCTTGAGTGGATTCTGCTGTCTTCTTTTATTCTCACTCATCCCCTCTAGTGCCCCCAGACTTTTTCTGCCCTACACAAGACTCTCAGTTCTAGAGCATCTCATTTTGTCATATGAAAGAATAGAATTTCTCAGGACCTTTGTATTGTATAGGAGGAGGCTCCAAGGACTAATCCCAGAAGGTAGTAGTCAGATCAAGGAGTGCTTGCCAATTAGTTTTGCATTTGATTATCCCTTTGGAGCTGAGCCCCTCACGCACACAGGCACATTTGTGTGGGATTCAATAGGGACTGTTTTTGAAATCTTAGCTTCTTGGGTTTTGGTCCTTGAAAGAGAAAAAAAGAGAGAAAGAAAAAGAAGACAGGGAAAGGAGGGCTAAATTAGGCATTCGAGATTAGCAGATATAAACTACTATATACACAATAAGGTCCTACTGTATAGCACAGGGGACTGTATTCAATAGTCTGTAATAACCTATATTGAAAGAGAATATGCAAAAGAATATATACATATAACTGAATCACTATGCTGTACACCAGAAACTAACACAACATTGTAAATCAACTATACTTCAGTTTTAAAAAAAGGAGAAGGAAGAGAAGAAGAAAACAGTGGGCTAAATTATGTTTGGCCTTGGCTAATCACTAAATTAGTCACTAAGGGTAGGAAATGACTGTAATGATGGTGACGATGATCATGACAAGGAAGAGGAGGATGAGGGGCAGGGGGTGGAAGAAATTGACAACAGGTATCAATCTACAAACCTCACCATAGTGTCATCTCTAGGCTGCTTACCTGCTACTGCAGGCAAAGCCTGAGTAAGAGGGTTATTATTGTGACAAATCTTGGGTGAAAATATTGAAACTGTCTTGTTCAAAAAAAGCTACTACACGGACTTCCTAGTCACTCTTGGGTGACATCACCTGTCTCTGACTTCAGGAATGCTCACGCCATCCTGTGGCCTGGAGCAAAACTCTGTGCTAAGGATGACTCTTCCAAGGATGGCTTCTACATCACCCCCTTCTGAAAGTAGAAGCTGAACTTTTGGAGAACCACCTGTAAGATTTGGTTTATTTAGACAAGCACATGAGTTTCCACTACCCAGAAATAGGTTAACACTGAAGCCATGGGGTGGGGGGTACAGCTCAGTGTAGAATGCGTGCTTGGTGCACACAAGGTCCTGGATTCAATCTCCAGTGCCTCTGTTAAGGTAAAAAAAAAAAAAAAAAAAAACTTTTTTAATTAAAAAAAATAAAGTAAAACAACCAACAGTCTACACTGAAAAAAATACTTAAGCCAAACTTGCTGATAACTGTGAGTGTTTTTACCCTGTTATAAGTTAAGCTTCAAACTAGACTTAATAAACCTGGTCACTGGGTACCTTTTCAGTCCTTCCACTAAAAGCAAAAGATTCAGCCTGGTAGAGGCAGCCTAACTAGTTTAACTGATACTTTCTTCTTGCATAATCTCTGATGTTTAAAATGCTGTGGACAAACAACAGGAATTGAGAGAAATAAGAGGAAAGCCCAGAGACGTTGTAGAAGCCATGCCATAACTCAGGTCAGTGCTGGGCTCCAAACTCACTCCCTTGGAAGGAAACAGCTTTTCAGGGTACAGAAAATTGGCTATTTACCCTCCAAATTTATTTTGTTTTTATTGACTTGACTAGAAAAGCCAAAAAAATAAAGCAACCAGCACAATTTTTAAACTGGTGGATCTACATTGCATCAATTTTAGGTACCCTGTCTAATGTGCCAGGATCGATGGAGAAAAACAGCCATAAGAGGAAAAACGAAAACACATTAAAACAAGAAAAGATCTCTTTGCAAGCAATCTCTTCACTTAGTAGAAGCCACAACTTTATGGCTTTTTCAGCAGAGACAGCAGTGTATTTTTTTAATTCCCTTGCTCCTTTGGGGCATTAAAGCCACACTATAAAGCAGTGGGCTGTCAATCAGTCATGAAAAGCTTAACGGATGATGACATAAATGACAAGAATATGATCTATCGCCACGTTTTTAAACCATTGCCTAATTTTTAATTCTCCAAATTCCTCATAACAAAAAAAAAAAAAAAGAACTTTCTGAAAAACCAGGGAAGAGTTAACATCTTAGAAAGAAGAGGGACTACTTTGTGTTGGTTTCCAGCTCCCAATCCCATCCAAGCTGAAAATTGCATACAAATCTGCATTTGTGAGACACCCTCATCTACCAGTTAATCAAAGCCCTGGAAATTCAAGGAAACATGTGTTTATGGAAATCTGGCATTTCTGTAAAGTTTTGAATGAGGGCTAAATAGAGCAGTTCATCTCATTTTGAAACTAATGATTCCTGCCAAGTGGTTTTCCAAAGCTGGGTCTTCTGGCTCAGTCAGCATTTAGGAATTCATTTATGAGTTGGGTTAGTTGAAGATTCTGGAATTCAAATTTATGTCTGCAGCTCACTAGTTTGCTCCCGATAGGTCTCTGAAAAGAGATTGTAATCAATTTACCAAACCCAGACTTCAGGAAATTTTCACATCCCTAAAAGAAGTTCTGGTTTGGAGCTTTGTCCACTTTCTGAATCAGCCCCTTCTCCATCCCCCTCAGTGCCAAGAGCTGAGTCCTGCTGTGGACCGTGTTTGATTGTCTGTTGCCCTCTCCGCATAGCCATCCTCCATTCAGAACAGCCTCACTGGATGCCCTGAAACTCACTGCCCTTAATACACTTGCCAATGGTTTATAAAATGGCAGAGTATATGTGTGGTTTGTCACCTCAGTTTCTGCTCTTTCTGTTTCTTGACAGAAGTAGCAAAAGCTCTGATAATTATTTATCTAATTTGTTTTAAAGATTTATCTGCCCAGAAATGTTCCAGGAAATTAGAATATGGTTTTGGGGTGTGCGTGTGTGTGTGTGCGTGTGCATGTGTGTGTGTGTGTGTGTGTGTGTGTGTTTCCCTCCATCTTGTAAGCCCACACTTTTCTTTTTTGAAAGGCAAGAAGCAAGCATTGAGCAGCCTTTCAATGTAACCATAAATTTACTACTTTTAAAAAATTTTCCTTTGAAGAAGTCATCAAATAAATTAGCAAAGCTGGAAATGTGCCTCTAGTTTGTGTTGGCTTTGGGTTTTAGGGAGTTACTTAATAAACAAAAGTCAATGAATTCAAACAGTAACAAAGTAATTTCAATGATTAATCAAGTGTTAAAACTCGTTTAACCTCCCCTGTTTTACAAACTCTACATCACCCTGACTAAACTAATAGAGGAATAAGACACCCATCTGGAAATCTCATCTGAAATATTAGATTGGGAATCTAAAATTCAGCCAAATAGTGTGGCTTGTAGGGATATCCTGTCGGATAATAAATTGCATTAATCTTACTTAAATTTTCCATCTAAATCATGTCCTGAGGCCATATTACTCTGAGGAAACTATGCCTTACTTTAAATGCATTGTGCTACTGAAAACGATATTAAAGGAAGGGGGGAGGGCAGAGAACTTTTCTTATTTTTTTTCCTCCTGACTGGTTTTTCCAACATTCAAAAATTCATGTGAAACCTCTGACTCTTCTGGAAGAACCAATGCCAACTCAAGCCAGCATTAGCTCCCAACAGTCACCAATAGGAAATCGTGTCAGTCACAGGGCACTTTCAGGAACTTTCCTCCGATCTATCTCTTTCTTTCCTGTGTGTGAACTCTGGGCCATGGTAGCTCATGGTAAACTTTTTTTTTTTGGTGGGGGGTGGGTACCAGTGGGCTGGGAGGTGCAGGAAGAATGTTCTTGTCTTAGCCTCTTTTTGACTTTCAGATATTCAGAACTGCGACTAGTGTCTTTCCTGATGATTTAGTTGTGGCCTCCTTAGTCCTTTCATTTTTTAATAGAAAACATTTAAATCTGCTTACATTTTTCAACTATTAAAAAAAAATTGCCAGGAAAGGAAAAATTATCATTGTGGCTTTCCCAGAGCTGCAGGCAGGGATTCTGCTGGCACTGAAGCCCCTCCCGGCTCAGTGTCTCTACCCACCACCTACTATGCACCGTAATATTAAGTGAACTAAAAAGGTGTTAGGATAATGTTGACTCAAAGTTAAACCCACAAACCCTCGGAAAGGCTGAGTCGTCTTTGCCGGTTCCGAGTGTCTGCTCTGTTAGCATTCGTGGTGAGAGGGGATTTTTGGGGCAGAGCCCCATCATTTCTCTATATTCCAGAACACAGCCCAGTAGAGAAAATGGGTGGACAGCCATCTCAGGAGCGCTGTCATCTGTCCAGCAGGAACACAGTGCTCCAGGGCCCCTCACATCCAACTCCAGAGTGGTCCTCCCAGCCCCCTCTAGGGCAGACATCACTATCATCATCTGCAGATGAGGAAGCAGGAGTTGTGACAGGTTCCCTCACTTGCCTGTGGTGACTAAACTACCAGGAAGGGATGGGGCCAGGACCAGTGCTGAGCCCCAGTTCTCTGACAATCAAACTACTAGTGGATGGAATGAAGTCAATTCACTTCCAGTCCTCTTTGATAGTAGGTGCCCCCAAGATCCCTCAAATTGTCAAACCCCAGGGGAGCCGGAGGCAGCACCATGAACTCAGCCATTAAAGCCAAAAATCGCTTTGGTTATCCCAGACGCCTGCCCCTCTCCATCCCCCATGTCCTAACAAATTCCAGCACCATCAGAAGTTTAAATGAAAAATGCTTTCTTTCCCCATCACTCCTTTCCATTCTCACTGCCGTCGCGTTAGTCAAGTTCTCAGAACCTCCCATTAGAACAGTCTCCTAACTGCTTAAGAGCCATCACCCTCACCCTACCCTTCCTCACATAACTACCATAAGGATTATTCTAAACTCCCACCATGATAGTACCCCACCCCAAACCCCTAGTGGGCTCTCAATAGCTAGAGATAAGCTCCTGCAGTGGAAACACAGCCCCTGCCTGTGGTTCTAGGTGTATCGCCCACCACCCACCCAAACTTAACTCATGATGCAGCAGATCAAACTCAGTAGGCAGCTTCGGCAAATATCATGTGTGTTTCATGCATGAGGGCATTTTCTTCTTCTCCCTACAAGAACCCTTCCTGCTCCCTCTCCATGCCCCCACCACACAGACTTCTTAATGGCAATGACTCCTATTCTATGCCTCCTCTAATGCTCACCTGTGCTCCCCCACAGCGCCCTCCCCCACACAGTCTTCTCAAGGTCAAGTTGGGCTCTACCCTTCTGTGCCTCCATAGCTTCCAAGCACACTTCCAGCCCAGCATTTAACACAGTGTATTGAAATAATCCACTCACAGCTCATCTCTGAGCAGACTGAAGTCCTTTAGGGCAGGACCCCTTCTTACTCCCCTCTGTCCTCTAACACCAAACCCAGCACCCTGTCATAACAAACGCACAGTAAACGTCCACTGAACGGAGCCCAGATTCTGCTTCTGTTTTAACAGTGTGTTACCTCAAGTTCTTTGGTGATTCAGACAGATTGTAATGATATTTTTTTTTTCCCTGAGGGAATTTTAGCTGGCCTGCTTATCTACTGGTTTCATTTCCCTTTCATTTCCCACAACTCATTACTCCTTCCCCCTTAACTTCCCAGATGACCCGCCCCAGGCAAACTGGAACATTCTCTCTACTCCTTTTTGTTGACCAGCACCTCTGGTCCTTCCATTCACTCATCCAGAGCTTATCTCACTCCAAGCTTTCCCTGCTAAACTTGTCTAGCCCCACCCCAAGCACTCGGGCCATCCTTGAGCTCAGTCGCTTGGCTTTGTGCTTGTTTCTGGGCATTGAGCACTTTTGGTGGCTTGTCCAATTCTCTGAGACTGCTCTGTGAGGGCAGGGACCTCAATTTGGCTGAGTCTCCTGAAAAAGTACACCTTAAGCTCACCCTCCGAGTGATGAGGACTGACTTCAGAAAACACTGTGCTGTATTTAGTTGCTGAAGACTCCTGGGTCTAGTGCGGCAAAGCCGTGTTGGATGTCAACAGTTTAACGTAGAAATGTTACGGACCACCAACATAGAAGAAGCCGTCTGCTCAGCTATCACACAGTCCTGCCAGTGGAGGATTACTCAGAGCCTACTGTCCATTACTCTGTTTCAACAAGCTACTCTCATAACATTCTTTGAGGTCAGATGCTCCCACTGAAATGAATAATGGCATAGTTTATGGTAAAGGGTGAATTGAAAAAAAAAGTGGTGTCATTATTGCTGTAAGTACCCACAAAAGATGTTTATTATCACACACGGACACAGCCACAAGCACACAACTCATTGCTAATAAACTCATTTATTTCCACATAAGGTTGCACAAGGTTGTGCAACCCAGCAGAGGGCTGAGAAATGTCAGCAATTCAGACCGAGACGATTTGTCAACAAAACCAATCCATTTCACCAGCTTCGGCAAACCATTGCTGCAAGAATTGGCCTTTTTTTCTTTTTCCGTAGAAGAAAATGGTTACACACAACCTTAAATAGAAAGGACAGATGCTCACAACCCCACAGACAAAGCAAACATAACAAGCTGAGGTACTATTCAGGGGAAACTTGGAGGTTGTGAGGGGGAGAAAAAGGATGCCATTTTCTTGCCTGAGGTGTCCAGACCATCATCTTGTCTGTGACTAAAGGAAAAGAAATGAAACAAAAACTAAACAGAAAAAAGAGGATTTCCTCGCTTGTTACAAAACTGTTTTTTTAAAGACATCTAAAGTTTCTTTAATGGCTTACACACATTTATAGTGGATTCACTGTACACCAGACACTGTGTTAGGTACTCAGCACATAACAATAAATAAAGCTGAGCTCACAGATCATGCTAATATGAGATGACTGGTTATGACAGAGATATGTCATTGGAAATGATAAGTTTAGAGGGGAGGCATTTCTAGTTTGCCTCTGGCAGACGTTTTACTCCAGCCACAGCCTGTCTGCCTAATTTATTTTTCTTACAATTGTCCTTGTAGATTTTGAAAGTAAATACCTGAAACCATTTGAGGGGAAAGATATATATATATATTTATATGAAAAGCAAATTATTGTTGCCATGACTCAAAGAGAAACAAGGTCATTCAGAGGAAAGAGACCGTGAAATAAAGCCAGAGAAATTCGGGAAATGAGAACACCCTAAGGGCTGTCATTTCGTTTGTGGTAATGAGAATTCAAGAATCAATAGAGGAGAAGCCTTGTCAAAGCTGACTGGACCAAGGTCTGGGACAAGAAGTGAAGCAGTTTTTCGATTTGATTCTCTCCCTTCCCCCCACATTCAGCTGTATTTTTTTTTAATTAATCCATGCCCCCTACAATAACCAAGTGGTCTCACGTCTACTCATGAGGGAAATTCTGAATTCTCCATCTTTCCAGGGCTCAAACTTCTTTGGAGAGACAGATCAGAAGGTGTAAGAGTCAGTGTGACCAGGACATGGGACCCTAGAAGTTGAGAAGTAGGAAAGACCACAGCTGACTAAAACTGTCTGTAAGAAAAAGGAGTTGGATATTCTAAGGGAAGGAGGAGCATGAACAAAAAGAATTAGAGATCAAAATTAGTGAAGTTTAAAAGACTTTAAAAAGTTGCAATTAAGTTCATTAAAAGCAGAGTTCCTATGAGAGACAAGTGGAAATTAAATTTGCCAAGTCAGATGGGGGCAGCCTAAGAAGAGTCCAGAAAGCCAGCTAAAGGGATTTTGGCAGGTAGATACTTTTTGACCTCAATTCTAACAATAACTAGTCTGCAGAACTGATCAGACTGACTGAGGAGATGATCAAATCTGGACATTCGTATTTTTGAAAACTAGCTAGTGATCAAATGTAGTATTTTCCACTACAAGCCTGAGTAAAAGCATTTGTTCTTACTGAATATTTCCTAATAAATGAGAAAAAAAGATATCTAAGGCCCAAGAAGACACAACAAGGTGCAAACATGATTTTCCCAATGTTACTATTTTTTTTCAGACATTTGAAGGACTGTGTTTGAAGACTGTGTGAGCCAGGAATTTTTAGGATATTCTGTCACCGGCTATAACTTTTCCCTTCCCAGGCTGTCCAGTGCACTCTTTAACACTCTGCACTGCAGTGGTGTCCTACGCAGAATGGGGCAGTAACAGAGCTGTGTGGAGAGGATCCTGGAAAATAAATTCTCTTCTGCTCCCAGCTCTCCCACTGACCTGCCACGTCGCCTGGAAGAACCCTCCTCTCTCTGAGTCAGGCTCCTTCTTTGCAAAACAAAAGGGTTAAACTAGTGGCCATTCAGTCTCTTCCAGATCTAAGATGAACAGTGCCATGGAAGATGGAACTCAATCTTCCTGGCCCTAGATCATATCGCAGAAGTTACATTTTAATAAATCCTGCTATCAACATGTTTACTTCATGTATCTCAGGCCCATAAAATTAGAGCGCAGACTGTGCTCTCCACAAATTTGGTCTTTTAAGCTTCCCAGATGTTTAGATTCCAAATAAACAGTAGTAGGTCGTTTGAAAATGACAGCAGAAAGTCATCACTCAGGAAGAAGCTGAGCTTCCTAAACCACAGGCTGGGGAGAGACAGCACGCTTCGAATGCCTTGGGTAGGGCGGCCCCAGCCCAGACAGCCGGTGTGGGTCTGCCAGAGCCCTGTGCGCATATCCAAGGGTGATCAGGGCTGGATGCCACTAACGGGAGGTAGATAAGCTCAAGATATATGATCTGCTTTCCTGCCAAGAGCAATTTGCTTGACAAGCCCCCAGCTTCTAAAATATGAAAGCATTCTTTTCAGTATTAAACGTTTGGGTCTTTGTAAATAAGCTTATATCTGCAGGGGGAAAGGGGAGGGGGGAGGAACAATTTGATTTTTTAAAGGACTAGGCAGAGAGTGAACGTAGCTTATAAATTTCCCAGTTGAAAGAAATGAAAATCAGTTACAGTTTTCAGATTCTGGTCCTGGTATGTCCCTATGAGGAGGATATTGATCTCCACAGGGATCGAAACAATCCAACTTTTAAAAATATACATAACTTAATATTTTAAAAGGCATCGACAATCCTACTCTTTCTTGATCCTTACAGCAACTGTATGAGGTAAGCAGGGAGGGTTCCCATTTTACAGACGAGGGGGTAAGTACAAAAATCTTCAGGGAGTTGGTCAAGGCTTCACAGCTAATAAATATAAATAAATGAGCCTTAACCCAAGTTCAAATTGTCAATGCCCTTTCACAGTCCTCTGTGGTGCTTTCTATACCTCAACTTTTGGTTTTTCTTTTGTATTGACTCATAAGGTAAATAATTTGGCTGTCATTTGTATTAAAGAGTTATGTTACTATGACAAGTCTTCTCAAATTAATATATTAGCTTAACACATGATAATCAAAATTCCAAGAGAAAGTTTTTTTCTAATGTATTTTTAAATGGGCATAATAATGGGAGAATTAGCACTAGACATTATTAAATATTATGTCTGTAATAATTAAATAAGATGGTACTAACAAGGCTAGACAGAGAGATGGAACAAATTCAATGTTTTGAAACAGATCTTAGTAAAAAAAATAATTAATATATGAAAACTGGAACATCACAAATTAAGAATGGAAGCAGTAGTCTATAATTGATGCTAGGATAATTTGTTAGATATTAATCCTTAAATTATGTTTATACATGGAACTAAAGATTAAACAGAATAAAGACTTATATATTAAAAAAGATTAAAATCACAAAAATCAAAAGAAAATACAGGCAAGCATTTACCAATTCTGAATGGAGAAGAACTAGCTAAGCTTAAATTCAATGGAAGAAATTACAAAGGGAAAATATAAAGGTTATTTTAGTAAATATGCTAATTTCTATATATCACAAAAGCATGCTAATCAATATGAAAAAAGTAAACTGGGAGAAATATTTTCATCAAGTATAAGAGACAAAGTTATATATTCTCATGAGATACAGAATTTTAAAACTCCAAGAAGTCAGTAGATAGGGAAAAAACAGAAGCAGATAATTCACAGAAAAGGAAATGCAAATGACCAATAATCAGACAAAAAAGGCTCAACCTCACTAGTACTCTCAAGGCAAATTAATATGATATACCACTTTTTGCCTACCAAGTGAGTAAAGTTTTAAAAAGTATGATTCTTTTTTTAAAATTATAATTCTTGATGCTGAAAAGTTACTGGGAAGTAGCATCCTAAAACTCAACGCTATTGAAAAGTGGGCCAAGACCCCCTCACCGCAAAGCAATTTGACTTTGTTTCCAGAGCTCACCAACATTCATACTCTTGAATTTAGGACTCTCCTAAGGAAATAATCAGACAAATGACCAAAGATTTGTAGATAAGAACATCTCCTGAAGCATTATTTATAATGAAAGAAAAATGTGAAAAAGCACCCAAACGTCTAAAATTACAGAATGTTTAGGAAAATGATCATTCATGCAAATGATGAACTATTATGCACCTACTAAAAGGGTAGCAAAGAGGAAATGTTTTTAATATGATGTTCAGTGAAAAAAGTTTCAAGAAACAAAATCTATATACAATATGACTCCAACAACTTGTTTAAATACCTTAAAGTATACATACAGGAAAAATGCCCCCAAAACAGACACACATACACATAATATGGAAATCCTGTTGACCCATCATCCAGGAGTGAGCATGGATTATGCTAACCCATCAGTTCCCCATATTCCATTTCCCTTGTGCCGTTACAAGAGGGCTGGCCTGTCCTTAGATGCTAGTTGTAGCCATGCAATAGAACATAGGAAACTGAATCCCAAACCTTTAACTTTAGTGGATTCCTCTGACCAACTAGCATAAAGAACATGTCTGTCATGATGGAATGACAGTCATTTCACCACCACCACATTTCTAATGAACTAGCACCCTAGGTGTACACTGGTCAATGGTTTGTGTCCAAGGGGTGAGAATTTATAATTTCACTTCTATCTTACTTCCAAACATCCAATTACATGGTTGAAAATTATGAAGTAATTACATTTCTACTCACCCAGTTTCAGTCATAACGTGTTGATCACAGAAGTGGAAACAGTGTATAGGATTAATTTAAAACATTGTTTGTTTTTTTTTAAAATACTCTAGGTGACTAGAACTCCAATCTATCACCTGAATAAAAAATAAGTCAAATCATCTTAGTTTTTTCTGACACTTGGCTGAATTTTTCCATTTCCACCTCGTAGTAATATATATACATGTCTCTAAGGTATCTGACACATAGGGTCAGATAGGGTCGGGTGGGCTGGAGCTGGCTCAGACCAGCTGGGCAGAGGTGATTCTGCTCACCTCTGTCCACCTCTGTTCAGTGACATTACACTGAGAGCTTGAAATCAGCCACAGGGGATGGCACATACCGGGAAATCACCAAACGCTGCAAACCAAGGCTTTTTGTTCCAAAGAAAGGCTTACTAGCAGACCACAGCATTGTAGGCACTGTAAAATATTTGTTATATGAAAAAATGAATTATTAATAAATTGAATTTTTTTACTGTCATTAATAATAGATCGCTTAGGAAAGAAGGCAAAGAGCAGAGAAAGACTATCACATTTACTAGAACTTTCAAAACAATCTGCTTGATGCAAAACTTTGAGTGTTCTGAGGCAAAATTCAAGAATGATTACATTCCAATTTCTTAATATTTTATCGAAATGAGTGGACAAAACCATGCTCCTGTTGAATTTGGGTATCCAGGAAAGCAAGTCTAAGTCTAAAAAAGTCTAAAAATATTTATAAATCCAAACCAATGGCTTGTATGATGGAAAAAATACACCACATCTCTCCATATATATCTGTGATTGCATAAAGCTTTCTCCCCATGGGGAATAAGTTAAGAACCACAAATATTTATCACCTTTTCTAGGTATTTTGGAGTTCAAAAACTTGATCTCAAACAATGTTAGAGCAATATAAACTTTTTTTTTGCAAAAAAAAAAAAAAAAGAAAGAAATCACTACTGCATAACAGTTACTCAGTTTCCAGATGATTTGATGGTTAATGCCAGGGCAGTAACTAATTAGGTTCAGCCCCTGCAGTGTGATGACGTATTGGCAGCCATAATTGCAGGCAGGCTACAGTTTAACATAATTAATTACAAAGTAGGCATTATCAATCATTATCTAACAATTTGTTAATAAATTTTATTATTCCCCTGAAATAATAAGGAAATTCAAAGTCATCATAAAAAGTGATTATGAAATATTTCAGAGCAGCAAAATAAATGTTAAACAAAATATCTAAGCTCTTTTAAAGTTTTAGTATGACAGTGATACAGTATACACAACATAAGTCAACCATGCCACGGTCCAGGTGGCTCATGAAGCTGTCTGGACCCAGCCTCCTTGCTCTAAAGCTGGTACCTCTGGGACACACAGTACAGCCGTGCGCACGTCACACAGAGCAGCGTGTAAGTCACTTAAAGTCTGTGGGCCTTAGTGTCTATAAATCGGGGTCACTGACCCCTCCCCAATTTATGTCAGGAACAGTAACAATAAAAATTGTTCCCAATAAATTGAGCACCTGCAATGTGTCCCATATGATGTTAAACTAATTTCTATAATGGTTATACATGGTGAATGTTATTATCCTAATTTATAGATGAAAATAACTAAAGTTCAGGAAAGTTGAATAATCTATGCCAGGTCACATAACCAATAATTGTCGAAGGTATCATTCCTCCCTAGTATTGCCTGACTCCAGCTAATGCAGAGTATAATTTACAGCGTCACTGTAAGGAATAAATAAGACCAGGTTTGAGGACACTTGCAAAATCACGAATCACTCCATTAGGGTTTTCAACCATAAAGCATACCTTGTTAATTACACAGGAAAAAGCTATGTCCACAGCATCTGGTTGTTTTCTCTAATCTACTCAATCAGCTCCAGTCCCTAGTTAATTTATTATTTGAATAAAAAATAAGTTACAGAATCTAGCTTTTTCTGATCTCAAGTACGCCTGAAATTTGCTAACATAGTAGACCTTAATGTTCTCAAAAAAAAAAAATAACTACGGGAGGTGATGGGTTAATTAGCTTGATTGTGGTAATCATTCCACAGTGCATACATACATCAAAACATCACATTGTATACCTTAAATGTATACAATTTTTATCAATCAATTATACCTCAAGAAATCTAGAAAAAAACTGAGTACCTCCTATGTATCATTCACTGTGGTATGAATTTAACAAATATTTTGACTAATCCTATAACAATCCTGCAAGAACAATATGATTAAATTTTAAGTATTGCTAAGTGTTAAAAATTATATCATTTTAGCATGTCAAAACAACAACAGAGTTGGAACCACAGCTATACCTAAACTGTGGCTAATCAGCTAAAGTGAAAAAAATCTGAAAAAATACTGTGACTCCCAGAACAAATTTCATTTTGCACTGCTGTATTTCAATTCCCAGCCAACTGCAAACAAAGAGGTTTTCTCCATCCCCTAATCCCTACCCCTTGCGTTGGTGCATTTCATCTGACAGCTTTTCACACATACCAGAAAACAAACAAAACAAACAACAAACTTTCCAAGAGGCTGATATTTATTTGAAAAATTGGGTGATTTGTAGATACATTTTATCCTGAAGGGGTTACATATCCCCTAGAGATAACTGGAAAGAAACCCTTATATACCAAAATCAAGGCTCTGAAGCTCAGGCTGAAGACTGAAGTCAAAGTATTCGTAAGAGCAAACAGTTCCTAAAATTGTTTCCCTGGATGGCTGTCCCACTACTCAGTGGCTCTTGGCATTGCTTATTTATTAGAGCAACCAACAGAAGCTTATCTCCTCTGATTAGCAAGTCTGCCTTTGATTTGAAAAGCGAGAGAAAAGGGGACTGAGAGATAGCGATGGAGAGAGAGAAAAAGAGAGAAGAGAAATTGATTTTCTGCCATTTGGAGCAACACTGTAGGATCTCCAACCTTGACTGCAGAATCTTTATCACTTTGAGGGCAACACAAACAGAGAGAAAGATTGAAGCTGGACTTGAAGTCCCACGTGGAGTTTAATGCGGCTGCAGTGGGAAAAGTTGTGCCTGAACTTGCAAAATGGGAAAACGTAACACAGCAATCATTTGAGGAAATAATAAAACATGGGCTGTGCTTAGGCATCAAACTTGTATACAAAACTGCAGCCCAATAAAACCAACAGAGGGTAACATCTATTTACTTTCACTCCTTTAACCACAATAGTTTAATAGCTTCAATCACTTTTGATGGAGTTACAGGCCTAATAAATGTCACATTCCAAAGTTTGGAAATCTGAAAGCTACGCTGGGTCCCTGCAGTTAATACAACAACCACATCCACCACTCAGTGGCTCAAAGTTCAAATGATCAAATAAACCAATCCAATTCTACTCCCTTGAGCCAATGATATCACTTGTTAGACTTGTCTAATAAATCACTTGGTCAAATTTAATCTCTATGTGCACAATATTATTTAGCACCTCATACATTCTGATCTCTCTTTAGGGCCATTCATTAATTAGACATTGTCACATCTGTAAAATCAGAGTTATACTTGCCATCCTCATTTATCATGTAAAGAAACAAAGGAGCAAAGACTTCTTCCCACTAATTCAAGAGACAGAAGATGGTTTACATCCTGTTTTTTGTTTTTTGTTTTTTTTAATTGAAGTACCATCAGTTACAATGTATCAATTTATGATATTGAACATAGTTCCCTGTGCTATACAGAAGAAACTTTCTTTCAACCTATTTTTATATATAGTAGCTAACATCTGTAAATCTCAGACTCCCAAATTTATCCCTTCCCACCCCCTTTCCCTGGTAACCGTAAGATTGTTTACTAAGTCTGAGAGTCTGTTTCTGTTCTGTAGATGAGTTCATAGTGCCTTTTCTTTCTTTCTTTTTTTTGGATTCCACATATGAGTGATATATGGTATTTTTCTTTCTCTTTCTGGCTTACTTCACTTAGAATGAGGTTCTCTAGGTCCACCCATGTTGCTGCAAATGGCATTATTTTATTCTTTTTATGCCTGAGTAATATTCCATTGTATAAATATACCACAACTTGTTTATCTAGTCATCTGTCAACGGACATTTAGGTTGTTTCTGTGTCTTGGCTATTGTATATAGCGCTGTTATGAACACTGGGGTACATGTATCTTTTCAAATTAGAGCATAGGATATATATATATCCAGAGGGAACTCTAATACAGCCTGTGTTTTATGCACTGTGCTTGGTCTGTTATGATGCTAAAGGTCTCTGATTCCTATGCAGATTTTCTGTTCTTTTTAAAATATTTTTTCTTGCTGAAAAGGGAAGGATAAAAACCAGTGGGACAAAGAGTTTCACAGTGAATGGGTAGATGGTGCAGTAAACAATATCAATGCTTGAAGACAGATGGAAACATCCCCATTAGATTTGGCAGGCTGGAAGTCATTGGTGGGCTGGATAAGAGTCTGTGAGACAGAGAGGGTAGATGTCAGCAGATCAAGCAATGATTTGAAATGAAAGGGAAGATGGTGAATATAGATTACTGTTCCTAGGAGTATGGCTGTGAAAAAAGATGGAGGGTGGATTGTTTGATTGATTTATTGATTGTACTCGTCACCCAGGCTCAAAACCTAGTCATTAATATTTCATCTCCCTTGCCCCCTATGTCACCATCTTACTGAAATTTTTCCAAAATAAATAAACTTCTTTTAGTTTTCACTGTTGTTATCTTAATTCAGATCATTATTATTTCACACCTAGATACTATGAGAACTTCCTAACTTTTTGACCTAGCCTTCTGCACCCTTCTGTACCTTGCTACCTTATCAGATTTATCTACCTTGACAGCTCTTTTTGAGTCTTCTGCTCCAGCCAAGCTCAAAATTGGAGTGCATTTCCCTACATCCTTGCCTTTGTTTTTGCCCCAGTCACCACCTGTCAAATGCTTCAACATCCTTCAAGATCCATTTCAAGTATCATTTTCCCCATGAAGCTGCCCTGCCCTTTCCTGCCAGCGATGATCTTTCCAGGCTCTGGCTTCCATAGACCAACAAGTCACTCATCACTCATCTTCTATTACCTCATCAAGGAACCAGATCTTGTACTTAGCTCTTATAAACACCTCAACCAGAACAGTACACTTAGTTTTATATAAAAAGGTACCTACCTGCCACAAGATTTTTAGAACAATGTTTCTTAAATTATATGATAGAAACAGCTAAAAATGTGGCTTCTATTTTTGGCCAACAGATATCCATTTTATGCACAGTTCGTGATTGTAAAATTATTACATCTCAAAGAAGAAACAACCACCTTCCTAAGGCTTCAGAAAGAACAGACTTCTATAAACAAACAGTTTCATCATTGGGGTGCACAGTAATAACAAACTGAATTGAAAAACCAGATAGATCATAAACGGTAACTATTATTTGAAGCAATAGTATTATGGGGTCACACATTTCAGTTAATAAAACATTATGCAGGAACCTATGTGTAGGGTTCTTAACAACTAGAGATAATGGATTTGCATCATTTAAATTAATCCTCTCAAATTTACTCAATTCAATAAATTTGTATTGGCTACATACCATATGCCCAACACTATAACACTATAGTAGATGCTATTTTTCCTCTACTTTTAAAAGAAGTATTTATTACTAAGGAATACTAATGCAGTCCAAAATGGGAGGAACAAACCTAGTTCCTGGAGTCTTAGCCTTGGATTTAAAGATCCCTAAACTGAGACCTGGCTGTCTCTAATTCACAGCCACGTCAGTCCTCTGTACGCTTTCCTTTCCTGATCCATTTATTGCGATGTGGAAAAAAAAGAAAAAATAATTGAACTTTTTAAACATGAATCAAGTATCCACTATGCAAAAGAATAGATGCATAAATACTGTATTTGGGAGCAATTTACAATAATTAAAGTAAATATGTCTCAAATAAGTGAAAAAAACTACCATTTTAAAATGGTAGATTACAGGAAAGAGTAATGAAATAAATGTAAAATAAATGAAAGAGGAATTCTTGATCTTCAAAACCTACTATTTAGTTGGGCAAAACATTATACATGTATACATATATATATGAAGCTAAAATTAACTTCAAGACCACAAGCTATTTCTTAACTCTCATAAAACAATGAGTTGTCCCCAAACATAACTAGTAACCTGGAAGCTTTAAAACGCATGCAGATTCCTTTTAGCAGTCAAGATAGAAGTCAAGAGAATGATTTTTTTTTTTTTTTTTTTTTGCTATTAACTTTCTATTCCCCGATCTGGGTACTGGATGTATGGGAATATTTATGGTGAAAATATTCTTCAGTTCATGATTTGTGCATCTACATGTACATTATACCTGAAGAAAATGTTTTTAAAATCCTCATTTTAAAATCCCTTAGTCCCATCAATGGAAGGAAGCCAGAAATCTGCATTTCTTAATATCTTCACAAGTGATTCTAAGGATCAGACATGCTTGGGTCACCGTCTCCCCATAAGGGTCTGGCAAACTGATGCATGGGCAACAACTTTCAAGTGAATAAGTTCTTCAGCAGAGCTGGAGGAGGGAGTGACATGATAAGAGCAATGTCTTATTCCATCAAAGATGTGAGTTGAAATGGGGGAAGATTGGAGCCAGAGAGACAAGGGGCTAAGCTGTTTTTATAATACAGGTGTGAGATGACAAGGGCTAAAATGAAGCTAGTGACTGTGGAAATGGGGAAGAAGGGCTGATTGAAGAGACGTTGCGGGCACATAATAAATTCCAGAGGATATATTGGCAGATGTCAAAAGACAAGATTTCCCAGAATTAAATCCCAACGCTCGTAAACTCTGGTATGCTCCTTTATCCCACAGGGTGAGTGTGTGAGTGTGTGTGTGTGTGTGTGTTCTGTATGCCTGGAGCTTCACCCCAAGGGATTAAAGCCTAATCACCACACAAACAGACATAATACCACATAATACAAAACCATCTCTGTTAACTGAGAAGTGGTGAGGATGTTCTTTTAACTTAATAAGTTTCACAGTTCTTAGGTAGAGTCCAAAATACAAACCATCCAATTCTGGAATATTTATTCCATGATGAGATAAGATGCCCTATTTCAATTAAGACTTCATAAAATCAAAAGGAATGAGCCTTAACATGCTCTTTTCTGAAAAACTGATGTAGACAGACACTACGAAAGCTTCCCCACCACACCTCTTTCCTAACGTACAGAATATACCTCATACCATTCTGGGGGCCTCTCCCCAGAAGCTCAGACACTGTGCCAAGACATGCAGTGGTTTAGTGAAGGGAATAGACGTTTGAGAAGAGGATGAGACTACTAGACATATTTCCACTAGGAAACCAAGCCAAACTTTCCAACGAGACCTCCAGAAGCAGACAGCTGGCTGGGTATTCACCCACCATGCCACCTACAATAGCCCTAGTAGGGTTTCTCCCCATAAACGAGTGTGTTCATTGGCTCTAGTTCATGTTTGTTGAAGGAAAATGGTACTGCTCAAGTAATGGAAATGATTCTTTAGTCAATTCAATGAGGTCAAAGATATAATAGTAGATCAGAATCCAACTAAAGGGAAATCGTTTTCAGAAAGCAAATGGAGTCATGGCATTCTTCATAAACAATGAGAAGGGGAGCCCAGCTGCACCATTTTTCAAACTTTGATAAGAAATAACCTTCACTGTCACCATCATGAAAATTGAAATGCAGAAATTATTACTCTCTCTTGTCCTTTTACAAACCATAAAAACAATTCTTATGGTACAAATCTGCCAAACAAAATACATTAATCCTTAAAGCTAAAGGCTTATAGGTATAAATGCTTTATGACTTGTGCTTATGTGTGAGAGTGTGTGTGTGTGGTTTGTTCAGCAAAGTAGCTGCCTGAGTCAGATACTGCTTCCCTGCTCATCTGACTTTGGACTTTGACACACCGCTTGCTTTGGCCAATGGAATATGAGCAGATATGATGAGAGTAGATGCCTTAAATGTGCGTGTAGGTCTTGCCCTTTTGGGTTCCAATAATCTTCCATGAGAAGACCATACTTTGAGTAAATATTGCACCTTTATCCCAGGCTCAGGACAAATGCACATGAAGTCCTGAACTCAATCTGCAGCCTGGATTCAAGAAATATAGGAGTGCAGGGAGCCAGGGGGTGGGGGGGGGAGGGAGGCTCAAAAAAACTATTTATATCTCAGAGAGAAAAGAAGAGATTGAGCTCAAAAAACAAAATACTGTGTAAGAAGGAATATTCAAAGAAAGAGTCCTTGAAAAGAAAATAGCAGCAGAAATAGAAGAAGATTCAATAAAAGAGCAGGATAATACAGTAAAGAAATTCTTCCAGAAGAAAACCCAAAATAGAGAGAGAGAGAAAACAGTGCATAAAAAATAAAATATCTAGAAAATTAGTTCAGAAGGCTCAACATTCCAACTAATAGGAGTTTCAAAGGGAAAAGAGAAAATATAATGGACTAAATGTGGGACATTTGAGGAAAAATGTCCCCAAACTGTAGTATTGAGTATCTAGATTAAAATACCTACAAAAAGCCTAATACATGAATGAAAAATGAGCACTTAAGAATAGCATTATGAAATTTTAGAATGTCGGGCAAAAATAGAAGGTCCTAAAAGTTTCCAGAGATAGACAATAGTTCTTGGGAAGTAGTATATTAAGAATTAGATTGGTATCTGACTTCTTAATTCTGGAACTGAATACCAGATGATAAGACAAAAAGTAATACCTTCAGAATTTAAGGAAATTTCAACCTAAAATACTATGTCCAGACAAAATTTTTTTTAATGTAGTGGTAGAATTGATGTTTAAAAAACATACCTCCTAGGCACCCAGCTGGAGGATGTTATACAAAAAAAAAAAAAAAAAGAAAAAGAAAGAAAAAAACAAGGGAGGAAACCAGGAGAGAGACATCATATACTTTAAAAAGCAAAGTATCTAAGACAGGTAAGAAGTGAGAGGAACTGTTGGGATGTTTTATTTATCAGTGCAGCCAGGCTATAGTGCCGAGGTGCTTGGCCAGACATCAGTCTAAATGTTGCTGTGAAGGGTTTTTAGGGAGATTGACATTTAAATCAGTAAATTTTGAGTAAAACAGAGTCCCCTCTATCATGTGGGTGAGCCTTATCCGACATTTGAAGGCATTAAGAGAAAAGACTGAGGTTCCCGGAAAAGGAAGGGATTCTGCTTCCAGGCTGCCTTCAGACTCAAGACTGCAACACCAGCTCTTCTCTGAGTCTCCACCTGCCAGCCTACTCTGCAGATTTCAGATGAACCAACATCAGCCAATTCTTTCAGATGAATATATATGTAATTATTATGATGTATTTATATAAATGAATAAATTATATTTATATAGATATCCAATAGGATACATGTGTATGTGTAAAAATAGATACCTATCTATGCACACACACTATGGGTCTGTTTCTCCAGAGAATCTGAACTAATATAACCAGCACTGTATTAACATCAAATTTTGAAAGAGACATCTGACCTCTTGGGAGTTTGGGATTAGCAGATACACACTAATATATACAGAATAGATAAACAACAAGGTCCTACTGTACAGCACAGGGAACGGTACTCACTATATTCAATACCTTGTAATAACCTATAGTGAAAAGGAATATGAAAAGAATGCATGTATGTATAACTGAATCATGATGCTGTACACCAGAAACTAACACAACATTGTAAATCAACTATACTTCAGTTTAAAAAAAAAGAGACATCCACCCCCTGCCATCAGTATATTCCTATGTACCAAACCCCAGACATTTTATTATGCAGACTCCAAAGGCCCTCATGTTTATTATCAAAACTCAAGAACACCGAATTTAGAAAGGGCCAAAGAAGCAGCGCCTGTGGCAAACCTGAAAATTATTGCTTCCGTGATTCCTCAGAGGTCAGCTTTGCTACCAGGGCAGGTCCAGTTTCACAAGACTTACCTCAGTGGGACCAAGAATTAATTCCAAAGCTCGCTCCTTCCAGGAAAGTGAGTTTTTCTGTATACTTTTTCATCCACAAGAATGTGGGCTTGTTTATCCTGCAACCTCAAGATTTTCTTTCTTTCTCCCATTTCCCACCTTAAAAAAAGGATACTTGTTTTGAGTACAACTATTTAAAAAAAAAAAAAAAAGGCTGTGGGCCACTGGTGGTGATTTGAGAGCAGCACTTGGAATTCAGTCCTAACTTGGAAGAGCGATTTGCCCTCCTCAAACCCCCTTTAACATCAGTAATTCTTGTCTGTTCTTCCTTTGGGAAACTATGTCAGAATCCTCATGGGAGATTTCCCCAGTATCATCAGCCCAGAGCATCCTATTCCTTCTAGAACCTATTAGAAAGTCATTTTTGCACTGGATAGAGTACTGTTGGCATAACTACTTAACGATTTTTAAATTGGGTTGATTTTTAAATTAGTTGATTACTTCTAATTTTTAATAATTTTTTACTGTAAAAACAAAAACACAAAAAAGTAAGTAGAACTGATCCAAAACTGTGCCACTTTAAAAAATGATACCAAACACAAATTAAAAGGCTCCTTTAAGGAGATATCGTTGCAAATTATTTAGAGTATGTGCTTTAATTTTTATAATTCTTGTAATTCTGTGTAAAAGTTTTATCATATACCATACCTTTTAACTAATCTCTATGGGTTTTGAGGAGGGAGACAATGTCATATACACCACTCTGCCTCGCTTCATTTTACAGTGACGTAAGTGTATAGTAGTTGCTCAACTAACGACAAAACAGAACACCTCCTGGAGAATGAAAACAATCAGTGTTTTTAGCTCCTACACCTCTCTTTCATGGGTCAATTATTGCAGGCAGACTAGTTGCGCTGTTAATCAAATAATTCTTTCTCACAAACAAAGGGCTTCCATTACTGGCTCAACTATCTGCTGTATCTCCAGCTCAGAAGAGAGCCCCTTGGTGCCATGAAGCTCGCCACTGGCATATTCCTCGTGGAATTCTCAAGTAAAACAAGACCAAAGTACATGGCAGAATAACATCCATGTTCTCTTTCTTCTCCACATCCAAGCCCTTAGGCTGCCTTTCCCCCCTTAACAGGGCAGCAACAGCAGTGGTCCCAGCCTTCCTAGGGAAAGTCTCACCAAGTCCCGGGTGGACAGGATAGCTCCAGCAGGCGGATCATGAAGCTCCAGGGCAAATGTCAAAGCAAACACAATTTGAAAGATATTAACTGAGACTGATGGAAAGCTTCCCCCAGACTTTAACATGACCAAATCATAAAGCAACCACCAGATGGTTATAATTACTACTCAGCTTTATTCTCCCCCTACCCTCTTCATGAAAGGATAAGGGGCGGTTACCCATCTGCAAGGTCTGTCTACTGTGGGCTTATGCAGGGAAAGATGGGGACTGTCTTCCCTACTGCCTGGGCCCAAACAAGAAAGTCCGAACATGGCCAAAAGGTATTAAAATCCCAAACAGAAGGCTGAAAACATTATTTTCTTCCAGACTCAAATCAAAGCCCAACTAGTTTAAGGAAAAGTAAGTAGCTATTTCCCATCCTGTGTGTTTTGGGGAAATGCTAATTAAGCAAGAACCCGCCACCAAATATCTCCTTCAGCCTCTGTCCCAGTTCCAGACATCTTTCTCTTAGGAAGTCATGCCCTCCATGTCTGAAGCTTTGGGGTCCTAAGAATCTCCTTGCCGTGATGGTCCCATCACACCCCGTATCCTCCTTTCTAGTATTCCTCGCAGTGCTGAAGGCAGGCATTTGTCCCAGAAAATGGCAAATTTGTGAGGGGAAGAAAGGGAAGAAAGAGGGAGATATGGCTGGTGGGGGTGGGGAACGAAAGACATCTGTAGAATGCAGCTGAGGACTGACTCAAGGCTACCTACTTAATTCTCAAGGTATTGTTTGAGGAATCATAACAAAAGCCTACAAGACTGCATTTCCTTGAGGGCAGGAACTACGTCTTCTTTCTTATTCCTGTTTCTCTCCAATCACAGTGTGTGGATGAATGAGTACTGTTAGTTGCCATACGATTTCGAATACTGTGGAAAGAGGTTATAGCAAAACTCAGTTTTCATACTGCCATCCCAAATCTAGCCTTGCCTGATGACTTTGACTATGAGAAACCCCAGCTACAATTATTCCCACCTTCATCCAGCTCTTCCTGTGCTGCCTTATCTGGAGACCCTACATTTGAGCTCTGTCTCACTCTGGTCCACTAGATGTGGGCTCTTTGAGGGTGAGGTTGCCTCACACTGGCCTTTTAGATGCTCAGGGCCCAATGCATAGTTAACTTTCAACAACTATTTGCAGAATGATTGTGGCCTGCACTCCCCTTCCCAGAGGTCCTGAATCTGTGCCAACAACTTCATTACTGACCCCCATGGTGGGGAGAGCCACACACCCATTGGAAATCTGTTGATACCAACTGTTGTGTGGTGAACTCCAAGTTGACACAGGGCCCTCCAGGTGTGAAAGCTTCTGCCCTTTGGAACCTCACAGAGGACTAGGACCAGCAGGGGTTTCAGCTGCGGAATAAAGGGCTGGAGAATCCAGGGGCCACTTCTGTTCGTGGCTGTTCGCATTCAAGAGCTGTCACCTCCTCTGTCTCCCAGCAGCACAGCCTACCTGACTCCTTCAAGAAAATCCTGTGGGTTCTCCAAATACAGTTGGAGGTGAGGATATGTGAGGAAATACAGGACCCACCATATGAAATCTTGAATTCCTATCCAAAACATGCTGGTCCAGTTGTCCAAATATATCACAGATATCAGGTTTCAGATAACAGCTTTTGGTTTCAGATGTGGTCGTTGGTTAACGTGGAGCCGGATACTAAACAAATCAGTACTTCTGGCTACTTTACCAAATGGATATTCCCTCTGGAAGCAAAAAGCAATCCGGCAAATTTAAAAGATCGTAGACTTTTCAGCCACGTGGGTCTCATTTTATCTCTAGTTCTTTTATGTACCCGTTGTGTGGCCTGGGACAAATTTTACCCTTTCTCAATCTCAGTTTCCTCATCTGTAAAATGTGAACAGTAATAAGATTATTTATTTAATCTGAGTAGATTAGAGATGTAAATCATCTCACACATATTAGACATTTACTAAATAATAGTCATTATGTGCCATTTAATCTAACACACTGTCCATCATAAGATGTACCTTTGTTTTATGTACCCAAAAGAAAGAAAAAAACGCTGCCAGTTAAACTACATCAAGTTGCTTTCTTATCATGTCTAATTCCTATTTCATGCTCATTGAAAGGAGTGCTTTTAGGCTTATCTGATATGGATTTTTTAATCATATAAATGTGTGTCCATACAAAAGAAAAATATATGCAAAATAAAATGTTAAGATGTTCTTAAAATGTATTCACATCAGTTCTTGGAAACCTCAGTTTTCAAAGATTATAAATTATGAAAATAATATATTATATAATTAATGCAATAAAGAGCTGTTTCATAAGTACACAATAGGACATATGATTGCTCTGCAATCCCCAGCTCCACTACTAACCCTAGCACTTTTGGCAAAGTACCGACCCTCCCTAGACCCAGGATTGTTGGAAGATTGTATAAGATATTTATGCCAAACTTAGCACAGAGTCTGGCATAGAGTAGAATTTAGTAAGTGTTCCTTCCGTGCCAAGAGCTAACAATGAACATAGTCAGAAAGAGCAACAACAAAAAGCATAATAATTGCTATCTGTATGAGCAATTTCACCTACATTATCTCATTTGATCTCCCCAATAGTCCCACAAAGTGGCCAAAGAAAACATCACATCCCTTTTCCAGATGAGTAACTGGAGGCTCAGAGAGATCAGGCCATTTGTCAAAGGTCACATAGCTAATTAGAAACTGACGTGCAAAAAAAAAAGGTGGGAGAGGAAGATACAGCTTAAGTGGTAGAGCGCATGCTTAGCATGCATGAGGTCCTGGGTTCAATCCCTAGTATTTCTTCTAAAAATAAATAAATAAACCTAATTACCTCCCCCTGCAAAAAAAAAAAAAAAAGAAAGAAAGAAAGAAAGAAAGAAACTGAGCCAACACTCAAGTCCTGTTACTATCTATTTCAGGCTACTTCCATCAAACTTAGCTGCCTTTCTATTTGCACAAAATGTTTTCACATGCGTAAGAACAAGAACATCTCTCTGACTTCTGAACCTTTGAAGTATCTGTGGGATAAAAAGTCTGGCCAATTTGGATTCAAATCCCCATTTTACCCCCCATTTTACAGATGAGAGAACTGAAGCACATGAGAGCAAAGAAACTTGCCCAGGCTCATAAGGGCAACAAAAATGAATCCAGATCATGGACCGCCAGAGTCTCTATTCTTGACCGCTCAGCCGCACTGTGTCTTCTCCATAAGAGAAAAATTTTACTCATTTTTTCAGAGTGACCAGAATTTAATTTAGATAAAGCACACAGTCCAATGGCCAGCATATAATGGGTGCTCAATAAATAGCACCTACATTCACTGTAGTTAATAATAATAATATTTTAGCAGCCCTGCTGTTGCATTCTGTAGGCTGCAGATGCCCACTCAGTCCTGTTCCGGGCCAGATCCGCATGGGGACGGGAGGCCCACACAGTCTTCATGTGGGAGACTGAACTTCTTCTGCTTCCGCAAGCTTCCTCATCTCCTTTCTGACCACAGGCATAGGCTGAAAGTGACATGCAGAAGAACAACAGCCAGAAGGTGTCTTTCGCATTTGAGGATTATTGAATTGATTTTGTCTTTCCACTGAGAATTAATTTTTATCTTCAGCAAAAGTCTCCAGCTGAGAGCAGAGTGGTAGTCTTACTCACTGTGAGCACACCGCCAACTCAGCTTTCCTGCAGGAAATGCAAGACTTGTGACAAAGTTCTTGTGAAATCCAAACAAGGGTTCTCGATCATGACTGCTGTTGGCTCGTAACCAAGGGAAGACCCATCAGCTCAACACTCTTTCACACTGACATGTCAACAGAACAACAATCTGCAAATTTGCTAATGGTTCCTCTTTACCTTGGCTAAGCCTAGATTCTAAGAAAACAAAGACAAAAGTGAAAAACTTCCTACCTGAGGTCCCAAAGAAGCAAATGTCTAATTGCCCCATTAGCTGATGTAAAACAAATTCTTACTGTGAGACTTCTTACCCAAAATGTCCCATGTGCAGGTACAAATTAAAAGGAGTTGTGATGTTTTAGAACAGAGAGTCTTTACTCATAGGAGCTACAGATGCATTCTAAGAGTCTGAAATTTTATCCAAAATTTTCTGGGTACCTGTATAAATGGTTTTCCTAGAAGAAAACTTAAAGGTTTCAATACTTTCTTGAATGAGAGTATTGCAACCCCAAAACCAGTGAGAATTATTGCTATACAAATAAACTTGACACTGAAAAAAATGTTCACAATGGGTTGTTAAATAATAACACAAACATTACAGAGTGTTTTTGTGTGGCATGCTACTCTTGCTCGAACAATACATGTATTTACAGAAAAATATTAGAAATATACATGAAAAAGATTAACATCCCTGGATGTCAGATTTATGAGTGATTTTTAAAATTTTATTCTGTATGCTTTTGTATGTTTGCATTTTTTTCTAAAATGAACATATGTTAGTTTTGAATCTGGAAAAGCCTGGTAAATACGATTTTCAAATTAATTTTAAGAAACAGTTATAAACCTTGGTCCATATCATTATTTCCCAAGTTATTTGCGAATCTCTCTCTGGTAGTATTATGTGACCTCGGTAATAAGAATCTATAATCCTAGCCCTTGGACTGATCAGATAGTCATTTCTGAGTCACAAAATGCAGGTAAATATGTGTTAGACCCAGTTCAACTTTTCAGCTTTGAAAAGAGAAAGCCATTACTTTTATAAGAAAAGAGGACTGGCAACTTTGAAGAGAAGAGGAAGGAAATAGGAGAAGAAAAAAAAAAAAAAGGCTATGTAACCCACTCAAGCTACTTGTTAAGTCTGGGAGCAAGCACTGCAGAAAGTAGTTAATGCTTGCAGGCTGGTTCAAATTGCAGTTGGGAAAATCAGGTTTACATCAAATGGCCTATTAATGTTTTATTCTGGTAGCAGAACTAAGGAACCCATCCGAATGCAAGAAGGCAAATACCTTAGTCAAGGAGACTCTGGTAAACTGTCCAGAAGTGGGCTGACTGTTGGCGACCCTATCAACATGGAGGGTTTGGAAAGTGAGAGTCTTAAGGGATTCAGAATACAGAGAAGTAGCCACACTAAGGTTGCCAGATTGAGCCAATAGAAGGCAAGTTGCCTCATCAATTTAAATTTCAGCTAGATCGCAAATCCTTTTTTGTTTTTAGTATAAGCATGTTTCACGAATTATTTGTTGTTTAGATGAAATTAAAATTTAGCAGGGCATCCTGTATTTTATCTGGAAAACCTAATCCACAGAGAACAAAGGAGGAGCAATCTGTTGGCATCTTTTCTCACCCAAGAGAGACAATGTGCCTACTGGAGGAAGAGTGGGTGGAGGTGCAGGTAGTCTGGGACTGATGGATTCCTTAAGGAGCCAGAAAGTCTTCTAGAAATCAAAGGAAGCACTGAGTTCTATAGAGCCTCTTGCTTCCAGGTAAGAAAATTGGATCTTTCTAATGTTGTTCTTCTGGTGGTTAAACCAATATTACCCCAAAAGCAGAAGGTAGACAAACCCAGGAAAGTCCCTGAGTACGTAGTGTGCAAGCAGACAGCAAAGGGAACGTGCTAAATGCCAAACAGTAAACCTCAGAAGTACTGCCGCTGGGGTGGATGGGAGCTCTGGTTGGTGACGTTTAGCTTTTCAAGATTTAGTCAAGATTTCAGCACTTCATCTGAGTAGCTTGCACCTTGCAAAATTGTTTTCCATAAAAAGCACTCTGAAAAATAAAACAATACTTAAAAAAAAATAAGGGAACAAAGACATGTGTTGATGCCTGGATCTATGTGACACCAAATGAATAAAAGGTGGGGAAATGTCATCCTCCAGATGTGTCATCGAGGTAGTAACAGAGAACACTTCTGGTCTGCGCATGGATGTGTGGCACGTTAAGGCAGCCTATGATTAGGATGTTGAAAAACATCAGCTGGGAAGTAAGAAAGATGTCATTTGATATTGTCCATAAATAACCACTACAATATATTTTCATTAGTTTATTTTTAGCTTATCTTAAAAACAGAATTAGCCATGAAATAATTAGCTCTGCATCTGTGACACTAAATAAAAACACTGAAATGACTTCTTAATTTTTCTGTTTTGCATCCAGTACATCCCCGCCCTTTGTTCTCCAAACAACTGACTGAGGAAGTCCTTAGAGACAGAGGGTTGGAATCCCACTGAAAGCAGCCTATCCCCTCACCCCCATCCTCCCTAGTGAGTACAACATACTAGAAAGTTAGATTCTGACACAATGTAACAGCTAAGGTGTGATGGGGGAAGCTGAACACCATACTTGATGTGAAACAAAGGATTTATTACAGGGATTAGACAGACATAATTGTGGGAGCTGCTGAAGAAGTCTAGGGGATGCTTCTGCATCTGGTAGCGGCCCTGAAGTTGCTGTAGGCCAGCCCAACCAGCAACAGGCTGGACATGAAACAGGGAGACCTGGAAGCCATCTCTGCCTCCCACCACCTCAGACCTCAGCAACATAGAAAACCTGCAGAAGAAGCAGACATCCTGTGCCACAGCACTAATGTAAGGCTCCTGGCCCAGGACTCAAAGAACCTGAAGGAGGAGACCTACTGGGGACTGGAGGAGCTGCAGACCCAGCTGTTGTCCCACATCGTCAAGGTGATACCACGTGCAAACTACAGCCATGCCTGGTGACCCCACGCCCACCCTCTGAGCATAGTGGCTGCTGCTTCCCTTACACCTTCCAAATCTCTTGCAGATTTCTCTTGTGTCCCAACCCCAACCTGCGGCCACACAGGGAAGGGGATTCTGGGGCACGCAGCTCCGAACACAGCATAAAAGGCTCCCCCAGTACCAGACGCGATTCCCCGTCCTGCCACTACCTAGCTGGGTGATTTGGGTAGACGACATAACCTCACTAAACCTCTGTTTCTTCCTCTGTAAGGATAATATTCATTAAATCATTCAAAAAGCAAATGTGCCAAGTGCTCAGTGTACACAAGGGTACCTAAGTTCCTGCTCTCATTCTACTTGTGTTCTTGTTGATAACACATTATCTTCATTGAAAGGTTGTTGTTTGGATTTAAGAAGATGGTGAAAAAGAATCTAGCACTTAGAAGGAGGTCACTCTATGTAACTTACCCTGTGACAAGTTCACTTTTAGAGTGAGCTGAACTTCACTGCATCTGATGAGTCAATCTTCCTTTGATTTCCCTACACATGAATTTGGAGAACTACCATCAGGGACAATCAACCCACGAGTGGATTCCTAATACCATTTACGGTCATTCTCAGCTTTTCCAAGCAGTGCCCTGCTCTGCTTTCTTACTGTGAGCAACCTAGAAAGCCTTGGTTTGCCTCTGTTGGGAGTCACAGAGCAGAATCTGCTAGGGAAAAGGAAAAGGGTGAAATCTGCCAGGAAGAAAGGTTTAGGTGTGGAAGGAAGGTGTCCACTTTCCAAATGGCTGCCATGGTGCTCTTGTTGACACTGCCATAGTCATTGTCACATTGGATACGGAGCAAGGGAAGAAAAATGGTCTCCAGCCAGGTCTGGGAGGGCTCAGAACAGAACTTCAGGGAGAGAATAACCAACCACACTCCCAGCACGTGCCTCACTGGAAGTTATGTTAATACCATAATTTCCAACTGGGCAGCGACCACACCTGCCTCCTTTCCTACTGCTCTCTCTGCTATTGCTGGTGGCAGGTTGGTGGTTGGATGTTTTAGGTGGTTTTCAACATTTTGTAGCTCAAAACTTAGCTCTCTACTCTGCATGGACCAGTTGTAATTAATAATTTGTCATCAAAGTAGTTCCCCGACTAGGGAGTACTGGGAACATGGAGAGGCTCTCTGAATAACAAGTCTGATTCTATCCTGTTGCATGGATGTGCTCCAACAAAAACACCCATACACAGTTCTGGACTACAGAGATTATTAAGAAATACCATGTTTGAAAATCTCTCTCTGTCGCTCACCTGCTAGAACAATACCCTTCCAGTATCTTTAAACTGGTTACAAAAGAAAAGGTCTTGCCTGACTCTTAACAGCCTCTGATCTTACTATTTGAATAGTCACATATGCATATATTCTACCCCCCACCACCTCACCACCCCCCCGCAGGTGTTTTCATGCTGAACCTCCACACAGGAGCACTAGTTTCTGGTCTATAGTCATATTTACAAATTCAGATCATTATGGGAGATAATTATACTCTGGAAATGATACAACATTTGGATGTCAAAAAAAAAAGTCATTATTCTTCGAAATAGATGGCTGCTAGCTTTCTCAAGAACTCATTTTACAAACCCAAGTTAAAACAAATGAATATATGTTCCTCTTTTTGCTTCCTCTTTTGAGCAATTTTATGATTGAAAAAAAAAAAAACACTTTACCACAATGGAAAATACCTCATTTTTCCATTAAAATGTACTCTTTTTTAAACAGCTATCAATTTACTTCCCTGTCCACTGGGTTAACAGGAGCTGTTCCTAGGAGACCAAGCCAAGATCTTAACAAAGAGGTGGAAAGGCAGGTGCTTGGCAAGCAAGTCTGTGAACCATTTCACATTAAGAGGACCCTGGCAATGTCAACAACAGCACAAAATCAGCCAACTAGAAAATGAAAACAAATCATGTTATTAATTGGCAGTTTTGTCTCCTCTGTGCCGAATAAGAGGCCAGGATGATTTGGCCACACTTGGAGGCACAGATTCAAGCAGCCCTTCTGATGGCCAGTGGGCCCAGACTGGGAGGGTGCTTGGTGTATATACTACTTTGTGTCAACCAACAGAGATCGTTCACACACCCAACGCTCAGTTGAAACTTGACCGAAAAAGATGAAACTGGGATTACTGGTGAGGACCAATGTCCAACTGGTTGAATTTTAAACTTTTTGTATTAGCCCATAACTATCCTCCTCTCTAGTGAAAGAGGACTTCTCCACAGGTACATATTCCAAGACAAAGAATTTAATCAAATATACTGATGTTTAACATCATGTAGACAAAGATTCTGAAGGATTGATTACATACTTTGCCTTTCAACAAGATTTTTTTTTTCTTTTTAGTTACGAGTCACAATGCCATCAAAGGAAAAATGAGGAAGCTATGGATAGTTCAGGATTTGGCTCCACAAACTAATTTCACTCTCACAAGTTAAGATTTCCTTACTGGTAATAGGAGTCTTCCCTCTTTATTCATCTGTCCAGAAGGTTTGTATGTCTTCCCAGAGACTGAGATAGCCCTGCAGACAATTTCACCCTTACAGTTACCTCAGGTTTATACATGTTCTCCACACACAGTGTTATTCATAGCAGATTGATAGGTTTTTTCTGTTCTTAATAGTTTAGCTTTGAAAAGCATATGATGGATATAATACAGCAATCAATCTCTTAATGATCTGTTCTAAATGGACAGAAAAGGAGAGATACACATGAGATCCAGGTAGTTTTAATCTATAGATACCAGAAAACATTCGCAGTATCTCCCAATTCTCTCTCTCTGTCTCTCTGTCTCTCTCTGTCTCTCTCTGTCTCTCTCTCTCTCTCTCTCTCTCTCTCTCACACACACACACACACACACACAATAAAAGCATCTATGCAGCGTCTCATAGGAAAAATTAAATCCTATTGACTCCTCTTGGAGAATGTGTTGGCAATAACATCTACCTAAGATGAGAAACACTTAAGATGAAGAAGAGAAGCAAACAGTTGGGACAATTTTTATGTTGGATCATAATTTAAATCCTAAGTAACCTGGATTTGGCTGAAATGCATTCTTTTTTATGGTATTTTTTCCAAATAAACTTTAGTGAATGAGTTTGTGGTGCTAAAATAGAAATACAGTAGAATCTTGTTATTGCAAAAAAAAATTGGCAAGGCTACCAATGAAATCATGTCCCTTGAAACATAACAACCACCTACAGTAAAAGCACAATTCCTCTCAATGTGCCCATAAAGAGGGTGTTAGCCCTGTTCTTCAGACTCGACACTATAAAAGGGTTCCAGCACATTTAGTGAACCCACATTAAACTTGATCATTCTTATCTTGCCATTAGTGTAGTGTGTTAAAATCCACGTCCCTGTAAATTGCTGTGTGGTATATTAAAGGTATTAAAAGTACATGAGGTAAAGTTGTTTTTATTACATTTCACTTTAATGTCTGATCATTAGAATATCATTTTCCCATCTCTATTATTGCAATTATTTTTATTCTTCCATGTGTTTGCCCTTCATGGTGGAGGGGGAACGGGTGCGCAAAGGGGTGCAGAATTTTTTTGAGATTTATCAAAGGAGCGACAGAATTTGGTAGATAGATTTGGTAAGACTCCACACGCTATACCTACAGGGGCCAAGACTTGTCAATGCCACCCGGTTGTTGGCATCGTGCCTCACCCATAGCAACGCTCAAATCTAATTACAAGGTTCCAGCCACGAACGTACCAGTGTCCCCTGTGGAACATTAGGTTAGCAGGCAACGCTGCTGAGCCAGCCTTCACTGAGGCTCAGGATGGTTGGCGTTTCCAAGTGAAGAGGGCGTTCACTGTTTGCCTCCAGTTACAGGGCTCCACAGCCCCCCACTGTCTCCCGGCAGGGCCCGGATTCTTTGTGCTGAGCACCATATCATTTCACCTCCGTCAGGCACAAAGGCATATATCTGAGAACGTGTGAGGAGCCCAAGCCTGTGTTGTTTTTTTTTTCCCAAGCCTATGTTTAAAGCATTTGCGAAGGTGAAAAAAGAAGTGGGAGGGCTTACATGTTCTCTTTCAGGGATGTGCCTTGTCTAAGTTGATGATGGGGCTGATCCAGGAGCCAGTTGGGAGTAGGGTTCACACTCTGATCGCTCCTCACCTTGGACATCTGCCTACCTGAGACTTCTGAAATGCCAGGATGTCCCACCTCTTTGCATGAAGTCCCCTGATAAGCTGACTTCCAAGAATCATTACAGTTAGAAGTGGAAGGGCAGCAGACTTTAGGATGAGGAAAGGAAAGGGGAGAAAAAAAGTCATTTCCACTTAATTAAATAGGGTTTTAAAGAAAATTCAAGTCAGATGCTTCCAAGACTGGACACCAGACAGAAAGTAGGCCCTTTGGAGGTATGGAATCCAATAATGAAGAGCTTCTTCAGGGAAAAATCTGGGTCTTTCATAGGACCTACATGGGACCAAAGGTCAAAAAATCCAGTGGAAAAAGAAAACTGATTTGCTGGAGTCAGAATTATGAAGAGATGAACAAAAAGTATGGCTATCTGAACCTTTTTTCATTTTAACAGCTTAGGATGATGCCATTGGGCACACTGTGGCATTCAGAGCTTCTTAAGAGAAAAAGGATGCTGCCAGAGGTGAGTGTATCAAGTCCAGAAATTACAAGACCCAGAGGACACTTGAAGGCAGTGATATATAGAACCCACAAAGTATGTGCTGCTCTGTCCTTCCTAGGATTCAACTAGAAAGCCTCATTTCCCTTCTTGAAAATAGCTTTTTCGAGTTTTATTTCTCCAAAATGAAATCTTACTTCCTTCCAAATCAGCTCCCCTCCTCAGATCAGCAAAATTTGACATAGCATTAAAGAATACCAAAACAATTTCTCCAGAAAAAGTGGATTTTTATAGAAGACAGTTATTTCAAATGCAGCATGGGCAATCCTATATCATTCATTCATTTGTTCAGCAATGAATCACTATGTGCCAAACAATGTAGTCATTGCAGGACTGAGGTGCCATCAATGTCCTCCTTCTCTGGCAATTAGGATCTCTGTATTAAATCAGGTCTCTGTGTTCTCTCTGCATACTTTGCTTTTCAAGAACTTTATTATTTAATTTCATGATTGCACAAAGAATATATGTTCTGTTTAAGTCAAAAAACACAAAGATATATAAAGAAAAAGCCAATCCCACTTTCCTAAGGTAACTCAGGTTAATAATATAATAATTTGGTGTATATCCTTCTATTCTTTTCTCTATGCTCATATAAGCATATATTCATATAGAGGGAAATTGTCTTTATTTATGGTAATGAGTTCATTCTATCAACATTACAAATTGATTTTTTCTTTTTGCTCTTTTCCATAGCAGAATATTATGAACTCATTGACACTACTGGCTTCCCAAACTTGGTAAAAACCAGTTGAATTTCACACAGTTTTAAACTGTTCATAGTTGCTTATGGATAGGTAGAAACCTACTACAATATGGTAAGGATGCACCAATTGTTCTCTTCCTTCAAAATATTTCTTCTGGTTCCTGGAGCTCTTCATAAAGTACCCACATTTCTGAAAGTTGTTGTTGACGGTGCCTTGAAATTGGAATCATGGTAAGTCATCATCGTCATCCATGAACATCAGGCTAGAAAAACTCCAGCCCTGAAGGAACATAGGAAGATTCACTAGTGTTGATGGTGAACAGGACTGGCCAGTGAGGGTGAGAGATGATGTGGGTGCCAGTCTCTAAGAAGAAATGAGTTATCTAAATATGATCCAAAAATCCCTCTCCTGGGCATATATCCAGGGGAAATTCTAACTTGAAAAGATACATCCACCCCAGTGTTCACCCCCAAAGACTGGGGATACATAGACACAGGACCCAGGTCCATCATCACAGACTTCAGCACAAGGCTTGACCCAGTGAACCTAGTTTCTAGACCCAGTACCACAGACCCATGCATAAGCCTAGTCCCCTGGACCAAAGCACCAGACATGACCACCTGCTGATCCAAGCACCAAGGATTCTAGTAGCAAGTCTGTCATCAGACACTAACAGTTGGCCCACCCGGAATCTCTGGGCAGGCTGACTGGGAAAAGGTTTTCCCTGCTAAAGCCTGTCTATAAAGACTGGAAGAGGTTATCTGCTTCCTCAAATGCATAGACACCAATGCAATGCCACAAGGACCATGTATAATTAAGGAAACATGACACCACCAAAGGAAACTAACAAAGCTCCAATGACTGACCCTAAAGAAATAGAGATCTACGAACTATCTGACAAAAAATTCAGAATAATCCTCTCAAAGAAATTTAGTGAACTACAAGAAAACACAGGAAGGTAACGAAACAATATTAGGAAAACAATTCATGAACAAAATCAGAAGTTCAACAAATAAATAGAAACCACTAAAAAAAAAAAAAAAAAAACCCTAGAAATCTTAAAGTTGAAGAATAAAATGAAGGAACTGAAGAATTCAATAGAGAGTTTCAGCTACAGACTTAACCAAGTAGAAGAAAGAACTGGTGAACTTGAAGGTAGGTTTTGAATTTATCTGGAGGACTAAAAAGGAAAAAAGAATAAAAAAGAGTAAATACAGCTTACATAAATTATGGGATACTATTAAGAGAAACAACCTAGAGTTCCAGAAGAAGAGAGGTAGAATGAGACCAAACACTTATTTACAGAAATTATGGCTGAGAACTTCTCAAATATGGGAGAGATTTGGACATACAAGTTCATGAAGCTAATAGAATACCCCAAAGTTTCAACCCAAAATAACATTCTCTAAGTTGTATCATAATAAAACTGTGGAAAAAAAAATCAAAGACACAGAGTGAATTTTAAAAGCAGTAATAGAAAAAAAAATCCTAACATCTAAGGGAAGCAATACCTTAACAAGGTTATTTGATTTCTCAGAAAGAAACCTTCCAGGTCATGAGAGAGTAGGATGAAATATGCAAAGTGCTAAAAGAAAAAAAAAACTGCCAAATAAGAAAGCTTGATTGGCAAACGTATTTTTCAGAAATGAAGGAGAGATAAAAACTTTCCCAGACAAAAGCAAAATGAGCTTATCACCAATAGGTCTTCCTTACAAGACATGCTTTCAGAAGTTCTTCAAGCTGAAATGAAAGGACATTAATTTGCAACATTAAAATATATGAAAATATAAAATATACTGGTAAAGGCAAATACATAGTAAAATTCAGAATATTCTAATAGTGTAATATGGTGGTGTGTTAATTACTTAACTCTGAGATAAAAGTTAAAGGACTTTTAAGTATTTAAAAGTATTTAAAATAACTATAGCTACAACAATTTGTTAATGGATACACAATAGAAAAAGGTAAACTGTGATTAACAAAAACATAAACCATAGGGAAAGAGTAAAGGGGTAGAGATTTGGTTTTTTTTTTATTGAGATCAAAGTTAAGTTATTATCAGCTTAAAATAGACTATTATATCTGTAAGATATTTTATATAAGCCTCATGGTAACACAAAGCAAAAACTTATAGTATGTTCGCAAAAGATATATAAAAGGGAAACAAGGCACACCACAATGGAAAATCATACAGTCACAAAAGAAGATTGCAATAGAGAAGAGAAGTAACAAGAAAACTAAAAACAGAAAACAATTGTTAGACGTCCCTTGGTATCTGTAAAAGACTGGCTTCAGGACCACCCACAGATACCAAATGCTCAAAGTCCCTTCAATAAAATGGTGTAGTGTTTGCATATAACATATGCAAACCATCCCATATAATTTAAATCATCTCTAGATTACTTATAATACCTAATACAATGTAAATACTATGGAATTAGCATAAATACAATATAAATGCTATGGAAATGGTGGCCAGTGCACGTCAAATTCAAGTCTTGCTTTTTGGAACTTTCTTGAATTTTTAAAAATATTTTTGATCTGCAATTGGTATTATCTGCAGATATGAAACATGCAGATATGGGGGCTGACAGTAGTAAGATGGCAATAGTCAGTCCTTATCTATCATTAGTCACTTTAAATGTAAATAAATTACATTCTCCAATCAAAAGACATAGAGTGGCTGAGTGGATTTTAAAGAAAACAAGACTACATGCTGCCTACAACAGACTCAATTCAGCTTTAAAGACACACATAAGCACAAATTGAAAGGATGGAAAGAGATACTCCATGCAAGTGGAAACCAAAAGAGAACAGGATAGCTATACTTACATCAGATAAAATAGGCTTTAAGTCAAAAACTATAACAAGAGACAAAGAAGGTCATTATATATTGATAAAGCAGTCTATTCTTCAAGAAGATATAACAATTTGTAAATACATATGCACCCAATTTCAGAGCACCTAAGGAAGGAAATACTAACAAATCTGAAGGAAGAAATAGGCAACAATACAATAATAATAGGGGACTTTAATACCCTACTTTCAACAATGGTCACAATCAAGCCTTAGCAAATGCAAGAAGATTGAAATCATGCTAAATATCTTTTCCAACCACAATAATATGAAACTAGAAATCAGTCACAGGAGGAAACTGGAAAATTCACAACTATATAGATCAAAGAAAATATAAAAAGGGAAATTCTTAAAATCTCAAAATAAATAAAAATGGAAACACAGCATATCAAAACTTATAGGACGCAGCAAAAGTAGTTCTAAGAGGGAAGTTTATAAGTGATAAATGCCTACATTAAGAAAAAAGAAAGATCTCAAATAACTTTTCACATCAAGGGACTAGAAAAACAAGAATAAACTGAGCCCAAAATTAGCAGAAAGAAAGAAATAACAAACAGCAGAGCAAAAATAAATGAAATACAGACCAGAAAAACAATAGAAATTATCAGTGAAATTAAGAGCTGACTTTTTGAAAAGATAAACAAAATTAACAAACTTTTAGCTAGACTAACAAAGAAAAAAGAGAGAAGGTTCAGATAAAACCAAAAATGGAAGAGGTAACATACAACTGATACTACAGAAATACAAAGGATCATAACAGGCTGCTGTGAACAATTATAAACCAACACATTGGATAACCTAGAAAAAAATGAATAAATTCATAGAAACACACAACCTACCAAGACTGAATCATGAAGAAATAGAAAATCTAAACAGATCTATTATGGGTAAGGAGATTGAATCAGTAAACAAAATCTTCCCAACAAAGAAAAGCCCAGGACCAGATGGCTTCATTGTTAATATCTACCAAGCATTTAAAGAAGAATTAAATGCCAATCCTGCCCAAATTCTTCAAAAATATTAAATATAGGGGGACACTCTCTAATTTTACAAAGCCAGTATTATTCTGATACCAAAATTAGATAAGGACACTACAAGAAAAAGGAAAATACGTGCCAATATCCTTGATGAATATAGAAGTAAACATTCTTAATGAAAGACTAGTAAACTAAAACAACAGAACACTAAACAGATCATGCACCATAATAAAGTTGGATTTATCCCTAGAATGCAAGGATGTTACACCATATACAAATCAATGTGATATATCACATTAATAGAATGAAAGATAAGAATCATATGATTATCTCAAATAGATACAGAAAAATCATTTGACAAAAGTAAATTTTTGTTATAAAAACTCTCCATGTTCTGGGTATAGAAAGAATATATCTCAATATAATAAAGTTCATATATGAGAAGCCCACAGCTAACATCATACTCAATGGTGAACGATCGAAAGCTTTACCTCTAAGACAAGGAACAAGACAAATGTGTCCACTCTCACCACTCCTAGTCAACTTAGGACTGGAAGACTTAGCCAGAGCAACTGGGCAAGAAAAAGAAATAAAAGGCATGCTCATCAGAAAGGAAGATGCAAAACTGTCTCTGTTTGCAGAGGATGTGATCTTATACAGAGAAAATTTTAATTATCCCACTGAAAACTATTTCTGTGAAAAATGACATTAGAATTTTGATAGAATTTTGATAGGATTTCACTGAATATATAGATGGCTTTGGGTAGTATGGACATTTTAATACTATTTATTCTTCTGATCCATGATATTCTTCATATGTCATGTTCATGTTCTCATGAGAACATGAGATATCTTTCCATTCATTTGTGTCTTCTTCAATTCATCAAAGTTTTATTGTTTTTAATGTATAGACCTTTCACTTCCTGGGTTAAATTTACTCTGAAGTATTTTGTTTTGATGTTACTGTAAATGACATTGTTTTCTTTTTTTTTTCAGATATTTTGTTAGTGTTTAGAAATGTAACTGATTCTATATGTTGATTTTCTATTCTTCAACTTTAAATTTGTTGATTACTATATCATTTGTTGCATTAATCATAATTACTTTCATTTAAATTTAAATTAATTAAATTAATCTAACTTTAACTTAAATTTAAGTACTTGAAATATATATTGTTAAATTTAAATTTTAAATGTGTGACAATATAATTATTCTGACCAATTAATATGATCACAAGAAATTTTTAAAAAATTAAGTGGCTAAAATCTAACTATACTATACCAAATCACCAGTTCTTTTTTTATTTTATTTTAGCTTTGTTTTTCATTTGCTGGCCGAATTTAGTATAGTATAGATTTTGCATTAAAATGTAGGTGTCAATATCATATTTGAAAGGGACCCAACTCCAAATTCCCAGGTATAATGAATTATCAGTTCTTGGTACAGAGAATAGTTCTCTACCCCTGGCAATTAAAAATGCTATTTTTGGTGCCATGTTAGATACCAGGGGATCCAGGAGTCTTAGCCCTGGAAAACCACATGAGCTGCTGTGTGCCTCACTCAGAAAGTAGAAGCCAGGATAAAATTCTCCAGATTGACTTCTCCCTGGCCCCTGACGCTTCAGTCACTCAGCAGAAGACTCACTGACGCCATGTGCTCCAGAAAAAGGGTCTGCCAACCCCAACAAAGCAGGGAAGATCACAGAAGTGCTCACATTCTTGGCTGGGCCTGCCGATTTAACAGCCTCTTTGTAGAGGATGTTTTTATTTTTGATCCTATATCCCAGAAATTTGATTTTCTTGGAATAGAAAATAAGAATGTGGGTGGGCCTACTCATTTCATTCTCTCACTCTCTCTCTCCCCCTCCCCCTCCCCTCCCCATGTCCTTATTTCATGCTCTCCATTCTTTTTCTCCAAGTATTTTCTTCTCTTTTGGGGCCTTTATCTCCCCCGACCCTTCTCAGAGCCTTTCTCTCTGACTCTCCCTCTCTTCATGGCCATAAATGGTTTCCTCTCTCCTAGACCCAACAATTGATTAAATCACTTCATGGCAAGTCTAATTCAGGTATCAAGATGATCAAAATAAACAAGCAGCACATTAGGCTTCCTAATTTTTCAAACATCTTAAGCATTAAAGGAGGCCAACTTCAGCAAAACTCATCTGTTACCTTTTAATGACTGCTTTTCAACATCACCCAGTTCTCACCCAAAGAGCACAACAAATCCGCAGTCTTCCTGACAACTAAGTTGAGCCTCTGAATAGTTTCACATTCTCTACACTTTCAATCTCTCTCTCCCTTTCCTTTCCCACTATAGCCAAAATTGTACTATAAAATTATGTTTTCAAAGGTTCTATTCCAGTCCCCATAATCTAGAAACAAGAGAGCAAGGAGTTAAGATGTGAATCTCACTCCTAGTAACAGTCTTCTCACTAAGCATGCCCACTGACTCCCCTCGGTGCAAAGGCAAAATGTGGATTCTGCAGTGGAGAGGGTGACAGAAACACATCAGCTGTGAAATCGTCAGCAAATTACCTCCCTTCTTTGTGCCTTAGGTTCATTCTAGGTGGTTATTAGAGCCATCTGCAATTATTACTCTTCTCTCCTCCCAGTTACATGCTAGAGACTTCCTTTTCTACTCCTTTTGAAGTTGGGCATTGGGCATAGATAGGACTTGCTTTGTCCAATGAAATATGAGCAGAGGTGCCATGCATCACTTCCCAACAAAAACTCAAGAGGCAGTTCACCAGATTCCCTTTTTCTTCTCCAGAAATCACAAAAATGTATTTTAAGATGGAATTTCTGTCAGCCTGGGTCCCTTTAGGATTTCAGTGAGTCAAGCCTCGTCTGCCACCCCATGTAGAATGTAACCCATGGTGGCATGTAGATTTTAAGCAACTGAGGTTTGAGGGTGGTTTGTTACATATCATAACCTAACTCATCCCCTCGGATACATTCCTTTTCTATAAAGTGGGGATGATGATAATAATACCTCGAAACATCCATTGGTGCTCTTAAAAGCAAACGAAATGACTTACCCACAACACGTGGGCATAGTAAGTGCCCAGTGACTGTTGGTTATCATTACTCCTATGAGGTACCTTAGGCAAACTGAACAGATTATTAGAAGCAGATCAATAGCCTTGTCTTACAGCTAACTTTAAACAGTAGCAACAGAGGTGTAAGGAAACACCACTTAGAATCACTCCTTGGAAAAATATTCCTGCCTTCCCTATCCTTGTCTCCTCCAGTAACCAATTATCACTCCATACATGCGCTGGCCTGCCTATACAACCCACTCTCTTAACAGAAATCTTTCTCCAGTACTTCACCTTCTTGGGATGTCTTCCCAAACCAATCTTGACTCATGTAGCTTATTCCATATTATACAACAAACCACTCTTTCAAATGCATACGTCCAAGAGTATACACTGTATGCATTTCCACTTAGGTTTACTCAGAAATGTCTTTTGTTCATTTCACAATTGTTCAATTTTCCTAAAAGGATAGGAACTATGTCATCTGTTTCTCTGATGCAGTTTCTCTATTTCTCTTGCAGGTTCCATATTTCCTTGACATACTCCCCAAATCATCCCATATGAATCCTTCACCCCTACACCTCAGAACCTACAGTAAAGACTTGCATTTAGAAGATGCTCTATTAATGTGTTTTGCTGACTGGTCTAAACCATGCCAACACCTACAGAACAAGGTGAAACAAATGAGGGTTTACCAAGGATTGATCATCAGGGTGATGGCAAGTTCCCTTTCACCTATATCAGGATTTCTGGCAATTTGAGCATGTTATATTATCCAAAGGGTTGAGTGTATAGGTTCGAAAAGCTAATTACAGTAATTAAAAAAGGACATGAGAACCGTGGCTACCCAAAGCATCCATGGGTCCATCCATGGATCCATCAGAGGAACAGAGGAATCATAATACACTTCCACAACATACCTATCTCTGCCTGTAGGAATCTGCAGTGTAGACAGACCCCTGTGGGTAGTTGCTGTCAAAAAAATCAATTTGAGCTTTCTCAGAGCAGGAAAAACGTAGCTACGGGATAAGACTCAGTAGCTTCCTATATGTCATTTGTTCATCTGCTTGTCTGGGTCAGCAAACCAGCTCTCGGCAACCCACCAAAGAGCGGATCAGAAGCAGAATGGACAAAGGAATCCAGAGATAACTGCTGACCCTGACTGCAGTTTTAACACTTCTCCTTTCTCCTTTAAAAAGGCAACATGCTTTGTTTGTGTTTGACAGCTCAGTGGTGGCTAAGCATGTGGGGCACAGAATCTCTTTCACTTCCACATTGCCTAGTTTCCCAGAAACTAGACTTAGATCTTGAAGCCACAACAAAGAGATGCCCATTTAGCAAACTGACCTCCTTTATCACCACAGCAGTTTCTGTATTTTCAAAATGGTTGCCGATACCTGAGGGAAAAGAAGATATTTCAGACTGTCAGCTTTCAGCCTGGAGATGGCTCCCTCTGGGACATGCATGCTCATGGGGGCTAGAAATAAACTGGAAAAATAAGAGCCATAGACAGCCTCAACCTCACATGAACCCTCCTTCATCATGAGCCCCCCATAACTAAATTATTTACAGGAAATCTACCTCCGTCCTTCCTTGGTGAGTCTCCTTCTCCAAATAAACTCCATTCTTCCCTTTTTGGTTAATAAAGAGAATTGATCATGTGTAGAATCACCCTGCAAGTGGTCAGGAGAATGGACTCCAGATGGGTACTGCTATTACGAGAGATAAAGACCGGAAGATAGACACGCTTTCACACTGTCCACGTAAAACTGAAGTTCACTGGCTTATACCAATGAAACTTAATTTACTCCTATAGGTAAATCTACATGTACTAAGTAAATATGTACTGTTTTATTATTAAGTGAAACCAGTACACAGTAATAAAAAAATACTGTACAATATTCATATCTATCAGATCTCTAATCAAATTTCACTTCCTTAGACAGTCCTTCAACCACTATATCTAAAGTATTGTCCTCTTCACCATTACTTTCCTAACACTACTTTATTTATAGAATTTATCATTATTGGAAATTATTTTCTCTATTGGTTTATTTGTTTATTACTTTTCCCACCTTTGGAATATAAGCTCCATATGCAGGAATTTTGCCTAGAACAGTCCCTAGCATGCAGTAAGTGTTCCATAAATGTTAGCAATTTAGATAGAGAGAGAGAGATATGCTTACATACACACAGAATATTCCAAATAGTGAGTGAGAAAGTATTAACAATGATTAGCTTTAGGAAATTGGCTTAAGAAGTCCAAAAATAGGAAAGATGACCTTTACTTTTCATTTTATCATTTGGATTTTTACCATGAAGCCATATTTTTCCTCTTTGTATCACTGGATTTTTACCATGAAGCTGTATTTTTTCATAATAAAAACATTTAAAAAGAAAAAGAAAAGAAAATATTTGATCATATAAAAATGTTAAATTTCACATGGCCAAAAAATACCATACACAAAGCCAAAAGACAAATAATAGATTAGAAGAAAAAATAATTTCAGTACAGAGACAAGATAATTTAATTCCTAATATATAAAAAGCACCTAAAAATTAATTGGAGAAAGATAAATCAACAGAAAAATGGGTGAAGAATGTGAACAGGCAATTCAGAGAAATGAATTTTCAAAAGGGCAATTAATCAATGAAAACATATTCAACTTTAGAGAAATATAAAGTGAGATGAAATACCATTTTTCATTAATCTGTTTGACAAAAATTAAAAAACAATCAGTATTAACAAGGATGCAAGGACCTAGGCAACTTATTGTTTGAACTCTCTGCTATAGAATTAAAACTACATAAACATGAGGATATTTTATAATGCTAAGGGTAGCACAGTTTTTAATGACAAAAAAAAAAACCACAAAAAAGTCTAGAATATCATCAACAGAGGACTGGTTGAACAAATTTCATATATTCTCCCAATGGAAAATTTTTAAGATATTAAAAGTAATATAATAATTATTGACTAGAGAACTGTCCATGATATTATGTGATAAAGGAAGTCATAGAGTAATGTAACTAGTGTAACTAATAATTCCACTTTTAAAAATATATATACTATTTCTTTCAAAAACTTTATACATACTGGTTGTACATATACAGATCTTCCTCAGCTTACAATGGAGTTACATCCCAATAAACCTGTCCTAAGTTGAAAATACCCTTAGTCAAAAATGCATTTAATACACCTAACCTACCATTCATTATACCTTAACCCAGCCTACTGTAAATGTGCTCATAACACTTGCATTAGTCTACAGTTGGGCAAAATCATTTACCATAACGCCTGTTTTGTACTAAAGGGTTTAATATCTCATGTGATTTATTGAATACCGCTCTGAAAGTGAAAAAACAATGGTTGTATGGGTATAGAACAGTTGTAAGGGTACCGCTTGTTCACTTTCATGGTCACGTGCTGACTGGGAGCTGTGGTTTGATGTGTGAGTATCCTACTGCATATCACTAGCCCCAGAAAAGATCAAATTCAAAATTCAAAGTACGGTTCTACAGAATGTGCATATTGCTTTTGCACCATCTTAAAGCCAAAAAACCATAAATCATAAGTTAGGGATTATACACATACATAGTCATATTTTTTTTATTTGCATGAGTGTAGAGAAATATGGAAAATAATGTACACGATGCTGTTAACATCAGACTAACAGGCCCTAGTTGGGAGTAGAAGAGAAAAAATATTTTTTTAACCTCTTTAGTGATTTAAACTATTTAAGAGTAAAATTCATTTCCTAACTGAAAAAATTAATAAGGAAAAACCGAAATTAGTTACTAAGGAAACAAGCTCTCCTATTAAGTGCAAAATCCTTAAACCTAACCCCACGCCTTCATTTTCCTCGATCTAGAAAAACCAGCCCTATTATGGACGTGGTTGTTCCTTAGGAAGAAAGATTTCTGTTGCCCAAGATTTACCTCATCCTAGTCACACTGAGCAATCTTGTTGTCACATTGCGAAGGGCTAGGCTCTTATCTTCACATCCACTCAACACTCCCCTGGAGGCAGCAGTGAGGCCCACACCAAACTCAGAGTGGAAAGGAGATGTAATTACACACTGGCCTTCTTAGGTGACCCCCATTTCCTGGCTCATGTTGGGTGCATACTCTCCACTGAACTCCAACCTTATGGGAAACCTCTCCCGGGAACCCTAGGACTTCCGGGTATGAAGTTCCAAGTCCGAAAATTTGAGGGAAGCCACGGACTCCATCCCTGAACTCTCTCTCAATATCCCAACCCCTCCAACTCCTTCTCCTCTTCACTCCATCACTCCAGAATCACTCCAGTCAGGGAATTTAATTGGTGGTTCATTTTTTTCTCAGGAAAGATCTTCTCCAGACCATAGCTCCCTGAACCCTACCCCTCCCATCCCCAGGAGTCAGCGAAAGCAGAAAGAAAGATGAAGAACACATTTGAGAAGAAATGATGATTTATGAAGAACAGCTGAGGAGAGCTGGGGAGAGGTTTTGCTAAAATAGATTTGAAGACCCCAGAGAAGCGCAAAGTGTTTTATAGCCCTACTAGTTTGTTGATTTGATTCATCACCCAGGAGAATTATCAGATAAAATAAAGGATACTAAGTTATATTTAAATTTAAAATAGACAACGGATGACTGTTTTAGTACAAATATGCCCCAGATATTGCATGGGTCCTAGACTTTTATTTACTAAATATGGCAACTCTATCCAGAAGGGAATTATTTACCCTCTCACTCCTGTTCTCAGAAAAACCTTCATTTTCCACATCAACATTCTTCATTTACAAATGACTTCACTCCACTCAAGCATTAACAACAGCTCCACTCCCCCTTATCTCTCAGAAACTTAGAAATCTTCACTCAGCAACAGGAAAATCCAGTCTAGTTTCCTTCCTAAGTATGTTCCATACTTAGGTGGCCTTGCTCAAATTACATGATGACAAGAAAACCAGCTAATGTATATACCGTTTCTTCTTAGCAACATGGGCAAGTATTTATTTAGAGCTGGTGCTATTATTTAAAAACAAACAAACAAACCTCTTCCTAATCCTGAGGAACACTCACAGTCATAGGATACGAAATGTAACTTGCAATGATGGGGTCTATTTAATCTCTATAAAGAGCTTAATTCAATCATTTAGATGTCAAAGAAGTGTGTAAGACCTAAACTGGCCAGAAGCCAACTGAGATGTGCTTGATCACCTCACATAATATGATGATGTTCTCAGTCCATTAACAGGAACACATGCCAAGAGTTATTTTCCAGTAGTGGTGATGCATTGCAATAAGTCATCCCCACTCTCTTCTTAGATCTTACTGCGACCAAGAACACACTTCCAGGACTGGAAGCTGGGGCTAAACCAATTGCCTTTGTGTAAACCTTACAGATGCTCAAAAGGAAGGCCTGGTTCTGAGACTGAATAAGCTAAGTGAACTGGCTGCCACTTGGACTACATGGATTGTCTAATTAGCTAATGTCTTCCCTTTGTCCAGTGGGCCTTGTTGATTTGTTGATATCTTTTAATAAACTATATTCCTTTGATATAAAGAGAAAATTAATGAAATTACTAGTTGAAGGAAGGAGAATAGATATGAGGTGGGAAAAATGGAGAGTAGAACAGAAAAAAAAAAAACAGGTGTAAAAACTGAACTTTGGTAAGAAACAAAACTTGTTTAACCATGCCCACTGGCACTGCGTTGTGGCAGCCTGCCCCTCCTCTGTTCTTTCACAGTGTTCCATGCCTGCCCATGTATAAATAATTATGTCAGCTCAAATAATGTTCATTGATACTATTTTGTTAAAGAAATACTGATATTTAGCAAAATAGCAAATGGGTATTTCTCAGCTGAGGTAATATGGATGATTATCAGTTTTTGCTTATTCTGTGTTTTCTAAATTTTCCGTTTATAAGTAGATATGTCCTGCTTTTTTTCACTAGATATATACATTATATTTTAAAGCTATTTTTGTAATAGCACTTTTGTGTCATGTGAGACTTCAAGGACTCTCTCCTTGGAGCTCCTTCCTCTGGATCCCCTCAGGAATGTCATGTTTCACATCCTGGTCAGACTCATGGCTACTTGGAAAAGCAGGGGGAAAAAAACAGAAACTCACTGAATTCTCACTTAGTTTGATTGGGAGAGATGTCCCAGATTCAGTAGGAGAAAGACAGAAGAGAGCTGAAGAGAAGTAACATTGAGGAGTGACATTCAATCAAGAATTTAGTACCTGATAATACTGTACATTTATGTTGAGATTTTTAGTTTATTAAGTGCAATATTTAAAGTAGAGATTAAGACCTCAGTAATAGACTCAGAAAGACTTGGATTCAAATCCTAGCTCCATCACGTCCTCACCCGGGGCACGGTATGCCATTTGTATACCATCTCAATATCCTCATCTCTATGATGGGTAACAGTCATATTTACATTACAGGGACTGAGGAGAACAACTCATGTAAAGCAGGGCCTGGCACATAGTAAGTGCTCAGTGAATGCCAGTATGGGATTGTCACCAGGCAGTATCATCCCCTCATTACTGATGAGGTCATTAGACTTGAAAAAGTTAAGCGACACTTACACAGTCATTCAGACATAAGTAGAAAATCTGAAACTGGAACCCAGTCTTCTGGTATCACATACAGTACTCTTCCTGCTATGACTCCCTAATTCACTGTGTAAAAGCAAAATTTTATGATACCATAAATCCAGTGTGACTGAGTTGAACATAATCCAACATGAAGTAAATTGGTGCCAGAAACCCAAATGATACCGATACAAATCTCATTTTACTGAGAGCATCTGGACTCAGGAAGAAAGAGGGAAATCACCTTAGTAAAGACACTGAGATCATCACTCAGGATTTCAGTCCTCTCAGCTCCTCCCTCCCCTCAAACGTTGTTCAGAACCAAGGCTCCAAGGCTCATCCAACGTTACTTCCTCCCACTGAGTCATCATCATAGGTTAGTATCACTGGCCGTAGCTGTGTTCCAAGAACTCAGGGAAGAAAATTCTCTGAGCCTCACTTTGGAATTGGCTCTATCTCACAATAAATACTTTCCAACTCATCAAGCAATGATATAGAAGAGTTAATATCCCCAAAGAACTTCATTTATTTTGTATGTTTATGAAATAAACCCTCTTGCCAAGGCCTCATATACAATTCTTTTTTCAGTAAAAGTGACACAGAGTTTCTCTCAAAATAAAAGTGACTCTTCCAGATGCTTAAGTTAAGGGTTGTGAGTCATTCTGGCTTCCCAGTATGGTGGAGGACATAGCTCTAGGAATCTGTGTCACTTCTTAACATAAAAGTTTTAATAGTGTTCAGGCACTCTCCCTTCCTGTACCTGCCCCAAGAGTGGGGTGATGGCGTGTAACACCCCTAGAATAGCTCCAGGTCAGTAGAGCTTAGTGTCATCTTTCCTGACCAATAGTTTTTACAACTAACCTTTGATTTAGGCAGCGTTTGTCATGAAATAACCCTGAGTCATCATTATGGGCAAGCACTGTGCTAGGTAGGAGCTGGGCAAGTCCAAATCAACAAGCACCTCCATGTGCTTAAAAACTCACAGTCCACAAGTGGAGAGAGATGTTATTCTTAAGCTGCATTGTTTTATTTACAATAAAACAATATAAGAAATAAGATTTAAGATATAAGAAAGCACTGAGGGAGCAGAGACTGGAGAAGCCACTCTGTCGGAGGGCACTCCCGAGACCTCCCTGAGGAGGTCACACTCAGGCTGGGTGGTGTAGGAATGTTGCTGAGGACAGGAGTTAGAACATTCATGATAGAGGAAACCACATGTGAAAGGCATGGAAGCATGAAAGAGCATGGGGGTGGGTACGTGGAGTGGGTAGGGACAGCATTCCAATATGGGGGAAACATGGTGGGGCAGCGGCAAGAGATGAAGCTGGTGAAAATCAATTTGTAATAAGCTTTGTATGTTCTGCTGAGCAGTTTAGACTTTATCTTCATGCTTCCTGGAAAGGTGGTTCTTATGGTAATAATAACACAGAGACTGATAAGAATCACCTTATTGATGACCTGTGTCTGTAGCCACCACCCATACCCCACAGCTGTTCACCGTAAGGACCCTCCCACGGGGTCTCTCCCTCACTGGATAGTGCTGTTCACATCCTCCCGTCCATGAACACACCCAACATATCCCACCTTCACACCCCTCTCCACTCAGGCACAGCACTCCCCCTTCGCTGTTCCAACTCAGTGGTCACCACCCTTCTGAAGGCCCGCAGCCCCCTCTGCCCCATGTCACTGCAGTACAGCAGTGTCACTGACCACCAGCACAGGACAGAGAAATGTGGTCCTCGTCTCCCAAATTGGAACTCGCAGCAGCACCAATATCCTCCTCCTTGCTAACTCCAATGTCTCTTTCTCAGTCTTGACATAGATCTCACTCACTGTCTTTTTTAACTTTTCTGAAATGTTCTATTGTCTTGGCTTCTGGGCATTGCTCTCTTCTGACTATGATCTGACATCACTGGATGCCCCCTTTAGATTCTCCTCATCTACTCTTACAAACATGCTTCTCATCTGTTATAACTCCTGCCTAGACTTCTCCCAAGTGCCTCCTTCATCTCCAACCTTCCGAGTAGGGTAGTGACTCAAGCCCACATCTATAACTGAGCTCCTCCTCCCCCAGGTCTGTGCCTCCCCATCACCTCCTTTTCTTTTTTTCTTTTTCTTTCTTTCTTTCTTTTTTTTTTTTTTTTTTGGTGGAGGGACAATAGATTACTATTTCTATTCATCTCTGATGTTATCTTATCACTAAATCCAATCTGTCTTCAGGTCCTACCAAATTTACATCCTTAATATCCCAAGTCCATCTCCTTTTCTCCTTCCCCATCTCTACTGCCCAATCTCCTCTTGGATACTCCCTGATATAACTCCAACAGCTTCCCAGCCCTTCTCTCTAGCCTGTGCTGGTGGCTTCTCCCATCCAGTGTTAACACAGTGACCAAGTGAAGTTTTAAAGCACAAATATGATCATGTCAGTCCCCTACTTGAAGTCTCATCTCCAAATGAGACAAACAAACCCATATTTGCCAAGTCCTATTAGTCTAGCCTTTGCTTCCATGATATTCAACCTCCCGACCTGTCATTAATAGGCCATGAACATTTAGTCCTGTTCATTTCCCTTCCCATACCCAAAGAAACTCCCCACGTTTCCTCCCTTTCACAACTCCATACTTGTCTTCCAGCAAAATAAAAAGAACTCAGATAGCCTCTGCGAGCCCTGCCCAAACCCCCTTCATCTTCAGCTTATGTTCCCAGGTACACACTCACATAACACACTATTCTATCTTCCACGGTGGCACCTCCACTAAGAAATGGGCAGTTACTGCCTGATTCAGCTGTGATGTCCTCACCATCAGGGACCCATGTTGCCTCTGTATTCGCACCCAGTAAGCACTCAATACATTTTTGAATGAGTAATTAAATGCCTGTATTACCAGAAGCTTGGTAATTGAGTTCTTTCATACTAGTTTTCAGCTGTTTATGGAATGAGTCTATTCTGTGATCTAGCTGGGGAAACTAACTACTCTTTATACATTTGTTTCTTTGGGAAAGTGCATTGATAGTTCCAAAAGATTTACATAGAGAGTTTGGAACAAAATCCATGAGTAAACTGAAGATTGACTATATTTACTTCTTTGCATTTCTGCTAGCTGTGAAATTGGTCTGCATCACCTTTCCCTCTTGGTTAGTGAGGCATCAGAATAGAGAAAATATAAATATACCTCTAACAGTAAGTATTATTTGATCACTTTTATGGGTATTTAATAAGCACTCTGGGCTGAATACACTGGCATGGACTGCAGGCACCCTTCCCAAGTAGGTGATTAGAACATTTCTTTTGTTTCCTGGCCCTGTATTCATGTGGTCCTATTCAGAAAAACCTGCATTTGGAAATCTAAACTTAGAAACCAGATATACTGAGGGGTTATGACTCAGGTTACTAAATAATTTCTCTCTTTAGAAATTTAATAGTTGACTCACTCTGTTCATTAAAGAGCAATAAAAAAATTATCGTGGAACTCTGAAAAGAAATACAGAATTTAAGAACAGAATTAAGGCCAGTTATATTTGTAGTCATGAGCATTTCTTTTTGAAACGCCATAATTTACCCCTCCGCAGCTGGGATTTATTCTTGTGGCATTACAACTCTCTCTCTACCAAGAGGCACAACAAAAGACCATTTGAGTAGGAAGCAGATGTGTATCTCCTGGAGCTTAACACCCCCAGCTCAAATCTGACGGTGAAAATTTACAACCCTTAAAATATACTGTGGCTGTGTCTGGGAGGCCTCCTCCCCAGCTGAGGGAGCAGGATTGCTAAAATGTTAGTGGCCAAAGGGGTCTGGTCAGGGAAGGCAGGAGACAGTCTTCACCGAGAGGAAATGAACCCAGAGATTATCAGTGCATGATATAATCAAAAACCCATACACCAGTATCCAAGTTTTATTACACTACTGAGGAAAACAGCTCATTTATATTGGATTTCCTGTCCTTTTTTTTCTTAATAAGGGGAATCACATATCTATGAGTCATCACGATTATTATAGATTTGGCAGGACATTTTACCGTGATAATGTATGTGACTCTTTTTAAAAGGGATTATAAGCCACAATAATTGCATGCCTCTTAATTTACTGACAGAATAGTAAAAAGATGAGTTGATATATTTCCCATTTTTCATGTTTCTTGAAATAGCTTTGATTATTTCCAGTAGGCACATATCTCTGTTTAATAGTAACATACAAAAATTAATAAATAGGGAAAAGGCACTATGGGAATAGGCCATAATAAAGACAAATGGAATCCATATTTCAAAAGTTGGCAAGAGCCAACAGATATGCTCTCATTTTTTTTATTTGTGTAATAAAATGTTCTGTATTCAGAGTCTTTTCTTTCCTTGCTATTTCTCTTGTCTTGAGTAGGAGCCATAAACGCTTCGACAAACAGAAAGTAGATTAAATGTTCAGTTCATGTTGCTGAAGTCTTTTTACGAAGTCCTACTTAATACTGAACTGGCATAACATTGTTTTAATGGGAAGGTTCAATTTGTTTTCTAGAAAGATCACTTACACAAAATATTCTTTGGAATATTACAACCATCAATTAGTCCTTGCTGAGTATCCGGTACTTAGGAGCCATTCTGAAAATAATAAAGGGGTTGGAGGAGCAGTTCAAAGATGGAGCTGTTTTTCAAAGGGCAGAAGCATACTTATGAGACAAAGTAAAGAAATGAGTATTTTCAAAACTGTATCACCAAAGCAAAATTAAAACCTGACTTGGACTTTAGGGTAGTACATAAACAGCCTTTCATCAATTGGCCTCACATCCCTTGCGAACAAATCTACAATTTTTCTCTAACCTAACATTATATTGTAGAGTATGATAACTAAGTCCAGCTTCTGAGAAAGAGCAGATCTTGGAAAAGGTCTAGCGAATAGAAGATCTTCTGGACAGCAGGCTTAAAAACCCAGACGTTAACAATGCACTCTGGCCAAAGATGGCCCTATCATCCATTATCAGCAGAGCCTTGGTGTGGATTGCTTTGTCTAGAAGTGGGATGGGCTACCAAGACCAACTGTGTTCCCCACCTGGCTTGGCCTTGGATCATCTCTCATGCTTTGTCTAGGGAGCTGGCCAGTGCTGACTGCTGCTGAAACTTACCCCAGTAAGTAGAGTGAGGCTGGAAAAACTTAGACCTGGAGACTGAACCACTGTCCTCCTCAACTCTGCTATCTAACTTACTGCTAATCAGCCACAGGGAGGATATATGGACAAACTTTGAGACAAGGGGGACTTGATACCAAATCAAATAAAAAGAGAACCCAAGAGAATATGTAGAAACAGCTAGTCAATCATGTGACAAAGGTTAAAAAAATAGTACAAATTCACTGAATATGATAAAATCCAGATCAGGTCAATAAGTTTTTCCTGGTTAAATCCCAACTTTTGCATCAGAAGGTCCATCCTCAAAATGAAAGATGTTACCAGTAGATAAAAAATGATCAACAGAACAGATTACTCCATTTGGGTACTTTACACACACCATTGTCAAAGCTAATCAATTGCCTAAATAAGATGCATTGGCTTCCTTAAAGTTGCTGATACCCATCATGACAAGGTTGAATAAACTTCACAGAATAAAACTTTCTCGGGAAACTGAATAAATACCACCACGTATCAGTACCCACAATGATGACTTCTTTCATATATAATGAATCCTCATAACTTTAACCAGAAATTGGTCCAATGCCTGGGTTCAAGTTCATCATGAGCTCTTCCAAAACTGGTTCCCATAGGGTGATAACATTTACACCACATGTGCACTTTGTGTAGTCCCATTTCCTCTGGAGTAAGCCCAAACTGCTCTGGATGCCTTGGCCAGTGGTGAAATGGATGCAAGTGTGTCCTATAGGAAAACGCTGCAGCCCCTGCCTTATCCTAATGAGCGCAATTAGCCACAACCATAACATTTGAATTATTAATGCTCCCTAATAGGGTGGATAAAGTGTCTCTGGAGCAAAGCTGCTTGGAGTTCTGGTAAAGCTCATGCCAAATTTAATTTAAAAGTTCATCTTCAACAGAGACAATGCTGGCATTGTGTTACGTTGATTTAAAACAAGTCTGTCCTAAGGATTTTCTTCATCCTTATCTGCAGTAATAGAATATGAAAGAGAGAGAGGGGGGAAATATCAAGTGCTGGAAAATATCTTTCTCAGAAACTATAGCAGACGGGTCACAACATTTTTAAACAATGATAGTAACATTTATTATATCAAAGCCATTTTATGTTTTATTTGGAACTCTGGCGCCTTTTTTTTTTCAAGTTCCCATAACATGACAGTAATTATAGCCATCAAGATGTTCCCTAGAAGATAGCAGTCCAAAATCCAGATGCTGCTGCCCCGCTGTCCCATCGCTGGGGCTCAGAGTGTGCACATTACATCATGGTGTAGTTTATTTTAAAAGTGCTTTAAGAATGTAATGATAGTAATTGTAGACAGGGAAAATTAATGGGGAGCATTGCCGGTCTGCAAATTCCATTTATAAAACACTCCCGCTGCTCAAAAAGAGAGTGGTTTCTTGTTAACAGAGGCTTCAAAATACAATTTGGAGGATGTATTAAATAAACTCTGTGCTAAAGTCATTTTCAGCTGGGTCCTGTGTGTACATATTTCCCTCTCACTTCACCACTAGCTCACCACACGACTTTCCCTGAGAGGATACAAGATTCTACAGAGAAGCAGAGGGTGCCTGTTCCCGTGCAAAAACTACCATGGCTGCGGAGCAAGGACAGGTTAAGTGGCAGAGCTGGTCTTGGGCCAATGAATACAGATACAGCGTGTAAAGCAGAAAGCTGACGAGGTCCACACACGCCTACATTCACACATCCAGCGCGGTTCTTTAACAACACACTATGCCTGGGTTTTTTGTGATTTGAAGAGTTCCATATTTCATCGATGGTATGTGGTAGGCATCCAAGCCAAAAGCATGCTCTTTCCACTAGCCTCGTGGCACAGGAGAGATGTCCCTATCAACACTCCTTCTTTTGTGTTCTATAAGTCTATCACCTTCCTTCCCTTATCTAGCTTCAGTAAAAATAAAATAACCTCCTCAAGATTGCTCTTCAGATCCTGTTTGAGAGGCGACCAGTTTTGTCCTGTGAAGTAGTTGAGGAAAGTCTCAAGGGAGAGCATAAAGAAGAGACCAAAATTTGTAAGCCTTTCCTTCATTCACATTTCAACAAAACATTAAAAAAAGAAAGAAGGAAGAAAGCTTCTCCATGTATCCAGAAATTAGTTGTGAGAGTGTTTTACGCCAAGTTGATGAACCAGTGTTTTGTACCCAGAGGACGTTACCTGGTTCATTACTCTGCAGTGTCACGTCTCATACACAGAAAGGTCTCTACACCTACCCCGACCACAGTGGGCAGGCAGATGAGCAACCTGTTTGACTCCTGAGGTAGGTTCGTGGACCAGGACTGTAGCCTCCACCCCCAAGCACCAGTTGCCTTTTAATGCATCTTATACTAATTTAAAAATAACAGGAGGAGCGGAAGGAAAGTGAAACCAGAGTGAGGACTAACATATACGGACCAGTCCCTTTAAAAGAAAATTTACTGAAGTATAGTAGGTTTACAATATTGTTAGTTTCAGGTGTACAGCAGAGTGATTCAGTTATACATATATATGTATTCTTTTTTATATTCTTTTTCATTATAGGCCATTACCAGATATTGAATATAGTTCCCTGTGCTATACAGTAGGTCCTTGCTGTTTATCTATTTAATATTCAGTAGTGTGCATCTGTAAATCCCAAACTCCCACTTTATCCCTCCACCCCTCCCTTCCCCCCTTGGTAACCATGAGTTTGTTTTCTACGTCTGTGAGACTGTTTTGTAAATAAGTTCATTTGGCTCATTTTTTTTAGACTCCACATATGAGTGACATCATGTAGTATTTGTCTTTCTCTTTCTGGCTTACTTCACTTAGTCTGACAATCCCTAGGTCCATCCACAAGTCACTTTTTACCAAGCTTTAAAGCTGTTATCTCATCTACTCTCTAGAACAATCCTATAAGGCAGGTATCATGAACACTGTTTCATGGATCAAGAAACTGGAAATAGAAAGATAATGCTGCTAGTGGAATGGCTGATAGACAAATAACACATCACTGTGCTCCAGGCCCTCGTCTGAGCCACTTCCATCTGACAGATACACTTCATCATAACCCTGTGGAGGTAAAGACCACCATTTTCTCTATTTTGTAGGCAAGACAAATGAGGCACAAAGATGTTAAGTAGCTTGTTCATGGTCACACGGCCAATAAATGACAGAGCAGCTTCAAACCCAAGCAGTCCAGCACCACAGTGCCTGCTCTTGAGGACCGTCCTACCCACTCCAGCCTACCCTCAAGGCCAGAGGCCATCTGGGGACAGAGCTCTTACCACCGCAGCATGGAGTGCCAAGTACGTACTCTCCCATCACGCAAAGTGGACACCTCCACTCCCTCCTCAGAAGCACTCCGGTACCCCCGAGGTTTTCTTTCTTAACACACTCAGGATGCCCACTTCCTCCCCCAATTCCAGATTACCACCCCTGCCTAGATTGCGCTCCCCTTGCCTGTGGGAAATTTGTGTTCTCTCTCTGACCTCAGTAAAGCAGCCAGACACGGCTGAGATCATCAACTCACCCCTATTAATTGGTGTTGGCTGAGGAGGATATGAAAACTAAGAGTATTTCCTTCACCTATTAATTCTAGGAGCTGGGTGTACAGTCATAAGTTGACCTATAATGTGCCACACACTCCAATAGGCCATGTGTGCCTTCATGCATCAGAAATTCACATGAGCCAGCTCATTCTATCTTTACAGCAACTCTGAGAAGTGGGACTTTTTTCCACTTTTTACTGAAGTATAGTTGATTCACTAGGACTTTTTATATTCATTTAACATATGAGAAAGCCAGAGTCTGTGCTGATTAGCTAAATTACCCAAGGTATCAGACTTAACATAAAGCTGAGGTCAAACCCTAGATAAACTAACAAGTTAATAAACAGATGAATAAACCCAAAGCCTCTTCCTGCCCCACTATACCTTTCATTCACTCAGTCAACAAATAATTCTTGAGCATGTCCTATTTGCCAGGTACTCTTAGGCACTGAATATACAAGGGGTCCCTACATAACATTGTGATGGCAGAGAGTAAACAAACAAGCCTTGAGACCAACAGGAAGGAAAATATCAGGAGATGATAATTACCACGAGGAGAAGTAAAATAAGGTGTCATAGACTGAAGGCTGTTTCACATTAAAGTGGGGGAGTCAGGGAAGGAACTGACCATTAAGCTAGATGGATGCTGCTGGAAGGGGCACCTGTGTGAGATTCACAGAGGAGCTTTCCAAGCCACAGGAAGGGCTATGCTAAGACCCTAGGAGGGAAAGGAGCTTTGACCAAAAGAAAATTGGTAAGCAAGGGAACTCAGAGAGGGTGCAAGTCTCATAGTGTGTGATAAGCCAGGGTAAGAAGTGTGGTATTTGTTCTAAAGGCTGTAGGGAGCCCTTGAAAGCTTTTAATCAGGCGAGTGTCAGGACTTGGTTTCCTTTTTAAAGTCTTCTCTCTGCTACACCATCTGCTCTTCAGGGCCCCGTGTCTTTCTCCTCCCACTTACCTCTCCCAATCGAAACCCACCTGGACCCCCTATCTATTGTCAGGGCACTTCCTCACTCTGATGGCTATAAAAATTGGAAAGTAGCTGGTAAACTACTCTTGACTTAGGAGTGACTGCCTGATACTTAATGTGTCACCTCTCCTGGAGGTACCTGGGTTCCAGTCAGGGATAACTGGGTCCGACACAGTGACATGCTAGTTAGAGCCTTCCGCTGCCCTCCTGTCAAACCACACAGGCAACGTCCTACTGTACCCACTGCTAAGCCAGCTTTGACCACCCCCTGATGCTGATTACCTGATTACTCCATCTCCATCATCCCACTCCAATAAGGATCATCACAATGACTGGGGATTCATTAGAGGGAGAGCCTTTAAAAGCCCCATGCAGCAAGGAAACTCCAGACAGAGAGAATTTCTCTTGAATAAAACTGTTCTTCTATGTCACATAAAAGAAAGTAAGTGGGGGATAGTGGGAGGGGGACTGACGTCTTACGAGTGCAGGTCTTGAAGCCACACAACTGAATTTGAATTCTGACCCAGACATCAACTGTGTAACCTGGGACAAATAATTTACAAGCCCAAATTTTCTCACTTTTAAAATAGGGTCACACTACTTCCTAGCTGAGTTTGTGGAAGTAATGAAACAAAGACCGCAGAGTATGGATTACAAGGCCACACGGGGTCCAGCCATTAGTAGGTGCTGAACAGACAGTGTTGGAGGTTGTAGTAATGGTAGTAGGCGTTGTTGCAGCTGCTGCCTCTGTAGCCATGGATACTGAGTGAGTAAATCATGAATGGGTCTCCATTTTCCCCCTTGAAAATTAAAAAAATCAGACCAGATGATCTCTAAGACAGCTCCATTCCTAAAATGATTTGAGATCCACTGAAATAAGAAAACTCAAATTTGTAGGAGAGACTTACAGAGTATGAAAAAGCATGACCTGAAAATAAAGAGAACAGAGAAAGTTTCTGGGTGTTCCTTTAAGAGCTTCCTCTGCTCCAAAGGCCAGCTCCTTCTGCGGATGAAGTTTCTACATCCGTGAGCCCCCACTAAGAGCAGCCAGTCAAAGCACGGTAGCCCTCAGTGTCTCTTCCCCACTAAATCCCTGCTTCAGAGTCAGGGGCCAGAGAGGTCAGAGTCTAACAAGTCTCTAAAGCTGAGCTTACTAAAGCTGTTTATTTCATGTGAGCTTATCTCCATGATTTTTTTTTTCCTCACTGGTTGGTCTCCCAAATTTTCCCCAGTTACTGTTTAGAGCAAACGAAATTTCTTTTTCCTCCAAGAAGTCAAAGGAAGTACCTGATCCCTGAGTCCTCTACGTGACATGTAGTCAGGCTTTGAAGGTTCTGAGGACGCTTCCTGGCACTTAATCCAGCAGGTCCTGGAAACCAAAGATCAGGAGATAGAGGTGGAGAGCTTCCCCCTGGCCTAGTCCCAAACATGACTCATGACTCAGTGAGCTCCCCTGGGATACCATTCCTCCATCCGCAAAGAGTCCTGTGACAATACTGCAACCACCTCATCCCAGAGACTGCTCAGAGCAACCAAAGTACTCAGCTAAAAGGTGCCTTAAGGCAGTGCCTCCCAGCCAATCCCAAAGGAACTAATTTTAATATCATATGCAGATTTATTACCTCAAGAAATGAGTACTTCCTGCTTCAAAAGGAAGTCTAGTCATGCCTGGGAGACTCATCTACAGAGTACCGAGAAGCAATATATAGAGAAAATCATCATGCAGGATCCTCCAGGGAAACTCCCTGCTTCTCAGGAAAGCATGTGTAGTGCTCAAGGAAATGAAAAGTCTGTAAGAACATTCTTGGGAATTTCATCATGGGGAAGTTTGCTAATGATTTCAAGAAACACTCTCCATTAGGCATAAATGGAGCCATGACCACTCGGCTCAACCCTTAATGAGGCTCCAGGCCTCCAAGCCTGTCACCAAAGCAGAAACTTCCAAGGGCACTAGTTAGGGTATCTGCAGATATTCATTAGGCCATGAGAGGGCAGGTATGTTTATTTCATATAAAGGTCATCCACAGTGTATCTGCCAACAACCTGGGGAAGATTTGTTTTTAAGTAGGCTGTTCCATACACCAATACATCAGCCATCTACTGGCTGCTTGATCTTTGTTTAACTTCTCAATAAATAATGATGAAAATATAATAGTGTACTCACAACAGCACTGTTGTGAGGATTAAAGGGGATAGCATGTGATCATTCTTCGTAAAATATGCTAAGGTGTTCATTTTGGTTCATTCACTTGACTGATATTCATTAAGAACCTACTCAGCACTAGGTACTAACAAAAGTGCTTGGAATATGACAGTAAACAAAATACTTTTTTAAAAACTGCCCTCACAGAGCTTATATTCTTGAAGGAGGTTGGTGGTGGACACACAATTATGATAAACACAATAGATAAGTAAATTATAGATTACAAGATGAGAAGTGTTATTAGGAAAAAACACAGTGAGGTAAGAGGGGTTGGGAGCGTCCGTGAAGTGGGTTACAAAGGGAAACAGGATGGTCAGGGTAGACCTCATCAAAAGGTGACGTTTGAGCAAAGACCCGCAAAAACTGAGGAAGTTAGTCAGGGAGAAAGCTCAAGAAGGGGGTCCCCAGGTACAAAGTGGGAAGGATTTTTGACATTGAGAGCCAGCAAGGGGGCCAATGAGACTGGAGCAGAATGAGATTGGGGGGGTGTGGGGAACAGTAGGTGAGGAAACCATAGAGTAACAAGGGGAGAGAGCACAGGTCATGAGGGCCCCTTACCATTGTAAAAACACAGGCTTTCATTCAGAGTAAGATGGCAGACCCTTTGAAGGCTTTTGCAAAGAACACTGACATGACCTAACTTTGTATTTTATGAGGGTCACTCTGCCCACTCTGTTGAGAAAAGATTGGGAGGGAGGAAGCAGAGAGATGAGTTAGGAATCTATTGAATATTCAAGATAAGAGATGTCAGGGCTGGGACCAAAAGAGCAGCCATAGAGATGGTGAAAAGTGCTTGGATCCTGAATATATTGTGAAAATAGAGCCTTCAGGATTTCCTAATGGATACAGGATATGGGATGTGAGAAAGAGAAGTGGAAATTTTATCCCAATGTTTTTGGCCTGAGCAGCTGGATGAATAAAGATGCCATCAACTGAGATGGGGAATCCTGTGTGAAGACTTGAGGGGAGTCAGTTGATGAAGACTGAGAGTTTCAGGAGAAAATTAGTTCAACCTTGGGCACGTAATTTTAAAATACACAATTGACATCCAAGTGGAGGTACAGAGTAGGCAGTGTGGATACAGGAGTCTGAAGATTCAAGAAAGAGGACTGAGATGGACATAAAAATGTGGTGATCATAAGCCTAGGTGGTATTTAACGCCGTGACATTGTATGAGCTCACTGTAACAGTTGTAGTTAGAGAAGAAAAGGAATCCAAGAACTGAGCTCAGTGTTCGGAGGTCAAAGAGCAGAGGAGAAACATGCAGAGGAGACTGGGAAGGAGTAGCCAATGAACTGGGGACAAAACGAAGAGAGAGTGGTATCCAGAGAGAAGAAATACGTCCAGTGTCAAACAGGGCTGACAGGTCACTGAATTTAGCAAAATGAAAGTCGCTAGTGATGTTGACAAAAGCAGGCTTGGTGGAGTGAAGGAGGCAAGGCCTGACTGGAATGGACTCAAGAAAGCATGAGAGAAAAGAATTGGAGGCAGCAAGGAGATGCAAGACTTCCTAGGAGATTTTCTTCAAAGGATAGCAAAGAATTGGGATGCTAGTTGGAGGAGGGGGTAGAGTAGGAGATTACTAAAAATTCCAAAAAAAAAAAAAAAAAAAGAAAGAAAGAAATTTTTTTTAGGAAGAGTAATAATAAGATGTTAATAAGTTGATGAAAATGATCTGGAAGAGAGAAAAAATGACAATATGGTAGAGAGAATTGTGGAAGCAACACCTTGATTTTGCACGGGGGACAAGTGCATAAGTGGGCACACTGGCTTTAGAGAGAAGTGGAGACGGCTCGTGTGTGAGAGGCAGGAAGGCAAAGAATGTGGGTGCAGGTGGACAGGCTATGGTGGGACTCTACGAATGTTGCCTTCTAATGAGTTCTCTTACTCACTTGCCAAGGCCCCTGGTGATCTGTTAATATTTACTTGTTTGAATTATAACCTTAAAGCTATATTTTGATGGAGAATCCCTTATAGAACTTCTTTCCACTGTCGGCCTGTTTTGGTAGGAAAGGAAGGCGAAGAGTTAAAATAAGTCCAAGGAACACAGAGAGCTTTGGAAAGCCATCCCACAGCACAACCATCCTGCGTGCCTAGAGAGGTCTTCCAAGGGAAAGGAGGAACATAAAGGAGGCTGGAGAGAAACTATTTCAATCCATACATATTCACGGCAGACAAGAGATTCCTGAATATCTACGAGAAATACTGTTCCCACTGTAGCTGCATTTCCCCAAACTATACGTGGCTTTTTTCTGTCAGTTTTCCTGACTGCAATACCAGCTAAAAGTGTTAACCAGGTCACTAGTTGTCTTAGGAAACCCCTAAATACATATATAAATACATAAAAAGGACACGATATTCCTTCTGAAAAACCTACTTCCTAGGGTAAAATGAAAACGAGATTACTTTTCACTTTCTTCTGGAACATAAAACTGTCACTGAGACTGGCAAGAGAAAAAAAAAGAAGAAAATTGCACCACAAAGCTGAGTCCTCAGGGTGTGTGAGTGGAGGGGGAGGAGGTGGTACATATAGCCAGATCTGGGTGGTGGCAAAGTATGTGTTACATCCTAAGAATGGTGTGCACCAAGCTGGCGGTGAGATTTATACCTGCCCCAGTGCCAAATGTCCAACCAGCAGGTCTGCACTGTAATATTCTGAACCAATCTAATTAAGGAAGAATGCACCGCACTTGGGAAACCACCACCATCCATAATTCATCAGCTCTAAGAGCTGGAAGTAACACGGCAACAACTCAAAGAAAGAGGGAAAGAGTAGAAAAAGAGGGAGCAGAGGGGATTGCAAAGCTTACAATTGCCCAGAACTTGTTCTGCCTCCAGCTCTCTTTGCCTGCTCTACATGCCATCCACACATCTGTGCCCTTAAGATCACCACGGCATAGACTGCCAACCCCTTTCCTGCACAGCCTCTTTCCCTGAGGAAGCCTCCCCAACCATTAAACCTTGCTACCCCACGAGATTTTATTTTAGACTTTTTTTAATGGTGGCGAAAAAAAAAGCATATTACATTTACCATCTTGACCCTTTTTAAGTGTACAGTTCAGTCTTCTTAAGTAAATTGACCTCATTTAGTGTCTAGAAATTTTTCATTTTGCAAAACAGAAACTCTCACCCGTTGAACACGTATCTCCTTCCTCTCCTCCCCTAGACCTTGGCAATCAGTTTTACACTTTCAGTTTCCATGCTATTTCAGATGAGTGGAATCATATGGTATTTGTCATTTTGTGAACTGCTTACGTCACTTAGAAAAATGTCCTTGAGGTTTATCACTGTGGCATGTGACAGGATTTCCTTCTTTTTAAGGCTACATAATATTTCATTGTATGCATATGCCACATTTCCTTTAATCAACCATTCAGTGATCACTGAGCATTTGGGTTGCTTCAAACTTTGGGCTATTGGGACTAATCTTGCAATGAACATGGGTGTGCAAATATCCCTTCAAGATGTAGTTTGAATTCTTTTGGGTCTATTCGCAAAGTGGGATTGCTGGCTCAGATGACAGTTCAATTTTTAATTTTTTGAGGAAACTTTATGCTATTTTTCACAGTGGCCGCACCAATTTACTTTCCCATCAGCAGTGCCAAGGGCTCCAATCTCTCTGCTTGCTTATTCACGCTTACTATTTTCTGTTCTTTTGATAGTGACCATCCTAATGTATGTGAAGTGATACCTAATTGCGTATTTGATTTGCCTTTCTTTATGATTAGTGATGTTGGGCATCTTTTCTTAGGCTTGTTGGCCATTTGTCTGTCTTCTTAGGAGAACTGTCTACTCAAGTCCTTTGCCCATATTTTAATCAGGTTATTTGGGTTTGTTGCTGTTGTTGTTGGGGTTTCTTATATACTCTGGATATGAACCCCTTGTGTATGATTTGCAAATATCTTCTCCCGTTCCATATGTTGCCTTTTCTTTCTGTTGATTGTTTTCTTTGATATGCAAAAGTTTTTAAGCTTAATGTAGTTGCATTTGTCTATTTTTGCTTTGGGTTCAATGAGATCTATTTATAAGTAGAAAACTGGTCTGTCAGAGGCTGTGTCTCCAGTGCGTTCTCTGCTTCCCTGGAAAAGGACTGGTAGCAGCTGTTTCACCACCACCAGCAGCTGATGTTTCAGACTGCTTCTTCCCACATGTGGTCCAGGGTTCTTGATCCTTCTTCATGCTTACAAGAGAGCAGGGCCTAATCTCTTGTTTCAGCGTGAATAACAGACCAAACCAGATGAGCTCTCGGTTGTAGCTCAGGAACAGATGCTCCCACCTCCCTAAATGCACCGGAGTAAGTTTTTCTTTGGTGATCCATGGAGGCACACAGTCCAGATTATCAGACAAAGCTGTTCTTTGTCATCTGGTACCTGACCCTTCTCTTCCATCATCACTGGTCCCTCTTCTCCCAAACTGTTATTCTCTAATGCTGTCTTTGCATATGATGCTCCATATGTCTGGAACATTCCAACAGCACCCCACCATTTTTGCCTCCACTCACCTGTGATGCCTAAATATCATGCAAGACTCAGCCCGGGGCCATCTCCTTCCTCGTCCACACAAACCCACTCTCACCCCCACCATATGTCTGAATTAGCTACTCTTTTTCTGTGCCCATAGCATCCTGTGCTTTCTTCTAATTCAGCATTTGCCATATTGTCTATCATTATGAACTTACTCACCACTCCCTCCCACCATATGGAGACTACTGTGAAGGCACTATCCTCCTGGACTTTGCATCCTCAGTGATCAGGTCAGTTCTTGAAACACAGTAGATCCTCATTCATCATAGAGTAAATAGAATGAGAAAGACTAGTTTGTTTTAAAGTTTTTTTAATGTCATTTAACTGACATAATGCCAAAAAGGTATTTTTCTCCCTACAACTAATAATCAGCATGAAGAAGAAAGATGACCTTCATACCACATAACCAAAGAGGTGTGGACAGGTTATGCATGGAGAATGTTTCATTCTCTCTTCTCACCCAGTTAGGAACAACTTTTGATTCTCACTTAAGATCCGCAATCCCTATGTGCAATTCCAAAATACAAAATCCCTCAACACTGGAAGTTTTTCATAACTACTTGGCCACAACAGCTGACCTGATTTCAATTCGTATGACAATAAAACCTACCCTGAACCAATGTGACGCTACTTGTAGTCTTTACTGATTTCACTTGGGAAAAATATATTTGTGACTTATATTTTCTTAAGAAATTTTGTTTTGTGAAAATGTGCTACCCTTGACCACATGGTATATGTATTGTATTATCTTCGTAAAACTGACAAAGTCCAAAATCATCTGGTCCCTAGGATTTTAAGATTAGAGCTAGGGCTGTGAACTGAATACTTCGCAGGAGTCCAAAAGAGATTTGGTTTCTCTTGTGATGAGAACAGTTAGACAACAGCACTTATTAAGCAACCATTGCCCACAAAAATAAAAACAAAAAAGTCTTCATTCCGTGGCCCTCCACATTTTCCCTTGCTAGACAGGTTTTGGGCCTGTTTTCCATTTATTGTTCAGTCTTTGTTTATTGTACTGCTTTCATCAGATGAGCTGTTTCTACCAGGTACACACAGTTCTGTCTTCAACATGGAGAAAGAGTTACTTACCTCAGTTTCCCAGTCCAGGAGACAAGGCTCAGCAGAAACGCCTGCACTGCACAGCCAGCACGGAGGCAAAGAGCAAGCAGCTATCAACGCTCAGTGGTTGGAGTACAAGGATGTCAAGGAGAACGTGAGAATCCAGAGATGAGAAGACTTTTACTCATTTCATGGCCTCCCAGATTCTGAGATCTCCCTGAAAAAAAGAAAAGAGTCCAACAAGTGAGTGAACAGAATTTCTACCTGTCAGGCAAACTGGGAGCCTTGAAGTAAGGAAATAACAAAGTGACTGTCCTTGCCCATTTGAGCTTGTAGACTGAGATTTGAGTAATTAGATGGGAGAGACTTGTTCTACGGGCTTACTTCCTCTTCTTGCCTTATTCTGCCCCATTACAAATTCTAAGGAGGGAATTCTAAGTAGGTCCCTGCTGCCTGGCTCTTGATTCGATCCCTGGAAATGCCCCCAACTAAATTTTTTTTAAGTACCAACAGAGCATAAAACATGCAAGTACAATATAACCTATGAGTGCGAAGTAGAATTTACACTTAAACAATGTATATTTATGATGTTCCTCTCCTTCCTCCATTGGGAAACAGGATCACTTCTGTGTACTTAATCAGAACACATTCTAAATCACACCATGTAACAGGCCTTGTGGCAATCCATGATGGCCAAGGTATATAAAATATGATGAAGTTAAGAAGTTGCAGCTGAACCAACAATATATCCTCCTAGAAGGGAGACATTAAATAAATCTTCACTGTTTTTTGATAGCCTATTAAAGTTCCTTAAGAGCTCCAGTACATTTGACTACTTTTTTTTTAGCCATAATGCCTTAAACAAGCTTTTGTAATCATAAATATAACACCAAAAAAAAAGCAAAAACAAAGAATTAGCAATTAAATGTGTCTCTTGCTGGGACTAGCCAATGAACAAGACCTTCCTCCAAAGGGAAGTAAAGGATTATATAAAAAGCCAGGCTATATGGGAATCATTTTTTTTTCTTTATCCATTTGTGGGGATTTAAGGCCTATTTTACTCTTGCTTGGGAGAGAGGGAGGTTAGCGCCTTCTGATAAAGACAGGACCATTTTTCATCATCAGGTAATATCTCTAGCAGAAACACTGATGGCGAAATCTCATCTCACCCTGAAGTTAAATTTAGTTTCAATTGTTTAACTAATGGTTTAATTAAAATAATTTGTAGTTCTTTTCATATAATAGCCATTCTACCCTAAACGTATTAAAACTAGGTATTTGGAAAGATAGAATCATATTAACTACTAAAGAAAGAAAAGGTGAGCAAATAAATACAAAGGAACAAAATTTCATTCTATATATTTTCTTTTATAAAATGTCACAAAAACAATACATCAGCTAAGTACATAACCAAAGTAAAGTTAAATCACTAAAAAATATTGTCCAGCTGTTTGGTGCCTCAGTCAAGTGCCTCATAATATTTTAAATTAAGTAATAGACACTGGATAAAATAACTGATTCAAACCTTCTTTGGGGCATTAAAAAATTTTTATCACCAACTTACTTTTCTTATATATTTTTAATGGCCATGGACAGGTATTTATTATAGCCCAATGCCACATAAATTAATAACATGCTGTGACGGCCAGAGGAGTTCAAAATACTGGCATAGATCTTGATGGAATTGGAACAGAAGGTAGGCGTGAGATAAGAGGAGGCCAGATAATGAGATATCACCTCACAATAGTCAGAATGGCCAACATCAAAAAGTCTACAAATAATAAATGCTGGAGAAGCTGTGGAGAAAAGGGAACCCTCCTACACTGTTGGTGGGAATGTAAACTGGTGAGGCCACTATGGTGAACAGTATGGAGGTTCCTTAAAAAACTAAAAATAGAGTTACCATATGATCCATCAATCCCACTCCTGGGCAAATATCTGGAGAAAACTAATCCAAAAAGACACAGGCACCCCAATGTTCATATCAGCACTTTTTACAATAGCCAAGCTAGAAAGCAACCTAAATGTCCATCGACACGTGAATGGATAAAGAAAATGGTGTGTGTGTGTGTGTGCGCGTACACACACACACAAGGGAACACTACTCAGCCGTAAAAAATGAAATAATGTCATTTGCGGTAACTTGGATGAACCTAGAGATTATTATACTAAGTGAAATAAGTCAGACAAAGACAAACATCATATGATATCACTTATATGTGGAATCTAAAAAGTGCCACAAATGAACTTATTTACAAAACAGAAAGAAACTCATAGGCATAAAAAACAAACTTATGCTTACTGTAGGAGGAAGGGGAGAGGGAGGGATAAACTGGGAGTTTGGGATCGGCACATACACACTACTATGTACAGAATAGACAACAAGGCCCGACTACATAGCACAGGGAATGATATTCAATGGCTTGTAGTAACCTGGAATAAAAATATATATATATATATATACAAACACACACACATACACATATATAATTGAATCACTATGCTATACACCAGAAACTAACACAGCACTGTAAATCAAAAAATTAAAATTAAAATTAGAAAAAGAGAAGGCCCGATAAAACCTGCTCAGGTGAACAGAGCTTGGAGTAAACACAAATATTACTAACCCAAAAGAACAAACAAGTTATATAACAGTGACTTCAAACTAGCAGAGCTTGCCCTGACGGAGCTAAGTGGGAAACAGGACCTGGGCTGGAAGAGGAACAAGGGATCCACGCCCACAGTAAAGCTCAAGCCTGGAGCAGGACAGGCCAAGGATAAGGCATGGAGGGGCTGCCTTCAGCAGGCTGAAATGCTAAACTGTTGGAGGAAAGAATTCATCAGAACATGGAGCACTGAGAGAGCCCACTCTTACTCTTCCAAAATGGTCTAAATGACGATGCAAAGAACAAAGGGCCACCGGTTGGCTGAGGCCATAGAGGTGCAGAAAGGAACAAAAACAAGAGAGGAACAGAGGAGAATGCACGCCACGGCAGACAGAACACCAGCCTGGCTGAGTGAAAACTTAGGTTCTAGTCGCAGCAGCCATTCACTGTCTCCCGGCCTTTCCACAAGTCACTGAATCTTTGGTGGAAGTTTCCTGGCCTGGACAACAGGAGTGTGGGGCCATTGCACTACTTTCCAACATAATTATGCAAAACACTAGACCCTCAGAAAATGCTTCAAGAAGCCTTTTTTATAAACAACCCTTTTTTATAAACATTTGTGTGTCCAAAAATATTCAGAAAACTGTGCGTGTTCTAAGCTGATCAGAGACGCAGAAAGCACATAAAGGCTGAGAAGTCTCACGCCGAAGAAATCTGGTAAGACAGTTTTACCCAGTGTTTCCCAAATGTACTGGGTCCCAGAATGCTCTGCTCCATGAAGTATCTTTCAACATAAATTTTCCGTAAGTTCCTAGGAGTCTCTGAGTGGAGGGTATAGAAAAGACTTGAAGCCCAAACTTGCAGATGTTATATTAACCCCAGGACTGTAAGGCTGGCATAAAGTGATCTGAATCTGGAACTCCCAGGAGAAAGCACAGGCAACTCCTAGCTAATGATTATGGAGACAATGGAAACGGATGAATAGAAACACAGCCCTTGCAGACCCATCCAAGCTCTGCTGGGTTAACCAATAAATCCACACATGTCAACAAATGTCTCTTACGTACCCACACTGTGCTGAGTCTTGACATAGAGGAATTTATTTTATATTCCAAATAAAGACACTAATTTATAATCCTCAAATTATAGTTTGAAGTTCCAGGAGGACAAAGGATTCCTTAATGTCTCCCTAGAGCCCAGGTCTTGACATAAAGTAGATTTATTCATTTATGAATGAATGTTCCAATGGACAAATATTTATAGAGATGCATTATGTATAATTCCATCCTCCATGGAATCTAAAGCCTGCTTAAAGTAACCACAAAGTAGCTTTATTTGTTGTCAAAGCCAATAACAATGGATGTTAAATGATCATGAGATGTGGATTTTCAGCAGAATATAACCCAGCTATCGGCTCTCTCCAGGTACACTATGACACCCGTAATACATTGGTACATCCAGAACTTTAGATAAAAAGATAATATATTAATAATGAGGATGAATTTCTACTCTAACAATGCAAAGGAGGATTCAGAACAGACAGATGTATTATTAATATGACTGGGTACAGAAACAAAATAATCACAAAAGGAGAGAAATAAGGAAAGGAATCAAAATAGGTATTCCCCAATTCTTTCTGTTATCATCTTTCAAAGGAAGAAAAAGCAGATTTGGGTTTGTTTTGCAAACTGAAAGCCCAACAAGGCCCCTGAACGGTCTGCAGGCACCCCAAGAAGAGCCTGAGTAAGGAATTCACCCCCTGCCCACAAGCTCAATGACTGGTTCCCCAGCCCTTGACAATGGCCATCACTTGCTCCTATTCAAAAAGGTCAGCCTTCAGATGTTTACAATAAAGGTTATTCAAATTAATCACTATTTCTTTCATTTCTTGGCCCCCTTGGCTTTTTCTTCTGCATAGACATGTGTAGAAACCGTCAGTTCCTCCTTGCCTCCCCAACCTGCTCTCCAGCACCCACCTCCTTGAGCCGGGCTGATACACACCATCGTCACATTCTCAGCTTTATCTCGTAGGCAGTTTCATGTGCTCTCTGCCCCTTTTAAGCACTCTGCTCCAGCTATTCCACTGATTTCAATAGGAAAAGCAGAACAGATATCCCTATAGAACACTGTCATCACCTCATAAGGCCTGCAGCCTGGAACATAAAATACTTCCGATTTCTCAGTTCCCTTTCAGCCTGAATGGATTACAAGTAGGGCACTTAAAATCAAAAGCCAAGAGGGACCAAACCATGGCTTTAAATGAGAAGTGGAAGCAGAAGTCATGAACCACTTCCAAAAATTGGGAGTTTTGGAGTCAGAAGTCTAAGGCCCGACAGAGAATGTGGGTCTGATCATCAGAATGTTCCTAAGTACAGAAAGCAGGAAGTTGGCCTAAGTTTAAAATATGACTTCACAGCATATGGATTCTGACTGTGTAGGACGTAGCGGGGAACAAAAAGAAGTTTGGATGGACTGCTCAGGTGTTATCTGCCTCCAAGAGAAGAACAAAGTTTCTCTTCCATCCAGGTCTTCCAGTTCACTCGCAGATCATGTAGAGCTCAAGTGGTAGGAGACGTGAAGTTTTCCACTTCACAGGATACTGCAATCTCTGATCTGGAAGGAGGCTTACAAAGCCACCCCCTCAGCCCTTCCCTACAGATACGCGTTAAAGGACCCCACTTCAATATTTTTGTATGGGGTTTTTTTTTTTTTGCTTCAACAGAAGAACAGTCTAAGAGTAAGTCAAAATTTTGAAAAAGGAGACTTGTAAGCCCCGTTATGATTCTCACTCCTATTCACCATTCCCAGAGTTATGTGATATCACTGTACCAGCTTGTCACTTGCAGGGTGTAGAAAGGGTCAAACCTTCTCTACCACTCACTGTTCAATCAAGGAAGCAAACTCTCTTTGCCAACGATCTCTCTCTTCTTAACCAATACAAAGAGCAAGGTTAATGATCCTTTGCTTTTATAAAGCACCCTGAGTTTAGAAAGCAGTTTAACATGCTTAATCTTTTCCACTGGGATAATTGGCTACTTTTCTCTCTTTTATCCCCCCTATGATTGGCAAGAATTTCTTTGCTCTGATCAGATGAAGTTCACTCATATACAGTTCTAGGTGAGACCTATACCACTTTCTATTCTGTTTGGTTGATTCCTTCTTGGTTGCATTTCCCCAACATTACATTTAGAGTCTTGTTCCTGCTTTATGCAATATCTTTGCTTTATGCAATTCCTGCTAGAGAATTGCTGAATCCCAACATCCAAGACCATATCCATTTGCTGCCTTTAAGTGTTAAAAAAAAAAAAATACCAATTAATCGTGTGAGACTGCCATCTTTGCTCCCTACCCCAGTGAACAGCCAGAAGTTCCACCCCACCTGAAATTATGAAAGTCACATATCTTCCCTGGGTTCCTTCCTTCCTATGAGAAGAATAATTGAGGAAGAGAGGCAACAAATCAGGAAATATAATCCACCTAGGCAGAATTTGTCTTTCATTAGACCAGAGCTCACAAACTCAAATGCCTACAGAGGCCAGACAGGTCAGAGCGAGTGAGCAGAGCGGGCATGACATACCAAGAGCGGTGGGGATTGTGGCAGACTCATAAGTGCAGGCACAGCCCCACGGTTTTCCCATCTGCTCAGTTCCAGCCAATAGTTAAATGGAAATGCAGGTCCTGAGTATCCAGATCTCTAGATTTTTCATGAGGCTCCTGAAGTCTGGATATTTTAATGTGAAATTTCCCAATTTGTAAATGTTGGCAACTAATTAAAAACATGTCAAAACAATGTGAAGGCCAAGGAAAACATGTCCACGGGCCAGATGTGGCCTGTGAGCCTTGGTGTGCAGCCTCTGTGATAGGCTGAAGTGCTATTTAAATTCACTAAGACAGTTGGGGTACATAAAGGAGGAAAGAGAAACGGCATAGCCTCCTGGCTTCAGATGGAAGTTTAACAACCTGCGAGGAGGAAAGGTAGGTCCCTGGAGAAACCCTGGGCAAGCAGCCAGCCCTGGTTGGCCCAAGCCTTTTGGACTGACAATTGTTTCACTTTCTCCAAGAAATAATCTGCTTAGAATAAGTTAGGAGATAGACTTGGAAGTCTAATTTAAAGAGCATACCAGTATGAAGAGATAAATAATAACTACATGTGTTTCCATTCTCGAGTGAGAAGCTACACAAGCAAACGATGGGAGATTTCAAGTCCCAGATTTCTCCAGGAAGGAGAAGAGAACAAGGGATGTGCTGTTATCTGGGTGATAGTGAAGTGGGGTGAGGGAAAAGGCACCATTAATGGCATAGACCCTGGGAGGAGACAGAGTGGACCGCCCCCCCCCCCGGGTCAACACTGTCAGAGCCCACCTCCCCCAGCACACTGCCCTAGTCACTACTCAGGTTCAACCAGCCTGAACTGTTTAAATAAACAAAAGTAATGAGGGTGTCTGTCTCTCTCTGTCCACTGAAAACTGTCCGCATCAGTATCCTGGGGATACTTTGAGGAACATTGTAATGGATTCCTAGTACACCAAAGGGTAAGGCCATGTGCACAGAGCTGAAAAATAATATTTGCTAATTTACAACTATTAATTAAAAGCCCTGTCACCAAGCCAAGTGCTCCAGCATGACTTTAACATCTCCCCTGCTCCAAGGTCATTTCCAGCTTCTCCAGAGAGGGAGCTGAGGAGAAGGCAGAGTAAGTGCACAGTGTGTAGGCAAGCAGACTGGGGAGCAGACAGCGTCTTCAGGCTTTGGATGTGCACAAACAATCCTGCCTCCTCAGAGCCGAGACAATGCCCTGCATTCACTGGGATCTCAGGAGCTCCAATGCTCTGCTGAGGAGCTGGAAAAAAACTAGACCTGAATTGAGAATAAATTGGTATTCACTAAATGGCACTTCTGAATTTACTGCAGCCTTCACCTTTGGAGGGAATTGCCAAGGTGCTCATAAAAGGAGAAATGATGAATATTCAGGATGTCTTTTGAATCCATTAGGCAACCGGGGATGAGGTCTCCATATGTAGACTTCTGCTTCTTTCCTTAGGCTGTTAAGGAGACTGCCAAAATGGCCGTCTGCAGGAAAAAACGGACCCTGGGTTTGCCAATGGGGAGAAAGTCTGAACGCCAAAGGTCAAGTCCATGGAAATAAACCAGGTTTAGGAGTTTTTGCAAAGGAAGAGATCTATAAATTTTGGATTTCTGGACACAGTGAATGAGAGAATGTGTCTGTCTGTTTGTAGGAATGCTGATGAAAATGTAGTAGCAGGCTATTCATCGTACTGTCAGCCTTTGTTTTGCAGGATCAGATGTTCTGCAGATCTAACTGTGTCCACCCCACACAGGAAAATCCCAGACAATCTATATAGGGGCCTCCTGTAGCTTTGTCAGCTGGGCTTACCAGAAGCAGGATTGTTTGTGCATCCCTGAAGACTGCAAGCTATTTGCTCCCCAGTCTGCTTACTTACATCCTGAGCCCTTGCTCTTGTAGCTACACAAAGAGGAACTGTGGGTTCTTTGTGCTAAAAAGAATTTTAAGAAATAATTCAGCAAAGGCCATCAGCTCCCAGGAGTACTCAATATAGGTCAATCAATCTTTAAGAAAAGGGATTTTTTTGAAAACAGGATGATACAAGTCACTTATCAGTTTCGTTGCCTTTAAAATAAAGGACAGGACTCAGATTCCAAGCAACAAACATTTATAAAAGCTATCTGCGCACTGGGCCCTGGCATGGGATAAGCAACCTTCTTGCCTTCCAGGCACTGATGCTTTAGCAAGGAAGAGATGCAAGTACATATTATTCATATACAAGGGAAACATAAACAGATGTATATCTTTAATAGAATGTCAAAACAGCTACATTAAGGTGCTATGCCAACTCAGATGAGTGATTCATTTTGGTAGGGTGGGGTGGGAGGAGAATCAGAGACAGAACATGACACAGGGAAGGAGACATCTGAGTTGAAGGAGAAGTTTAGCAGGAGAAGAAAAAATGAAAAAGATGGAATCCCAGAGAAGGAGCCCTACCAGGGTCAAAGCCAGGGGATAGCAAAGCTCGAGGAATGGGTGACCGTTAGAAAAAGAGTCTAATTATTTTGTAGGAAATAACAACTACCCCCCAGGGAGGTGCTGTGCCTATCCCTGTATTCTAAATCAGGAATTAGAAAATATAGGCATGTAATCAAAATTCCTTCCAGAAATAATATTCCATGACTTTCAGAATTCTAAGTGACAGGGAAAAGTTGAAAAACTCAAGAAAAGCCTTGAACTTAATGGTCTCTATTCTTCACCGTTTTATGATGAAAAGCAAAATTGGTGGTAGTAGGCAGGATTACCAGCTGGGCCCCAGGTTAGCTGTTTATCACGATAACTCTCCAATCAGGGAGGATCACAGCCCATCCATGAGGAGATGGAGTTTGGCCACCAGGTTCTGCTTCTTAGTGGCGTTTAAAAAAAAAAGAAAAACATGAAAAACTACCTTCATGTGAGCATCTCCCTGGTTTCACTTTATCTGTACGATAACCATGGAAGGTATGACTAGGGAAGGTGAGAAAGCTAAGGTCTGGAGAGGTGACATGATCCTTCCATTCCCAGAGCTGATCAAGGCAGACCCAACTCCCGTCTGATCTAATTCTCCTTCTGCCCTCAGATCCACTCAAACTTGCCACCCCTCAAGGCAACAGCTGAATTAATAGAAAAACTTTCTAAAGCAGCACTAATGAGTAGCAATATCTAGTTTATGGTAGATATCATGAAGGATAAGGGCATGAACAGAAATGTGAATATTGTATTATAAATGTTAAAATACTCATATAGAATACATCACAACATAGCATATTATCAAGTAGATGAGATATAACTATAACTTAAAAGGTGTTTGTGGCACATTAAAAATCCAACATAACATCCTAAAAGCACAATTCCTGAAAGAAAAAAATTGATAAGCAAAACAATCAAAATTAGAAACATTTGATCTGCAAAAGACATGGTTAAGGGAATGAAAAGACAAGCCACAAAGTTGGAAAACTATTTGCAGATCACATTGCTGATAAAAGACATGTTTTCTGAATATGTTTTTTAAAGAAATCTAAATCTGAACAATAAGAAAATAAACAAGCCGATTATCATTAGGGAAATACAAACTGAAACCAAGAGATACCACCACAAACATAGGAGAATGGCATGTGCGCACGCGCGCACACACCCACACACACACACATACACACACACACAAAATGAAACTCACAATTCCAAATGCTGGAGAGGATGAGAAACAGCAGGAGCTCTCATTCATTGCTAATGGTTGCAAAACAGTAAAGCAACTTTGGGAAAGTTTAGCAGTTTCTTATAAAGTTAAACATATACTTACCCTACAACCCAGCAATCCCAGTCCTAGGTATTTCCGCAAGTAAATTGAGAACTAATGCTCAGATAAAAACCTGAATGTGAATGTTTATTGCAGATTTATTCATTAATTTCCAAAAACTGGAAATAATCCACAGGTCCCTCAACAGATGACTGGATAAAATAAACTATGGTATATCCATACAACTGGATACTACTCAGCAATTAAAAGGAAAAAAAAAAAAACATTAATTCATGGCACCATGAATGAATTTTAAATACATTTTTATTGAACAAAGTCAATCCCCAAATTCTACATATTGTATAATTCACTTATAACATTCTGGAAATGACAAAACTATAAGGATGGAAAAGAGATCAGTGATTACTGGGTGGGGGAGGGTTGACTACAAATAGAGTCATACAAGAGAATTTTAGGATATGGAACCATTCTTTATGGTATTTTGGAGGTGGATAAATGACTCTATGAATTGGTCAAACCCCATGAAACTGTACAACACAAAGAATGAACTTCACCATGTGAAAATTTTTATAAAAGTCAACCAGGATATTCAGGAGAGCCCAGGCATAATGCAGATTATGACAAATAAATTTAACTATATTACAAATATATGACAAAGCTTCATTTAAAGGGCTAGGGAAAAAGGGAACCAAACTGAGAAACTTTGAACATGGTGTTTCGACCCCATAGTGTAAAGCTAACGGCCAAAAGGAACTGTATATTAATGTTGCATTCTAGCTAGTTCTCACAGGGGTACAGGTAAACAATGTTGGAACTGCTTTTCAGGTATACTTGGGTTGAACAACTATGCAAATACAAGGTATCTAATGAGATCCAGGTCTCACTGTCAGTGAAAGATGCTACAAATAAACAACAAAGGGAAGTCTAGAATAAATCCCGTGGTTCTGACTGGGTTAGAATCAGAGATATCAATATGCATTCATGTTTAATGTAATATACTTACAGATAGATAGATACCTAAATAAATATAGATGTATGTATTTATGGGTGATTATATATTATATATACCAAGCTCTCCCTGCTCAGAGGTACTAGAAGCAGTGACACCTTAATAATGATGAACACACCTACTGCCCAGATCTTGATTTCTAAATACCATTCTCCAATTAAAAAGAACCAGAAATCCTTAGAGAAATGTTTAAGCTAGGGCAGAGAAAATACAGAGTGAACTTGAAATGTCTTATAGTGCCAAAAAAGTAAGGAAATGCCAAAAAATAAATAGAAATAAAAGAATGAGGGCATATCAAAAGGACACAGGTGCCCACCCCTAAGAATTCCCAATGAACAAAGCTGGAACACTTTGAGCAACAAAATAACAACTACAGTATTGGATTATAACCTATAAAACAATCCACAAATCCATACTGATATAAATAAATTCTTAAGTAAATAAATAAATGAAGAAAGTAAACACAAATCTTCCCGACAGATGAGCTCAAATTAATAAATGTAGAAGGAATGAGGAAAACAGAAAGTCATCACTGAAACAGCAATAATGGCTGCACGTAACCTCCATGAATGTAATTAAAATTAGTGAGAGAAACTTTAAGGAGAAACAAGACAGTGAAGAGCCTCAAGGTACCTCTGAAAACATTTATTAATTGCTGTGGTGGTTTTAACATACATCAAAATTCTTTGATACCCCTCCTTCCGCAAAAGAGCTTAATTTCCCTCCCCTTGAATATGGGCTGAAATTATTGACTCACTTCTAACAAATAGAATGTAAAAAAGGAAAAGTAGTAAATCTGCAGTGGAGGAAGCTGGCAGACACCACCTTGACCAAGTAATCAAGGCTAACACCACTAGAAAAAAAAAAAATATGTGTATCACGTTGATGTTATGTATTCCCTGGTGTGGTGCAAGGAGAAGGGCATTTTGCTTTTGGTGTTTTCTTCCCAAACATCTGTAACCCCAGTCTAATCAAAAGTAAACATCAGACAATGCAAATTTAGGGACAGTCTACAAAACTCATGACCAAAAGTGTCAAGATCATCAAAGACAAGGAAGGACCAAACAGCTATCATAGATTTGAAGAGACAAACGAGACTTGGCAACTAAAATGCAACATGGTAGCCTGGACCGGATCCAGGAAAGAAAAACATTATATTAGAGAAATTGGAGAAACTGAATAAAGTCTATAGCTTAGTAAATATTACTGTATTGATGTTAACGTCTTAATTTTGATAACTGTACTATGGTTTTGTAAGATGCTAACCTTAGCAGAAGCTGTGTGAAGGGCATACAAACACTTACAATACTATCTTTCTACTCTATTTTTTCAAAATAAAGTTTTTTCTTACATCCAATATAATATTAGTCTCCATTGTGGTTGCTTCTCTTCTCTCCTAAGGCCATGGTTTTGAGAGGTTTCCACCACACCATGCAGAAATGTGAGATGAAAAAGAGAACAGGAGGGGAAATGCCTTGGAGAAGGAGACTAGGAAAACAAAGAACTGCTAAAGAAGTTTGGAAGAGAAAAGAAAAAAGGGAAAGAGCGGTGCTACCTCCCACCTTGAACTCCAAGAAGCCCCCAGCAGCCTAGCCTGGCTTTGCCATTTTTACACTCCCCTCTCCCCACACCGCATTTGCCAGGGCACAGGCTATGCTGCTGTGACAAAAGGACTTACAAACCAAAGGTTAAATAAGATAGGAGTTGATTTTTTTTTCCCTCATTTTACAGTTCGTAAGGGGAGAGTCCAGAGCTTGTAGTGTGACTCCACCTTCCTCTACGTGGTTTCTGCCTCTGGATTACAGTTAGCTGCTCCCTTGCCCACCATCCTCCAACCATGGGAAACGGGGAAGGCAGGGCACCTCAAGGCCCTCCCTGGGCTTTTTAATTCTGCTAACATCTCGTTGGCCAGAAATAGGACACGTAACCTGACCAAAGTTGCAAGAAAGGCTGGGAGATGTAGTCTCTCACAGGGTGGCCAAGCACCCGGCCACCTCTCAGCGGTCCTACTAAAGAAGGGAGGAATCAGTTTGCGTGACCAAGGGGCAGGGGCTGCCACCACCCCTCATCCAGAATCCCTTCACTGGGTTGTGCCAGGCACTCCTGGGGGACTTTCAGTCTATTGAAGGTGATGACAAAAGCCCAGTCTTCAATTTGACAGGAGAAAACTAAGTTTTATAGAAGACAATATATGATGACATCATGGGGTATGGGGCGAGGGAAACCCAATGACAAGGATTGGATTTAGAATAGTTGAACAGTCAAAGGCAGAATCCCAATGTGATAGAAAGTTTGGGAAAAGCCTGGATTCTCCACTCCTTTTCACACCTCCAGTCCTTTATACTGGGACTATACATCTCCTCCCACCAAGAGAAAGAGTCTATTTCCCCACCCTTTGAATTTGGACTGCCCTTGGGACTTGCTTCATTCAGTAAAATGCAGCAGAAGTGACACTGTACAAGGTCCAAGCTTAGGCTCCAGAAAGCCTTGCACACTCCACTCTTTCTGTTGGAAGGCAGCCACCGTGTGAGCAATCTCAAGCCAGCCTGCTGAAGGACAGAGACCACACGGAGCAAAGACAAGTCATGCCAGCTGGGGCCACCCTACCCCAGACAGCCCCCAGTTAGCCTGGCAGCTGACTGCAGATAGATGAGGAGTCCAGCCAAGATCAGCCAAGCCTGACCCAGATCAGCAGCACCACTCAGCAGGCCCACAGACTCATGAGCTAAATCAGTGGTCATTGTTTAAAGCCACAAAATTTAGAAGTGGCTTGTTACACCACAATAGTTACCTGATAAAATTGGTAGAGCTCAATTCTCAATGGAGAGACTGATGCTAAGGAGTTAGAGGGCTGGCAAACTGGAGTCAGAGAGCTGTGAGGAAAACCAGAAGTGTGAATCATAGAGACTGAGGGAGAAGTTGCAAGATGGAGGAAGTGGTCATCAAGCAAGACGAGGCTTAAGAGAGAGATAACGTCTTAGGACAATAGAAATAATCACTGAAACACCATTTGGGAATGAACACACAAATAAAAACAGTTAATATGAATTCCCCATCAATAGCAGAAAATTCAGTTCCTACTTTTGCTTAAACACACACACTTACACTGCCATATACCTTTCTGGCAGGAGAACTTAATTCATAATCCATTCTGAACAAAAGACACATGAAAATCGCATGACCTCAGGACCATCTTCAGGGAGGTAAGTCCAAGGGGCTGCCACTCCCACCTGTGAGCTGCAGGTAACTTATATCAGCCCATTATCTTCATAACATCACCTCTTTCCTCCTTCTCATTGCCTCCGCATGGGCCTGTCATCCTGGCCCACTCCCACATGCTTTTCCTTATTTTTTGTTCTTTTTTCTCTATTTCCCTAAATTATCATATCCATGTGTCTGAGCCTCACACTGGTCTCTCTCCCTTCCCTAGTCTATCATTTATTCCTCAACTTCTGCACATAAGACATTTGGAGAGCCAGATCTTTCCTGCTTCACAAGGAAATCATGTAAATAATAATGTCTACCTTGAAAAGTTGTTATGAGCATTAAATGATGTTAAATTAGCTGGAGCATCAATTTTTTGTCAGAGTCAGAGATTATGTCAGGAAATTATCTAACAGTGCCTAGCATGTTAGGGATTTCCACAATGCTAACTGCTGTTGGCACACCCATTTTTGACCCCCACAGCCTTGTTCCACAGGCCTGGCTAGACTCTCTGTTACCATGCCCAGTACCTGCCAGTTTACCACCTGTTCTGCCTGTTGGACCCGATTTTCTCCAGTCATCTCCTTCCCAGCCCAGAGGGCCAAGGTCGGCCCATGCCTCTCCTCTCCTGCTCAGCCTCATGCAGCTGGTGTCCACCAAGCCACAAGCCTGCATGTGTCTTACTAGGCACTTGGTTCCTTATAAAGATTCTCTCAGTGAATGGAATAGTATTGCAGTGATAATTGGGAAAAAAGAGAGAAATGCATAAGAGGACACAGCATGGTGGCAAGCACATTCAAGGCCATATACATGTGGCCATTGCTTTTCTCATCAAATTCTCTTATTTTGAAACCTTCCAGGCAGGGACCTGGTATTATTAGGCCTTATTATGAGACAGAGCCTTTTATTCACCCAGTCACATGGGGATCCACGTGGGACTGACAACCAACGAGGAAGATCATGTCATTCTCGGGACAGAGGGAAGGAGGAGGAGGAAGGGGCTCCAAGTGAGGGCAGAAGCGAGTCATTGTGCTTTGACACTGAATTACAGCCCATTAGTAACCAATTAGTTCATGAGCTGCACAGTAACATTTAAATCCCATCTTTCTAATCCCTAACTGGCTAGTGAGAGGCAAAATCTGATTACATAATGACTAGGAAAAAAATACACACGCACATAAGCAATGTCACAAAAGGCCACTGTTCTCGCCAAATCGTCCCTTACAGAATTGGTAAACCTCTCATGAATTTGCAGAGATTTAGAGACCTGCATTCACATCACATTTTGGCTGAAGAAAAATTTGGCTGCCTTCTCCTTGCCTTCAGGATGAAGCCCACACTGCTTAGCCAGCATCTCCGCCCTCTGCAGTCTGTCTCGCCTGCCCCAAATCCCCATGTTGAGCCCACGTGACCCCCATCCTCTCCTTGGGAGCATTCTCCAAGTCGAAATATCAACACTTTTCCCAGCCAAAACCAAGGTGATAAAGGTTCTCATCCCATGGTTAGGGCCCTTCTGGTAGTTCTGCTTCCCACCCAGAAAGATATTTCTCTCCTGATTACTGACCAAGGACAACTTCAGACATCTGTTCATTTATCTGTTCACTTACTGAAGATGCAATAATTGGGCATCACTACAGCCTGAGCTGGACCCTGGGCCAGGAGCAGGGGGCTGCCACGTGCATCCTGCTCTTTAAAACGCAACAGCACAATCACATCACGGTATCACGGTACAAGACTCGGTGCTTCCATCCAGGAGGGATGACAGTGACACAGCAACAGGGGGCTTCTCAGCACCTCACAGCCCCCAAAGATGAGGTCAAAGTCTCATATCACAGGGCCTGTTCCTCTACCCTGTGCTAGAATGTCTTCTTGACATTGATGGGAGAAGATGGGCTGGGAGACTCCATTTTCAGGACCTTGTGAGTCAAGGCTGGTTAGGTCATGGTCAGAGGTGGGGCAGCATTATCTGCCAGCCCAGAGCATTCAACACCTGGGTGGCTTGAAAACCCAGATCCTTCACAAAGAAGAGAGTCACAAGGCTCTACAAGAGATCTCTCTGGAGTCAGGCCAAGTGAGGCGGACGGATGACAGCCTCTGGTTGCTGTATTAGAAATTTCCAAGTGTTTCATTTCTATTTTATGATATACTGCAGATCTCACTGGGAAATTAGGTAAAGCTAAACTATCTTGCTTTCTGTTGGCCAGCACTTAGATCCTGAAGATAAGCAATTTGGCTCTCAATTCTGGGGAAAAATGACTCTTACACATTTTCAGGGCCAATGCTTGGTTGCTGGTGCAGGGACGCAGCCAGTGGGAGAGAAGATGGAGACTCCCGTGAGAGATTTGGCCAGACTCCAAACACACCCACAAACAGTCAGGTCGGAACCCACCTGCCACTTCTGATCACCACCCACCACCATCAACACTGTGTCTTCTACACTTTTGCTGACCTACTTGTCTTTCAAGGAAACCCTTGATTTCAATTTTCACACATCAAAAAGTGGGGGAATACTACTCAGCCCTAAAAAAGAACAAAGTTTTGCCACTTGCAGCAACATGGATGGATTTGGAGGGCATTATGCTAAGTACAATAAGTCAGACAGAGAAAGACAAATCTGTAGGATATCATTTATATGTGGACTCTTAAAAATACAACAAACTAGTGAATACAACAAAAAACAAAGACACAAATTCACAGATATAGAGAACAAACTAGTGGTTACCCGGGATAGGGGAGGGGCTATATAAGGATTGGGGTGTGGGAGCTATAAACTATTGGGTGTAACACAGGCTCAAGGATGTATCGTACGACATGGGGAATAAAGCCAATATTCTGTAATAACTGTAAATGGAAAGTAACTTTTCAAATTTGTATTAAAAATTAAACAAATTAAAATTTTTTAAAAATTTTAAACATTGGGGAGGAGATTCCTAATAAAAGGGCAGTTGCTAAAGCTTTAAGTTTTGCAGACCTATCATATATTTGATCCCATCTAATAATCACCATAGTCCTGTGAGCTAACAGTTAAGAGACATTCAAACTCAGGGCTTCCCCATGAGGAAGTCTGCTTGAGCCCCTTCTCCAGACTCCATACATGCAGCGGTCCTGCTGGTATTATTTCTAAAGTTCCTGTTCACACTGTGCCCCAGAACCTATACTTGGTCTTAGCCAATCCCACTCTCATTTACAGAAATAGACCTGCTTTCTCCCCACCACACCCACAGGTCCAGTTTCCATTTGGCCCTTTACAAGGAGGAAGCACCCAGCAATGAAGCTTTGGTGGGTGTTAAATGCTGATGCCCTAGGAAAACAAAAAAAGCAAATCTTTACAATTCAAAGTAAAAATCTTTACTCCCAATTCAGTTCCCTCAAATTAATTCTAATTTTTCTTCTACTTTTTTTTTTACTTTAAAGGGAAATCTCTACAGATACCACACCCCCCCCCATTTCCAACAGATGGAAAACAAATAGTTGAAGAAAAAACTTGAGGTATTTCCCAGCTGAACAAAATCAAAAATGGATGAGACACACCCAAGAGCTTTAACTTGCCTGACATTTTCAGAGTTTTATCAAAATTATTCATCAGCGTTTCCTCTTAACCTCTGACCCAGTTTTCACCAAATTCCCTAAAGTTCCTCACTGAGGTCACTAGTTTCTCCCACATCTTCTCCCTGGCCCCACCCCATCTTTCTTTGGTCATCATTTGCTTGCCCACAACAGTCTAGCTTATTGTTTGTTTGTTTTATGGTCTAATCTAAAATTTGAGTGTGACAAGGCTGTTTTCCACTCACGGGCAAATGGATCCTATCCTAGCAACGACAATTAGGCATCTGATTATATTATTAATGTGGCTTTTCTTTTTTTTGTTGAGGCATGTTTACAATTTCTACGTCTCTTTCAGGTCACAACGCTGCCCTTCCTGGCTTGTGGGACCTTGAGAAAGCTTCTGGTCCTCTCTCTAAACTCCAATGAAAGGAACATCACAATAATTATCAGAAGAGTTTTTGAGAAGGAAAGATGAAATAACATGTGAAAAACATTTTGGAAAACAGTAAGAGTGATAAAACTTTTTTTTTTTTGAAAACCTTATCATTTCATTGATGTCTCTATTTCCTTGTCAGTAAAATGATGACACTGAATAGTACTTGCCTCAAAGAATATTGTGAGGTTTAAATGAAATAACAGGCGAAGGGGCTGAGCCCATAGTAAGGGTTCAAAACATTAGCCAGAAGCAGCTTCCGCCACCACATTCCCCAGTCCTACGTGACAAGTTAGGCAGGTGTGGTCATCCCTATTTTATTTTTTTTAATTGAAGTATAGTTGATTTACAATGTTGTGTTAGCTTCTGGTGTACAGCACAGTGATTCGGTTACATATATATATTCTTTTTCATTATAGGTTATTACAAGATATTGAATGTAGTTCCCTGTGCTGTCCAGTAGGTCCTTGTTGTTTATCTATTTTATATACAGTAGTTTGTATCTGCTGATCCCAAACTCCTAATTCCTCCTCCTCCCCCTTTCTCCTTCAGTAACCATGTTTGTTTTCTATGTCTGTGAGTCTCTTCCTGTTTTGTAAATAAGTTCATCTGTGTCCATTTTTTAGATTAACATATAAGTGATGCCATATGACATTTGTCTTTCTCTGTCTGACTTACTTCACTTAGTATGAGTATCTCTAGATCCATCCACGTTGCTGCATCACTGTCCCTATTTTATAGTCGAGAAAACCGAGGTTTGAAGGGTCGGGGAGATTCAGACTACACTTAGAGCTTTTAACTTTCATGCCTCATTGGAACGTGTTTATATCTTTCTGGCTGGTTGGTACTAGAAACCCAGTGGTTGGTAGGGAGCTTTAGTAGGTTTTTCTATTTTGAAAGGATACATGGAAAGCAGCAGGCTCCCAGTTCCTGTGGACACAGGGCTAAGAATCCACATAAGAATTTACCAGCCCTGTCTGGGTTGTTTTCTCATCAGCAGCCATAATCCATCCAGATATTCATGAGAAATGCAAAATTAAATAGAATCGGGAGACTAAAAAGGAGATGATCATTGCTTTTGCTTTTAACCCTTGATTATAAACGGTTAAAGAAACAAAGGAAAACAGTGGGAGGCTTAGTGACAATCACAGAGCTCCAGACTTGCAGTACAGAGATACCAGACAAGTCCCTTTCAAAGCTTCGAAACCTTCCAATTATTTCATAGTTTAGGTCCACAAAAGAGCTGGTGTTCCTACTGCCTGGGTGCTGGTGGGAGAGGGGTCGAAAATTCCTGAAGATTCCAACTTGTTCTGTGGACACGATCTTAACAGCAGACTGTGGAGCTTCTTCTGGTAAGAAGAACAAGGCTCCCCAGGAAAGCTTCTTCCCTCCAGCTTTAGTTTGTCCGACAAGAAGAAGGGAAAAAATAATTCAAGTCTTCAGCCAAGAACACCAGTTGGGGAATTAAAGAACCGGGCACACAATAATTTTCAGTCACGTCAGAGGAGATTTAAATAGCATACATCAGCCAAAAAGAATGAGGAAACCTCCAGTACACTGACTTCATTGATACCCCATTTATCAGCAATTACCGACTCCATTAAAGGCCGAGTTTACAGCACAGAGAGAAGCAGAGCCTAAAATCTGTCCCGGCAGATGGACGGAGAGTGTCGGTGATGCCGTATTTCAAAGGCATCTGCAATGTTGTTATCATTGAACGTGGAGTCAGAGAGGCAGCAAAAAAACAGCGGCCCGAGAGCCAGCAAATGATTTACTTGACCCTGGATGGGTAGAACTGACAGGAAAAAACCTCATTAATTCCTCAGGTCACTCTGGAAGACATTAATTTGGTTTGGACTCACGACGAGAGGAGATTTTCCAGACCTACGCTAGGAATTATGAAATCTCCACGGCTGGAGAAAGTATGTCCAAATCACTTTTTGCATAAATCAAGCTGACTTTCTGCAAAAGGATAATACGCTTAATCAAGGGAGTTATGGAACTTCTTGTGCTTATTAGACAGAAAATATAACAGTATTTTACTTGGTTATCAGTTCTGGGAGAGAGATTTTTTTTTTCCCCTCTTTAAACTAAAGTCTTCTGCCAACATGGAAGACATCCCCTCGTAAGAGCTGAAGGAAACTGGACATGTAAATAACTTGTGCACATAAGGATAGTTTTGCTTTGCTTTTTCTTTCTGTTTTCAAGCAGGCACGTGCATCTTGTGGGCACCTCCTCTGAACCTCAGACAATTTGCCAGCTCACTTCCCCTCCTCTCCTGCCTTCCCCTTTTATCTGGAGCTTTCTCAATACTGGACACATCCCTATAAATAACAATCACCAGTGACGAGTGGTTTTACTCTGTGTATTTTGGTGACCCAGGCCAAAATTAAGAAGTCTGGGATCAAGGCGACTTCGATTGAAATACTAAGTGTATAATCCGACACAGAAAAACCTTTCTGTTCTTTCTCCAAGTCTCTGCAAGTCTACGCACAAAGAGGCATAAGGAGAACCAAAGTTCTCTGGTCTCCAAAAGGGGTCACTTCCAATCCTGTGTGATTTTATGACTTTTAAGCTCTATGAGTTTCTCAGAAACGCTGCTTCTTTGTTTCGTTGTTAACCGAGGAAGAAATAGGTGGGTATTTGGGGGGAGACGGAGCAGGGGTGGAAAGGTTGAGTAAATCCAGAACGAAACACTCTGTTGGGTTATTTACATCAGCGAATCACTTCATTTTAGGGGCACTGACAGATAGATCAAGTTATTCAAAACGGTGAGGAGAGAGAGTGATAGTGATAGAGATGGAGATGGAGATGCTGCTAGGCAGTGAGCTTAGACCCGAGTGTCCGACGCACAAGCCACAAGGCCCCTTTCCCGATGATATCTTCCCTTGTAAAAGTTGCATCCATCATGTTTAAAGCAAGGTTATCTCTGGCTGGAGAGAACATGCATTAGTACGTTTTACTCATTCAACACTGAACACTCCCTATCAACAACCGCCTGCTTAAGGGGGACTAGGAGAACAAGAATTAATCACAGGAAGAGACAACTTAAGGGAGTTGGGCTATAAAATGGAATTCATTAGTAAGCCATAAAGTATTAGAGCTTTAACCAGCCTTTCCCGGAGACTGCTTCCTCTGCCCTGGGACTGCACTGACTCGCTCATCTGACAGTCTAAAGCCATCCCCTCCCGCTTGACCCCCCATTCCTCTTCCCACTGGGGACAGAGAGAAGAGAGAGCTTGGCACTGGAGCAGGGGTGGGGGTGGGTGAGTAGACCACAGGGTCTCTGGCCACACAAACTCCTGGACAGATCTGAGTCGGAGCCTAGAAGAATCCAATTCAGTCAGTAATCAATCCTTAAATTTAAGGTCCTTTCTCATCTCTTCTCCCGGTCTGGAACTGCATAAGCAGTTCTTATAGGGGACTGTCACATCTGAGACAGAAAAACACCCTTGGATTCTGTAGACCTGAGCTCATCCATTCTGGTCCTTCTCAGCTGTGTGACTTTGAACAAATTATTTAAGTTCTCTGAGCCTTGAGTTTTCTCAAGACAAAAAATGGAGATAATCATAGGACCCAGCAGAGGGGGAGAGTGAGATATGAGATAAAAAAACTATAATTACAATCTCCTAATACTGGCATAAGCAAGGCACCCCTGAGCAGATGATGCCAATTGTAATAATCTGTTCTTGCTTGTTTCTGTTCAATAGTAAAAAATAATAATAATAATAATAACTTTCCTGTCTATGTCCTGTTACTCCAGTTTGATTAAAAATGTATTTGTACTTTTGCTTAGTCCAGTCTCCTAAGCCTCACCAGCATAGACACTCACCAGGCCCCAATACATTTGTTTTTTAACTGCCAGACTGACTAAATGGGCTGCTATTAAAATATGGCTAAAAACACTCAAGTTTTTCACCCCTTAATCTTGTATTTGAAGGATGCTCAAATCCTTTCAGAATAAAGCAGAGAATGGAGGAAGGCAGTACAGCAGAATTCTCTCTGGCTTGATTTCTTCCTTAAGTAGCCTGAAATTATTCATGGAATGACACTGGGTATACAGAGTGCTGTAGGCTAGTCTTTATTCTCTGATGATGAAATATTAGGAAACAGAAAAAAATAATCTATGCATCTCTAAACAGCCTTCGCTAATTCTTAGAAATATATCAATTCTACATCAATGATACCCCAGCTGCTACTTTTAAAACCAGTAAAACCAAACTGAAAAAAATCAGTTAACTTCACAATGAAGAAGATTTAAAATCAAAAGCTTAGGCAGAAAAGAATTCAAGGGCAGTTTCTTCCTTAAGGCCACCATTAAAATAACCAGATACGGTTTTTCGTATGTTCTAAGTCTCTTCTGCGTGAGGTGGTATGGGAAGGTATCACCTAAGTCAGCCCTTAACATTTCTGCACATAGCTGAGTAGTCTTAAGTTAATTGGTTAATAGTTCCAAGACTTAGCTGCTCATCTCTAAAGTAAAATAATCTGCCCTACAGACAGGATTAAATAAGCCAATACATGCAAAGCACCTATTTCTTAGTAAGGCCTTCAATAAATGGCTAGGAGGTGGTGGTACTGTGTGGTATTAAAAGATTTAAGAATACATGATGGGTGGGTGGGAGGTATATAGCTCAATGGTAGAGCACGTGCTTGGCATGCACAAGGTCCTGAGTTCAATCCCTGGTGTCTCTGCTAAGGAAAAAATAAACAAAGTAAATTAAATTTTTTAAAAACTTAAAAAAAAAAATACATGATGACATTTCACCTACTGAAGCTAACTTTGACCAGCTGTTGAATCTATTGTCGCTTAAAGAGTAGAGAGAGCACTATATGAAGCCACATAATACACTAATTATTTTCGTCAATAAATCAGCCCATGATTTCATAAAAATCCAAGATACTTGGGTTAACTAATCTTTTTTACTAAAATAACTGATATTTTTAATTTTTTAAACTCGACTAGTTCCTTTGTGGAAGTACAGAAACAACCTAAACCATGTCTTTTGCTTCCTAAAGTGCAAACAAGAGTGTTGACACCACTCAGTAGTACTTTTCCCTCAGGCCAAGCTGTTGAACACTATAAATAACGTTCAGCTAGGTAGCCTCATGGCTGCAGAATGGGTAAGATCTTCATGTAAGCAGCATCCCAGGAATACCCAATCCTTCAGTCCTTGTAAATAAGACAGAAAATTTCAGTCCCTCCACCACATATTTTACAATATGTTTATTGTGAGTTTTCTAATTATAAAAGTAATGGTTACTCAGAGTGAAAAATAAATGGGGAATTATATCAAAGTACAAAAAAGAAAATAAATACTTTTAAAAAACAGAAAATAACAAATGTTGGTGAGGATGTGAAGAAAAGCGGACCCTCATGCGCTGTTGGTGGGACTATAAAACGGTGCAGCCACTGTGGGAAACAGTATGGTAGTTCCCCCCAAAATTACAGATAGAATTACCATGTAATCAGCAACCCCACTTCTGGGTATATACCCAAAAGAATTGACAGCATGATCTCAAAGAGATAGATGCACACTCATTCACAGAAGCATTATTGACAAAGGCCAAGAGGTGGAAGCAACCCTACTGTGACGCAATGTGTGAATGGATAACAAGATGCAGTACATACATGTGGTGGAATATAATTCAGCCTTGAAGAAGGAGGAAATCTTGGCACATGCTACAACATAGATAAAGCTTGAGGACATTATGTTAAGTGAAATAAGCCAGTCACAAGAGGACAAATACTGTACGATTCCACTTAAATGAGGCACCTAGTATAGTCAAATTCATAGAGACAGAAATGAGAATGATGGTTGCCAGGGAGGGAGACATGGGGCAGCTGTTTAATGGGTACAGAGTTTCAGTTTTGCAAGATGAAAAAGTTCTGGAGATTGGTGGCATGATAATATGAACATACTTAACAATACAGAACTGTACTCTTAAATACAGTTAAGATGGTAAATTTTATGCTATGTGTTTTTAATAATTAAAAAGAAAGAAAGCATTCATAATTTATCATATACATATAAATCTGTTAATTTTTTGATGTTGCAGTTAAAATCTAATTTTTTCACTTAGCCACAAGTTAACATCTTCCCATGAGATTATATATTTTTCTATACATTTTAATGGCTGCTTAGTAATCCATTGTTCAAGTGATCCTGTAATAGAGAAGAGCAAATCTGACTCCATATTAGATCTGTTCCTTTAATTCTAACCCTGTGCTCTGTTGCCTGGGCTTAGTCATGCTGGTTCAGCACTTTTTGTAAAAGAATGTTGCCTGTAGCCTGAAATATACAGGACAGCCCGTTCTCAAGTCTCTGTCTGACCTTTAAGGGTATAACACTTTTCCATTCAAATAGAGATAAAAAGCTGCAGAACAAAGAATAACATTTGTCTTATTGGAGGTTTACAGGAACATCAGGATGTGACCTATGTGGACAGCTGCAAGAACAAAGGATTCCCCGACACCAAGAAGTTTGCAACAACCAACCACACCCCCTCCCCTTTTTAATATAAAAGAAGCCTGAATTCTGACTTGGCTAAGATGGTTCTCCAGGACATTAGTCCCCCATCTTCTCAGTCTGCTGGCTTTCTGAATAAAGTCATTATTCCTTGCCCCAACATCTCATCTCCCAGCTTACTGGCCTGCCACGTGGTGAGCAGAACAAGTTTGGACTCGATAACAATCCCCTATTGTTGGATATTTAGGTTACTTCCAGTTTGTTGCTACTACAAATAAATCATCATAAACCCCACTTTCATATTATCTTTAAATTTCACACTGTATTCCTTATGTTATGTCTTTATTTCCTTTAGCAATGGAGATAATTTTAGTGGGGTAGTTCACATATTTTTGCTTTTAAACCCCTTTGATTCTGAAACACGTATGTTGGAATTCCCAGGGTAGAAAGGAAAATTAAGGAAAGTTAGATCAATCTCTAAAAGATGTCAAAGTCCCACTTTGAATACAGCAATGATCTCAGCCTAAGGATCATCAAAACTGGTTTGTCACAAATCGTCCCTTTCCCAGAGAACATCTGTAAGGAGAGCATAAAAGTCAGACAACTGGCGCCAGTCAGCAGAAGACCAAGCATCCTTGTGCACTCAGGATCACCCTGCAGACCATCTGGACCCAGAGCACATTCTCAAGCCCAACAGAATGACTTACTAAAACCTTACTCCCCTTGTACAGTAACTGATAACATTGCTTTGCTCGGGGGGGGGGGGGGGGGCTTTGTCCCTCCCAAGTTATCCATGAGAAAACTGAAACCCAGAGAGGTTAAACAACTCACCCAGAGTCACACAGCCAACAGTAGCAGAGTCAGAGTTCAAACCCAAGCTGCCTGTGCTTTCCCCAAACATGATGCTACCATGCTGAACACTGGAAATGATCACAGAGCTCTAGGTGCAAAGGAGCACTTGACTTATAGGATATCTCTGGCCCTCAACTTTCTTTATAACAAAGCCAATACTACACACTTGAGGAAGACTAGGGGGTCAGTTTCAGAGGTTCCCCAGCTGCCTGTTCCACTCCTTTCTCCTCTGCAGGCTGGGCTAACTCAAATAATTAAGAAAAGTATTTCTGAAGGACGAGTAAGAAGAGAATTTCTGAAGGAAGTTAAATAACTGCAATTAGAAATGCTCTATTTTAGGAGGACTTGGGGCTGCAGACCCTAGTTCCATATGGCAAGTGCATGTGTTTATTAATGGGAAAGACTAATGAAAAGCTGCTCGGACCATGGAACAGTTATCTCACACTAAGTTCCTGGGAACCAGACACAGGCTTTTCTAGCAGCCTTGTTCTCTGCAGTCGTTTGTGGCCACTCAAAAAGAGTTTGTCCTCAATTCTCCTCCCGGAATGGCTGTTTCTGTAATGTGAGTTCTGGCCAGATGACTCACTGGGGCCATGTTAACTTTTATCTTCATCTGTTTTTAACAGTAATTAGGCCGGAGCGACTTAGGGGTCAGCACATGAGTCAAATTTGCAGTCACCCCCTGTGCTGGAAATCCTGGTCGTTATTATTGGCATTTTGCGACTATATTAATTCACGTGAGCTTGGAGGGACGCTGTGTACGGTATCTGGTCAGGCAATTAGGGATGTGTTGGTGTCTTTTATTTCAGTCAGTTCAGATCAAAGGCCTGCCAAAATCCATCCCCGAACTCCTAGTCCTAACCCAATTGTGACTGCTGCTATGTAGATAAATCCTTAAAGGAAGAAAAACCAGCCATCCGCTATGGTCTTTCTTTATTCTTGCTAAGTTTTACATAAGGTTTCTAATATTCATCTGGAGGATGTGCAAGGCTTGAAGGGATTTTAATTTTTTTGAAGGCAAGGAGGATATGCAAAATATTAATTTTTTAATTATTATAACTGTGTGGGACCACTCCAGATTCCAAGTCCCCACTTGGTGGGCCACGCCCTTTTCTTGGAAAATATTCACATTTCCTGCTTCAGTAATCCCTGCACAGAGCTGCAAAGCTGAGCATGACTCTATCCCCCCCCCCACCGTCTCTCTTTATAATTCTCACATGTGACTTTTTGCCAAATCCTCATCTCTGAAGCTACTTCAATTCTACTTTTTAAATAAATATCTATTTTTAATTCTACCAGATTCTACTTCCCTGAGCCCCCAGATCCTACTGAACTTAAAATATTAAAAAGTGACAAGTCAACTGACCAGTTAAATCACCAGCATCCTGGCCTAGAATAGCTGTGAGGGAGAAAGGATGTCATATCCAGTGCCAGGGCACTGGAGCTACACATTTCAAAAAGAGCAAGAAGTAAGTAAGATGAAATGGAAGAAGACATAGTCCACAGAAGAGGAAATGTCATTTACAGATTCTACAAAGAGCAGGAAGGAAGGTACCTGTGGACTGAAGAAAATAGAAACAATGAATACAAATGCAAAGGACTAAACCAGGACTCCCTTACCATGCTGATCTGGAGTTGGCTAATCCTGTATTTTACAGGATTCAGTCCCTCACTCAGATGCTTTAGGAGATATTCCTCTGCATCACTTTAAAATTCATCTTTTTAAGGGACGTATAATGTCAATGTAGATGTGTGCAGGAATGATAAACTCCTATCATTCTTCAGAATGTTGGTTACTTCTGGGGAGCAAGGGGTACAAAAAGCATTTCCAGTGTATTTGTTACCATGTATCCCTTAAGGCAACAATGGTACAGCAGTTTTTATTTTTCTTTATCCCTTTTTGAACACCCGAAATGTTTTATAGAAACTTCTAAATAAACAAATAGTAGAAGAAACTCACCACCAAAGTCCAGTACTTGAAATCTCCACCAAGGCTCACCAGGACTGGCTTCCTGGACATACAGGTGTGCAGGCACCCAGGACTAGAATGGTCCCCTGCTTGGTTAACACTCTGCTATAGCTGTCTTAAAATCCTTCATAAATTTTTAATGAGGGGCCCACATTTTCATTTTCCACTGGGCACTGTGGATCACGTCATCAGTCCTAAGCAATGCTTACTTAGTCAGAAGAAGGACCTTTCTGTTTTAAGTTACACACGTGGGGACTTAAGCCCATGAACTAGGAGGAGAGCCCTGTCACTCTCCCTTTGGAAGTAGTAGAGCTCATCCTCCACTGAGATCAGGTAGAAACATCCGCCAGAGACTTCATCCTCTCTCTCCCTCATCTTGTTTACCTTCCCTTATTTCTCCTCAAAAACCAAAGACAGACAAGATGCAAAGGAGGAAAAAGATGGTCAGAGTAGGTGGCAATTCTCAGGACTGGCGAGAGGAAGTGGTTCCAGACCTGCCCCCACTCGCCTCTTTCCACCAAATAAGAGGGAAGTGACTTCCACTTATCTCCACTTTCTTCCACTCCTCACCAGAAGTCACTCATTTTTTTAAATTTTGGTTTGTATTTAATCCACCAAGTAAGGACAAAAGAGCTCCACCCCAATTATTGATAAAGCATTTCACTCAGAAAATAACTGCTGAACTCCTACCATGTGAGGGCACTGTATCAGGCCTTCGATGATACAAAGATAGAAAGCTGGTGCCCCAGCCTGCAAATGTTTAGAGTCTATTGGAAAGACTGCGAAGAAAATGAATAATAACAATGCAGGCTGGTCCCTGCCCTCCTGGAAGTGGTTGCTAAGTGCTGTAGAAGCAAAGGAGGAGCACCAGCATCTCCCTGAGGGGAAGGAGGCTTCATGGAAGGTGTCGTGAAGGAGTGGAATGGCGAAAGCATTCCAGGCTGCAGAAACAGTATATGTACATATTACCAAGTCCAAACTCATTCTGCTCGCCACACAACAGGCTAATAAATGGGGAGACAGGTGTTGGGGCAAGGAATAGTGACTTTATTCAGAAAGCCAGCACCAAGAAGATGGCAGACTAATGTCCTGGAGAACCATCAAGTCAGAATTCAGGCTCCTTCTATGCTAAAAAGGGGAGTGGGTATGCTTAGTTGTTGCAAACTTCTTGGTGTAGGAATTCTTTGTTCTTAGAATCCTTTGTTCTTGCAGCTGTCCACATGAGTCAGATCATGTCCCTGGAAACCTCCAACAAAACAAACTTTATTTTCTATTCTGCAGCTTATCTTCATATGAATGGAAAAGTGTTAATATCCTTAAAGGTTAGAGGCTTGAGAATGGGCTTTCCTGTACATTTCAGGCTACAGGCAACATTCTTTTACAAAAGGTGCAGAACCAGCATAACTAAGCACAGGAAACAGAGCACAGGGTTAAAGTCAAAGGAACAGATCTGATATGGAATCAGACTTGTTCTTTTCTATTACATACAGAAGTATGTGAGAAGGTGTGGCATATTTATTTTCAGGACTGCTGTTCATCCAGTCATTTTTTTTCTTTATAAATCATGTGCAAAGCACCATGCTTAAAGGTAATTAAAGCAGGATAATGGCAGAAGAAGTTGAACAGGTAGGGAGAAGCCAGATCATGAAGAGGTTAATTTAATTTTATTGGTAGAGGAATCATTGAGGGATTTGAGCAGAGAAGTAACAGAAGATTTGTTTGTTGGAAAGAAAACTCTGGCTTTGGAAGATAATGTCGGGGAAGATGAATAAAAGTCTTGTGACCAATAGGAAGGGGGCTGTTGCAGTCTCCCGGCATCTGTATAATTTGGGCAGTAATGAGAAAAGTAGGAGACATATTTTAGGAGGTGGAATTTACTAGACTTGGAGACTGGATGCGGGTAAGGAAAAGGAGGAATTTAGTGTAGCTTTCTTGTTTCTATCATGAGTAGTTGGTAAAAGGCAGCATCATTCTCTAAGTAATGGAGCCCAAGAAGGGAAATGGGTTTGGGAGAAATATGAAGTGTTCAGATTTGGTGTTGTTGAGTTAGGGAAATCTGTGGGACTCCCAAGTGAATTTATTTCTGTTAGGCCAATGGGCACGTGAGTTGGAACTCAAGAGAGAATTCTGAATGGAGATAGATATTGAAGTCATTCACACACAAGGAGAAACAGCCATAGCCCTGGATAGACTGCCCTACAAGAAGGAAGAATACATAGAGAGAAAAATAACCTGGTGTAAGAACCCTAGGGCTAGAAGGTAAAGATAAATCCGCAAGGGAGAATAAAACGTACCTACCAAAGTATAAAAATCAACCAGGAAAGTGACATCACAAAACCAACTTTTAAGATGGAAAAAGTGATCAACATTGGTAATGCAGGTAGATAAGGCAAGAAAGTAATAAATACATGCAGAGAATCATTAAATTTAGCAACTAGATTTTTTGATAACCTCAAAAAAAATAACTTAAGTGGAGTAGTGAGATTATTTTGGATGACTTTATTGATTTAGTTGGTGTTTATCTTTTAAAACCTGACCAATGTATTCATACCCTTATTCATCCCCACTTAGTACCTAAAGAAGATGAACATAATTTAGCAGTTAAGATAAATCTAGTATGCAGATCTGGCATGGGTTCTATTTACCTCCCCTTTAAAGGGGGTCACGCAGAGTGTTTTACACAAGCTAATGCTGAGACCACACGCTTCGCATTAGATTGTTGAGACAGAGGGCAAAAGTCTCAACACTTCAATCTCTTACTTTGAAAATTACACATAAAGCCTCCTGACTTGTTATTTATCTAAATGGACTTCCCAAAACATAGCTAAATTATTTCAGGTAATTTCTAAAAGGAAAATCTCATTGGAATTGTGTTCATATTACAATTCCATTTATAGGGATATGTCCTACTATCCAGGTACATGCAAAGAGCCAGGACAGTGATAACTGGCATAGAAACTGTTTGAACTTCAGTTCTTCCAAGGGAGAGGGCACTTGTGGTTTTTGTGTAAATTACAGACACAGCTGCCATCTCTTGAGAGAGAGAGAGTCCACTATGGTCTAGAGGTTAGAGGGAAGGCAGCTGCCTGCCTGCACACGTGGGAGAAAAGGCTCAGGGGCTCTCTACTCAGATTAATACTTTTAATTTGAGATTCTTTCGAAGGTTCTTCAACTTTTAATGGACCCTCCCACCTGCATGCATTTAATTTTCAATTTTCTCTGAAGTACAGTTATTTACCATTGGTTTATTCACTTTCTAATTTACAAATTTTGTTATTTTCTTTTCTTTTGTAGGTTTATGCCATTTTTATTTCTTTCTTATCACTTTAGTAAGACTTTGGGGGAAAAGTTATATTTAACCAGAACCTCCTAGATATTATTTATGGGCTAAAATTTCCCTCTATGTGTTGCTATCAGCCTCCTAAACTGTGAAGATTTCTAGAGCATAAAAGAACATGATTATTGCTTTTGTTTAGCATCTACAGGAGGAACTTCGATTTCCTCTGTTGTATAAAGTTTCAGGGGTTCTGGAATTTTCACAGCTAACGTGAAGGAGAGAAAGTTGGGCGAATCCTTTACCCCTCAAAGTAAGATCGCTGCAACACCTGTCTGCCACGCATTTTCATCATCTGGTGTGTCCACAACATATTCACACCAACCCTCCAGTTCCCCAGCTTCACCCTCTGAAACGCCAGAGGCAGACGAGGCAAAGGCCTGCAGGGGATCATTTCAGATGCAGCAGACATGGCGGGCCTGCCTGGCTCCACGCCCACTCATCAACAACCCTCCCCTTCTTCACCTGTGGCTATTTGGCCCCCTCCCCAAGGCTGGTCTCTGACCAAGAGGGGTTTAAGATACCCCAGCTCAGCATCAAGCCAGTCTTCCTGTAACTCACCAGTCCTCAGATAAAAGGAATGCTGCCCACACTTTCTCACATGCAGTACTGCTAACGTCTCCCCCTGGGAACCTGCCTCACACCCCAGTCTATGGAAAACTAGATCAGGGCTGCACTTTCTCAGAAACCACACTGTGTCCCCAGTGCCTGCCCACTCACCGAATGCTCAGCTTTCAGATCTTACTTCCTCCTGAGCGGCCCTTCCTGGGTGGCTAACCTGTCTGTCCCTGCATTAGGACACCGTCTACTCCCAAACTTCCCTAATCAATTTGCTAATATGTGAAATTTTCTCTTCAGAAATATTGACCTTGACATCAGCCATTTAAACTTGTGTTTGAACAAACTCATTTGATCTTTTCCTAAGGGCAGCATCCAAAAGGGGAAAGAAGAGACAGTTCAGGGACTTAGGAATTGCAAGAAAGGGAAACAGACCTGGAAAGACTTCCCCTTTCTCCACTCTGTATGGTTTCATTTAAGGCCAGCCCAGCCCATCCCCTCCTCCTTCACACACTGCCCACCTTGAAGATCAGCCCCTAACAAAGCTTGGCTGATTGCTGTGGTTGCCCTTCTATATTTTATAATCTCTTAGCTTCTAGTTTATCTCTATTTCTCCACAGATACCTCAGTTCAGAATTTTAATACTCTTGAAGGCAGTGTCCAGTTTTCTTACTTTTTATACTTCTTATCCCAGGACATGACTGGCATTTGTCAATCTGATTCTCCAACTCATGGTTCAGAGGTCATTCTGTCAAAAATCCTACCAGGAGAGACTCTTAAAGGTAAGCTGCTTTCCTGTCCTCTGGCTCTGGGGGGGCTGTGGGGAGGTGTCTCTCCTCCGTGGTGTAAGGGAAGGCATCCCTCACAATAACAACTCAGTTTCTTCACTTTTTAAGTGGGTAAAATAATGCCCACCTCACCAGCAGTGTTAAGGTGTAAAAGAGAAAATGTGATCAAAACGCCCAGCACGTGCCTGGAGCAGATCTGATGAGCAGCAGGTGTTAATTCACGGACTCGATGGCCCACAGGCAGAGAGCAAGAAGGGGGCTGTTGGGAGGACAATGAAGGCACGGCCACAAGGTGGAGGGGGGTGTTGGAGGAACACTCGGCGCTGTGGAGGGTGAGGATTGTTTATTCCCAACAAGACCAAACCGTCCATCTCCATCCGCCTGAATTCCGAAGCCTGTAAAAGAATTAAGGGACCATCTGCCTGGAGCCACCAGCACTCCCCGACCTAAACAAGGAGGCTGGGCCCCTGCAGGACCGCAGGACTGGGCCATATTTCAGCAGGCCTCTCGACCTCTGAGTAAATAAATGTGTGCAACAGAGACAATAAACATTTTCTCGGGCCTGAAATCAGATCTGCAGATTCCTCAGCCCCTCTGTGCCGGGCAGACTGTAATTACAGGATATGTTAAATTTTCTTTATAGCTAGTCCTGATGGTTGTGAAGTGACCACACCAGCCTGTACAGCACCCCGCTCTGGTCTGCTACCACGGGTAATGAAAACCAGATGTTGGTCTGAAGTGAATCAGGAGGACTGCTCTCACCCCGAGTCAAGGAGGGCTCCCCGTTTGCTTGGAGAAGCTGTGTCAAGTGGTGATAAGCTCGGGTGACCTGGAACCTGCTGGTGGGGCTGCCACTCCAGAGTGAGATAAGCCATTGGACAGCCCCAGGGGTGACTGCAGAAAGAAATGAGCAACTGACAAAAACCAATACTCGACCTAGCACACGAAATGTCTTTGGGTGTCCCAGCCCTCCCCTGAGGTGCCCTTGAAGGACTTCTAAGGATATGACAATCTGGAGAGTAACAGACATCTTTGCTGAGAATCTACAGATATTATTCAGCTTCCAGACAACCATCTCTTGGAATTCCTGAGCTAAAGTCTCCTCTATTTAGAGGCAGTTTTCCTCCCTTGATCAGAGATAGTCACACAAAATACAAATCAGTGAATGTATAACTCAATTACTCCTGGTATCTAACATTGTAAATCTCAGAGTCAGAACTGATGGATATTTTTGGCATAGCTTCAATATTTCCAGTTATTAAAAGGAAGCATCAACACAAGGATTCTGATTGGAGGTGTGAGATAGGATTCTGGAATCTGTACTTTTGATGAGATCCTCAGGTAATTCTGATACAGAGACACACTTTATGGAAAGAGTTTTCAAGAACCTTTTTTTTTTAATTGAAAGATTCTTTCAATTCTAACGTGCTTTACAATTTTCAAAAGTTTCACACACATGATTTCATATAATCCCATAATAACCCATTTTGTCCCTCCTGGTAACCACTAGTTTATTCTCTGTATCTGTGAGTCTGCTTCTTTTTTGTTATATTCAATAGTTTGTTGTATTATTAGATTCCACATACAAGTAATATCATACAGTATTTGTCTTTCTCTGTCTGACTTATTTCACTTAGCATAACGCCCTCCAAGTCCATCCATGTTGCTGCAAATGGCAAAATTTCATTCTTCCTTATGGCTGAATAGTATTCCATTGTATAAATATACCACAACTTCTCTACCCAGTCATCTGCTGATGGACACTAAGGTTGTTTCCACACCTTGGTTGTTGTAAATAGTGCTGCTATGAACAGTGGAGTACATGTATCTTTTTGAATTCGTGTTTTTGTTTTATGTGACCCCGGAGTGGAGTGGCTGGGTCATGTGGTCGTTCTACTGTTAGCTTTTTGAGAATCTTCCATACAGTTTTCTGCAGTGGCTACACGGATTTACATTCCCACCACCAGTGTAGGAGGGTTCCCTTTCCTCCACATCCTCACCAACATTTGTTATTTGTGTTCCTTTTGATAACAGACATTCTGACAGCTGTGAAGTGATATCTCATTATAGTTTTGATCTGCATTTCTCTGCTGACTAATGATGCTGAGCATCTTTCTATGTGCCTGTTGGCCATCTGCATTTTCTCTATGGAAAAATGTCTATTCAGTTCTTCTGCCCATTTTTTAAATCAGGTCTTTTTTTTTTTTTTTTTTTTTGACGTTAAGTTGTGTGAGCCGTTTATATATGTTGGATATTAATCCTTTACTGGTCATATCATTTGCAAATATCTTCTCCCATTCAGTAGGATGCCTTTTCATTTTGTTGATGCTTTTCTTTGCTATGCAAAAGCTTTTAAGTTTAATTAGGTCCCATTTGTTTATCTTTGCTTTTGTTTCCTTTGCTTTAGGAGACAGATCCAAAAAATATTTTTATGACTTATGTCAAACAGTGTTCTACCTGTTTTCCTCATTTAGGTTTTCAATGCATTTTGAGTTTATTTTTGTATATGGTGTTAAAGAATGTTCTAAATGCATTCTTTCACAAGGAGCTGTCCAGTTTTCCTAGCACCACTTACTGAAGAGGTTGTCTTCTCTCCATTGTATATTATTGCCTCCTTTGTCATAGATTAGTTGACCATAAGTACATGGGTTCATTTCTAGACTTTCTATCCTGTTCCATTGATCTATGTGTCTATTTTTGTGCCAGTATCATACTGTTTTGATTACTGTAACTTTGTAGTATAATGAAGTGAGGGAGCATAATTCCCCCAGCTCTGTTGTTCTTTCTCAAAGTTGTTTTAGCTATTTGGGGTCTTTTGTGTCTCTGAGACAAAGCAATTCGGAGTCACAGAGAGAAGATGTGTATTTCTCTCCACCAATCTTAGAACTATAAATGCTCCAAGAGGAGTCAACTCTCTGCCTGGTCTAACACCTCTAACCATGAGCATGACCTCCATATACTTCCCTAAAAAAAAGGGAGTCAGATTTATTTCAATGCAATTTTTTCAGGTGATCAGGGATTTTTATGATGAATAGGCTGAGTGTTCTGACAAATTACATGTAATTTAAAAAGTCATGTTTTCAAATGCTCAACTCAAACTTCTACACAAAATATCTGTTAATTCTCAAGAATCCACTTGTTTTCTCTAATTTCCACCTCAAATTTGCAATAGGCATACTCAGTTACTTTCAACTACTAAATACATTTGCTTTGCTTGATACGGGATTTACTTTTCCTTTGATGGACACCTCTTTCATTATAGATGTCCTGACTTGATTGGATAAAACAACAGACATTGGTGGAAAGTATATTTAAGCAAAAATATGACTCTTATTCTTAGATCCAGACAGGCCAGGAAATCTCAGTTGAGTACTGTTCTTTAAGTACTGTCCTAATATGAAATATTATACTTCATATAATTAACTTGTTATAATAACGGTTCAGGTAGTAACAAGTGGCTTGTCCCAAAAAGGCCAACCTAGTCTCTTTCAGAGTTTAAAAATATTTTTTGCTTTTCTGCATATAATAATGTATAATTGTAAGAATGTTAAACAATACAGAAATGAATTAAGTAGAAAGTGAAATTCAATGACAGATAGATTGGGAGTTAGATTTGGAGTAAGAATCAGGAGTGTATGTTACACACATTACTTGGTAAAGAAAATAAAGATTTTGCATTTTAATCAGGACACTTTGGTGCCACCATCAAAATGGCTTCCTCAAAAAAGTTGTTTTTTCATAAATGTGAACACTAAACAAAAGCAAATGTGAACAATTCCAGGGTTGTGTGTCATCTCCATCATCCACACTCTGCTCCTCTCCCTCAGGAGGACTGATTGAGAGTTGATTACAAGATCTTTTTGATGATGCTGCTAAAAACCACTTGAAAAACATCATCCCCTCTCTTCACAAGATGGATTATATTGGGCAACATGAAGTCATGATTACATCGTACTAATTTTCGCTAAGTCAGACGTCTCCATGAAAGCATTGCTCATGGCTGTCAGCCACTGCTGAATGAGTCAAAGTTCACCCAACTTTGGTCAAAAGAAGAAACAGTCAACAACCTCTTGCTTCTGTGAATGAGCTGCTGTGGCGTCAAGAGTAAAACCAAGCCCGAGGCAGACAGGCTCATGCACTTCTAGGTCCCACAAGCTCTGCTGCCTCTCCTGGGGTGCCCCCACACCATCCTGCTGTCTGCTGGCTCTTCAGTAACACAGGCAGGGTGGAGAAAGGTGCAGCCACTTTATGGTCCCCAACCTCACCAACCTCTTCAACAAAGCTCCTGGTTTGAAGGACCCATGATGCTAGTAATTGCCTCCCTCCTGGTCTTGGTCTTTCCCAAATTGGATTGAGTCTTATTCCTACTCTATGATCTGCTTTGAATTACCATGTAAGCCTGAAAAACCTACTGCCATGTGCCAAGAGAGCAGTACCCCCAGAGCTCTTTTAGAGTTTCAGGACTAGTTGGATTGTTTGGGGGCTGGATGATTTGTTGGTTGCTTTTTCCATCTGCTATTTACTGAAGAAGTTTCAAGTGGGATTCCAACCCACTCCATATCTTACTCTTCTGACTCTCCCTCTTAATTGACTGTTGTAAGGTAAAGAGACAAATTATAATTCTTTGTATTTTATCATGACTTCCGTATCTGGCCTTCAAGCAATTTATGAACATCAATTAAGGCTAATGACACGATGAGGTACTGAACTATTCTACAGGTATTTCCTCTGCCCTGGAAGTATTTGATTCATTGGAAAAATGGGAGTCCAGACTTTCATCTTTCCTCCCCACTGATGAGGATCACATTTTTATTCCTTCTAATTTTTCAGATTTTCCGAAAGCTAAAAGGACACTAGTGACTGATGTGCAGCCAGAATTTGTGTTATTTGAGAGACTCTAGGATTAAGACTACACTCAGATCTAGCTTTGCCATTTACTATGTGAGTAAGACTTTGGTCAATGTCCCTTAACTTATTTGAGCCTCAGTTTCCTTATCTCTAAAATAGGGGTGATTACAATAACTACTTCTCAGGGTTTATGGAAAGCTCAGACGAGTGAAAGGACATGAAACTTCTTTGTACAATGCTAAATCAGTGCTGCTTTTGGGAGTGAGGGGGGCCTTAAAACCTTGATTCTGACACCACCTGTCAAGGTTGTCAAGGGATTTGTAGTATAAGCATTATTTTAAAGACATAAATTAAGACCAGAATGGCTCATAAAATTCCATATGTTCTTTTAGCCAACCTGTAGCAGCACCTGCTAAGAAATGAATCTAGATATTCAGAGCCAGTCCTTTCGGTCACGAGTATCACAGATGAACAAGATCCACCACACACCGAGGTAGAACATTCTACACGCCCAGCTCTGCCAAGGTGCAACAGGAGAGACCTTCCTGCTGTATAGGAATTTGTTATCTGAATCATTTAAGGGCTGCCTTACCTTTAAAAATGAGGGAGAGGGGTTATTATAAGGCTAGTAATCAGAGCAGGCAGGACTCTCACTGGCACTGAGGAAACAGGTGTCACCAAAAGTAATCTGGAAGGTCAGTCATCACCTCAGGGGCTCTCAGGACAGGACCATCATATGTCCCTCAGCCCTGGAGCTTGGTTAGTTAGTGAGGTGCTACCAGTGGGTCTCAACTACTGTCTTGACCCCCTGCCTCTCATTCTGTGACCACCTGACTGGCCTTGACCGTCCCAATAAATACTCGAGAGGGAGAATCAGAATGGTCTTTGTAATTGCCAGGACCAAAGTCTGGGTAGAGTTTTTCCAATCAGGCTACTTCTAAAGCCTCTGACCACCTGGGTCAATGCTCACTCACATTTCAACTGATCAAAACCAGAGGGCCACATGGCATGGAGTTCCCCTGTTTAAGGAAAATTCCAGATCTGCTTCCCTTGACTTTTTAAAGGACTGTGGATGAGTTTCTTCGCCCCAGGAGAGGCTGCCAGCCTGGAAAATACCCTAATAATCCTCTTTAGAAAATGACTTTAACCCCCACTCTCTCCTCCCTCTATATCTCCACCCCCTACATTTACAAAACAGTAAGAGTCAGAAAAATAGTCCAGTGGACAGGAATAATTGGGAAACAGTTTATAAGACAAGTAGTGAAGGAACTGTACCTTGAAGGATGGGGTGGCACTGGGTAGACCAAGAAGATGGAGAATTTCTAGGCAGACGGAACCGGTTGAGCATTGACAGGACACCCAAAATAAGCTTCTAGGCAAGCATAATATAACTCCATTAAGTATAATAGCTGGGACTTACTGCCTCTTCTTTCAAATTGGAAATAAAATAGCAAAGGGAAAACAGATCACTTTTTATTCTGTGATGGGGTTATGCTCTCTCTATTGCTAGATACTTAAGGGAGGTGTATATATATATGTATATTAATATATATGTCTGTATGTGTATATATATATATATGTTAATAAATTTAAGGGTGTTTTTTACACTCTCTCACACTCAAAATTATACTTTCTAAATTCTAGTGGTGCCTTTTCTCCCTTCCCAGACTTGGCTTGCTGCTATAATTCCTAAGAATACTAATAGTGAATAACATTTATAGACAACCTTAGTGCCAGCACCATGTTTAGCTTTTTACATGTATCATCTCTTGTAATGTTCATTATAGAATGTGTATTATGAAAGAGGACTCTACAAAGCTAATAATTAATAAGAGGAGAAAGACATCCCTCAAGAAGTAATATTTAAACTGGATTTTCAAATACCATGTGGGAGTTCGCCTGGTAATCAAGTCTGGGTAGACATTCCAGGCAGTGGGATTGGCATCAAAGAGATAGGAACAATCATGGAATGTTCCAGAAAAAGCAAGTGGTTCACCAAGGTTAGATGATAGGGTCCTTGTGGGCAGGGGTAGAGCTGGGAACAGACAGGCTAGAAGAAGCCAAACTGTGGGGAGCTTGGTGTGTAGCAATTTTATCAAAATGCAACAGAAAATCCACTGAAGTGCTTTAACAAGTTTGCATCTTTGAAAGATGATTTGGGGGTGGTGTGTAGGGCTGACTGATCCGGCAGGGACACTGGAGGTAGGCATAGCCACTAGGAGGCCAGCACTATAGTTGTTAAACTGAGAGATGGACGAAGAACAGAATTGAACTAAGCCAGAGATGGAGGAGACAGAGGGCCAGACTCAGTCAAGAGATGTGTTAAGAGTAAGATGTAGTCCCTGCCGTCCAGGGCTAAGACCCAAAGAGAAAAGGAAAAGCTAGCAAATAAATGCCAGGGGTACCCAGGTGTAGACGTGTGAGACCCCATAGACAGTAGGTATAGGGGGTGCTGAGCAAGTTCAGAATAGGGGGCTCTCAGCTGGGGGCACCAGCAAAGCTTCCAGGGGGGGTGATAGTTGAGCTTTATATCAACAAATGTGTGGGATTTTAACGGACAGAAATACTGTGAAGCACTTTCCAGGATGGGATAGCCAAAACAAAGGTTTTTAAAGTGGAAAGCATGGGGCTGACTGGGGAGATGGCAGAGTGGAACAGACAAAGACACCCTCAGAGGCCAGCCTCACCGCACTGCCCCAGCCGTCAAAATCCTTGGACAGGATCCTGTCAGCCTCCCCACTCTCCTAGTAGACCCTCTATGATAACCCTTTCCTGGCAGAGGTAGAAGAAATTACACATTGTCTTTATCACAGGAAACCCCAGGTAATGGTCTGGACATGATCACAGGCTTGGAATGGCGCTCCCTCGCCAGCGCCCAGAGCATGGAGTGGGGCGGGCTCTTCATCAAAAGGAAGTTTCTGTTACAAATCTGCTGGGCTTTTTAAGCCTGTCCTACACTCTGTTCCTCGTTTCTTTGGGGCAGATGGCCCTTCCATGCGGCTCAGCGCTTCGCTGTCCTGAGTCATCTTCTCAGATTGCTTCAAGAATGAGTTTTCCAATGAAATGATGCCATTTGCAGCAACACAGATGGACCTAGAGATTATCACACTAAGTGAAGTCCAACAGAGAAAGACAAATATCATACGATATCATTTATATGTGGAATCTAAAAGAATGATACAAATGAACTTACTTACAGAACAAAAAGAGACTCACAGACATAGAAAACAAAATTCTGGTTACCAGGGTGGAAAGGGGTGGGGAGAGATAACTGGGAGTTTGGGATTTGTAGATACTAACTACTATATATAAAACAGATAAACAAGATCCTACTGTGTAGCACAGGGAACTATATTCAGTAACTTGTAATAACCTATAATGAAAAAGAATATATATATGCATATATATGTATAACTAAATCACTATGCTGTACACCAGAAACTAACACAACATTATAAATCAAATATACTTCAATTTAAAATTTTTTAATTCTAAATAATATTTTTTAAAAAAAGAAAAGACTAAGTCGTCCATCCTCATCAAAAAGCAAGCAGCTCGTTGAGGACGGTGACATCTGCTGAGATTCGAGTCTTCTGCTTGGAGCTCAGGGTTCCCCACCTCCCTGGTGGCTTCCCGGGCTCCCCCACCTGGAGGCCTAATGTTCCCTCCTTCCTCCTCCCTCTCTTTATTCACAAGCAGCCCAGAAAGCTGTTTAGCAGTAAATGAAGCATTTATCCTTTAATTCTCACATGTATGTGATCTGAAAAAAAAAAAAACAGAAAATACCCTGCAGACGTCAGAGGGAGGGAAATGTGGATGACAGATGCGGCCACTTGTTTTTGTCCCGTTTTATCTTTTAAAAAATACATAAAACATGAACAACAAGAGAGAAATAGTTCCAGCCTTTGGTAAAATCAAAAAGTGGATATTTTATAGTTGGGGTGGAACTTCTTACACTTTAAGATAATTTGGCTACTCAACACACTTAGGGAAATCAGAAAATTCTAGAGCATGGCTAGAACTTGAGAGGTGACTTACTCCAGTTCCTGGTCTTGAAGCAGGTAAACAGACATCCAGGTCAGCAAAAGCCCTTTTCCTTCTCCGCTCAGTTTACAAATTCCCCCTCCCTGCCGTACTAGCCTGGGTGAACCATCCAGAGAGCCAAAGAGTTTTTCCTAGGTACAAATATTCATTCACTCATTTTATTCACTTCCAAATTGTCTACTGAGCAAATGCCAGATGCTCCACTAGATAGCAAAGAGGCATAAGCACAATGCCTGAGTTTCATTTACATGACCTGTGTTACAGTAGAGTGCGGGTTCTATGACAGAGGTGTCCAGAGGAAGTCTGAAGGGCGTGAAGTCGGGGGGGAGGTGGTGAGTCACCATCTGGAGTAATGGTATCCACCTACATTTGTTTGTTTGTGTTTTAATGAAAGTATGCCGACACCCTAGTTGATCTCATTTGAAAACCTTTCAGTTTCATCTATTTGTTTTACTCATTTATTGAGTGAATCATCAGTTGATTTTTTTCTCTTATCATTATCTAAATGCAAATGTATTTATTTCAATATTTTCACTTTTCAGGATATTTTTCTCAGCATTTGGGTGAATAAGAGAATGCACTAGCAGTGCTTGAAGACTTAAATCTTTCCAACCTGAAGGCAATGGGCAAAAACAAAAAAAAAAGGAAGAAAATGTTGATTCTTTTCTATAAAAGCTCTTTGAAACAAAATCTTTTGAAAATCATACTTATTTTCTATTGTATAATAGAAGTATGGATTCATTTTTATCACTGATCATTTATATTTCTTGACGTAAATGAGCTATTTTATTCATTCCCAATACAATTACAAAACACTTATCAAATGCCAGATACTGTGCTTCATGCTGAGGACACAAAGATACAGAGAGCTGTTTAAAACAGCTCTTATTCTGGTGGGGAGACAAGTGTGTAAACAAGTGATTACCACATAGCACAACAGAGAGAAGCACAAGATAGAATACTTAATTCATGCAGGAGGAAATGTCACCCAAGCAATTCGAATTAAAGGAAGTAATTATCTCCTGGCAAAGGAGAACCAGACACAAGGAACATCATGTACAAAGGCCCAGGAGCGACACAGGGCATTCAAGGAAATAAAGATGGCTAATAAGGCTAAAATACAGAAAACCCAACGATAGAGGTGTCCAGAGGACGTCTGACGTGGGGCTAGGTGTGAGAGGAGCTAAACCAGACTGAGGATGAAACCTGCTGTCAGATGTACAGCATTTTAGCTTGAGCGGTAGAAATGCACAATCACAGCAATATGTGTGTATCATTCTTTAGTCTCAAAAGGATATTCACAGCAATCTCTTCGTTCGCTTTCACAGCAACCGAGTGAGGCAGGTCTTATTATCATGCCTGATTTATACATAAGGAACTGGAGGCCTGCGTTTTCAAAAGTAGTTGGTGACTGAATTGGGAGTCACATTCAGGTCTTAGGACCTTAGTTCTCTTGCTCTCTGCTCTCCCCGGTGCTGCCTTTCTATTACTGTTTCAATAAACAAACTACTGTTAGGGAGCAGGGCACTGTGGTATACTTGGTGGCGGGGGGAGCAAGACGGCGGTACACAGATGAGCAAAGCTTCAAGAATTTTATAGGCTGAGAGAGGAAGAACCACATAGCCACACACAAAGTGAAAGGTCTTGTTTTGCTGTTGTTTTGGCTTGTTTTTTTTTTTTATTTGGGGGGTTTTGGGGGTTTTTTTGTTTCTTTGTTTTTATGCAAAACTAAATGCACAAATTAAGTGAAACAGGCAACTGTTACAGGAACCCAGGGAGGGCGACGTCACCACATCATGGGCTGACATGGCATGTCACAAGTATGGGCTTGCTTTGAGCTTTACAGATAGAAAGCAAGACATGCTGTTTGGAAGTGGAGGTCAAATAAGGAAAAGGAAAAATATTTATTTTGTGTGGTAGTGGTCAGAGACATAGGTTGTAGAGTCAGTCAGAGATGAGTCCCTGCCATGTCCCTATTTGGTGACTTTGGGTCATTCACCTCCAGACCACATAAGCATTCATAGAAAGCATTTATCATAGTAGCTGGACAACACCAATTTTCAGTAAATGGTGGAGATGGCGGTGGTGGTGGTGGTGGTAACGTCTCTGCTAACATCATCACCGTCAGCCCCCAACCTCTCAAACACCCTAGACTGGGTACCTGTACCCCACAACACTGCACCCCGCCACTTGCCCAGGTGCTGATCTACAAGCCTCTTAAGAAGACACGGTTCTCCCCTCTCCCCTTGTCTCCTTCAGTCCCAGCGCCTGCCTCTCACAGAACAACCATTTCCACAAAACTGCCTTTCCTTCAAGATCTCCCTGGTTTATGGAAATTTCTGGGGCATCTCTCCGCCCCTGGAAAGGACAGGCCTTCTCTCCAAGGACCCGGACAGGCCCACTGGACTCCCCCGTCGCCCCTCAGCAGGTAGGAGCCAGGGGGCCCCAGGACTCGTCTGCTCCCCCCGGAGGCTCTCTCGTGGTCTGCTATTACTTACTGCATAACTCTGGGCTGCATTAGTAGCAGTCAGAGCTGTGGGGGACCCAGCTGCCATGAAACAGACACATAAAGAAAAAATGTGAAGCCAAGAATGAAGGGCTGCAGCTGAAGTCTGTGAAGGAGGCAGTGTTTCTATTTGGAGCCCTACCCCCTCCCCAGCACACTCCCATGTACCGCTCTCCTCTCCCAACTCCACACTCCCACTGCCTCCTCCCACCCTCCAACGACTTGTCCAATAACCCCCTGATAGAGAAGCCAGAAGGTGTGCCAAAAAGGGCCTTGGCTGGGAGTTGGGACCCTGGGGTCCAGGTTGGATTCTGCCAATGAGGAGCTGTGGGAACTCTGGCAAAGTATTGAATTTTTCTGAGCCTTCATTTGAAAATGACTAGACGAGCAGGCCTCTGGCTCTAACCCTGGTGATTCTGCTGCTGACCTCATTTCTCAGTACATATTTATTATTTATGTATTATTTTTATTTTATTTACTAAATTTTTATTATTATTTATATTTTATTACTATTATTTATTATGTACAAACACACACAATCATTTATCACTGAATTACATCATTTTTAACTCTCATAATCATTATCCAACAGTCTGACATTAAGAGCGAAAGAATTCTTGCATTAATACTATCAACATAGGTTACTTTCTGTAAGATATAAAATCTGATTCAAAACAATAAGAAAGAATGCAAACTGTAAAATAAAAATGTGCAAGAGAATATGAATGGATAATTTATATAAAAGAAGGTATAAATAAAAAAATTTTGGAAATCTGTTTTCTGTTACGGGTAAAACTGTAAATGCCAATTAAAGTAGCACTGATATATTAGGATATATTATAAATTCTTATTAATCAAAACAGAAACTTCTGCATAGGGAACAGAGAAACAGATCAATGGCACAGAACAGAGAATTCAGAAACTAGTGTACATGTGAGTATGTGGGGGTGGGGGTGGGTGGGTGTACACCTGACACATGATAAAGGCTGCAACATAAACCAATGAGGGAAGACAGATGATTCAGTAGGTGGTTTTGAAGAAATCAGTTCCCATATAGGCAGATATAAAGAGCCAATTCACAAAAGAAATAGCAAAAATGTCTAACAAGCATTTGAAGAAATGCTCAAACTTACCAATAATCGCAGAAATCAGATTAAAACAACCAAAGTGATACCTTTTATAGTCATCAGGAAGCAAAAACAGTTGGTGAGGGTATAATCTGGCATCTGCCAGTGTTTAGCAAAATGAAGTGTTTATTTTTCTGACCCAGTGGATCCACTCCTAGGTATAAATCCCGGAGAAGTTACCCCACAGATCCATAAGTGTGCATGCACAATAATTTTCCCATGACATTGTTCATAGTTGCAAGTAGTTGGAGGCAAACCAGTTTTTGATCACTAGGAGAATGAATAAGCTATAGGTAGGAAATGCATGCTATGGCATCGTAAGCAGTAATAAACTAAAAAGCAAGGATAAATCTCAAAAACATAAAAAGCAAGAAATAAAATGAGAGTTATAATACAACTCCATTCATGTAAAAAAAAGTCAAATGCTTTCACAAGACTGTAGCACTTATTGTACAAGAACGTATGTTTACATTAGAATGAAATGTATTACATTAGAATGGAAAAAAAATAAAAGACCACATTAGAACGGTTTTCTACCAAGGGTATATTGGTGAGGATTCAGTCAAGAATAGAACCTCCAAGCAGGAAAGGATTTAATGTAGGGACTGAGGTACTTGCAAAACCGTTGGAAGGGCTAGAAGTATGAAGGGCAGGTAAGACCACCACTAGTTCCCAAGATCACCACCAGACCTCACAGAAAACAGGAAGTTGATACAGTAACTCATAAGAACTAAAGGAAATGTCACTGATGGTTACAGCCACATTACCAACGAGGCAGGCAATTTATGGGAGAAGCCCTGAAATCACTGTAAGATCTCACATTGGCTAAAGCCCACACATCTGCCTGCCACTATAGAGGAAAAATAATGGCCTTCTAATTCTAATGACGGCATCTCCCACCAGTAAAATATAAACTGGAACCCCCCTGACAAGGGAATCTGGAACATGTAAGCTTTTAGCTTAGTGATGCTGGGAGCACCTGACAGGGAGTGGGAATGATGCTGAATACCAACAGACATTCTTCTGGCTGCTTAGGACTCACGCACACCCTTCAGTATTTAACTTCCAAATAACAGCAGTATCAGCAGCACCCTTCCTGCTGAACGTGATGCAATGACCTCTTGAACAAATCAAGAGGCATTCACCCTCCCCGCAAAGAGGTTCCCAAGTGCCGCATCACCATTGTAACCAGCATCCAGTTCAATCACAATCCCTCCTCAGTAACATGTAATCAATCTAAAGACATATACTTAATTAACAACAGCATACTTTATATAAAATAGTAGGGTAAAGGAGGAGGGGAAATGGAAGTTCTGTCTTGCTTAATGTAAATAAGACATATACCTAAGACAAGAACATATGAGGAGCTGCTAAGGTCATGGTTTCTAAGATCACAGTTGGTATTTTAACTTTTACTGCACTACCTATTCCATAACCTGTTTATCCTTCAGCTACCACTGCAGCTGGTCATGGTTGTTGATCTAATACAGTGACCCAAAGCTTTATTCCTAATGGGTCTGAACCATTAGTGGCCCCTGCCTGTGTTGAGCTGCTATAATCTTCTAATAAATTTTTCACTGGCATAAAAGTCCTAACAGGCATCTCTAACTCCCTCAGATCCACACATATGCTTTCTGACCCTGTCTTAAAGCAGCAACTCTATTTGAGGATTGGTCACTTTAGACCCCTCTCTGTGTCTCCCGGTCCAGTGACATGAGGAGAACAAAATGCAGAGCTTCCATTTCATTGTAAGGTCCCTGTTGGTGTCAAAGACTCCCAAGCCCACCACTCCCCTTTGACTACTAACTGACAATGTAAGTTAGTCATTAATTTCAGCGAGCTCTGTGTCATGGATCCTTGGATAATCTACTGAGAATCATGGAGCCTCTCCCCAGAAAAATGCATATGTCTATATATACAACAAACTGTCATTCAATTTCCATGAATTTATGAACTCCCTGAAAGCCAAGGACACAGACCCATGGTCATGAGGCAAAGTACCCCTTCCAGTGAAGAACTGAATTCTCCTAGCATGGTTCAGATGCCCCTCAAACTTGCTCTGTTCCTCATTTCCACTAGGAAATGAGCACTGAGCAAAGTCCCTAACTCTTCCTGCTTCTTGTCCCATTGCCTCTCAGCTTCCCCTCTACCAAATCCCAAGCCGAGGGATTTCTTCCAATTGGCCAGTTAAGCTAGTCCCACCGCAAGCTATGCTCTTTCCATTTCATGCGTTTGTCTTCCTTGATGAAGACAGGAAGTCTGTTCCTCTTCACTATGCCTGTGTCTTCTTCACTCATGTGGAAAGCCCTACAAATAGCTTACCCCACTGACATGGTCCTGAGTTATAGAACACGACTATGGGTTCATAAGGCCTGCTTAGGGCCACTTCTCTCAGCATCAAGGTGACCATGCAATTTATTGTTCATTCCAGGGCACTTTTAAGAGGGTGAAATTATTGACAAAAGATAAAGAGAAGGAAATTACTAACAAAACTAATAATCATTCTGAGATGACAAAGATAAGCCAGGACTGTTCCAAACAAAGAGATCGCGTGGATTCTCCAACTTAGCAGGAACAGGCGCATAGCAAACATGGTAATCCCCTCCACAAAGGCTGTTAGCAGAAACCAGACTTACATATGAGCCCTCCTTCCCCTGTTTTCAGTGATCTCAGTCTGTGTGATGATATTAACCTCACAGGCCCTTACTTTCCCTTAGAAGACATCTCTATGCCTAAAGTAGACCCCCAAGCTTCCTCACATAGACTCTCTCTTGTTCCCAAGATGTTAACCACCTGTCCAAGAGCTCCCTATGCCACTTCTTCCTGAAGGACAAACAACTTAATTACCAGCCATATAGTCCTTGGGCCAATAAGACTGTTACTAGATGAAGACATTTCAAATAAATAAATGAATGAATAGAATAAATGAGTAAATGCCAAATGGATCTATGTGATGTCCTTAAAAGACATAGGCATAAGAATCAAAATGACCGTAACCCTCTCTAACATTCCAGCTGAATCCCAGTCTCACTTCCAAAGGAAAGGTATATGGCCTAGGCTTGGCCATGACAAGAAAAGCCCAGGAGACATTGCCTAAAACATAACAAGACACAATGACTAAGTCATCATTTACACAGTGAAGACATTTCCCAAGTGAACTTAGATCAGGGCAAGAAAAAGACAGAGGAGAGAGACCTTGGCCATTCTCTTCAGACTCATAGACTAGACTAGCCTTAGAAATCATCTTGTTCAGTTGTTCATTTTTCCCAAACATTTTTGTTTACATATTTGAAATGAGTGAGATTCAACTGGTCTACATAAATCTTACCAGAAGGCTCAAAATGTAAGTAAGTATGCAACAGTGGTGATAAGACGTGTTCACCTTATGCTCTTTTGCTCATCTGTCTAGAGCACTGAGGAGTTTAAGGAGTCTAGTGTAAGAACAAATGCTCTAATCCAACCCCTCATTTCTCATATGAGAAACGCTGAGCTCTGATGTGCATGTGGCTTGCTCATGGTCCCAGAGGTACTCACTAGCAATACTGGAACCTGACCCTAGTTCTCTCCTGACTCACCGCAGCCCAGTGATCACTCCATGATACCTGGAATTCTCAAACTGAGTAACACATGCACACAGTGGTACCCAGCAGGTGGCATGTCAGGGCAACCAGAGACTTCGAGATAAACGAAGCACATCCTGGAACATCAGCTTTATTCAGAAATTTGGTGTAGATTTAGAATAAAACAAACTCAGATGTGTTATAGAGTGCAAATTTTGCACAACATTATAAGAAAAATACAATTTAAAGAAAATACGAAGCCCTCTGAGTCACTTTCTGATTTCAGTGCCAAATTCCCCTGGGAGTGCATATTCATTCTCCTCTCCCCAGTGGAGACTTCAGCTAAAAATTCTGCTGACCACAGCTCTACACCATGCTGCTTTCATGCCCCTGACAGTAAGAAGCCCAGATCCCCACTGTGTGTCTTTGGGCAAGTTACTTAACCTTTTTTTGCCTTGATCTCCACACCTGTAAAATGGACATGATAGGAGTACCCACATCCTGAGATTGTTGCTTAGAACAATGTCTGGCACATTGTAAATTGTTTTATCATTAGTGTGATTGATTTATATAATTACAGTGCTATGTATATATTCAGATATGTGCTGGGTAAACTTTAAAGCATCTTCAATGTATACAGCATCACTATTACCATAGTTGGCTCCGTAACTATGATATAGTCATAGGTCATGAAATTAACATGGACAGAATATTTACTCTTTATAAAATCCTGACAGTTGTTCTGTTTAGGGAATTGAAGAGAGCTGCCCAAATAGAATCCCAGGAGAAGAAAACTGCCTCAGAAGAAAGATGACCCTTAGATAAACAACCATAAACAGATTTCAGTATCATCACTCGAGCAACAAATCACCCCTCAAAAGCGCCAGCTGACAGCTCTGTGATCCAGTACTGATGGGAAAGTAAACCCTGCTGGGGTGAAATAATTGAGGGAAATATGGCCAGATTAGATGTCATCCGATGAGTTTACATTCTATAATAATTTAAACAGTCATTGGATCTCCCAGCCCTGCCTTATCCAGCTCTGCAATACTTAATATTTTGTGGCTGCTCTGGGTTTCTCTCCCTCTAGCCTAATTCCTGGCCCAGGATTTGTTTAGATAAACTGGATTTCCTGGGTGTGATTTGAAATAAATTAGCCCTGTGAATGACTGCTTCCCCACCAGGTTCCCACTGGTTTTTTGTATAAACTGCTTTATTCTAAGTGCTCAGAAGCACTTTTTAACAGCAACTCAACGGCGCCAAGAGAGAAGAACTAATTCATCTGCTGACCCAGCCAACCAGATTGCACCACGTGCCTTGTTTGCAGCATGAAAAGCTGAGAGATAATCCTAGTGGTGAGTCAGGGCAAAAGGGGTAGCCGTGAAAAGGGCCAGAACACAAGGCTGTCTCTGGAGTTTTCTGTGGTCCGATTCAGCCTGACCACCAGCAACCAGCCCCTCTATCGGCTGCCTGGACTTAATCATGAAATTCCACTTTCCTATTTTTGATTTTGCATTTGTTCTCCATCATTCATTTTTGCCCTTTCCCCATCCGTTTATATGAGGAGCCCACGTAAGAGGAAAAACTACGAGACCTTAGAAATTAATTCCATGAAGTGAGAATTTACTGTCTCCACAGCATAGTGGGAAGCACAAAAGAAGGGAAGCGGTCATTCACTCTTGAAAATGTGACAGCTTCCGGGTGTCTCAGATTTGAAGTGGGGGCAGTGAGTTTTCTTTTCCGGGATGCAAAGATTGACTTTCTTTTTCATCTGTGAAGCATGTCTTCTTCTGAAAGACTACTCAAGTTCACCAGTGTTCGATGTTAATATTTGGCTTCCAAATCTGGGTGATTCATTCAGTATTTTCACCGCCATTGAGGATTTTTAAAATGTAAAAATTTAAAGGGAGCCTGGGGATGATCAAATCCAACATTATTTTACAGATGAGAAAACAAAGGCCACAAAAGTAGTTACTCACCGCAGGTCATATACAGGTACACGGCAGAGCCAAGACCAAAAGCTTCAAGATCCCTTCATTCCCCAGTCCAGAGAATTTTCACAAGAACATGCCTCCTGAGTCTCATGCATTCCGATCTTGTCCTGAACCCCCAGTGGAGCTCGGACTCAGGAAAGTCCCATCAGTGACAAAGAGAACATTGCTGCTATGGGTATAGATTTGTATAAACATTCTGTATGGCAAGAGTCGTTCCTTTGATACAGAATATTTCCACTTCAAGAAGTATATAACAGCTTAGTGTTAATAATACGGACTTCATATTATTTTTAAAATCTCAAAGTATATAAGCAACATCCATCTTTACAGAGAAAGAGAAGATTTGAAGGATGTGTACCAATTTTTATTTCTGGCTAACTGGATCGTGAAAGAGGTTTTCCTCTTTGTGCTTTTCTGAGTTTCTTTACACCAAGTTGTATACACTGATTATGTTTTGGTTTTAATTTTGTAATTGGGAAAATTATTATTTGAACCAAATATTTTGATAAATATTATTTTATTTATGCTCTTGGACAACCTGAACCCCTCTACTGAGCGCTTTGTTGAACCCAGTTTTCCAGTTTGTGAAGTGTTTGGACCCTCACTACCATCACCACCAAACTCTTGATTCACTCCAATATCTTGCCTCTAGACTCTGCATCCTGTTTCCTGTACCTTCTCCAAAGACATGGTCTCATGCTTCTTTATTTGTTCAAGACGGGCATGATCACTAGAAAGACCAGTATTTTCAGTCCTCAGAGTTTCAGCAACTGACGTGAGATAAAACCATAGTGCTAACTTACCTGGCAATTTCATTGACCTCTGACTTGAATTATTCCTATGCCTGGTGTCCCAGTTGGATGCTCAAGTTTGGCCTTCTCCTGTCCTTGCTGGAATCAGCTTCTTCCACTGGGTCAGGTTCCCCAATTCAAAGCCCCTTTTCTAGTTCCAATTTCCTCTGGTGGCTCTTCAAATCCATGGGTGGAGAACCTAGCACACCTTGAGTCTATGCCCACTGGAGCCATGACATGCAAAATCCACTGAGGTTGAGGTTCTTCAGGGAAAGCTCCTGGGAAGAGACGTACATCCTCCAATACTTAAAGCATGGCTGAAAACTAATAATAATTTAAGGTTGTGTGTTTAAAGAAATACTTAGCAAAGATGGCTGAGCTTTAAATGAATAAATTCCATTTCACCATAGACACGGACAAACCATGGGGGTCTTCTAGGACTTGTTGGCACTTTATGGCTTCTGGCAATGTCACCATATAAGATTAAATCTTATCAATTTGGCAGGAATAAGCTGAGGACAATGAATCACCCAGAAGGGATACTTCTTCTAGCCCCTTATCATCTCAGTAATTTCAGGAATTTACAAAAAGAGATTTAAACATAATCTTAGGCACTCATATTTCTGAAGTTGTTTCTGGGGAATCTTCAAAGTAATAAAGCAAGCTCAAGAAGAAAATCAAACCAGAGCTCTTAGGCAAGTTGGTTTCCCTTATGCCCTAGTCCTCTATTAAAAAAAAAAAAAAAAAAAAACTTCTAAAAATAAAGCTTTCCCTCTAGAGTGTAAGAAAGAATTCTCAGGTGGGGCTCATGGGACAGAGGCATGGAGAAGGGGCAGTGGAGAATGAACCTTCCTGGCCTGCTTTGTGTGAAAGGAGACTGTGGCTTTAGTTTTACCCATTAAAATCATGTCAGCATACAAATTTTTGGCAGAAAAATAAATGATGCAAACAGATGTAGACAGCAGTATCTTAATGCCTAAAGTGGTTTGTCTTGAAACATAATGATATAAAGTAGAGGAAAAATACCCATTTGTTTCTGAGCATCTGTTTTTATCTTAAGAGAAACTACTGGAGGAGAGAGAGTGAGACTGCTTTTGGAGCTGAGTGAACCCAAATTAAACAGAACAGGTATGAGAGGATGGTTCTGGGGCTCAGGGTCCAATAGACCAAGAGGAAAGACAGCAGTTTTGCCAGCCATGGCAGCAGGTGGCAGGACCAGGCTGCAGGCTTTTCGGGATTTCCACATCCTAGGTATTGGAATACCCCAGCCCACGGCAGGCCTGTTCAAGGTCACTGACTGGGGCCTGGTGATTCTGTCACCAAATCCAATTTCCTTGTGGCATATCTGTTAGCACATTCTACAGCGTCAAAAAGTCAGACAATACAGAGAGAGAAAGGCACTTGGAGCCAAGAAACAGAATTGAATTCCCTATAAAAATAGCAACGCTAGAGCAACATCTACCCCCATCTTTCTTCCATGCAAACCATACCCAAGCCACATACTAAAGATGTAGGAGAAGGGACTTAGGGGTGGATCATGGGGGTCAGTGACTTGGAGACCATGCAAATATTTGATTGCAGAAAAACAGATAGGCTATTACAGTAGCTGTGATTTCTAAAACTGTATTATTTCTATTTTACATGTAAGTGCATTGATGATAAAGTTCTGTAAGGATACACCAACCTGCTAAATCTAAATGCATACACTCTGTAAGAGGTATCTGAGGAGATATAAAAAGGCTTCCTGGATTAGGTGGAATTAATTTTGAAGTATAAATAGGAACTACCTAAGCAAACAAGAGAAAGACAGTATTCCAGACAAAAGGTTCCACTGGTGCAAAGCTATAGGAATACAAAAGAGTATAGTATTTTAGGATAATCACCAGTAATTCAGTATGGCTAGAACACAGCGTGCATGGGAGGTGTGTATCAGAGATGAGATTAGAAAAATATTTGGTGTTTGATCTTTAAGGGCCTGGTGTTTAATTCCAAATAATTTAAATTTTTCTCTAAAGGCCATAAAAAGCCCATATTTGATTACAAGTAATAGAAGGATCATCCAAGAGTGACTCAAATAACAAGGATATCTATTGTCCCACGTATTAGTCCGCTCTGATGCAGTAACAAATGTTCCCAAAATCTCAGTGGTTTACAGCAGGGAAGTGTATTTCTTGCTCATACAGTAAGTCAGCTGTTGGTTGATAGTGGCCCTTCTGTGCCAGGTGTCTTATATATCCGGGGACCCCAGCTAAAGGACCATTTCTCTCTATTCTTATGACATATCTGCCATTCTTACGCCAGAGGGAAGGGGGAAATGGTGGAATCATGCAATGACACTTAAAATTTCTATGTGACTATGGTGTAACCTCCATTCACATCTCATTGGGTAACTGAAGTCATTCTAAGCCTTATATCAATGCTGTAGATAATTATACTCCTTCATAGAGGTCACCTCAATGCACATGGCAATTGATGGAAATGTACAATCCTCTTATAGGGAGGGGAGTAGCAAATAATCGGGGACATAACGCCATTTTCCATAACTCACATAACAAGAAGTACAGAGGTAGATGGCTCCAGGGTTGTTTCAGTAGTTCAGTGACATCGTTGTGGACAGTTTCTTCCCATCTTTCTTCTCTGCTATTTCCATCATAGTGACTTTTGTCCTCACCCTTATCCCCTCATGTCACAGGATGGCTCCTGCAGCTCTAAGCATTACATTTTCAGGCAACCACATCAGAGGTAGTGAAAAAAGGACTTCCATCTCCATATCTCTCTCTTTCTTTCTCTCTCTCTTTACCCCCTCCCTCCCTCCTTCTCTCTTTTTCTTCCTCTTCCTCTCCCCCTCTCCCTTTTTATCAAGATGACTCCCAGAAGTCCACAGCAGACTTTCTCTATGACTGCATTGGCCAGAATTGGGTTACTATCCCATTCCTAAATCAATCACTGGCAAAGGCTAACAGAATTTACATGCTTGCTTTAGATCAGCTGGATCTGGAGCAGAGAACTATTTCCCTGAACACAGTTCTGCCTCATTTCTGAGCAAAATTAGGGTGCTGTTACCAAAGGAAAACAGGGGTTTGACTTTTAGACAGACTAACACTGTGGCTGACCATTAGGTTTTTGAACAGAAGAGACATGCTTATATTTACACCTTACAAACGTCATCTTGAATGAAGACTGAAGGGTGGTTTTAATGGGGATGAGGCTGAAGACAGTAAGGCCACTCAAAAGACTAAGAAAGCCTAAACATAAGGACTGAGGAAGCACAGTTGGCATCACTTGTTAAAAGACTAGAGACCCACAGAACCTCTCAGATACAGAGTAAAACATAATTAGGGCAACAAGACTACCTCCAGTCTCTACTTGGTAAAGGAGCTGAGATTTCCAATCCTCCAAATGTAAATTCAAGTCTCTCAAGTCCTCAGATATTTGCCAACATGTTGGCCATGGACCTTAACTTGTCAATGTGGGAAACACACAGATACTGATTTACCAAGGGGATGTCCCCAGTTCTGTAAAAACCGAGATTGTGATGCAAAGTGAAAGGTCATTATGATTAGTCATTAAGTGTGAATCATGAAATAAAGTAATCTGGCTATCTTTCTATCATATTTAAATATACCCAAATTAAAAGATGCCCAAATGAGTGTTATCCCTCAAACATGAGATCTTTCTGAAGCTGTATTCTTCTAATGATACTTCTTTTGGTTTTCCCCTCAGAGTCTAGAGAATGCTCTTACAAATATCTTAAGGAAAAGTAAATCACTCTTATGAGAGCTCATTTGTTTTTGTTTTTTATTAATAACCAAAACACAGGCTTATCTAGTGAATAAAGTAGACATCCATTCAAACCACAATGTTGGGTCAAAAATGAGACAGGACAACAAAGCCAGAAAATCAGTGTATTTTGACTCTAAGACAATAAAAACATTAGAGAGGAAACAGAATATTGAGATTGATCTCCTTCATGGTTTAGCAATCAATTCAGAAGGCAAGTTTACTTGTGGTTAGAACTTCTGTCTTTTTCCTTCCCTGGCATCCCAGATAACTTAGAGCCCAAATATAGGACAAGTTCATTGTATAGTTTTGGTGGTGTTCACTGTAAAATTCTTTCAACTTATGCCTGGAAATTTTTTATAATAAATTATGGGGAGGGGTGGGAAATGGCCTATAAAAAATGTTTTTTCAATTTAAAACCTATACATACTTGGTTTTGGACAGTCATGCCCATGCCACAAGACAAACTTGATTATTTTGTGAAAATACCATAATAATGGTACCATGAATTTCCAGCAAAATTTTTTCACTGGATGGTCCAATGTGTAGGCACGATCTCAAATTCTAACCACAATGTTTCAAACAGAACATTTTCTTTATTTTTTAATCAATAATTGTTATACAATAGTCCACCAATTGTAAGAATTAAATTCTTGAAAAGCCAATGGTATGAAATTCCAATAGTATGAAAATTGAGGAATTTAAAAACTTATTTGAAAAACTGTGTTGAGAAACAGAAGTTCCAAAAGAACCTTAAGAAAATTCTTTCCTGACTATTTTCATATTTAACACAAAACAGCAAATAAACTATATAAAGTTTCTAATTTTTCAAAATATTCATTAGTAGAGCAAAATTAAATATTTATCTACCATGCCTTTCTCACTAGACCATGGTTTCTCAGCCCCAGCACTATGAGCATTTGGGACCAGATCATTCTCATTCATGTGGGGTTGTCCTGTACAATGTGGGATGTTTAGCAATATTCCTGGCCTCTACCCACTAGATGTCAGTGATACTTGCCTCAGTTGTGGCAACCAAAAAACGTCTCCAGACGTTCCCAAATATCCCAAAGGGAGAAATCGCTCCCAGTTGAGAACCACTCCATCAGATCCTTTTCCTGGTATTTCTTTCTCAGTATTTCAATAAGATGCTTGTAGGTTCATTTTGCTTTGTCCCAGATAATTCAAGTATCAAGAGACACGAATATTATGTGTCAAGGCCTTTGTTCAAATGCCCAGTACCTATCTGTTGTTATGGTTCCACGCTTTATTGCCTGCCCTTTGTACTAGAAAGAACATGGGAATCTTAGCGTTTGAGACAGAAAAAGCTTTCACTAATCTTTTATTATTGTGGTTGTTGTTTTGTTGTTGCTGTTGAGGTATAGTCGGTTTACAATGTTGTGTTAATTTCTGGTGTGCAGCATAGTGTTTCAGTTATATATATATTCCTTTTCATATTCTTTTGTATTATAGGTTATTGCAATACATTGAATATAGTTCCCTGTGCTATACAGTAGAAACTTAGTGTTTATCTATTTTATATATAGTAGTTAATATCTGCAAATCTCAAACTCCCAGTTTATTCTTCCAGCCTCTCTTTCCCCTCTGATAACCATAAGTTTGTTTTCTATCTCTGTGAGTCTGTTTCTGTTTTGTAAATAAGGTTATTTGTGTCATTTTTTAAGATTCCACATATAAGTGGTATCTATGGTATTTTTGAGGGGAGGGCATAGCTCAGTGGTAGAGGGCATGCTTAGCATGTACAAGGTCCTGGGTTTAATCCCCAGTACCTCCATTAACAAAACAAACAAACAAACAAAAAAACCCTCCAAATCACTAATCTTATCTAAATAATCTGGTCAGGTCTCTGCTTAGATGTCTTTAACTTCCCCCCTCCACCCCACTACACACACACACACACACACACACACACACACAGGTTTATAAAGACTTTCGTCTGCACAGAGTAACCTCCTGCCAAACACTCCTCCTACACCTGTCAGGATGGCTCTTTTCTATTCCCAAAACCAAATCTCCTAACCTTTTCTAATTATCCCCAATTTGAGTGACTCACAGTTCTGAGCTTTTCATAATTTCAGTAAGATATGTAAAAGCAAACCTAGACATATTAGAACTTTGGGAAAAGGAATTAGTGATAAGAGAAGGGTTCATCCTATATTCTACATTTGATCCAAGGTTTACAGCTGCCAAAGCTGTCACGACTATCCATGCTGTCCTGTGGACACGGGACTTCCCTGGGCAGGTGTTCTCCTCTGGCTGCCCTGTGCAGCACATGCGCGCTCGTGATACTGGAAGAAGAATCCCTAGGACTTGTGTTCTGACCTAGGAGGAGTTACAACTCTTTCAGCAGAGCCTGGATCTCTACCAATGATGTGATAGTAAAGGAAATTTCCCTCAAATGGCAATTCTGGGGCCCCTCTGGATATTGCCCCAGCCAGAAATGCCCTTTGTGTCTCTCTGGGCACAAAAGAGCCATGACAGCCTCCAAACTGCCTTGCAGCATCTTCTGTCCAGACTCCGAGTGATGTGGTATCCCTGACTATTTTGCTGATAGGATGACTAAATCTCCTTCTAACCCAGCTGCCTCCCTCTCCAAGGCTGAATGCCCCACTGGGTCAGAGACTGACAAGGCTTTAGCCCCAGTACATCTCAGAAACCCTGGACAGAAATATTCAGACTACCCAGGCTCTCTGGGATAGGGTACAGTGACCTCCCACATCCTAGGAGAAGAACCTCCCTTATCCATAATACCTGTAACATTGCACTGCATCAACTTGACACCATCACACCCCTCTGTTTCCATCAGACAATAAGTTCTGTGACAGCTGGAGGGTATGTTGTTCACCTTTGACTTCCCAGTAATGATCACAATGCCAGGAACAGAGTAGGTGCTCTGTAAGTACTTAATGAGTAGAAGCATAGTTTCAAGAATGTCTGAATTTTACAATCCTTGCACTGCTGCCAGGAGAACCAGGCATAGGGAGGTAAGCACTCCAAATACTTGCTCCAGACAGGAGGCTTACTGATTTCCCATCTTGGGTAAACCTGACAAATGTTTCTGTTGACTCTGGCATGTTTTCCAGTCCCATATTTGTTTTGTCTAACCATAGAGCAATGAAAGACAAGAAGACTAGCTTCTCTCCACACTCTCTTCAAGGACTTTCAGAACTCCTAGGCAGCCCTGGAGCCCAGAGTAACCCCAACATCCCATGGTATTCTAGGTCACATACTCACCCCACCCTCTTCACCTGCCAAGTCACCAAAACTCAACTGCAAAACTTGAGGATGCTCTGGGTTCAGACAAGCTAGAGCTGAGGAAGGATTTTATTTATTGTAACATCATTCCTGCCACAGTTAGCCAATAACACCTTCAACTGTCAGCCAGCATACTGACAGTAGGTCAGCAGATTGGGAATAGATTCCAAGGGATTTACCTGTGACTGGGTGCACACTGGCTGTGATTTCATGGCTCAATTCAAAACCTCTTTTTTGAGCTATGTTTCCTTTTAAATATGGACAACTGAAATATTTGGGTAGTCTAATACTGTCAGTAGAAGTAAAATTGGTAGAAAAACTTTAGAAAAGAATTGGGCAGCATCCATTAGAATTTTAACCTACTTATCAGGTTATAACCTGATCTTATAACCTACTATTCTGCTTCTCCCTTGGAAAACACATGCATGACTAAAGCATGCACAAGGATGTTTACTGCAGTATTGTTTATAATACTGAAAAACTGGAAACAAACAAAACGCCTATCAACAGGGAAGGGCAAAATAAACTGATATATCCTACAAGTAATACTAAATAATACTTGTCTCATACAGCAATTGAAGTATAATTAACCTCTTTGTACTAACATGGGTAGGTGTCTAAGAGATACTAAGCTTAAAAAAAAAAAGCAAATGCAAATAGCACAGTAGGAGCCCACTTTCTTGATACATGCACACACACAAACAGACACAAAATCTAAATATTTTCTATGAGTACAGCAACACGAGGCATGTAAATCAGTTGGAAAATGCCTGGAAAGGTACACATCTGCCTATTAACAGTGGTTACCTTGGAGCTGAGGGTAGAGAAGAAGAGAGAGGAGCAGAGAACTGAGAGTATTGGTCAAAAGAGATTATAGTCTTACATGTAAACTTTAATTTTTACAAAGAGAAAATATTCGTGTGTAGCTTGAAAAATTAAAAATTTAATTCAAAAAGGGAGAAAGGAAAAACTCTACATCTCTTTATATCTGCAAAAGAAGGAAGGCTATTAGATGAAACTACCAGAAAACAGCAGCTCTTAGAATTGATGCAGTGATCTGGGGGCAGGATTGGCCCTTTATATGGACAGAATGGCAGGGCTTAATTAATAACACTGTGAATGCTCTCAGTACAAAAATATAAATCCTTTACTTTGAGAATTCTCCACTGGAAAGGGATGTTATGTATTAGGTACCTTCAGTATGAAATTCCTAGAGTGCAATATAATCACCCAGTACATAATGACAACAGCCAACTCTACCAAGCATTAGTGTATGCCTGCCATGGTACTAAGGGCTTTACACGCAGCCTCTCAGTCAATTATCATAACTGTGCAGGTGTGTATAGTTATTCCTGTTCTACAAGTGAGGAAAACAAGTGCAGAATAAGTAGTGACCTGAGCTATAAAGCCAGGTCTGTCCTACTTCCAAGCCCACTCTTTTAAGCACTGTGCTATACTTTATGAGAAATTAGGGGACTCTGCCCACTCAAAGTGGTTTAGGTTTTTGTAATTAATTAAAAGGAATGAGTGGCCCTTTCTAAGATGCTTCCCAGAGTTCTGAATAGCCCTACGGCTTACTGGGTGCCATGGAACAGTTTCTCCATGTCCAATAAAATGGAGTTGCCTCAAAAGAACATTTTTCTGGATCTGACATTACTCAAATTCTGTCCCAGGAGCTGTGTGATAATAGAGTTTCATTGTCATTTGAAAGAAGTTGGCAGAAAAGGGAAATGAGTCCCAGGCGGGGCAGATCTGAATGGTGTAGCAAAGGAAATGCTGTCCCCATGAACACAAGCAGCTGGGTGTCTGGATGCATCATAAAATTTTATTGTGAAATGCACAAATGATGGGCCCAGCTGCAAAGCATCAGGAGTGTTTATCATGATCTCCCAGCACATTCTGGCTGTGCTCCCCTTTGACACTATTTTTGTGGGCTTAACCTAATTGAGATGAAGACATCAAAATGACTTCAAGGTGCAGCCCTGCTGGGAAGCATGCCATACACTTTCCTCTCTGAAGGTCATCATACCATTCATCATGATGGGCTAGACCAACAGTGGGACTAGTCCGTATTAACATGAGATGGTATGACCTGGAGTTTATTGAACTTTTCTGGGACATCGTATCTGACCAACTTTATCAGTTATCAAGCTCATGGGGAGGCCGTCCTATTGGCCATACTTGGTCATCAAACAAGGTCAGCAAATGCTTCAGTGCTATGTAACTATGCACGTGTGTGTTTCTGCTTCAGAGACTGAGACAATCTATAGCCTAAAAAGAGTTTTACTCTCTCCACCCATCCCATGTACCTGGGCCTTGACAAGCCACTCAGTCATTGGTAACTCCTCCTTCTAGCTAAAGCTTTGCCTTTTCCCTTAAAGACTATGGCATTCTCAATCAGGGTTCCTCCTCTGAACCACAGAGCACGGAAAACGCTTTGAGTGACCCTTTTCTCTCTCTCAAGGATAGTACATAACTAGTACCATTCTGGAGGCATAGGAAAGTTAAATTGTTACATACAAAGGATGCCTTATGCTTTAGGACTTAATTTGTTTGCTGGAATCCAGCTGAGAAACACTTACTAAGGACTTAAAAATTTATACAGCTACAGGATTAAATCATAAAATCTCATAATGAAAAAGCCTCTTACAAGTTGCCAAGTTCAACATCCCCTTCTTATGCATGAATTCTTACTGATATCCTGAAAAGTGCCCAACTGGCCTCTACCTGAATGGCTCACTCATCAGAAGCAGCAAACACCACTTACATAAAGTCCTCACTGCTACAAGTTAGTCCTCTGGACGTGGAAGGAGAGGACCAGATTGGGGGGAGCCTTGAAAGGTACCTCAGGACATTTGGACTCCCTCTTGTATGTCACGGTAACCCATCAACTCCCCTGCTCTCTACAGGGCTAGCACAATCCCAAACATGTTCTCCTCTGATTCTGCCAAATTCCGTATTATTTCAAGGAGCAGCGTCCACAGAACTGCTGACAAGTTAAGAAAGCCGATGCAGAACCATCAGGTAGATGTTATCATTAGGTAATGCCATTCACCTCATTTATGGAGATTTATGTGGCAGGGTGGACGGCGCCTGGAGGAATGCCATCACTGCCTGTAACCCACCAAGAGTTCCCTCTACCTCTTTGGATAACTTGAACATACCCTGTCAGGATGTCTTATCTTGTTTTTTCACATCAAGCCTGGGCTGAGGTTTCAGGTGTCAAGTTGCAGCCTGAAGGGAGATTTATGGTCCTGTTATCAGCTCTAGACAGCAAGAGGCTGTGGTCACATGGTGGGGAAACAATGGCCCAGCAGGGAAGGCCACAGGTAGTGCCGCTGGTCAGCCCTGGAATTGCCTGTGCCCACAGTCCCCGTGGGCAGGTGGACCGGGCTGAATGCTGGAAATAGAAAGGTCCCATAGGTCCTGGGAAAACAGCTCCATCCACTCGAGTGCTATGAGTACGATGATTTACTAGCTCCGATGGTATTGCCCACAGTGCAATCCACTGTCACATATTTCAGAGGTGATAAATCATTCCAGCAATGTAGAAAATGGAAAGCCTATCACAGCTGTTTGGGACTTAGAAGGACATGATAAATGGGGAGGGAGTGAGAGGACCCCCTGGGGGCTCACTCATGCCCGTGCTCAAACCATGGAAGAGACATGCTCTTGGCTTGTCCAGCATGACAGCTGGTATACGCCCACCCTTCAAGGACAAAAACGAGATTTCACAAGACAACTTCTATGGGTAAGGGGGGGTAGGCAGAAACAAATCCCATTGTCATAGCGACCATAGGTTTTCTCCAGCTCGGTCAACCAACTACCACTGTGGGACCTCATCCTCATTTCTAACAAATCCTCCTCAACTATACATATAAAATATATGCAACATTATATATATATTTCTTTCCATAAGTATTTTTAAATACATACCCTCCTTGTGTCATCATATGCTCCATGTTATAAACTCCTAAGAGACAGCATCTATACATGGCATTTGATAAATGTTATAAAACGTAGTATGATGTGCTAACGGTTTCCCCATCCTTAGCTGCACCCTCACATTGCTGTATCTTGAACACACAACTGCTATCACCTTCCTTGCTGATGCTAGGAGTGGGGTACGTTAGGAGAGAGCCTCTTCTGTTTTCCTCCCTCACCCACAGCTCTCTCCCAGTTTTCAGCCATGGACAGAAAAGGTGAGAGCAGACTTCCCTTGATTCCAGGGAAAACCCAACCCTAAGCAACAGGGAGAAGTATCCAGTTCTTCCAGCCCTCTACTCAGGCTGCCAGCAGAGAGATTAGATTTGCCAAAGAGATTCTTTCCCGGTAGGCATTAGGCTAAAGTCACTACTTACTCCCCTTGGCCTGCCACGCAGATACCGTTGTCTGCTGAGTCAGGGCCTGGGCTGAACCTGAGCAGGTGCCCCCAAGGGAAACGGCTCTAGTGTGCCCATGAGCAGCTGTCTCCTTCAGAGCCCTGCTCAAAGCACAGCCTCTCCAGAGACTCTTCCCTGGTTTATCCTGAGTAATTGAGCAGGGACTGGACTGCACTCAACAAATATTTACTGAGTGCCTATTACATGGAGAACAAGATGTCAAGGAGCCATTTCAGTTCTGTTCAATTCAACTAACATTTATTTGGAAGCTTTTATTAGTGAGAGATGGGGGTATAATGGACTCTGAACCATCCTGCCTGGTTCACATCCAGAGTCACCTACTCTTTTTATATTTTAAAGTTAAATAAGTTAATACCTCCAAAATAATTTAAACCATGCCCAACACAAAATAAGCACTCAATGTGTCTTAATCATTATTACGGTTACACAGTGGGTACTTGGCTAAGCCCTGAGGAGGTAATGATCAATACGTTATCTTACAGCCCACTAGGAAAATACAGTCTATGGAAGAGAAGACACTGAGCAAGGGCATTTCAACGCAGCTGTGTTCTCAGCAGTCAGCCATGACACACTGATACACCCTGAGCACTTCACAGGTACCCCGTCAAATCATGAACAACATTTAAAAGGAATGTTTGCAACACTGTGTATAAGTATTACAACAGTTATGTTCCTGGGTTAAATCATTGAGCTGAGTGGAGAGACAGTGCTGTGCAGAGCAGAGGGTAATGCCAAGCTTACATCACAGAAAAATCTCTTATTACTAGGAAAGGTAAGAAGTTTATTTCATAAGTGTATAAGCAAGTGCTACTAGGCCACAAGCAGTTCTGTTCAAACAGCAGGAGTGCTCAAGGATGCTTCTGTCTGCTAATGCATAAGACCCAGCTAAAATGAAGTATTATCTTGTGTAACAAAAAGTCTAGAGGAAGGTGGTTCAAAGGTTGACCCAGAAGCTCAGTTACATCGTTCCAGCTTCAAACCTAAGTCCTTTGACTTAATCTTTCAGCATCTATCCCCGTCAGGATGGCTGCCACAGTTCCAGTTATCAAAGGTAGACATGATAATGTTCAGCAAAGAATTTCCCATGGATCTCTTTTGTTTTAGAGACACATGTCCCTCAAATCTCATTTGCCAATACTGAATTACATGGTCAAGCCCTAGCTGCAAGAGAGTCTGGGAAAGCAAGTGTCTGACATTTTTAGCCTCTGTGATGATGAGCAGAGGAGAAATGTGTGTAGCCAAGAATGTTTGCATAGTGAATAACTGAATTGTCCAGAAACTGTAGGTGCTTATTCAAACATTGCGAGTTTCTGTTGTCCTAGAGTAGTAACTGTGTATGAATTATTATTAGCTTGTTGAGTGTTGCCTTAAAACACTTAATTCTTTCAAGGGTGCAGCCAAATATTCTAGTCTTTCTAAATGGATCACAAACAGGGAAAGGCTGAGCACTAATTCAGTACATGGTAGTAAATAGTACTTTAGGCAAATGAAATGTTATGGTGGGGACTGGAGAATCAGCCAGGAGATCTCTATATAGTCCACATAGCATTCATTCATTTCATAATTAATTTTTGAACATCTGCTATGTGTCTGACACCATTTTACAGCAGTGAATAAAATTAAGCCTCTGCCCTCATGGAATTTAAACCTGGTGGGTGTAACCACATCACCTTTAGTCCTCGAGACCCCAAGATTGTATTGTCCTAGGTTTGCAGGAGTTTTTTATTAATCCTATTAATCTGTGTTACCTCTGCCAGGGCTGGTATCCTTATACTCTGCAACTTCACAATTCTATTGTCTATAAATATTCTTATTCTTATACTTATAAAAATGTGTCTTGTCTCCATCAGGTCTGCGAACTCTGAAGAATAAGAAAAGCAGGATGTCCATTAATTGGCAGCCTCCTTAAAGTACAGGCTATTCATCTTATTTACGGTGGCAATTTGGCAGAGCAGAAAATGTGCAGACTAACGCAATCAGTCCAGCTTTGTTACTTCTTAGCCACATGGCCTTGGGCTCATCACTTTTTGAGCCTGTTTTCTCATCTGAAAATGTGCAAGATAAAAATGACCGTATTGCTATATAATGCTATAATAATGCTAATCTTGGTACAAAGCTTAGACAAAATAAGAGTGCGGTGGCTGGCATATTGTAGACACTCATTAGACGGGAGGCCAGTAATTGTCTTCACTGCTACCTGACCTTCTCCTCTCATCTGCCACTTGTCAAATAAAGCCAACCCCCAGCAGCAGGTGGCCAGGCCAGTCAATTAATGCCTGCAGATGGCATGGTGATCTGCTAATTGCTCCAAGGCCTCCAAAATCTAAATTGGTGTGGTAGCTCAGCTGCCAAGGACATTAAGTTTTCCTCTCTCCCTCCCGCTGCCCACAGCCCCGCTCCTGAGAATTCCGATGAAAACTGTGATTCTCTGGAGACAGGTCAGCAGTTCGCACTGTTAAAAATAAGTCGTTGGGACCCTGACCCGACATTTATGAGGAAACAGAAAACACTCAGTGCCATCTTTGGTTTCTTTGGGTCCACCACCATAAAAAATTTAAAAACGATGGGGATTTTGACATGTCTTTCATGATTCAGCTCTTTGAATGTCACCCAGACTATTCCCTGACCAAGCATGAGGTGAACGGAGGGCCTGAGAAGAGACAAGGAATCTCAAGAAAATGTCACATTCAATGATTTATTCAAGTAGCAGAGCATGGTGTAGACTCACTGCCCTGAATTAATCAATTTTTAAAATAACTGAGTATTTCTACATAGATAAATATATACTACATTTCTTTTTTTTTTTTTTTTTTTTTGCCAAATAATCAACTCATTCTCCCAGCAACTCAAAAAAACATCTGCTTTTCTGAGTTCTCTCATCACAGATGTCCTTCCTGAGTTTTAAACCACGGCATCAGTCTGGGCTTCCTGCTAGGAAGTATGGGGAGTTTAGCATTTGTTGGGGAAGGACCTCAGCACATATTTTTTCATCGCCATTCTAAAAACATGGCCTGTTACCCACACATCAAAGCATCAGTAGGTCCCTGACACATCCTCTCCTCTGTGCTGAATATACGGTGGTTGAATGTAACTGTAAGGAGTGGAGAAGTGGAGGAGGGAGGGAGGGGAAGCAGATGGAGAGAGAAAGCCCCCTCTTTATAGCCCTAAGGGGTGTGTGTCTATGGAGCTGTGTCTTCCTAAATAAGAAGGAGAAAGAATCTGGGGAAGGACCAAGCAAAAGGAGCCCAGTCCTACTCGTTGTCATTGGAGACCAGCATTGCTAAGGTGGTTCTTCGGAATTGATCATTTCATGGCAAACTTTAGAAGCGAACTGCAGCTTTGCTGCTTGCATTGGTCAGCTCAGCTAGTGAGATACTACAGACCGTGTGGCCCGAACAACAAAAGTGTATCTCCTTACAGTTCTGGAGACTGAATGTCCAAGATCAAGATGCTGGTCAATTCAGTTCCTAATGAGAGCTGTCTTCCTGGCTTGGAGATGACTGTGTCCTACCATGTCAGTGAGAGAAAGAGAGAGAGAGAGACCCTCTCTCCAACTATAGTCACATTGGGGGTGAAAGCTTCAACACATGAATTTTAGGGGGACACAATTCCATCCATAGCACTGCTAAAGAATGTGCTCTTTCTGAAGGCCCCTTACCATACCCTATATCTCTGATACAGTCATCCTTAACACACATTGCACACTCCAAGACATGAGGACCCAGGGGCCTCTGGCTCACTGGAATTCCTCAACCCTAGTTTTGCCCTCTCCTGTGATCACAGGCAGGCCCTGCTGATAAGTCCCTTATCGATATTCAAATTTATATTTAAAAGGAACTGTTACTTTATCAAAGGATTCCTCAAGTAACAAATGTTCTATGAATTGTTAAAAGAAGCAGGAGTATCTATGTGGAAGGGGTTTGGGATTCCTACCCATTGCAAAGTTATTAGAAATAAAGATAAACCCCATGTCCATTGCAGCATTATTTACAATATTCAAGATACAGAAACAACTTAAGTGTCCATCAATAGATGAATGGATGAAGAATGTGTGGTATGTATATGCAATGGAATAAAACTCAGACATAAAAAAGAAAGAATCTTGCCATTTGCCACAAAACAGATGGACCTTGACAATATTATGCTAAGTGAAACAAATCAGAAAAATACAAATACAGTATGCAAAATGAGTAAAGGGAGTCAACAGGTACAAACTTCCAATTACAAATTAAATAAGTCATGGGTTGTGAAGTACAGCATAGTGATTATAGTTAATAATACTATATTGAATATTTGAAAGCTGTTAAGAGAGCAAATCTTAAAAATTCTCATCCCAAGGAAAAAATTCTAATTATGTATGGTGACAAATGTTAACTAGACTTATCAGGGTGGTCATTTTGCAGTATATGCAAATATGAAATCATTATGTTGTACATCTTAAATCAATGTGTTATACATCAATCCTACCTCAATTTTTAAAAAGACAATGGATTTTTGTAAAAGAGGAATAATAAGAAATTATCACAGATCGGAGGAGGGTAAGAAGACAAAATGAGTAAATGGCAGCGTAGCCTGGATTGAACCCTGAAACATTAGAAAAAGGCACATTAGTGGAAAAGGTGCAATTTGAATAAAGTGTGAACTTTTGTTTAAAAAAAAGAGATGAAGATAAGGAAGGATTAACATCATAACACTGGACAATGGTAGATGGACTTTGAGTTGCACCAAACTCTTCTGTTGATGTCTCTTTTCCTAAAACAAGGCAACATGTTCTTCATCATTAATATTATTCTAAGTATTGTCTTATATAGCTCCATTTTTCTCATTTAAAGAAAAACATATGGTATATTTCATATATATATTCCTTCCATATGTAACTCTATAACTTTAAAAATGACAGTGCTCCAAGGCCATGGAGAAGAAAAGCCCATCCCTCTCAGATTCCACGCACACTCCATTTAATTCAGCCAATACTTATTAAGCAGCTACTACAGGCACTGGCAAAGCCAAGGTTTAGGAGAGCTGATCACTTGCCATGTGACAGCTCTTTCCTTCTCTCCATCCCATACTTTGTGGGTCTCGAGGCTGTGCCTGGCAGCAGCACAGAACCAGCCTAGTGCCCATCTTGGTCTGGAGCAGGAAGAGGGCAGAGCTTGTGTGCCACCAGAGAGGTCAAGCAGGGGAAATGATGGCGGTGATTACCAGGCGATTCTACTCACTGTCTTTCTACTCTCCCCGCCTCCTTCACTCTGTTCTCTTCTGCTTTTTACCTGATTATGCCTGAATGGGCCTGGGAGCCCCTCTTGCAGATTCACAGTGCACATCACTGACAGCTCTTGCCATAAAGAAGCTTACTTAACCCAAGATTTGCCAAGTGCATTTCTTTCCTGAGGCACTGCATAGCCCTGTGGGTGGCTTCTCAGGTTTGCTGACCAGTTTCCAAGTATTCGAGCCAACTCATCAAGCTGCCCTAATTATAACTCTGAAGATGGTAGTGTTTGCCTTCAATTCCCTCTGATCTCATCTTCCTAGGCACTTCTGTTCACTTTGGGCATCCACCATGTATCAATCCTACCCCAACTCTACACCCTGCTACCTTAGATTCAGGATCTTCCTCTTGACCCCAAGATACAGAGGACCACTGGGCCCTACATTTTCCAAACAAAACCTGATGCTCTAGGCCAGAATTTCTAACTAGGAATGCTAAAGAACACATAGCCTTAAGAAATTATTAAAGAGAGAAACAAAGCTCATAGTTAAAGGTTTACATATTAAATTCCCCTCATAGATGTTTACAAGACACATTATTAAAGATTCTGAGAAATCCTACATTAGAGAAGCTTATCTAAGCTCACTTTCCCAACTGCATCTGACCACAGCTCCCCTTTGTAACTACATCTAACAATGGCAGAAGGACCCACTGTTCCACAGAATACGTTTCGAGAAACTCTCCTAGACCGATTTTCTCCTCTGAACTCCTCCTCTCCCATCAAATACTCCCAACTTGGTGTCTCATTCTGTCAAGATCCAGTTTTTTTTTTTTTTTTGAGCTAATAATTGAGCTAATAATGACATGCTGAGCTAATAATAACAGCACACTGTTTGGTACTAGTTCTTACCCCCCAAATACTGTGAAAAAAGGTAGCATCATCCGCATTCCACAAATGAAGAAACCGAGACTTAACGAAGGGAAGGAACTTTCTCCAGTCTCACCCAACTAGGAGATGTCAGGTTGGGATTTGAACCCAGGTCTTCTAATGACTTCTTTTATGCTAGCCACTCTGTCAATAAGGGGTTAATAAGCTCACTCTCCAGAGCTGTTTACATTTTAAAGTCAAAGAGAAAAAGTACTTAAATCCCAGAAGAATGAAATGAATCCCTATTAGAGGAACCATGGAAGACTTGGAGGAAGCCAGGGGAGAGGGAACTGGGGAGGCTGATCTTCCTGTATGTCATCCAGACCATGAGCCCCCTCCCACCGTAGGTACAAGGAAAGTTCTGTCTGTTTGGGCAAGAGAACCAATCATTCTCCTCTAAGGTAAGGTGGTAAGGATATGCAAATAGTCACACATTTCTGTGTAGTCACAGTTACGGAGTGGGGCAGTATAAAAGTCACTCCGAATATTCTGATTTGTAAAGCCACACATTTTGCCACCTATTAACAGCTTGGTTTATGGCTTTATTCCAATGGGACCAACGTGAGACCTACTGCCCATCACACATGAAATTTTTTCCAACAAATTGTATATGTAATGCTGGTCTACTGCCCAACATAGTGCCTTTCAAAAACAAGTGATTTACTAGATATTTTCTGAAGATTATAATCCTGAAAAATTGGTACCCATGTGCAGCACCTTCTTGCTCCCAGGTGGTCAGCAAATTCACCCAAGTCCCCAAATCAGAATTTGGAGGGAGTTTTCAGTTGAAGAGATTTTTCTGGGTGGCATCCTTTCTAATGTATTGTAAATACAAATGCGTTGTTTGTAATGATAATCTAGACTGCAGTGAAGCAAAAATGGAATGTACCTCAGCCACCCGATGGCCATCTCATTAGGCTCCAATCCAGTTCTGTTTGTACTTCTCCATCACCTTTATTTGTTTAAGAGGCCTGACAAGGCAAACACTCCTGATGCCATGTTTACATTGCTGCTTTCACTGGACCTTATTAAACTCATCGTTACTTCATATAAGCTGCAGATATGTGACGAGGGCCAGTGAGTGTTGACAGTAAGTAACAGACACCCTGTCACAAGGTAACATGTTTATATACTTCATTGGATGCCTGGTGGATTGTGTCCCTGTAAAACTATCACAGATAATGAAGCTACTATCAGATAAGCGACTATAATAAATGACCACAATTAGGTCTCTGGTTAATGAAAACACTTGGTGGTCTCTCCAGCCTGACTTGGACAATTCCCAGGCACCTCCCCCCAAAAAAGGAATCAAAAATCAAATTTAAGGACTTGGATTATCATACTAAGTGAAGTTAAGTCAGAAAGAGAAAGACAAATATAAAATATACCACTTATATGTGGAATCTAAAAAGATGACACAAATGAACTTATTTACAAAACAGAAAGAGACTCACAGACACAGAAAACAAACTTATGGTTACCAAAGGCAGAAGGGGAGGAGGAATAAATTGGGAATTTGGGGTTAACAGATACATACTACTGTCTATAAAATAGATAAATAACAAGGACCTACTGTATAGCACAGGGAACTATATTCAATACCTTGCAATAACCTAAAATGGAAAAGAATATGAAAAAGATTATATACCTATGTATAATTGAGTCACTTTGCTGTATACCTGAAACACTGTAAACCAACTATACCTCATTTTAAAAATCAAATTTAAATGAGATTGATTTAACATGACACTGTTTGATTTCAAAAAGAAACAAGAGTTAAAAGAAATCGAGTTTTCATTTTCCTGCTGACCCTCTCTCCTTCTATCCCTTACCCTTCTTCCCATCTCAAAAATAAATAAATAAACAAACAAATTAAGTTCTGCAATCAGATTCCTACAAAGCTCTAAATCACTTGGCATGCTTCCTCCCCAAATGTCTCCATGGTATCTAGACCAGTGGAAAACATCACGGGACACCTAAGCTTGGGGAAGCTTCTCCAGAAGGGAAGGCCTGTCTTGGGCTGTTACTGCATCCAGAAGGAAAATTGGAGAAGAGACTAAATCACCGAGGGGTCTTGGCATGATCCTCAATATAGCTGGACAGGCAAGGCTTCATCCAGCAGCTTGCAAGGCGTGACTGTAATCATTTCTTTAAAGGGTTTTTTGTTACCCCCTGGCATGCTCTCATTACATGACGACGAAGTAATGGCACAGAATTTAAGTGCTCTGATGAAAAGGTCTTTAAAAGACATTTATTTTCTTGTACGTTATAGTCATTTCCAGGATGACTTACAGATTTATAGCGAGCTTTTTATATATATGTATAACTTAAGAATGTGCTGAAAGAAGGTGTGTAGGGCCCTTTAAGAGACCTTAAAAGATGATACCAGCAAAGTGGAAACTGATTGGCAGTAAAACACACACTGCAGGGGGACTATGCAATTATTTTTCATTGGCAACAATTTTGTTTATGTCACGTCACACCAGCTTAGCTCTCCAGATAGCTCCCCACTCCTTTTCCCTGACATTGTCCCCTCAGAGCCCTCTTCCCACCCACCCCAATACTCCTACCGTCAGCTCAGCCTCCTTGAATCGCAAGTACATTTTTTAAATTTGGCTAGAGGGAAGATGCTTTTCTGTAAAGTATTTACTCTGGGGGTTTCTATTTTTGTTTGATTTAATATTTTCTAATAATAGTTTTAGGGGAAATTACCCAAATGGCAGCACGATCCCCCCTAGGAATAAATGCTTCGGGAGTGGGGGGTGGGGGTGATTGATGGAGCTTTTTGTATATCCCTGTGGCCAGAAGACCTCATAAACTCAGGAAAGCTGCCCAGGCATCAGTCTGTTTACCTCTTCACGACTTTAAAGGTGATTTATTTGACCTTTGAAAACAGGGATCCTACTTCTTGCTGAAAACAGTGCACATTTCAGCATAAACGGTGACTGTCAGGATGGTAAAGTCTCCAGTTGGAGGTCCTTTATCACATTTTTCTTGTTCTAATCTGAATGGGAAGCATCTGCTAGATTCCTAGTACAAACATATTTGAGGGACATTGTCTAAATATACAGAGATAAGTGTGTGTTTATGTACCATATGTACATATAGTTTCCATAACGATTTTTAAAACTATTTATAAATGCTCTGGATATCAGGTAAACACAAGGTAGCATGGGTAGAGGGAAAAGCTTGGAATCCAAGATACGATCTGAGTCCTTCACTGGCTGACTTACCCTAATTAGATAATTCAGCATCTTGCAACTGGGGAATCTGGAGTCAAATCACCTGCATTGGATTCCCAGCTCTCCCACTTACTCACTATACAATCTTGGGCAAGATGCTTAACCTCTGCGTGCCTCGATGTCATCATCTGTACTATGCAATAATAGTGCCTATAACCCCTAAGGTTGATGTGAAGATTAAATAAACATAAGCATGTAGATAGCTTTAAAACAATGTCTGGCACATAGAAAACAATGAATGTTAATTATTACTACTAGCCTCTGTAAAGGGAGTAATTATACCTACAACAAATCCATAATGTAGGAACTTATAATAGACAATGTATATTAAGCACCTTTACAATGTAACAGGCTATGCGGACGCCGCTCACACACTGAACTGAAGATGTCAGCAAGACCTCCATGTATATCACAAGTCCTGAATGCTGTGACTAGATAGATTTTCATAACTTTTTTAACCAAATTATGAAAGCAATAGGGCAGGTAGGTCCTTTGTGTCTTCATTTTACATATGAAGAAACTGAAGTTCAAAAAAAAATGAAATGACTTACCCAAGGTCACACAGCTCTTTGGAAGATATGTGCATCCTACAATTAAAATGCTATAAAATCTTAGGGTGTTATTTATTCGTTGATGGAGTTCATTTCCCTGCAGGAACCAGTTTCCCCTTCAGAGGGATCCAACCAGCAGAGGAAATGGTTCCCAGAACAGAGCGAATGTCATTAGCAAGGTCAGTGTTTCCCTGAGACTTAACAACCCAGGGAGGAAATGAAGAAAGCATTCAACTGCACAGACTGGATCAAGGGAATTGCTTTACCAACTGTACTCCTGGTTTTGTTTCTAAGACACATCAGAAAGGATATTTGGTATCAGTAAGATTTTATTTTAAAACATTTTCTGCCTCTTTAGAACTCAATCTATCAGTAGAAGAATGAACCACTGCAAAGGTTCTGTATATAACAGAATGAATCATTCTGTTACAATAGAATGGAGTTTCCTTCCACTGATGGCTTTGCAAGCCTTCCCAAAAACTGGCCAGCAGAAGAAGGTGGGGATACCTGAGTGATGGGGAACATTTATATCACTAGTCTCTTAAGACCACCACACATTTTGTAAGCCTGTTTGGAGTTTGTGGTATGATGATTTGGGGGGAAACTTCATGGAAGTCCCATAGGCACTAAGTGAAGGCTCAAGATATAACCAGTTGATGTGGCCTAGAAGGCTATATTCGACAGGCAGAGGGCACAAGCCTTCTGAGAAATCAGAAGACAAGCCCTGGGACAGCCTCTGAAGCTGTGTCTTCCCAGGCAATGAGTGGCTACCCCTGGAACCAACTAGAAAGCCATCCATTCTGGGAAAAGACCCACCTGCTCCAACACTCCCAGGGTCTCCCCAGCAGAAACTGCTCACTGGCCATGCACTTCCCATGGTCCCCCATCCCAGCCTGCTCTGTCCCTCTCAGAAGCATCAGTGTTAACAGATGTTACAAGGTGCCCGTCCTCAACCCTACGCACACCCGGCTCGAACCCCTGTGAAATGAAGCGGCCTGTGGAGTTGCCCACCATCTTCTCTGATGACAGCCCATAATTTATTAACCACTGCATTTCTCTTCAGGACGTGACGATTGCATGTGTTCTAAGGGGACAGCTGAAGGCCCATTAATCTTCACCCTGGTGGGGAAGAGACTGATGGCAATTTAATTTAACTGGATGGGTGAGGTAGATAGAAAAGACCACAAGGTAAAAATGACAAGATTATTAACTGCACCCGGAGCCGTCTGTTTACCAAGCCGCCTCAGTAAATGGAAGCAGGTTGGTTAAACGTGGACCAAGGTTCAAGCAAGGTTGACAGAGGGGAGTTTCTGGCAGATGTGGGTAATGGCAAAGCTCCACGTTTCCAGGGAGAAAGCAAAGGACTTTTGTGGTTAGAAGAGGAACTTGGGCTTCAACCAGCCCAGCAAGCAGGCTAAAGTTTAAAAGGTCAGGGCAAATTCAGAAATATTTCTCTCCCACACCCACAAAAAGGAAACGGTTGAACTTAATCACCAAGGTGCCCCTTCAAGTCCTCCCCTGACCGACCTCCCCTTCCAGCTCACTCAATTTTTCCTCCTGTCCAACTTGTTTTTAAAAGCTCTTTGCCTGAGCAAAGCAAGTCTTCTGCCACCACCTCCGTCAGCCTGTGGAAGGAGCACCTGCCTCAGGGCATCACTGGGGAGCTTTCTACTCACCAGCCTACCCACCACAAGACAAAGCATCAAGTAAAGGGATGTGAATTCCTCCTTGTCAGCATTCCCCATGGATTCCCTCTGTGGGACATTTTCTAGGTATCTGCCTTCCCACACTGAAGTCTAAGAAACCCCAGCATCCAAAAGCACTGCCCCAAACACAGACCACAGTACGAGAAGAAAGTCTTTGCCTTCCCATATCCTGGTCTGGCTCAGGATCTGTGCATAGAATCGCAATGATGAGTTTCCAGGCTCTCCTCCATGTCCCAGCTCTGTACCCGAACTGACCCTGATCCCAGCTGCGTCGAGGCCCTGCCCTTTACCCCACCTCCAGGCCAAACCTGACCCCGCCAAACTACCAATCAGCAGAATCACCTGGGCCTGTTTCCTGTCCAAACAATGACAACATTTGCATTGAAAACCCAATAGGTGTTTAATGCCATTTGGTTTACAAAGCACTCGGGTAAAATGTGACTCTTACATAGCTCTGGATGTGGGCAGGGCAAGTATTCATTCCTCCAGTTTATAGATGAGAAAACTGAGACTCAGGGAGGTTAGGTTTACCAAGGCAGTAAAAAGAGGACAGATATTAGAATCCTTCTACTACACTTATTTTACTTCAGCATATGTGTATATATATATATATATATATACACACACACACATACACATACTCATACACAGGAATATATTTATATTTAGTAATATATATTGCATTGTGTATGGTATACAAATTTGTACATCTGTATAGTAAATATATAAATATATGTGTATATATACTAAACAGTATATTATATATACTATATTTATTATTATATAGTATTATATATACCATATATAGTATTATATATATACACTAAATATATATATATTTACTTGTGTAAGTGACTATCCCTCTATGGCAGATACTATAACTCACCTTCTCAAAAGTCATTTCCCTCTTTCCTTATTCACAGAACCAGAATTATGTTCACCACTGGCCAGGGGTCCACTGGTCTCCAGAAGTGCTCCTAAGGATGGGCATGTGCCCCATTTCTGACCCATGAGATGAAAGAAGAAGGCTGCTAGAGGCTTTCTGGAAAGACTTTTCTTCATGATAAGAGGGAGGCATCATAGGGGGCTCTTGCCCCCAAGTTGCCCATTTTCCTGCTTTTGAACAGGGACAAGTGAGGGCAAAATAATAAGAGCAGCTGCAGCTTTTTTGTAACAATGAGGAATAAGGCCAAGAACACCAAAGGGATGACAACCCAGAGCCTTGACGTCTTTAAGCTACTAAACTAGCCTCAGTAAGTGCACATGACCACACTTCTAGTTTAAGCCATTTTTAGCTGAGTGTTTCATTTACTGGAGCTAAAAGCATTCCCAGCTAATATGCTCCCTGACCAGATGCTGAGGAACTCAAGGACGTAGACCATATTTATGTTTGAGTCTCCTTTGGAATCTAGTCCAGAAATAGTCACTTAACAAATGTTTGCTAGAATAAAGAAAAGAAGGAAGAAAAGACTGTACTCCTAACAGACATACCTTAGTGTGATGAACTCAACAAAACCAGAGCAGTAGAACTTGGAATCTTCTACTTGCGGATAACCACGTCCCTACTGTACTAGAGTTATTACTATTGCCATTACTCTGCCTCCTTTCCCAGAACTGTTCTCACTACTGCCATACACCTTGACAACTAAAAACGTGATTTTTTCAAAAAACTGAACAAGTTAGTTATGCATTTCTGCAATGAAGACTTTTTTCCTATTTAAAAATAGAATTACTTAAAGTGACTGACATTTCAAGTCAGTGAGGAAGGACAATTATTCAACAAGTGATGAAACAATCTAATAATTATTTGAAAAAAAAATAAGATTCCTGGTACAACACACCAAATTAAATCTCAGATAAATGACAATCCACTCTATTACAAGTAAATAATTACTAATTCATAAAAACATCTAAAGAACATATTGATAAACATTTATGTAAGCTGACAGCTCTGGAAGAATTTTGTAAGGCAGAATATAAAGGGAAAATTGAAATGCTTGAATACATTAAAAGTTACATTTTCCAAATATAAAAAAAAATCATAAACAAAATTGAGAGAAATAACACTGGAAAAAAACATTTGCATGTTTTGCATGCAAAGAGTTACTGCCTTAATCTATACAGGAATCTTACAAGCATTCATGAAAAACAAAAAAATCCCAGTAAAACTGTGCAGAGGACATTAACTCAAAACTGCCTGAGGAAAAAATACCAATAATCAATAAACATATGGAAATATAGAACCTCACTGGTAACAAAAGACAGTCAAACTGAAATGAGATCCCCTCTGCCATTTTTTGCCTACCATATTGGCAAGGGTGTTTTTCATTTTATCAAGTGTTGCTACCCATAAGTACCTGTTGGTACCAGAAAACAGAAAGCAAAACTTCAGAGAAAAAAAAAAAAAAGTAAGCCTTTGGGTTGTAGTATTATTTTTTAAATGTATCCTAAGGGAATACTTCCAAGGTGAATACAAATATGCTTCCTGTGGCATTATATATAAGAATTAAAATTGGAATGAACCTGGCGGGATGGCGGGGGTATAGCTCAGTGCATGAGAGTGCATGCCTAGCATGCATGAAGTCCTTGGTTCAATTCCCAGTACCTCCGTCAAAAAATAAATAAATAAACCTAATTACCTCCCCCCAACAAAGATAAATAAATTTTTTTAAATTGGAATGAACCTAAATGTGTATGAAATAATAGCATAACTGTGAGTGCTGTTACAGAGCAAATATTGTTACAGGGAAATGCTCCCCATGGACTGTTAAGTGAAACAAACCAAGCAAGTCATGGAATTGGATGAGCATCTTGCTATAAAAAGGAAGTTGGTTAGTGAGGTGTTGGTAGCGTGGAATTATTTTTCTGTCTCTTCTGAAGTTTCCAAACTTTTCTGTGGGTGATATGTATTCTAAACAAAAATAGTTATTTTTACATGCGAGGACTACTCACAATCTCTCTTGTTTCAACATCAGAAGCCCATGAGTATGTTCTTCCCAGCAGTAATTCAAGTCATGACATGTTAGCTCCTAGTCACTTGATGATATTGGCACAGACACACCTCAGGAAGATACAGTCCTAACAAGATAATTAACGTGCATTAGTAATAATTTTTGAACAAATTCTGTTAACAAAAATGGCCAGTTTTCCAAATCCACCACCCCTTACACATACACTACTTGTATAACAATACAAGAACCCTCCGAGGAATGGATGGGCAAACTAGGGCTCAGAGTGTCTAAGTGGTAAGTTCAAGGAGGAAATAACTCCTGGGCCTCCGGCCTCACTGCACATTTGGCCCCTCACGCAAGACTAAGTAGGAAATGTGTGCCTGTGAGTCCCGTTGTCACGAGTACTGAGACGCTGGGAACCAGATGCCTGAGAGCCTGTTCCAGCCACAGCACAAACCACAACTCCGAGCACTTCCGGTGCCCGGAAGGGTTCTCCCGCACCGTCTGCCTCTGCTCACAGCATCACAAGAGTGCAACTCTCACCCGCCCCTTCCCCCTCCTATGGAAGGGTGGACCCTCCGGGCAGCATCCACAGAGAGCTCAGGATGGGGTAGGGCTGGGTACCATTAGACACAAATTCTCATGGAAGAGGCAGGTCAGGCATGAGGTCGTAGCTCAGCCAGAACTGACAAACTCCGTCTGGCATTTCATCACCTGGGAGCCGTTCTCCTCAAATTTACGCCAGGGGCCAGCAAGGGAACTTGAAAATACTGCTATTTCGTGCTCACTAACTATTTCTTCTCTGACTGATATCTTATTCCAGGATGATCTTAGGAACCCCTTTCGACAGAAAAATAAAACAGATTCATAATACAGATCTATTTTTGTCCCATCTACTATCACTACAGAGACACCTAAACTCTAAGCCCCAGGGCCATAATCACAGGTCCCAGGTGAACTACACACCTTTCCCCACGTTTTCCACCCAGTCAGTGGCTCCTGGCATCCTCTCAGGCCCGGAGCAATGTTGCCGCGCCGAAGCCATAGTTGTCCAGCTGCTTCTCCACGGCAGTGCTCTCATCAGTCCCCCGGGCGCACTCACTGCGCAGACTCCCACGGCGCTTACCGATTGCGTCACAACCCGCTGTCCAGCTCCTCTCCTGTGCTCTGAGCACAATGTCTAATCCATCTGGTCCCAGCACCTGACGCAGAGGCGGCACACCGTCAGTGCAACCCTCGCAGGAAGGAGGTCGTGGGTCCTCGATGGTACTTCGAGGAATCCCTATGAAAAAGCCAGCCAATAGGATAGGGAGGAAATTAGAATCACAGACATGCCTGCTGCCAGATGGATAAGGTAACTGCAAAAAATAAATGAATGAATGAATATACACATACATACATCTATATACATATACATCTTTACATACATACATATATACATGCTTACATACATACATCTATACATACATATATACCTTATCTCCCTGGTCTGGGAAAAACAAAAGACATCATGAAGGTGTTGATAAGAGAAATGACACAATTTGTTCATGGAAACATGGTACAAGAACCGAGGATGAGCAAGACGCTTCAGGCAGGAGATCCAGAATATTATCTTTACCTGGGAAGCAAGTTCCATTAGAAGCTGGATTACTCTGATTATTGAATCACGACATGAACCAGGCCAGAAAAAAGCACTGTCTGGTAGCAGCTTGTCTCCATATTGGTTGAATGCATTGAATGGAGGCTAGACCGCAGCCCAGTAAACAGAGGAGGAATGAAATGGTCTATATCCCAACCCCCTTATCTCACACTTGGGAGAATCGAAACCCAGAGCAAAGAGACATACTTCAAGAACTATTTCCTGTTACCTGGAGAGCTGGGTCTAAAACCTGCCCCAGTCATTGGACAGGGAATTCCTCCCTTAAAATAAAAGCAATGGGGCAAATTAGGGGGAAAAAATTAGAAATTTCAGAGAACTTAGTTGTGGGGAATATATACTTTGGGGATATTAGACACTTAAAAAGTGCTTTATGTTCCTTGCTGCTGCAGCTTTTTATCTGACATGTAGAGTGAAGGAGAGAGGAGCAATTAACTGGAGAAGGAAGATAGCACACAGCCTCCCTCCTGCTCTCTTTCTCCCTGCCCTACACCCAGCCCTCCTTTCTCTGCCCTACACCCAGCCCTCCTTTCTCTGCCCCAGGGAGACTGAGCACCTGCAGCTGGAATGGGCCCCTTCTACAGAGAGCTCCAATGACCTGTTACAACTCGCTGGACCCCAAGGTGAAAGTCAAACCACTCCCCTCCAACTCTGAAAACAAAGGCATGTCTGTGTTACCCTCTCCTCTGTGAGCCTCCTAGAATCTTCTCTTTGACCTTGGAGACTAAGTGATCACTTTCCTCTGCCTTGAATGTAAATCCTGAGACCCAGGTTTTGCCCCTAAGACTTAGGATCCCCTCCCCTATCATGTCCTAGTCCTCAAGTCTTTTGCTATCTCTGATCCCTTGAAATCACAGAACCTTAACTCCCTGACTCCTCATCGGACCCTCTCTCAAAATTCTCCAAGTCTCAGTAGCATATAAAGGCCTTCATAGAGATCCTGGCAAATCATCCAAGCACCTAAGTTGGCAATGATTGATGGCAGGGGGAGGGGGCTGGATGAGGAGTGGTTAGTGCTGAAAAAACTGTCCAAACCAGGTTTCTTTTTTTCCACCTACATATATTCTGGATTATTATAATATAAAAATTAGGAAGACACCAAATTATCCCAGGGGTGTTTTTAGAACTGTTATTTTGAAATGGTTGATTTCATTGTTGTTTTATAATCAGAGAAATCTGCATGTTTCATCTTAAACAACAAGCTAGAGAGATCAGACCCAGATACTCATTCCAGCTTCACCACAAAGGATGGTGTGAGTTTGGGGAAGTTACTTTACCTCTCCCAAAGTTCAGTTTCCTTAACTAGAAGAATAAAAACAATAATATCTACCTCATATACATTACTTGTTATGATTAAATTAACTATGTACAAAGACCTGGCACATAGTAGGTACTTGATTAAAAACTAGTTCTCCCCTTCGATTTTCCTCCTCTGCAAATTATTCAGAATGTATAATCAGAGCATGAGGAAACTACCACCACCTGGTGTACGGGTCTCAAAACTGCATAAGCAGCAGCAAAGGTGAAAATACAACCCCAGCTCAAGAAAATGCAAAACCAGAGTTCAGAAATGACAGAAAGCCTCATACTTAATATCCATCAATTATATGTTGGATAGAGACCCCTGGAGTTGCTAGGATGAGGGAGAGAATTAATCAGGGCAAGCTTCCTGGAAGAGGTACATCTTATTTTGAAACGTTAAGTGGGGAAAGGAAAAAGGATGTGGACTGATTAGAAAGAAGGAAAAACAATTTCCTGGTACAAAGTTGTAGGGAACATCTTGGAAGCAAAAGAGAAAGGTCTTGGAGGCCTCAGGGTGGGGGATATTGTCAACTAGAGCCTTTGGACCAACCCAGCCTGCTAAGCTGAACCTTTTGATCACAGAAGAAAATACGAGAGAACATGGATGGCTGGGTATCAGTCACACCCACTGCGGCTGACCCAGGACAGCCAGCTGATGGTACTCAACCACAGCATCTCTAACCTGTGGGTATCCTCTCTTTGGTCAGGACTTGCTTTCATGGGCAGAAGCTGTTGGAAGCAGCCACATAAGACCGCTGTAACAAAGACCCTCAGGAAGGGATGGCAATGTGCTTCTCCTTAGGCATAGAGGTCATGGGCAGAGATAGCCCCTCAAAGACGGCAATCCTTTCTTTCTCATCTGGGGTCCCCACAAATCCCAGCACCTGGAAGAAGCTCCTTACATCACTGTGATTTTGGCTTCCCTACCTGGAAAGGATCGGAATTGGGTTATGCAGCAAAGTGCCTACCCGTCTCTCCACTCTGCCCTCTTTACTCTGCATTCTGGCCACATAGGTTCTGAGATGTGCCATGCCCTCTCTTTCTTCTAGATCTTTGAAAACAATTCTTCTGCCTGAAAAAATACCTCAAGTGTCCCATTTGAGACCAGGCTTCCTCCAAAAGGCCTTCTATGACCCTACTCCAGCACCCCAAAATCCTCTTACCTTAGCATGTAAAGTTACATCATATCGTAATTTCTCACCCTCCTGTCTGCATCTACTTTTGACTCTAAATTCCAGGAAAGCAGAAATAATGTTTCTTTTGTTCATTGTTGTTTCTCCAGGACCTAATTTAGTGCCTGGCACATTTAAGGTCCAAAAGAAATATTTAAGGTAAAATTAACAGAATGTCCAAAACCCACCCATCCATGTGGTTCTGAGTAGTCTACAAATGAAGAAACTTAGGAGAAGACAGACCTCCCTGGAATTTCCCATCTCAGTTACCCAGAAGTTTGCCTCTGACACACCTTTAGTCCTGGCTAGTGTGGTTGGTCAGTCTAGTATTTTAGCAGGCTGACTTTGGCCAGTGCAACCCCATCTGCCCTACACATACATCTCACCTAGGCTTTGGAGGATCCAAGTTACCCTGCCAACATCCTACACTGTCCTTTGAGTATGTGGCACTATGTGTTGAACAGCCTTGCCAACTGAACTGGGTGTGGTGCTTCAGTCCCACCCACGCTGGTCAAGGTAGACCAAGGCCATGCACAAGTGTCTCATAGACTCAGTTTTTAAATGAGGGGAGAGCTCACCCTGATTCTCTAACTTCAACAAAAAGAAGTAAACCATGAAGGGCTCAGGCTGGAAGGACCAACCCTAGGAGGACCCAGAGATCAGAGCCTAGGCAATTGCAATGGGCACTTCCATACACTCCATGTGACAGCAGGTTAAAAGGAACATCTGGATAGTCCTGGGGTGGGAGAGAAGACACATGTGGCTTTTGGAGGAAAGAAGGGTTGAAAGTAGGGAGAGATAAATATCCAACCACAGAGGGCAGGCAGCGTGGGCCAACTACTTATACTAGGTTGCGGGCATTTTGAGCACTGGTTACCAAAGTAACTTCCTCTTCCTTCACAGCAGCTGCTTTTACAATCACTGCCCAGTGGCAGCAACATAAGGATTCCCGCAAGGCAAAAAGCCCAGCCTGGTCTGTGGCAGTGCCCTGGAAGGAATGCAGGGGTTTTCCTGTGTCCCCACCCACCTCTCCCTGCTATCAACGTCATGAAGCAAAGAATCCTATCTCCCCAAATCCAGAGGGTCGTGGTGGTGTCTCTATTCTGCTCTTCTGCAGTCGTGCAGAGGCAGAGTCAGGAGGAGTGCAACAGAAAAATCCATCTCAGAATAGTGGTCCCTCCCAATGGCAGACTTCAAAATCAACCTGGTTTCTGCATAAGAGAGCCAATTTTTTTTCTCCACTGAGCATATCCTTCCCTTGGGCCAAGTGTGACTTAGGTAGCTCATCTCTGCCAGGAGACCTTCCGAACTCTTAAATCACTCATCTTTTGCAGGCACCAGTAATATCATGATGCATTTCTGATGCTTCTTACATCCAAACAGCCATATCTGGTGGCTGCCGGGCTATTGCAGTGAGAGGATTTGGCAAGGGTCCGCTGCCATCAGAGTGCAATTGTCTTGAGTTCCTAACCCCCGGACACTCATCCTTTATAATCCCCAACTCCCCAATTCCAGATGTTGCCTTCAAACATGGACCATGACCTTGGCTGGGTTCTGCCCCACAGACTGATTATGACATAATTACTCCTGCCCTGTGGCCAAGGGGCTCGCCAAGCCTGACCCTCCCTCTATCGATTCGCCCTGAGTCATTTATCAACAGAGTGGCTGATTCCCCTGTCTGAGTAAGCGGGAGAGGTATTTCATCAAGATATTTGACACCTTCCTTTGAAGGGTGAACGACAGAACATATGAATGCCTCTGATTAACATCTAAAGGCAGCGCTGAAATTGCCCCTCCATGGAGCACTTTCTGTAAATCCAGCCGGCTCTAGCTATAGGGACCTCTACCATTTCAACTCATTTATCAGCAATTCCATCTGCTTCGTTTGGGGGCATTCCGTGTGTCCCTGGTTCTGTCATGTCACGGCCTGGGGCTGCTCCCTCAGTAGTGAATCTCCTTCACAAAAAGCCTAATCCAGGCCTGTCATCTTCCCCAGTGATAGCTGGAGCAGCTGTCGAGTCTTCCTCCATCGGATGGTGGTTGCCAGAGAGCCGAAGGGGCCCACCGCCTGATGGCCCTGCTCGGAGCTAAATCTGTACACGCGTGATCTTTCCTTGAAACTGGAGGAGGGAACGATGCCCCCCTACCTTTTACACCAGATTGATTTAATGTCTTCTGGAGGAGTGGTGAGCTCATCCCTGCTCCCATTCGACTTCAAAAGACCAACTGTCTCATTAACCTAATTGCCCCCACTTTAAGTAACTTGCTTAAATTACCAACTAATGGATGGTCTTTTCTGTCCAAACAAGACATTTTAAAATGTTCCTACCAAAAAGAAATTGCTTGCAACCGTGACAGATGAATGTCTCCTTTAGAGGATTATTAGAATAATTATGGTAGGTATGCTTCGAAGCCTTGAAAATTTTTTTAAAGAAAGATTCAAGTGGCAAATCTGTATAGATTACAAACTGCGGAATCCTTTCTCAGAGATGGTATTTTGAAAAGTTTGTCATTCAACCAAGCTACGCTCAATTACAAAGACAATTCAATGGCAATACTATAGAACATTTATCCTTTTGGGCGAGGAAAAAAACCCTCAGGAAAAAGAACACTGAAACTATCAGTAGCCCCTGTTGGCTACATTAAACCTAATAAAATTGCTAATGATAAATTTCTCGTTGATGAGCGTTCCCTGCTGTGCCGCTCTGCCAGCTTCAGTCACAGGGAACAAGGCAGGGAGGTTGAATTATTGGTTAGACTCATTTTATTGGCTTGGGCTTTGGGGGGCACTGGGTTATATGGGAGATTCTTTTCATGTTTTGCTTTTTTGTCCTCAAGAAGCAGCTGGTTTTGTCTTTAGTTTCAAATGTCAATTTAAAAAAAAAAAAAGGCAATCATAGAAGGCAGAAATTTATACATGGGAGCTTCCCCAAAACACCTGATGTCTATCCCAGCGAGGTTGCCAGGAAGGGATGCCCAAGTCTCTCAGGGAATCACTGGCTGTGCGCATGGCTGATAGGCAAGCTGGGCAGAGGAAGGGAGGGGGGTACCTGTTAGGAAGTGACAAAGGGAAAGAGAAGGTGTGAACTGGGTGGGCTGGGCCTACAGCCCCACAGGCTCGAGCACCATAACCCAGGTCTGGCCCAGTCTCTGGCTGATCCAAGCTCAGTTTTAAATTTCTACATGGAGATGGCAGCTACCGTATGCAACGTATCAGAATTCCACTGCCAGTCTCCAGAACAGCATGGGTTCCTGAAAACAAGACATGCAGTGTAATTTTCTGGGGCTGAAACCTCCTGATGGGGAAGGAGGACCGGCGCTGATTTCAGAGTGCGGGTTCCTGATGTCCAAGATCCTGTTCCTGCTCAGTCTCTTAAATGTCAACCCAATGGCCCTTTCTACCTTAGACTAGGGCACTGGGGATGACAAAGAGAAATCCAAAACCTGGACAGAAACTCACCCTCAAATCTCTCAGACCACCTCCTCTTAACTGGAAGGACTTAGATTTCAGACTTCCATGGAAACGCTAGAGCATGCATCTGTGTGCTGAGCAACTAAGTCTAGCACAAGATTCTCCTCTGAGAAACAGCTCAGAGATCAGGACCACAGTCATGCTCGCAGCTCAGCAGTGGGCTGGTATTGCACTCTGCTTATTCTCCAGACCCATTCTCTTCTCTGCCCTGCCCTGAACCCAAGAGGCTAGCTCCTCTGAATCTCATTTCCCCCCTTAGCTGATGGGATGTGCCAGCTGATGGGACATGCCAGAAGGAGGTCAGGGCAGGGGTGTAAGGGTGAGAAAGGAGAGGTAAGAGTATTTCTTCCTCCTGCTCCCTCCCTGCAGGGACAAGTGACAGCACTGTGATGGGGCCCATGCCCTCTGCCCACAGCCACAGCTGGGGTCCTCTCTCCCCAGCTCCAGGCTCAGCAGCACCATTCTTTGTGGGGAGACTGAATAATGGCCCCCAAAGAGAACTAGTTCCTAATCCCCGGAACCTGGAAATGCTATTTTATGTGGCAATAGGGACTTTGCAGAGGTGATTAAGGATCTTGAAATACGAGATTATCCTGGATTACTGGGGTGAGCACTCAACGCAACCACAAGCGTGCTTGTAAGAGGAAGACAGAGGGAAATTTGACACAGAAGCAAAGGCTGTGTGACCAGAAAAGCAGAGACGGGGGTGACACAGACATAAGCCAAGGAACGCCAGCAGCCATCAGAAGCTGGAAGAGGTAAGAAGTGGGTTTTCCCCCAGCAGCCACCAGAAGGAAGCAGCCCTGCCAACACCTTGGCTTTTTAGCCCAGGGAAACTCATTTCAGACTCCTGGCCTCTAGAACTGTAAGAGAAGAAATTTCTGTTGTGTTAAGTCACCAAGTTTGTAGTAATTTGTGATAGTCGCCCAGGAAACTGGTACACCTCCCCAGCCTTTAAAGATGGGATCATAATGGTTTCCCAGCTGTTTCTAGATCCTCCACATCTCTTGCTGGTTCCCCAAATCCTGTCCACACCACTGTATATAGTCCCTCTTAAAACATCTCTTCAAAAATCAGCTGTTCTGTTTCCTGCCAGAATCCCATCTGAAATATTCTACTTCATTCAAAAAGACTTTCAGATAGAATATCAAAAAATATATTTGGTATGATAAAATTTTGTTCACTGAGAAATTTGGGGAAAAAAAAAAGAAAACCTGGATAAAAGATGTTTTATGCCAGGACTAACATTAGTATTCAAAATTCACCACCATACAGCCCTGAACACTTTTCAGGAGTTAGAATGCTAAGCTCCCCAGCAGCCAATGCAAAGAGAAAAAGCAAAACCAATTTTAGTTTATTATTTCTTAAGCTAGCCTGATATTGGAAATCACCCGGATACCTTGTTAAATGTCCAAATATCCAGTCATTGCCTTATCCAAGACCTAGTAAAGCAGAACCTAGTAGAAAAGCAGTAGGAATCTGAATTTGAACAAATATCCAAGGTGACTTAGACACATCACAGCATCTATAAGGTAAGAACATAACATGGGAATTGTTGACAATGGAAACAGCATTAAAGATGTGAAAAAAGAGCCAGCATCTCAAGACTGGTGAGATGTCTGCAGTGCAATATCCTTCTAGCTGGGTCAAGCACTGTCTTCTGTGCCCATTGAGCACACAATTACATGACAAAAGAAGTGATCTGAATCATGACAAATATGATTACAAGTTAACTGTGCCCTCAGTGAAGGTACATGCTATAGTGGACTCCTACTCCTGTATTGCCTCTTCAGTTTCCATTCTCTGTTTGTCTTTCCAAATACCCTTCTTCCCAATGTCCTTTCAAGGTCCCTGAAGTCAGGAGTGAAGAGGGAACTCAAGCAAATGCAATCAGGTGGTCCATTCCTCTAACCATAATGACTAAAGCAAGGAGGGTTGTGTGAATGAACCAGTCCCATTAGCCTTTTTTTCTGGGAATTCTGGGTCACAGGCAGTTTCCTATTCAATACAGTATAGTATATACAGCTGTGAGGGAGGCCTTGATACCAGGAGGGAGGCTAGGTTGAGCATGAAGTGAATACAGAGAGAAAGTGAGAAACCCACAGAAAACAGAACCAGAGCCCTGATCAAACCATGCATGAAACTGACTCTGCTGCTGAACTTTTCTCAATCATGTGATGCAATAAATTTCCCTTATTGATTATGCTCTTTTAAACTGAGTTCTCTTTTACTTGCATCTGAAAGCATCCTATGCAGTAGACCTACCATATTTATCTAACATTTTAATTGAATATTCACACTGAAAATTTTATTTTCTTTCAATAAAAAAAGTGCAGAATACTAAACCCTTGGAGAGAGAGAAATGCTACAAAAGGAAGCATTTAATTCTTCTTAGTGACTACCACAATTTTAGGGAATTTTTTTTCTCTCCTCCTACCTACTTTAACCAAAAGGAAATCTAAATATTCCGATTTTTGTCCCATTCATGATCACTGACCTTTACCAGGGCCTAGAGGTGCAACCAGAGACTCATCTTGAACTTATTTTTCTTTATCTGCTCTTGTAACAACATCAAGCTTTCAGATACTTCTCAGAAAATATCTCAAAGACCCAGTGACTTAACCCACCAATCATCATTAACTCCATAAAACCAGAGTGAGCAGTCATCTGGGGGACAGCCCATCATCTTCAACCCCAGAAGGTAGTCAGTGCTTAGTCGGGAGGGGCTATTGGGATCCAAGGGGTTAAAGATAGAGGAATCAACGGAACTGGCATATTTAGTGGAGCCTGGTTACCTTTGAGGGACTCTGATTAACCAGTTCAACTATTTTGAATGACTAGTTGATTTCTTAACTGGAATAGTTAGTACTTAGTCAAAAGTAGTGACTAAAATTCTAAAACCTGGAGTCCAATTCACATCAATATAAAAAGTTTACTGATAAGGAGTTGTTGCTAGTGGATACAGACTTTCAGTTTTGCAAGATGAAGAAGTTATGGAAATTGGATATTTTAACACTATTGAACTGTAAACTTAAAAATGGTTAAGATGGTAAATTTACGTTATGTGTATTTTGCCACAATTGTGTGTATAAAGAAATATATATATGTATACATATATATATGTATACATATATATACATCTGAAAGGGGAGGAGACTTAACTTTTATTGTGACCCAGTAATGTTTGGACTTTATATATGTAATAATAATAATAATATCCAACACATATGTAGCAGTAATTTCAGTATGCCAGTTAGTGGTTCTTAAGTGCTTTTTACTTTTCTAATTCAATTCTTACAACAACCCTATAGGTAAGATATTATTATTATTAATCCAACTTCCTGATAAGGAAATGGAGCCATGGAGAAGTTCTGAAACTAACCCAGAGTCATCTGGGCTGAGCTGAGATATGAGACCATTCAGTTCTGCCCCAGAGTTTACACTCGTCATGACCAGCTACACATCCTGCCTTAATAGTTATCAGGAACTATTACCTCTGTTTTACAGAAGCAGAGATTGATACTCAGAGTTAAGAAAATGGACCAAGATCATGAAGATGGTGAGGGCAGAGCCCACACAAATTTAGCCTCTCTAGTTCCAATGCCTAGGTCATTGGTGTGACCTTAAAGATTCTCTAAGGGGAAAATCTCAAACAATATTGGCCACAGAACTTCTTTACCACCTTAAAAATGATTGAGGATGCTAAACGGCACTTGTATGTGTAATTGTATCTATTTATACTTACCTTATAAATTAGCACTATCCAGTAGAACTTCCCTGATGATGGAAATACTCTGTATCTGCAGTGTCCAATGTGGCACAGCCCCTGGCCGCATGTGGTTTCTGAGCAATGGGAATGTGGCTGGTGTGGCTGAGGAAATCAATATTTCATTTCATTTAAATTAATTTAAATGTGAATAATTACACAGCACAGGTATAGATATAAAACCAAGAATGCTAAAAGTACACCTTGAAATGTACTACAACATACGCAATCATCGCACAGGCTATCAGAGCTATGACATCACTACACCTAATGTGGCTTTTGGGAACCTCCATTGTGCACTAGAGGAAAAGTCCATAATCTTTTATTGTGAAAATAGTTTTGACTTCAGGGGTTCCCCCAAAGGGTCTCAGAGACACTTAAAGGTCCAGGGCCCACACTTGGAGTCTTAAAGGACTGACAGGAAGAGTCAGCTCCTCTAGGCTCAGAAGGAACAATGCTTCACCCACTCTGCACTAGGGCTCCTTCCTCCTTTGGGGGAGACTTTTGCCTCTTTCCCACCCCCAGAGTTGGTTTCTCTTGCTCATAGATCCAAATTTCTCCATGTGCTGGAGCAGGCGGGACGGGCAAGAGGCCAACAGCCTAGTCCGGATCAACCAGAACGACCTAAGGGTTGGAGACCAGAGACGGTGGCTGGGCTTGCTGCGGGAGAATTTTCCCTCTGAGGTTCCAAGTCTCCAAGGCAGTGGGGATCAAATCAAGAAGTAGAAAGAAATGCGCAAAGTGAAATTCAAGATGCTGGAAAAGATGGAAAGGCCTCTTCTCCCTGGGGTCTCCCCTTCTCCCCTCCTTCCGGCAGGCAGGAAAGAGGAGGCTGCTCCAGGCGGGGAGGAGAGGGCTTCAGAGGGTCTTCTGGGGCAACTCAATCAAAGAAATTATTTTCCCACAGATGAAGCCAAGAATATCTTAATGGCTTTTTCCTGATTGAGGAATAAATCTATTAATTTATGGCCCAGCCCCAAACGAGTTGTGTCAACCCCGCCCACCCTCTTTAAAAAAAATGTGAGAAATACTTTCAAATCCCACTTATTTTCATGATTTCCATCTTCTCGCTCCTTTTTTGTCCCTTTTTTTCACTCTGTTCTTTCATACTCAACTCTGCTCCTTTTACTCCTATGTCTCCACCTATTTTCAAATAAATCCCCAGCTTTGTCAACTCCAAGTCCCTATCCCAGGACGCACCTAATTAGAGGTGCTAGAGATTCGGAGGTGCGACTCTTCACCTCCCCGTACAAAGTAAAGGTGCCAACAAGAATAATTAGATGTCCTTGGAGAGGCACTAGCAAGGCACCACCTGCATAAGCAGCTTCACGCACCCCAAAGCAGAGCGGGCATTTTTAACCAAGCCTGGGGTCCGGGAGAGCTTCTGGGTACTGAGACCCCGCCCCAACAGTAAATCACAAGAAAGCAGAGGGCGAAAAGTCGGTGTCACAGAGACTCACAATTACTACTGCAATTAACACGCCCCGAGGATCATTGCTAGAAGACCAGTATTTATGGACTCTGCCACCCTGCTTGCCTGACCTTGAGGGCTCACAGTTCCTAGCGCCAGGGCGAGTGTCCTGCTCCTTTGCAGAAGCAGTGAGAGTGGGTAAATCGACCCCGGCTTTCTGTGGGAAATCAGCGCCGTCGCGCCTGCATAACTCAATACTCGAGATAAATACATGTCCCATTAGTACTATAGATGACTTAGATAATGTAGCCTATGGCGAGAGGGAGCTGTAAAGTATTCCCGACTCCACTTGCTAACCACTAGTCTTTCAACGAATTTTTTTTCTTTTTTTTTTTTTTTGCCAGTTTACTAATCTGTAAAATGGGGGTAATAGTTTTTAAATTGCCTACCTGGAATTTGGTGAAAAGCAAATAAATTAATACGTATGAAGGTTTTAAGACAGTGTCTGGCACAGAGGCATGCAACATTTTACTGGATGTAAATCAAAAAGTTGTGCCTGGTATTATTGGTTAAATTGTGTTAGGCTAAAGCGTTCTTACAGGTGGTTGGTTAAGCGGTTACACTGCATGGCACTAGTCCTGGTGACAACATGAATAAAGGGACCTGCCCTGCTCTGGCCTCGTGCTCACAGTTAGCGTGCGCCAGTGGCCAGGCCTGGGAAGAGTGTGGACACGCTTGGTGCTAACCAGGCAGGAATGAAGGGTGAGCATTCGGACCTCTATCTAGTCTTGCCTGGCACTGAGCTGCCTGCCTGGCCTATCGTCCGGACCATCTTTGCGCCTCCTCCGGCACCCAAGGCCCCAGTTGTCTCATTCGCTCCGGCTTTTTGATGGGCCCTTTTATCTGCCTCGGGCCAAAGGGACGAAGACGAGTCTAGGCCTCGACGTAACGCCAGAAGATAGGGAGACTCGGGGCCAAAGACCTGTCTGCGCTGAGGGCCACGCAGCCCTACGCTGCGTCGATCCAAACCTCCAGTATGGACGCGACCCCCTCGGAGGGCGGCGGGCCGCAGGCCTGGGAACCGGTTTCCTAGGTTCGAGCCCACCTCTGGCCCCGACTTTCGTTTTCAGCCGTGCACTCTGGGGAGGTTTATGGCCCTCGCGCAGCAGGAAGGAGAGACTCGTGGGCACCATACATGGCCGGGCGCCTGCGGCCCTAGCTCGCGGTGGCCTCGGCTCGCAGGGCCCCATCCTGCTGGTGCGCGGGGCTCTGGAGCCAGAAAGTGTACACAGACCATAAATTTCCCGCCCCGCCCGGCGCTCAGAGACCGGGGTCCGTCCGCCTCCCTCCGCCTCCCCGCGCCGGGCCCCTCACTAGGATCCCGGTGACTTTGGCGGGCGGTAGAACGCTGCTGGTAGTGGCGGCGGCTCCTGGCCGGGTCACCTTGCCGTCCTGCCGCGGCAAGGGCAGCACAGGGGCGCTAGGAGTCGGGCCACAGCCTGCAGGAGGCTCCTCTCCGCAGCCAAGGAGGCTGAGGTGGAGAGATAGAGCAGAGCGGGATGGAGGCGAGGTCTGAGGGAGGCCAGAGGGGATGGAATTAGAGAAGTGACTTTGAGTGTGGAGGGGAAGCGTATTGGACTTCAAGACAGCTCGGATCTGTCCATCCGGAGGTGGAGGGGGACAGTCGGTGCCCTTGGCGACCAGTCGCTTAAAGATGTTTTTGTAATAGGCCCTCACCTCCTGCAGTTGTCATCCTCCGCATACCAGGAATGCGCTCTCCCTGGGGGTGAAGGGATTCGATTCTTAATAGATTTTTATGTGGTTGCGTCTACACTCACAATTTAAGGTGGCTATTTCTTAGAATGATCAAAAAGTTCATCACAAAAGAGAACAAAGATTTGTTTGAACTTTGAACTTTTTCTTTGAAGAATCACAGAAACCCACCAGTTCAGGAACTGGACCAAGAAACCCCTGGTTTCTGAATCAGAGGCTTGGCCACGCCCCCGACCAGCGGAGAACGTACCTGGATCAAATTACCCAACCTCTCGGCTCCTTACTCTTAAATAGTGGAAGAACAGTATCTACCCGCTCAGTGTTGCTGTGAAGGTTAAATGAGATACAAGACTTTCAATTCCTACTTCAAGAGTGGGAAAGGATCGTGTCTGTTTCCTCCATTCTCACTTGCACGCCCCCACCGTGGGTGATTCCAAATCGCGCATAAGGACGCGTCCCCAGCCGGAAGAAATTAGCAGTGTAATGATGGTAATAGTTGTGATCGTTTAATAACAATTCCCACTCGTTGAGTGCCTTCTGCTTGTCATGAGATCACAGAATCGCTGTGACCGTGCCCATGCCTGAGTCTGTGACCGTGCTCTGTATCAGATATGTTCCCCTAACGTAAGTAAAAGGGATATTGACTGCCTCCAAGTTGCTGAGCAAACTGGCGGGTAGAAAATGGGAAGGCATTGTGGAAGAGGATTCAGGAAGCAGGATGGGGCCCCTCACGACCGTTATTCTGCAATAGGAAAATCAAAACAGGTGGGAACGAGATGAGAAAGATTCCTTCTCCTAAAACTTTTGGTTCAGAAGACGCACCTCTGGGACCCTTCTGATCGCTGCAATGGGCAGTCCCTAACCCAGAGCCCGCCCAGAACGTAGTAGGGGCTCAAATGGTGAGTGCGTAGAGCATTGATGCAAGGCACCTAGGCTGTGGGTGGCCCCGTAGGTCGCAGGCACATGGCCTTGGCTCCTAAACAATGCCTCGGGGGAGGAGGGGACTCTTGAGGATCTTTTTATACCCCAAAGGGCCCATTCCTTGTAAAAAATAAAATAATAATAAAAACAAGTCACTGCCTTTCATTATATTTTGGTTCATAAGCGAGGCTGGAGTCCACCATCTCTGGATAGCTGGGTCGTTCCTCTGAAGTCTCATAACCTGCCCTTCACGTTGTCCCCTGTGGTCGCCCCAGAACGTAACCAGAGGGGGCGGCTCCTCTTTAAGTCCTGAGTGGAAACTTGAACAATCCCAGGAGGAAAAGGAAGACCCGAGGAAGGGAGAGGAGAGGGAAAAACAAAAAAACAGGAAAGGGTAGGGATGCCCATAGCGTGGAGGAGGATAAGGAAGAGTGAAGACTGAGGGAAAGAGGACCGTTTCAATCATACCCGACATTCGATTTTTAAACTGTACATTTGACTCCTTTTCCCTTCAAGCTTTTCACCCCATTTGTTCAACCACAACACTTAGCTCTTGGCCCTAGAGAGAAACCAGCACAGACAGCAGGGACACTGCGGGAGGCGGGGATAGGAGGATCTGGCTTAGACCTCTGCGGAGGACCCGAGGCAGCCTTACAGGAGCCACCTTCCGGGCGCTGCTCACCCGCGCGGAGCTGACGTCGGCACCAACTCGGGCGAGGCTGAGGCCTGAGGGCCCGCACTGACCTTGGATTGGGTGCTCGACCGGCAGGCTGGGGAATCCTGGAAGACGGAGGACCCAGGACCCTCCACTGGATCCAAACGAGTGGCGAACGGGGCGGGGTCAGGCGACCTCCCAAGGCTCTTAGCCGGATCTGCGCGCCCCGGGGTAGTAGAGGGAAGCTCGGACCGCGCCGCGCCTCGTGGGCACTCCCTCGGAGGGCGTGCGCGGCCTGTGGCTCTCTCCACAGAGGGATCCAGAAAAATGGCCGTTGCCTGTGGGGATCGCGAGATACGGAGTTCTATTCACTCATTAGTTCATTTGTTCGTTCATTTCTTCTTCCGCTCATTTCTTGACCTCGCACGCACCACGTGCTGGGAACTGTGCTGTGTGAACTCTTCACCCCGATCCCGACAAACACAAATAAACAGCTCTGACTAATCAAAATGAGGCTGGAATTCACTGACCCAAAAATCGCACGAGGCGAGTAGGGGATGAGGGTAGTTCAGGAACCCCTCAAAACAAACCGGCGCTGTTGCAAAGCAGAGGGAGAAGGCGGGATGCGGGAAGACACACTGAAGCCAACGCGCCGCCCCTTGTCTCCGGCTCTGCACTGCCCTTCCCTGCGCGCAGAGAAGCTGGTGCAGCCCCAGCGCCCCGCGCGACCAGGCCCGAGCGGAAAGGGCGGGGGGTGGGGCGCCGAGGAAACAGAGAAAGTGTCCCGCTTCAGTCCTGGTTCTTCTGTCGACCGTCAGTGAAATGATCGTGGACGTGTCATTGAACTTACAAGATGAGGCCAGCCATGCCCATCTATGCGCAACGCTACGAACGAACGTGCGCTAAGGAACGTTTTGCCAACTTACTGAGCGCGGCTCGTGAATTCGTTTTCTTGCTGTTCTGTGATGATGTTAGTATCAGGGACCCAGAGTATCTTTAGCCTGATGATTCGGGACTTCCAAATCCACTCTTCTTCCAGGGGTCACCGCCCGGTAGCTCCGTACCTTGCTGCTTAGCTTCCTCCTGTGTTTCCAGTCCTAACCATGCTGTCATGCTGTTCCTGAGGACCTACTGGCACTATAAATAACCACAAGGGCCACAGTAATTGTTACTCATTTATTCAAGAAACACTTTCTGAGGAGCATTCCCTGAGCAAGAACGGAGCTAGGTGCTAGAATTTCTCCAACCGAGCCCCAGAGCTCAGTCCTGCCCTCAAGAAGAGGGGTGGGGTGTGTGTGCTTTTCTCCACATAAAGGGACAGTTGATGTCCGGTTTCCTTCTTGACGACCCTCCCTCTAGGCGATTAGTTAAGAACTTAATAAAACTCCTGAAGTGCTATTTGTCCTGACACGATCTCAGCAGTGAACACATATTTTTCCCTGCTTGGACCCCTGACCCTTGGTTAAACTCCCCTCAAAGCCAGTGTCAGAAAACGCTAACTTTATCCCCTTCCGAGTCCCAAGGAAAACTCCCAACTGCACCCACCAGCATTGTGTTGATCACCTGCTGTGTGCACAGGGCACAACGCCAGGAGTACAAAGAGGAAGAAATGCCAATGGGCATCTCGTGGAGTCTGAGTCTATGAGGCAACCCCTGCCATCACCTGGCAGTCCATCCAAAATTCTGGGCTACTCCTTAAAGAGTTCCTCCAGGGACACTGTGATTGCATGGCATTAACAAGCCTCCACCTATGAATTTAATTTCCTGGAGCGTAAGGATTGTCTGGTATATTTTTTTCCAACTGCGCAGATACTAATAAGGACCTCAGTGAATACTGCAATGAATAAATGAATGAGTCAAGGAATATAACAGCATCTAAGCTTACAGAACTTATTGTATGCCGCCCACTATTCTCATTTCACGTTTGATAAGGCGATCACCCCTAACAGCAATTTATGTTAGGTAGCCTTGATTATTTCCTATTATGCAGATGAGGAAACTGAAGCCAAATGATTAAATTTCCCAAGGTCTCGCGGTTGGTAATTGGTGAATGAATGAACGCTTCCTTGCCTGGTTTGGGTTCTCCTATTCCAGCGTGGGATCCTGTGTGCCCCTTTTCACGCACTAGAACCCGCGCCCCACCTGCCGACCTCTTCCCATACTCGGCCCGGAGAGAGTCGTTGGGGTCGCCGTAGCCGCGAGCTCCTTGCGAGCCTCAGGTGATGTAGCCGCTGTTCCCGGTCTGTGGACGGCGCAAAAGAGGGAGCTCGGCATCTGCCGCGGCCGGGGCCAGGTCCACCGGCAGGGGACACAGAAGGAGCCCTCGCAGCGGCTGCCTGGCTAGTCAAACAGGCCTCGCACCCCGTGTCCTGTCCAGAATCCCAAGCGTCAGCAACGATCGACAGAAGAGGAAAAGCACCACGGACAAACTGACTCCTGTGAGCAGGGTGTGGCCTGGACCCTCCACACTGTTAGCAAAGCTAAACTTGTACAGAGGCGGCGCCTGCTGAAGGGTCTGGATGTCAATGGGGCGGGGGGGGGGGGTTGAGCGGGGAAGAAACCAAGGTCTGTGACTCCTGGAGGGACACCTCTCAGGGACAGTGTGGGGGAAGAGGAGGCAGGCCAACCGGAGTCCATTGTTCCCACAGAGGTTCTGCCCTCTTATGCTCTTCTGAAAAAGATACTGAGCTTTAATAATCCGTGACGGAATACAGATGGTCAAGTGTGTCTGGCAGGACCCCTCTCCTTCTCTTGTACCTTAGGAGTCACTAACCCCACAGCCCATCCGAGTTCTGGTGCTCACTCTCCAGAGGAACTTGGACAAGCATCAAGACTCCTGGCCTCCGTTGCCTTATCCTTTAAAATGAAGTCGTCCCCCTCGGGGACATTCAGTCTTCGTTCCTAAAGTGAGTGAGGGCAGGGCAACCAAGGAACCAGGGGTCAGCGATTCTCCAGGCTCATCTGTCAAAAAGGCTCAGAGCCCCCCACCCCCACCCCATCCTGGCAGAGCCTGTGTTCTGTTAGAACCTGGTTGGGATGGAGGGCTGATATCTTAGAAAGTGTACCCCGTGTGAGAGGTTGAGATTATCAAAGGGCTCCACTGCAGAGGATGAACTCTGCAGGTTTTAGTATCTGTGTGAGGGGAGAAGCCACGAAGGCTGATCATCTGTCTTTGGTAAACTGCCCAATCCCATCACAATCTCGAAGGTGAGACTGTGAGCCAGACTTAAGCTCAGTAAATCGGGGTGTATCTCCCTTAGCCCGAACACCTGCAGTTAAAGTCCTTGTTAAAACCCAGTAGTTGCATCTTCACAAAGACCATGGAGTGTGCAACCTCCTCCCCAACCTCAGGCTAAAAAAGAGGGACTTTGAGGCCCTGCGCATTTAGGGTCATCTCTCGAGCATCTTTAAAGTGAAGGTTCCAGAGCTCCTCGCCTTTCTTGGCTCTTCCTTCTTCAAGAAGGATGAAGGTGGAGGGGAGACTAGGGTAAGTCAACTGGAGGAGGCTGTGTCATCGGCCTTAGCCTCTGACTTCTCCCCATTTCTTCCTCCAGAACCGCCTAGGGCACGTCCAGCACTCCGAGAGTCTGTTTGAGGTCCACCACTGCTTGAGCACTTTTGTGGGGTCAGATCTGGGAATAGGTTAAAGCTCAACAGGTTAAAGCCAGACAAGTTTTAAGCTCAAGTCTAAAACGCCCACAGAAAATCCCCTGGTACGAGTCCGGGTTCCTGCCCCTCCCTCGGGGCCCCAAAGCTCCCCGTGGCTGTGACTACAGGAGAACTCGGGGTCATATTCCAGTTACGACTCCCTTTGGTACCTAGAGAAGGGGGGACCAGCAGGCGGGGCACCCAGAGCTCACCTGGGCTCAGCTGGGCGCAAAGCAGAACCCTAGCCAACACCCCTCTTCGGACCCTGGTAAGAGGGGGCAGTCACGGAAAAGATCCCAGAGCTCTGAGATGCGGAGGGCACCGGAGGGATTTGTAACCGGAGTTTGAGCAAATGTCCCCCACCCCAACCATACATGAATCCTTGCTGGGTGGGGTGGGGGAGAGGACACGGGGTGATGTCCTTGGCCAGTATGTGAGCCACAACCTCCCTTAGAGGCAAGACCTGTCCTTGAAGTCCCGCAGAGCCGGACAGCTTTGGCCTCGGTGGGGACAGGACAGAGATGACTACACGCTCCCAAGGACTCCCGGCATCGCGGTCCCTGCCCACCCTCGGCTGAGGCTGAGAAAAGGGGCCCCTGCTTTCAGTGGCTTAGTCGGCGAATCTTGGCGCAAGGGAACTTTTCTAGAGACCTAGAGCCCCACCCACCCACCCTGGCAGAGGAAGGCGGCCTGAGTCTCCTCACTTTGCTTTGCCATGTGGCAGAGAACGCGGAACTTTATTTGCCCACAAAGTGCTGAACTAGCCAGTAGACGGTCCCTCGTGTCCGTCAGTCTGCGTTTCTGTGTGCCTTTTTTCTTTCTGTGCATTTCTGTGCCTTTCTGTGTGTGTGTGTGTGTGTGTGTGTGTGTGTGTGTGTGCGCGCGCGCGCGCCCGAGGGGCGTAGCAGATCCTCCTCCTGGCCCAGAGATGCGCTCGAGTCGCCAGCCCTCTGCGCGCCCCTAGCTGCGCCTTGGTAACCCCTGCTCCGAGGGCTTGGCGCCGCGAGGATTCCTGGGCTGGCGAGGCGCGGCCCTGCTTTGGGCCAAGAGTTATTGCTGCTTTCAGCAAAGGGCGAGTCCCGGGGGGGCGCGCCGGTAGGGGCGGGGGTCGCACGCAGCTCGGCTCCGTTCTGCTCCGGGACCCGGGCGCACCCTCTTCCTCCAAGCCCCAGCCCTGGGGGTCTCGGCCAGCCTGGGGTCCGCCGACCTTGCGCGTTCGGCATTTTCTTCCATGCCTGTGAAATCTCTGTCTTCGTTTAAGAATTTCTAGCTTCCCTGGCAGCTCTTGCTAGCATCGAGCACCACCGGGAAAATTCCCCTACCCAGAGCCGAGCAAGCCATCCCGGGTTGAGGTGACCTGGCCCAAAAAGCAGCTTGTCCTCCCCACCACCCGGCCAGATAAAGAGGACCCTCCGTCCTGCGGCAGCTTTTCTGCTAAATGAACTTTAAACTTCTCCTGGGCTAATGACACTCCGTTCCTGATGAAAATGTGGAAGAAATCCTCTGCCCAGAGTACAGCCCCGCCAGAGTTTCACAAGGAAAATGTTCAGGAATGAGAGGTGGGATGGCTGAGGAGGGGGCGCCTCCTGCTATCCCTCCAAGAGCATCCCAACTCATGTGGCCGGCTCACTTCCCTCCCAGACCCCCAGTTCCACTGCACCTTCTAATCTGGCGGAACCTGGTTGGGGCGAATTCTACCTGAAATCACACCATTACAGTCCCTGGGCGATGTTTTCCTTCAGTTTCGAAAGTACGGCGCCCAGGTGGCGAAATGTGGCGGAGGTCTGGAAGCATCGCGCACCCGCGGGCTTCGTGAGGGCGGGGTAGCTGCAGTGCACAGAAAGCGCCAAACCCTGCTCAGCTCGCCTTCCCAGCCGGGCTCCTCAGCTAGGTATACGTGCTGCCACTTTACTCTCCGGAAAGCCAGAACTGAATTTAAGTGCCTGTAAATTCAGTGTTCTTGGGTTGTCCTGGTTTTAGGATTTCAATATTTTGGGAGTGGGAGGAAATGAATCTCGGTAGTGAAGGCAAAATAAGGGTACAGAGAGAATCCTAGAACTCAGGAAGCAGAGCCTGTGGAAGGTATGGACAAATCATCCCAACTCAGGCTGGGACTCACAGTAATTGGGGAGACTGCCATCACCCCAAGACTTATGATTCGTTTAGGGATAACAACTGGCTCACGTTTCCCTTTAAACTGAGGTCCCTCCTGGGATGCTCTACCTTTCTCTTAGCTTTCCTACCACCAGACCACCCGGTGGTTCCCTTTCCCTCCCCACTGTTCACATTCCTCTAGGGGTTCTATTCGATTAGGGGGTCAGGTAGTTTGACTGGGGCAGGGAATGTTCAGCTTTGCATCTCTGGAACTTGCCCAGGTAACTGGCTGATCCAGGCTAAAGAAGACTAAATCTGGGGCCTCTCTACTCTGCCCTTGGACCCAGATGTCTACAACAGAGTTCTTTGTGCTCAAGCAAATTGGTCAAAATAGGGAAGCAGCTAAGCCAGACCAAGGAGCCGCTAGGAGCCTTCTCACTCTGGCCAGGGGACTGGGGTGTGTCCTAGGCTCGATGACCTACCTCAGTATCTCCTTAGGATCACCACTCTCCCACCCCAATGCCTTCTGTGTGGCAATCAGCTTCCTGGCATGAATGGTGGGCCTGGAAGAGGCCTGTGCCCTTGCCCCAGCTTAGTACCAAATAGACCCAGGTGATCAGGCTTGCCTGAAATGTCTATTTGTTTTTAAATCTCTTGAAATAACTTTATTAACGCTGGATATTCCATAGTTTCGAGGGGAGAGGGGTCTTGGAGAGAGGTTTGACCAAAAAAAAGGAGGAAGAGAAAGAGAGAGAGAGAAAATAAAGAAAGAAAGAGAAGAGAAGAGAAGAAAGAAAAAGAAAAGAAAGAAGGGAAAAGAAAAGAAAAGAAAAGAAAAGAAAAGAAAAGAAAAGAAAAGAAAAGAAAAGGAAAAACTTCCAATGGCCCACCCCAGTAGCAGCATGGAGGCAAAATAGATTTGCTATATTCCAGCTGCAGTGTGATGGGGAAGCTGCCTCTCAGCTCACCCCAGCTTGGAGGTGGAAGAAAAGTTCAATGGACACCTGAATTGGACCAATTGCAGAGGAAGACGGGGGGGGGGCATCGGGTTGTGGGGGCTGCCCGCAGAAGCGGGGCAGACTGTGGAGTTTTGTGGGCCCCTTGCTGGTCAAATGTGAGCCAAGAGGTCTGAGTTCTGGTTTGGATTCTTCCTCCACCTTGGACAAGGGAGTTGACCTTGAACAAATCACCATTCTGTCCTCCAAATGATCTGGCAGCTTTAAAGCCATCTCAGGCCCAGCATTCTAGCTCTAACTGATGTGGTCTGTCTATCCTTTTCTCCAGACACTACAGACCTGCTGGGTCCCCCTACTCCATCCCAAGGAGGGGTGGTTTATACTGGAATTGCCTGTAGGCTCCAAGCCAGGCTCTAAGCAGCCACCTTGTGAGTACCACCTGCGGCTAGATTGATCCAGTCCCCGCACCACTGTCTTCTTCACTCAACTCTGCTTACATTTGAACTGCAGAAAGCTAGTGCACACACTCACCATGCCCTGACTCCCGGTGGGGAAGCCATCTACCAGACAGGCCTAACAGATTCTATGGCTGCCTAGGCTCTCAGGCCACACTCAGGGTCAAAGATGGAGTATCCAGCAGCAGCAGTCAGTGCTAGCTACGGAGACATCTGAATGGGTGGAACCTGTAAGCCCCTGCACCATCTCTGCAGTAAGGTGGCTCTGAGGTTGCAGCACTTCTCCCTAAAGTTCCAGTCCCCCATCTCCACCTGCTGCCACCTGCAGGGCCCCGGGGCTCAGGTTCTGGTCGGAGAACTCGCACCTTAACGATCACATCGTCCCAGCAAGCCAAGCGGCCTTTACAAACTGTAGTAAACATTTTATTTACAAGTTTGTGGCGACCTAAGTGCATCGTGTCTTTGCGCCATGACCCCCAGTGTGGGGAGGACTGTTTAGCCCAGCACTTCGCAGTGTGAGCTGCTTGTATCCGGGCAAGAGTGTTCGGCTGGCGCTGGGAGCCGAAGGCCAGGGGCACTCAGACTCCCCCGGGCTCCATGTGGTGTGGACTGCGCCGGCCAGGGCAGCGAGGGGCGAGGTGGGACCGTAGGGATCGAAGCTATGCTGCTGCGTCTCCGGTCCTGGCTCCTCTGCCACCGTAAAGTGGGCACAAAATCCAGCCCACACGGGAAGCTGGGAGACTGCACGCACGGCCCCGCATCGCCTCCGACCTTGTTCAGTCTATAGACCGCCGAGCGATGCCTGGGCGGGCTCGGGGCTTTTGGGGGCGCTGCCGAGGGCGGGCTGGGGCGCGGGGTGCAGCTCTGACGCGCTACCGACGCTGCCGTGGCTGCCGGCGCTTCCGGCGCTGGTGCTGCTGCTACTGAGGCCGTTGAAGCTAAAACTGCCGCTGCCGCTGCTCCCCCCACTCCCACCGCTGCTGGCGGCCAGCAGGGCGCCCGGGGCCGAGGCCTTGATGACCGTTGTTTGGTGCAGAGACCGCTCGGCCCCTTCAGTCCGCTCTGTGTCGCTGGGGGCCATGTCCAGAGACTCGGAGTCGCTGCTCTCGCTCTCGGCCTCGCCCTCCGAGCGGCTGGGGCTCTGCTCCTCCTGCTCGCCGTCAGCAGCCGGGGCTCCGCCCGACGGCTTCTCACCCGCCTCCTTGTCTTTGTCCTTCTGAGCCTGGGCCTCCTTGGAGTGCCGCCACTTCATCCGCCGGTTCTGGAACCACACCTTCACCTGCGCACCGTCAGGAGACAGGGAGGGACATGGAGGTGAAATGCAGGCTCGTTCCAATCCAAACCGCGTGCATCCCATTCGGGAGCCACTCCGAAGACGGGCAAGCACCGCTAATAATCCCCTGCACCTCCGCCATAGGCCAGGTACGGCGCCAGGGGCAGGGACTGTGAAGCAGCCAGGAGAAGCAATGAGATCGCCAGGGATCCTGGCCTAGGGAATCCACTAGAAATGTTTCTCCATATGTGGCCCTCTGATCTCCAGCCTGAAGTGACTTGGAGGCTTGTTGGAAGGGCAGATCCCTGCTCCTTGCCTTTCAACTATGGAGATTTTTTTTTACACTTATATCGATGCTTCTTAACCCCACATGTGTCAGGATCCCCATACGAATCTGATTAAAATTATAGACCCCTGGCCCAGAAAAGTGCACATGTATCCAAGGTTTCGCACAAAATTTCAAGGGTTTGGCGAACGAACATTAAAAATTCCTGCTAAATTGGCCCCTCCTCTACTGCCACTATCGAAGACAATTCCCTGCAAAAACAGTTCTTTTTAATGAAGAACCGTGGGAAACAGAGGGGAAAGGGGGTTCAAAGAGTTAACCCCAGGAGAGTGAGGGCACCAAAGAACCTTCTATAAAAGAGCATTTCCTTGGCATGTGTGTACTCAGAAGCTGATAAGGACCCTGCCCCAGCCCAGGATAAACTAATCCTTCTGTGGTCTCCGAAAATACTGGAATCAAACCTGTGCGAAGTGGAGGAAGGGGGTAGGGATGGGGCGGAGAATCTATATAAATATATAATCCCCTGGGGGACGCAATGCGTTCACACAAGTTCCAGCTTCCCTTTTAAAAATAACATCCACAGCTGGTGGAAAACGGCTGGGCTCTTCCAGTGTGTGTGCTGGGGAGGGGAGTTGTGTAATGGAGGACAGAAGTAGGGGAGCATAAGGGAGCTACGAAAAAGTGCCTGCCTTTGGCTTCTGCCTTGCTTAGAATCTTCAGCACCCAGGGAGCCAGGGCCACTGCTGTGCGGTGTGGAAGAACAGTGACCCTTCTATTTCAAAAACTTTTCTTTAAAAAAAAAATTCAGTTCTTGAATTTGAGAAAAGAAAAAAACCTTGAATTCAGGAACAATAGATTTGCTATTGTGGGGGAAAAAAAAACTCAAGTAGGCAGAACCTACTGAAATGCTCTTGAATGTTCTAAGAAAGCCATTTTTTCTTTCTCTTCCTCACTCCTCCCCGCCCCCCATTACATCCTTAGAAAATTGGACTGACTGTGGCCACTCCAAGTGGACTTCTCGCCCTACTGGGGCTAAGTAATTCCGTTTGAAATGATGTTTTCACTTCCTCACAACTGGGGATTTCACAATCCAGCAGCAGCAGCAGGAGGAGGAGGGAGGACAGGGGGAAGAAAAACCCCAACAATCTCTTGACTTTGGATTTTTATCTCTTCCGAAATAAACTGCCTCCTACAGCAAATTGCGCTACAGTTGAGTATATAATTATTATCTCTCTCGGCCTATTTGCCTTCTCTGCAAAAGGCTTTTGCTTGTTGGCCAAAATAAACACACAGCGCTTGTTGACAGACATCTTTGGGGAAGGGCTATTCTTTCCATCCTTCTCCCCCACCCCTTCCTCTCTCCTGTCTCAAGTTCAGAAGCCCACAAAGTCTCTGAAATTCAAGATCTCGAGCTTCCACCACAAAAGGAGAGTCAGCGGGTGGAGGGGACCTTGCGGGTAAGCGGTGGACTGCTGCCGGCCAGGCAGCTGTGCGTTGGCCGGAGCTGGCTTACCTGTGCATCGGTGAGACCCAGCATTGCTGCCAGCTGCTTTCGGTCTGGCTTGGTCACATACTTCTGAATCTCAAACCTCTTCTCCAGGCCTTTCCTCTGCAGGTTGGAAAAGACCGCCCGAGACCACGAGCGCTTCCTCTTGTACGTCTGTGGCATGGTGTCCTTCGTGAGCACAGCATAGGGACCTGACACCAGACAGGAGACAGAGCAAGAGAGAGAGGAGAGCTGTTAGTGCTCTGTGTACGGCTTGCAAGTCTGGGGCTCATCATGATGCTTAAAATTGTTTTGTGTTAACAGTCGCCTCTACCCCCATTCAGAAAGCCCTTCATGCAGACACCGAGTGGCCTCTCTAAGGAGGAAATTTACAGTTCTTAAGCCAATAGGCGGAAGGCCTAAAGCGAGTATGGAGTGGAGAAGCCCGGTGGATTAATTCCAAAGGGAAAACATAAACCTAATGCGTGGCCTTCAGGCATTCCAAGTGTAGGCGAAAAGTCGCCCGGGTCTGAAGGATATGAAGATGACAACCTCGATTCTCTACCGTGTGTGTGTGTGTGTGTGTGTGTGTGTGTGTGTGTGTGTGTGTGTGTGTGTGTGTGTGTGTGTGTGTGTGTGTGTGTGTCTGTGTGTGTGTGTGTGTGTGTGTGTGTGTGTGTCTGTGTGCGCGCACGCGCAACGGAGCCCAATCGCATCGGTGCCCACGCACTCAGACGGAACTTTTCCAGGCAAAAATGTTTGAGGTCATTGCAAAATATGTGTATGTTAATCAGCAACAACTCTTGCTTTATTTTCAAACCACTTTCTCCAGCGAAAAGACTAGGGAAAGCCCCCTCCCACCGTCCCCCATACACTCTCCTGGTTCCCCAGGCCCCCCACTCCTCTCCCCTGGGAGTTGATCAAAGAGTGAGCTGGCTCACTGAGAAATCTTTCGCTTTCTCTCTGGACGTGGTAGCCTCCCACACCAACACGGGGATTGCTACACCGCGGTGGCTATGCGAGACGCCAGTCCTGAGTGTCCTGTCAGTTGACCTGCCCATTAGGCTGTAGTTCCAGAGGGTTTCCATACCTGGAAATGTATCTTGAAACTGATGCTGAACTGAATTTCTCGGGTTCGAGCTTAAGGGACTCAGGATGGCAGAAGCCTCATTAATGGGATCTAGAGATGCGAAGAACTGGCCGGTGGAGGGCTGGAGGCCGGGGAGGTGCACCCCTGCAGGCCGCCCGCCGGTTAGCAGCGACGTGAGATCTGGGAACGAGGGAAGAGCTGTTATACCTGGATCAAACCCATACTCTCTCCGAGATTTGTTTCTCCCCTCTCCCTTCCCTTCCATTCGGTTTTCCTGGAGCCAAGTCCTGAGAGACCCCTGTCTCAGTGCTGAAACCCCTCTCTCCTGACAGCGGCCAAGGGGCTGTGCACGCAATGTTCCTCTGTGTGCCCCGCAGGTCCACGTCCACGCACGTAGCAAGGAAGGGCTTTACCTAAAAAAGGCCTAAACGAAGTCACTTTCAGGTGCTTTCCAAGAATTCCACAGACCTAACTCGTCCTCCCAAAGGAGCCCTCACTCTGCTCTCTCCTCTGGGAGTTTAGAATCCATACTGTTCATCGACATTCCTTGGGTGAAATTTTATTAGAAATCAGATCAATGAAAGCAAAAGTGTTCCCCAAAAGGGCTTTCCCTGCCAGATAATATAGTTCTCTCCCTAGATATGTGATTAAAGAGACAGATGATAGTCATTTTACAAATATTGACACCATTTTTATGAATATTGATTCTGCAACGCGTGTTTTTAAAGCATTCTTGGATCCCTCTCTTTTTTTTAATGTAGAGCAAAGTGACTTTAAAACCTAATGTTTCATAGTCCCCTTACAATTCAGTTTCTTCTCCCTCGTATTACCGATTTATCCTTAATTGAAAAAACATTCAAAGGCGGCCCAAATGGCCCAGGAATCAGAGAGTGCGTCAGTGCCCCTGTCAGAGGCCTGCAGCCTCTCGCCCAAGACCTACCTCTCAGAGTGTTGCCTTCCTTGACTTTTGGGTCAAATTCTGCAGACAAAATGCGGTCAATTCCAAATTTGAGGTCCTTGCTGGAGGGGGCCGGGGCGGAGCCGTTATGGTGGGGATTCGGGACCACCCGTGCCCCGGAGGCCGGGGGCTGCAAGGCCCCAGGCCTGGGTGGAGGCGGAGGCTGTTGCTGCTGCGGTTGTTGCTGCTGCTGTTGTTGCTGTGGGTGATGGTGGTGGTAGGCGGCTGAGAGCGGAGACAGCCGCTGCGGGAAGCCAGCTGGTACTTCGGAGGGCGCCACCACTGGGGTGGGTCGAAGCGGAGATCTGGCGGCAGCTTGGAAAGAGGCGTGCGGGTGAGCCGAACCCAAGTGAGCGGTGAGCGCGGCGGCCGAGGCCCCCGCCAGACCCTCCGGGGCCGCCCCTGGCTCCCCTACGCCGGCGTGCAGGATGTCCGCGATGCAAAAGGAGGGTTTCTTGACGGCGGCGGGGTCCAGGGGGAAGGAACAGCCGCCCGGGCCGGCGGACGAGCAGTAGGCGGCCGACCAGAGGCTGAAGTTGGACGCGTAGAAGGGAGCCAGCCCAGCGGCGAACATCCTGGCGGGGTGCGCCCAGCGGCCGCCGCGGCCTGGCCGGGCCGGGTGGGTGGGTGGGTGCGCGGGGAGGGGCGCGCTAAGTCCAGGAGGAGGAGGCAGCCCAGCCCAGGACGACCCGCTTACTCTTCTCCGTCGGAACCGAAGAGAGGCCAGGGAGCCGTAGCGCCACCGAAGGAGGAGGCGAGGGCCGGATCCCGGCTGATCACAGCCTCGGCCCCTGGCCTCACTTTAAAGGCGGCGCGGCGCCCTCGTTCCCCGCGGGCTGGAGGCGAGCGAGGGGCGCTGGAGCGGCGAGGCGGGCGGGGGCCGGGGCTCCGCACACGCCAGGGAAGCCGGGGAGACAGGGGCCGGGCACCCAAAGAAACACCCAAACAGCTAAGCCCTAAGAGCTAAATTTAAAACAACAACAATAATAATCCGTTAGTTAAAAAAAAAAGTAATAAGAGGAAAAAAAAAAAAAAACTCCTCTCTAAAAACTCCCAAAGTTTTGGCAGGAGCTTTCGAGTCAGACCCAGGGTAGGACCTCGATCCGAGCGCCCATTGGCTATCCTACTGACCAATGGGAGCGGGAAGTGGTGGGGAACTGGGAAACGGGGCGTGGCCCGCCCCCTCGGCCACGCCCAGGCCACGCGAAACTGTTTGCTGGTGCCGCGTGGGCTGAGCTGGGTTGCGCGGGTCCCTCTCCGAAGTGTAGGTGTCGGACTGCCGCCCCAGGGAGTTCTAACCTCCCATTAACTTCTCCGAACCGGCACCAGGCGTGGACAGTTGGTCACAGCCCTCCTGGAGCGCTCGCCTAGGGAAGCTAGTGCTCCCGCATATTATCGCGGGTGCAAGGCCCGCCTCCTGTAACACTGGCGGCCCCCTAGGTTTCCCTCCTCTTTACTTAACTCCGGCCCGATTTTTCTCTACTCGGCCTTTATCCCCAGAATCGGTGTCTTCTACAAAGCCCCATTTTTCGTGGGTCCCCGCCCCTACGCTGCCCAGCCCGGAGCTCTCGCGCGGAATGCTACGGCACTGAGTCCCCGCCCAAGTCAGCACTGGGTCCGTGTCCCTGCCTCGGAGATCCTCAGGGAAGAGAGGAGGGGCAGTTGCAAATTAGCTTTATTCCGAGCTGTCACACATTGACAACTTGAACGAGTAACTTTTCAAACAAAGTAAGATGGATGTCTCCCTTGGACGCAGCCAAACCGTCACCCGAGCCTCGGAGACAACAAAACAGGCCGCCGTCCGAAACCCGGGAGAGCCATACGCGCGTCCCCTCCTCTGCTGCACCTTGTAGGAAATGTCACCCTTCCTCCTCCGCCACATCCTTGATCACATGGCGTCCGTTGTTTTGCAAGTGCCTACAAGAGCAGATTTTCTTGGGGTTAAATACTACTTTCAATTCTGTGACTGTTTTCTCCGGGAACCCCTTGGGCCTGGTCGCTGGAGAAGCTGCAGTAGTGGCCGACGTCTTCCATCCGCACTTTGGCTCTTCAGAGCGTAGAATGGGTGTAGTGGGGGGGGGTTTCTGCAACATCAACATCTCTATTTTAAGATTTCGTTCTCATTTAAATTATAGTCAGAATGGATTCCACCCCCCTCTCCCAAACAAACCACAGGCCACCCAGATGAGCTCTTCTTGCACATTTTCAGGAAGAAAATAAAATAATAATAATGAAACCACGAACTCTTTTGTTTTCGATTGTCCTAATAAGTATCTTCTAACAGAACTTCCGTGCTTCTGTGGCATCCCCGCGCGCACACACACACAAACTTTCAGTATAGTTGCAATAAAACTTCTGTGGCATTTTTTATTTCACTTCAACACTCAGACGTCCTACCAAAGAATCCCAGGAAGGCAACTGAATTTGCCATGCCTATCTCGAGTTCAGGATTTGAGCTAATTAAATTAATTTCTAGTGGTTTCTAGACTCTTGTTGCAAATGCTGTCATTTTAGCTTTTGACTTTCTCCTGGAAAAGACCAATTACTAATCAACCACTTCTGATCAGCCAGCACTTAGAACATCCACCCACCGCACCTCCCAGCCTCTACCTCTCTCTGTTTCTCCCTCCTCTCTCTTTTACTAAAGGGGTTTCTTGCCCTGCTTCTTGAAGCCCTGACAGAGATGTTATTTCCAGAGACGGAATGAAAGGGGGTGTGATCTGCTGAGGACACGGGCACCTGAGGCAAGAGCCGCAGGAAGAGCAGTCCTGTTTCGAACCAGAGGCAAAGAAATTGACAAGTATAAGGCCGCTTGAGGCGTTGGAGCGTCCTTGAAAGGCTCCATAGTTGCATAGAAAGACTGAGGATTCTGGCCAGACTCCCGTGGGAGGGCGCGGCCTCTACATAACTTCTCAGCCCTGGGGGAAATTCACTAGCGCGAGCGTTTGTAGGGGCGGCCATAAGCCCTCTCTTCCTCTCTTTTCTGGTGTCACTTCCAATTCCGCTGCAAACATTCACACCGCGGCCTAAGCACAAAGTCACAGTTCAAAAAGAGGCGCATTTAGGCCTCACCCCAGGCAGCCCTCCCCCAAATAAGACGTGACCCTCGGGGGTGGGCTCTGGGTACAGACTGGGCGGGACTCCGGCCCTCCGGGTTTCCAGCGGCGCTCACTACCCGCCTCTGCAGCATTTCCAGGCCGAGAATACAGGGCAGGAGGAGCGAAGACATGGCCCCGAGGGCGCGTTTTCTCCGCAGACTCAGCCCCTCCAGGCGTTCCTCTCTACCCACTCAAGGCCGGCGGCTTGACTGTAAATTGCAAGTTCCCCCGCGCGCCCCTCTTCTCTCCCAGATCCTGGGCTTCATTTCAACCGCATCAGCGCCACCCAGACCCACCCGGAGCTCCCATCAGGAAAGGCGGAAAAAGGAAAACTTCAGGAACGACCTCCTGCCTCTCCTTCACAACCCTTCCCCCAAGCCAGGCCTGGTCTCTGTGGGCCCCCTCGCCCTCTTCTGAGTCCGCAGAATCCCCTCCTTCTTACTCCCCCACCCTTCAGAACCAAGAAAGCAGCAGGAAACCCTGGACTCGCCTGGAGTTCAGGTCATCTCCTGTTTTTTGATGGGCTCAGACTCGGACTAAATGAGCGGATGTGCCTGCGAGATTGGTCTCAAAATAGAAGTGGCCTTAGTATTTTAGGATACTGCAGAAATCCTTATTTCTTCCGGAGAAAAACTCTATAATGACTCCTAGCACTTCCCCTTTCAATATTTGTGCAACTTTATCTCCACCGACAAGTTGCTCGGGTGACGCAAATCCGCCCTTGTGTATTACAACTACCAAAATAAATGCACGGAAATCAATTCCCTTCTAGCAATGAAAATATAAATATACAGCTGCGACTTTCCCCTTTAATCTTTGCTTTCCGAGCGGCTCCGAGCTGTGGCAAAATGAACTGGTCCAGAGCAATTGAGACGGGCGGGGAGGCCCTGGGGGCAGAGTCCAGGGCTCTGGGGGGCTGGTAGCCGCAGATTCCAGGCTCCATCAGGAGTGAAGGGGGCCTGACTAAGCCGAATTGACTTGAGCTTAAATGTGGCTGTGCTGTCCTTTAAGGCAGCTCAGATGAAAAGATGATTTCATCTGAGGCTGCAGAGCTGCGTCCCCAAATTTCAATTGACAGTACAGCAATAGAGGTAGTCCTTTAGACTAAAAGATTAAACAGCTTTAGGGGCTGGCGGGTGGGGAGATATCAACTAGCAGGGGTTTCTGATCACTTCTGATGGCTGTCTTTAATGCATACAACCCTCCCCTTCTAAATCAGATGTTTATGCATTTACTGAAGCAGGAGATGGGTCCCATTGCCCTTTGGTGGTCCTGGCTTCTGAGTCTCCATCATTAAATCACCACTGCAAATTCTTGTCCTAAATCTGGGGACACAGATACACACAAACTGAGCATAAAATCTCAAGGAGGGTGAATACTACACTTTGCTTAATACACAGCACAACTCTTCAAGGGTTTAAACTGTCCAGATGTGCTATCTGCTTTTGCTTTTGTGTGTGTGTGTGTGTGTGTGTGGACTTTGGACAAAATAAGGTGTAAGGCAGTTGCTCTGTGAACTTGCCCCCCCCCCCACATATCCTTAATTTTAAATATTCTTTCAAACACCTCTTTCAAACCAAGAAAGAGATGGAAATAATTAAATATTCACAGAACTAGAAGAAAACAGCTCACCCAGCGATCTGAGGATCTGAGGGGTTTGCAGCAATGTAGGAGTCTTGAGTATATTCTACCAACTGAAGATTTAGACTTCTGAGCCCTGTGCTTGCATTTAGTGGTAGGTGTGGGCCTTCTGTTCCTTGTGGATGCTAGATACTAGAGGTTAGGACTCTAGAGAACACACACACACACGTACCTTAGATTTTTCTAAGTAGGATACAACTCCCTTTACCTGGGGACCTTAGTTATCCCAGATGTAAATATAGTTCCTGAGTTTTTTTGAAGATAATAAGACTTTGATACTAGGTAGGAAAGGTGAGTAACCATGTGATAGGACCACAAGGTCCATAGCCACTTGATTTACTGCTTTTCCTTTTACTCATTCCCCAGGTGTGGCAGATTCACAGGTGGCCATCTCTTTAGTGGCCATAGCCCTGCCCTTGACCTCTTCCCAATAGATCTGGCTTCAGAGCCTCAGACAGCCTTTTGGGTCTGATCCCATTTACCCTTTCTTCTCACAGAATTTCTTACATATTTCTTTTCCGCCATTACTAGGATATATACCAAAAGTCTCTCTTTCTCTGCCCCCCACCCCCAGTCTGCCCCTCTCTGTCTTTCACACACAAACATACACACACACACACTTACACATGATCACTGGGGATCTTAGAAACTGAGTAGGGCAGGACAGGCATTTTGAGGTTTCCTCCTGTTGCAGAAAGCTATATCTCTGTCTTTCCAAGTCACCTCTCCACATCCAGCCAAGAAAGATCTCAGACTTCATAAAACTTAATGAGAGAGCCCATGTCAAACAAGGCACATTGTAACATAGACTCACATATATTTGCAGTGAAATCATGTCCTCACAAGAGTAAAATATGAGAGGCCATCTTTAACGTGTAAGAAATTTAGTATTTCATTCAAATGGTTTCTATTTGGTAACTGGAAACAGTGCTCATTCACTCTCCATATATTAGTCATTTGTCTTAGAGAGGCTGGATTGGCTGCCTGAATTACTGAATCTGAATAGCCAGGGTTTTGCCTCTAGGGAGTATTTGAATGTTAAGAAACAGGTGTAGCTGAAAATTACACATTCAAAGCAACTCTGATGTTGAGTTGGAGAGAGGAAGGTCACTCCCAAAACAATATTTCTCTGAACAAACAAAACCTTCCTTTCCTTTGAGACAAGTTTCCCAAGTTAGAGCACAGAGTCTAAGGACAGAAGAAGGACTGAGACTCAGACTGAGAGGCAGGAATGGGAAGGAATCCTCTGAAGGATCTTCAGTCCAATGGGAGACGTTGTAGATAGAACTGAAGGGTCTCACTAGTCCCAGTCTGCCCACCTGCACCCCATTAGAATTGGGCCGCCCTGAATTTAGCAGCAGAATCCCGCCAGCCCTGTTTCAGCCTCCTGGCTTGGCATCCTCTCCATCCCTTGCTGAGCCCACTTAGTACCAAAAGTTGGTTCTCTGCTGACACCTGCTGGACCATCTCTACATCGTTGTCTGGCAGTGCCCGTCCTGTGCCAGCAGCATTGTTGTGATGAAAGTTGACTCTTCCTTTTGCAAAAACGCCGGTTTCTAAAATTGGCTTGGACCAGCAGCTGTTTCCTTCCATATGGCCCACAATATGGAAAGACCTTGTATTATGTGTTTAAAATCATGCGACGGGGTGAGGGAAGCTGTCATCCTTCAGTAATAATAGCTTACATGTTACAGATCTCAAAGCCAGCTCACATTTATTATCTTACTTATTCTTTAAAATAATCTATTGTACGGATGCAGAGGAGGAGGTATGATTATCCTGATGTGAGTTTAGGAAGCTGATCCTCAGAGAGGTTAAGTGGCTTATCCGAGGTTACATACTTAGGAAATGGCGTCGCAGGGATAAGGGTCTACATTTTCTGACTCACCCACCAGAGCCATGACTCTCAGCCAATTTCTTTAGGGGAAATAGTTTATTCAGAGGGAAAACCTTCTGCCCTCAATCAGAATGTGCCCTGGTTTCGGGCAAGGGGCTGAAGAATAGAATTGTGTCTAACCCAGAGATTGTCACAGGGACACTATTAAACAAGGACAGACTGGTGACCACATCATTCATTTGGGGTTAGAGGTATTAGGAAGACCCTGAGTTCACAATGTTTCTCTTCTCTTCTGCTCAAAGTAGCTGAAATTCTACTCCTGGATGGTTCCTTCTTTGGAGAAGAGGCATCATACTATGAATTCATCTACCTGACTTTTTCATTGTGCACATACCTGAGGGCAAGGAGCCTTTGACAGAGAGAAGACAGAAGGAGATTCTGAGCATGAGATGCAGCCAAGGAGACAGGACTTTGTGGGGGCATAGGGAACAGTGTGAGAGCACTGGGCGTGGCTCCTTGTGGGGGAATGAAGAGGGAGACTGGAGGGTGGTGTAACAGTTTTTCTAGGCTCTGTCCTCTGTTCACAAGTTCTCTAGAGGGGAGCAAATATGGGTACCCTAAACCCTGGTGCTCTGCCATTCACTTTCCCCCACCAGCACTAAATAGTTTTATAGGATTTCAATACCCTACCGAACTGCCACCAAAATAACCTTTCACTTTTGTAGCTTATAGTTATACACCAGTGTAACTGTATTAGAGTTATTTCATGTAGATACAGTTTTTCCATGTAGATGCAGTGGTTCTTTTGTCTGAGGCTTAGGTATTTAAAAAAAAATGACCACAATACTGGTCTTCATGGGTCTTCAAAAAGAATCAGAATCATAAAGGAATAGAAAGGCAAGCCCAGGATCACTAAGACCTCAGTGGGACCGGGATCTACCTGCCAAGAGGTGTCCACCTAGCTCAGTCTGGTTACACAGATTTTGTCCCCAAGAGGGATGTGGATGGCCTAAACTAAAGCAGGGGTGATGGTGGATTCAGGATGTTTAGGAGGTAGAATTGACGGCTATTCAGTAACTTCATGTAAACAGTCCCTGTTAGAGCACACACTGTGTTAGGACATGGAGATAACCACACTCAGTGACAAATTTGTAGGTGAAGCACTTGATGATAATTTAACATTCAGCTTTATGGTTTCTGTTCTGTTGCTTGGCTGCTTCTTTCCTTGGCAGCTGCTCACAAAGTGTGCATGATTCTTCTACATGATCGATTGGGTTTGAGATTATACTTTTGAACTCAGGTCTTGTTGTTGTAGTATCTGTTTGCAATTGGGCCACATAAATAAAGTGGCACTTTCAAAACAGAAGTATTTACAAAGGCACAATTTGGTGGTTCGGGATGGTCATTAGCCTGTTGAGGAAGGCAAAGTCTGAAACGCAGTAGTACTTCAAGACCCTCACTTCGTAGGAAATAAAACACAATTAGGGTACATTTAATCTTCAGGGGGCTTATCTTATTTTTTCATTTAGTGGTTAGCCTTCACAATGCTTTACCAGGAAAATGAGAAATCTCATCACTCAGAATGTATGAGACGTCTTGGTGACGGAGAAGAAAATCATCACAGAACCAGCTGCCATTTTAGAGCGTTAGTTCTTCCCTTTAATTCGTTAGTGGGCCTCACTGGGTTGTTTGTTGTGTTTTTCAGAATTCACAAAAGAATGAAATTTTATTTCAGAAAGATTAACATTTCAAATGATCACTCACATTAGTACATGGGAAATCATGGAAGCAGAAAAGGAACACAAAAATGAAGCTGGCCCACCCCAGTGACACGCACAAGTGACTCTTCCTTCACACATGGGAGAGGGTGAGCGGTTGACAGTTCTCCCATGTGATTCAGACCCAAACTCTCAGAAAAAATCAGTTTGGCATCGAGTTCATGTGAATGGTTTCCTGACTTCTCCGTTGACATGGAGTCACCTACACAAACTCTCTGCTTGTCTGTCTCGTCTGTACCTCACCCTGGACACGTCCCAGACTGAGCTCATCCTTTACCTCCGCAAACTGTTTCTTCTCCAGGATTCTTGGTAAAGGCACCAATGCCTTGGGTTTTTTTTTTTGTTTGTTTGTTTTTGTTTGTTTGTTTGTTTGTTTGTTTTAAGCCAAAATCTGATAGTCCTCCTGGGATCTTCATCTCTCACTCCCTGCATCTAATCAGTCTTTCAACTCTCAAGGATATCAGATATCCTTCCACTTCTCTCTGTACCCTGGCTACCACCTCAGTCCAGGCCACTATCCGTGGTCCCCTGAACTATTATAGAGCCTTCAAATGAGCCTCCCTGCAGCTACACTTGTCCCATTCCAATCGGTTCTCTCTTCTGCAAACCAAAGAATCCATTAACATTTTTAATCATCACTCCCCTATCCAAAGTCTACATTTAGCATACAGTCTCCAACCCTACACATCACCCATAATGCTCTGCACGATTATGACCCTGTCCACTGGCTCAGCCCCATCTGGCTCCGCCGTCATCACTCTCCGGATGAAGCTGAGTCCGCCTTCTCTAAATTCCGTGAGCACACTGTGCCTTCTCTGCTGTGGGGTCTTTGCAGGACCTTTTCCTCTGCGTAGCCAACTCATTTCCCTTTCAGCTGTCTGTTTTAAATGACGCTTCCTCAAGGAAGCCCCCCCTGATTTCCCAGCAAGGTTAGGTCTACTTCTTCCTTGCTCCAGCCTGTAGTGTTAAACACCTCTTGGAAGTGGTCCTCATCACATTTGAAATCATTTGCTTCCTCTCTATCCTCTGTTTCTCTGTAATAAACTCTAAATTCGATGAGAACAGGGCCTATGATTGTGTACCTAGCCAAGTGCCATATACATATTGGCACTCAAGAAAAGTTTGTGGACAAATTCGTGGTTGAAACAATGAATTGGCTCCTAGATTGCATAACTAGGTTGATTCATTTCAGACTCTCCCGTCTACTGCCGCCCACGTAATCTCTTGTCATGTAAGGAACTTAATCATCAGACCGAGACATAGGGGAACAATGCTCCCTCTGCTCCTTTTACTTGTGACTTGATAATTTCCTTTGTTCTTACCACTGTGATGGAAGAGCCCACTTCCTCACACACATGTCTTCCCCTTACCCGAGATGTGTGGCTTTATATAGCACTGTCAATAGACAACAGAAATATGGAAGGTTGAGCTCCCTTCTCTCTTTCCAGTCAGTATCGTGGAAAATTGAAGGTTATGAAATTTTCCAATAGTACAGGAATATGCCTTACATGTTAAAATACTTTCATTAACAATTTAAGCTAAACTACATTTATACATGTATATGCATAGAGAAAAGATGCAGCCAATATCATAGTGGGCATCTGTTACCTTTTTCACCAGCCTGGCACTCTTCCTTTTGAGAACTACCCACCTTCTTCCCAAGAGCTTGGGTTGCAAACCATGGGACTCTGCACAGGACAAGCATGCCACTGCAGACAAGTGACAAGCTTAGGAGAGTGGGACTGGAATGTGACCCGTCAGAATCCTTCTCCAAGATTGATGGAGATGGTGAGAAAGAGAGAGCTCTCTCTTTCCCTAGAATTACCGGTTCTGAGAAAAATGTATGTGTGGGTCTTGACATGAAGAGGAGACAACCTATCTAAGAGAGAAGCCAAGAAGAACTGAAGAACTCTGTGTGCTGCTGGGGCTCCTGGCCTCCCTTTGCAGACTTCAATATTGCGCTATTGATTTCCAGGGCTTTGCTGCTCCTGTTGAAAATAGTGGACTTTAATCTTTCCTTCATTTTTCATTGGTTTTGATTTAAATAACATTCTACAAGTTGAATGTATGATAATATATCATTCCCGTAATGATGAGCATTTACTAGGTTTCTAGTTGTTTTTTTGTTTTTCCGGGGTTTTTTTTGCCCCACTATGGTTAATATCAGTTCTGCAAAAAGCACCATTATGGGTTGGTCCTTATATACTGGTTACTCTATTTCTATTAAAGAAGATTTCAAAAAGTAAGGTTGCTGGTTTAAAGGGGATATAAATATAGTTATATTTAATTAATTATTAATATAATTAATAATAAATATAAATACTCATATATTTTACCTGGATATATATATAAAGTAGATTTTGTCAAATTGCTTTCTAAAATAGCTGTAACAATTCACATTTCTAGTGTTAGTTATAACTTTACCCTTCTTCCCCAGAGTCCTGCCAGCAATAGACATTACTGGTCCCTTAACTGCTGCCTATATGATGGGTATAAATTGATATCTCATTATTATTTAAATCCACATTTCCCTGATTTCATGTGACAGTGCCCAATTCTCCTACTCTCTCAGACAGTAGATGCTCACAGACTAATTTTTGCAGCTCTAATTGGTAAAAACACAATTAACTCTTCAAGTGCCCCCAGTTTTTGACATTCCCTTGTCAGAAGGAGTCCCAAACTCCATGAAGCCTCCACACTAAGCCTGAAACCTCTTTCTCTCTCCAACATTCAATGCACACACTTCCTTGTCTCCCACCTTTGGTATCAGGTGGCTGGTGATCAGAATTCAATGAGGACATAACACTGTGTCCAATTCGCAAGTGAAAAGAAATCCCTCCGTTTATATGCAGGTGTCTGTGCATTGCTAAAAATGAATTTCTTTGAATATTTAAAATATTCCAACAATTACGTATGGTTTGGAAACAGGCTTAGGAAGCCATTTATCCAAATCATCTCACCCTTCATTCCTGCCCTCAATCATAACATCCAGGTCACCTTTTCCCATTGCAACTCGAGAGTGGAGTCTATTTTGGTGGCCAGCAAAGCCCCAACTCCAGCTCAATGACCCTCTGGCTCTAAGAATGCCTCTCAGCTTCAAATGTTTCCTCCTCTCTCTAGCATCCACCCCTCCTCTCCCCACCCCTCTTCTCTCCCCAGTGACCACGTGCAATGGAGAATTCCACAGGAAAGGTGGCATCTGAGGTGCTCAAAGAGCAGGAGCCCAAGAAGCCTGGAGTGGATGCTAAGAGGCTTCCCTGCGGGAGCCCGGAAGCAGGCATCCTGGACGGCAGCGAGCCTGGACGCAGCCACGATGTGGACCATGATCCTAGTCTGTGGGGAGATAAAAAGGGTTTCAGCCACCCTCTCCCTTCCTTTGCCCTCCTCTCTCCTCCCCCATAACCTGTACAATTGAATCATCAAAGTCATGGAGAATTTTCTTGTGAAATTTCTCTTAAAATATTCAGAACCTACTGCCAGCCTCCCTGGGTCAGAGTCTGAGTGCTTCATGTTTAGATAAAAAAATAGTGAGTGCTTAGGGCCCAGCACTGTGCAAAGCACTTGTAGACGTAATCACACAGGATTCTAAAAGCCCAGGAAGGAGCGATCGTTTGTAGTTCCATGCCACTTAGGGAAGCGGAGTTCTAAATGGTTACATAACTTGCCTAAGGTCGCAGTTAGTAAATGATGCACACTGGATTCGAACTTGCTTTTTCGGCCATTAGGGCCCATTCTCATGTCTTCAACCTTTCTTTGTTTTTGTTCTTTCTACAGATAATGAGCCAGAAGCTTCTCTCCCAGGCACCATTGCCCCTTGAAAAGTAGCCCCCTGCTCAAAAATCTTTCCCACCTTTTGTAGTTGAACTCCTCCATCTCCATTGACTGAGCAGGATTCCCCCTACCAAATCAAGTCTGTTCTCCTCTGCTGCTGCCGGGAATATGCTGGCACACAGGGCCCCGCCCTCTCTGGCCCTCCGACTCATCTCCCTTCACTCTCCCTCATTTCCCTGTGCTTCACTGGCCTTCTTTCTGTCCCTACAATGTGCTAAGCTCAGTGGCTCTGCATTTGGTGTTCCCTCTGCTTAGGACACTCTTCCTTGAGTTTTGCATGATTGGCACTTAGAGCACAACTCAGCTGTTATCTTACAAAAGAGACCATCCCTGAAACCCACTCATTACTCTCTATTTTCTTTTCTTCAGAGCATCCATAAACAACTGGAACTGTGTTATTTATTCTCCACACATGTTTATTGTCTGTTTATCCCCACTCAACAGTGAAGTCCATGAGAAATCTTCATCTGCAGGCTCACCACGGATTCTCCCATAAAATGCACCAGGCACATGGTCAATGTTAAATAACTGTTGGTTGACTGATAATCAGAATGCATCTTTCTGTCTTTATCATTCTATTGTCCCTGCTGTTTCCTCCTTCCAAATCAACGTCCACCATTTCTTTCACAGTTCAGAATAAGCTCACTTATGCTATGAAGACTATCTTGGTTAGTCCTTCCAAGTGATGCCTGTTCAATGTCCCTTTTCTAAAAATCTACAGAAACTCTAATTCCATGCTCATTGCCTTCTCATGTGTCACTTTTCAGATGCCATTCCACATGTGCCACTGTTTGTCTTACAGATCCCATTTCTTACGGTGCTTTCTTTAAACATTCCAAGAAGTTGAGATATACTAGGTAGTTTAAAAGGAAACTATAGATGCAGTTATCAAAAGAGTTTATCCATAGCTTTGAATTCTCTGACCTGTGTTGCATTCATTTTCTATGTTGTGTAACAAATTACCACAAATGTATTGGTTTAAAACAAAACATCTCTCATTAGGCTAATGTGATTCTCAAGGACACAGTTTTAATTTTGTCATTGATCGTTCGTGAAATTGACATTTTTACATGGTGTTCAGTTGTTTTCAGTTTTCTTTATCTAAACTGTCTTTTCTTGATCTTCACTCATTTCTTTCTGATTAATTTTTTATTGAAGTATAATCATGTCATGTTAATTTCTGGTGTACAACAGTGATTCATTTATACATATATTTTTTTTTCCATTATAGGCCATTACAAGGTATTGAATACAGTTCCCTGTGCTATACAGTAGGACATTGTCGTTTATCTATTTTATATATAGTAGTCAGTATCTGCAAATCCCGAACTCCCAATTTATCCCTCCCCGTTCCCTTTCCCCTCTGGTAACCATAAGTATGTTTTCTGTGTCTGTGAGTCCATCTCTGCTTTGTAATAAGTTCATTAAGTTCATTTGTGTCCTTTTTTTTTGTAGATTCCACATATGAGTGATATCATATAGTATTTTTTTCTCTTTCTGGTTTATTTTACTTAGTATGATGATCTCTAGGTCTATCCATGTTGCTGCAAATGGCATTATTTTATTCTCTTTTACGCCTGAGTAATATTATATATATATATGTGTATATATACACACATACCACAACTTCTTTATCCAATCATCTGTCAATGGACATTTAGGTCATTTCCATGTCTTGGCTATTGTAAACAGTGCTGCTATGAACATTGGGGTGCGTGTGTCTTTTTGAATTAAAGCTTCCTTCAGATAGATGCCCAAGAGTGGGGTTGCTGGATCATAAGGTAAGTCTATTTTCAGGTTTTTAAAGAATCTGATGAAACTTTCATGTTTTTCTTATTGGTAGCTGTGACCTTTTATATATTGAAGATGCATTATGACTTCTTGTCATATTTCCCTTTTCCCAGTTTGTGGTTTGCCTTGATCTGATTTATCTCTGTCCCTTAACCTCCATGAGAGTTTGGGCCTTGCTGTACGGGCCCAGTTGTCAACATGTCCACATCCTCCGTAGGGCCATTGCTATGCTCCCCACACCTGGGGGACAACACCCCCAACTCGTTGTTAGTGAAGTCTTATTTCCTGTGCTGCCACCTACAGTCGGGGTTACGCCTTCTGCACTAGCGGAGGCCTGCTCTGTCTACTTGTGGACCTAGCTTTTCCGGCAGCTGAGACTTCATTCTGCTTAGTTTCAGTTTCAGCTCTTCTCAGTTAACCTCCTCAAGGCTGAGCCGAACACATCAAAAATGTAAAAAGAGGGGAGGGGAGGGGACAGTGATCCTTAATCTACCCCCAACCAAAAATCTAATGATGAGCAGGGTTTGAGGATCACAACTCATATATGTTTAGTACAGTTGTTTAGAAAATTGGATTGCAATGTTATTCTTGTTGTGTTTTTAAAATTATTTTTAAAAATTCTTCTTTTTAATGGTCTCGATATGCATTTCCCTTTGAGGGCTGTTTGTTTCTTTGGAGCAGAAGTATGTCAGCATTTTGTTAATACAGACATTATCTAATAAGGAGAGAAAAATGTAAGTGTTTATAAAACTATCATATGAAACAATGTGAGTTCATTCCTATCACTGGAGACTGTAAAAGGGAGACGGTCAGAAGGGAGGGATGTAAAATTCTCAAAGTAAACTCCACACTTACCAATTGTATGGAAACCCAGTGAGGGAAGGCATAAAAGAAGCCAACAAGGCAGGGGAAAAAAGAGGAGGAATGTTATTCCATAAACTTCAGTTTTTAAAATATCGTGTATCAAATCTTGAAATTACCAAAATTAAGACCAAAAGAACAGCAGGAACCTCGAATTGTAGTCACAGAATAGCTACAGCCCATGATGAAGTTAGACTTGTAAAATGCACGATTGGTTAAAAAGCTATGCTTCAATTGAAAAATAAAAAATAAATAGGACTTCTAAATCTATGTCTAAAAAGAAGGATGAAAAAGGACCATGCTTCCGTGAAAATTGTGTGATATCAGCTGATAAGAGAGAGAATTCAGCACCATTCAACTCTGATTTTATTCAAGTCTTCCACAGGGAGGATGGCTTTCAAACTGCAAGTAATTTTTTAACAGTTAATGAAAATTTGGAGTTGCAATATAATATACTCTTCTATGATCTCCTGTTCCTTAAAGCTACTTTAAAAAAAAAAAGCAGTTGCATTAAATTGTTCACTTCTTGAGCTGAGATTTGCTATATCCCAAAGTGAGAGTTTTTATTATAAATGGATGAGAAATTTTGTCAAATGCTTTTACCACATTTATTGAAATGATACATAATTTTTATCCTTCACTCTGTTAATGTGGTGTATCATGTTTATGGAGCTGTGGATGTTGAACCATTCTGGCACCCTTGGGGTGAAACTTAGTTGATTGTGGTGTATGATCCTTTTAACGTATTATTGGATTCAGTTAGCTAATATTTTGTTAAGAATTTTTACATCCATGTTCATCAAGGACAATGGCCTATAATTTTCTTTTATGTTATGTCGTTGCCTATTTTGATATCAGAGTAATGCTGGCTTCATAAAATGAGTCTGGAAGGCTTCACTTCTCTTCAGTTTTTCAGAAGAGTTTGAAAAGGGTAGGAATTAAAACTTCTTTAACTCTTCTTGAATGTTTTGTAGAATTTACCAGTGAAACTATCTAGGCCTGGGTTTTTGTTTGTTGGGAGCTTTTTGGTCTGTTTCAATCTCCTTAGTAGTAATTAGTCCATTCAGATCTTCTATGTATTCATTATTCAGTCTTGGAAGACTGTATGTTTCCAGCAATTTATCCATTCCTTCCAGGTGGCCCGATCTGTTGGCATATCATTGTTTGTAGTAGTCTCTTATGATCCTTTGTATTTCTGTGCATTCAGTTGTAGCTTCCCCTCTTTCATTTCTGATTTTATTTTTTTGAACCCTCTCTCTGTTTTTTTTTTCATTAGTCTAGCTAATGGCTTCAATTTTGTTTATTTTTTCGAAAAACCAGCTTTTAGTTTCATTGATCTTTTCTATTCTTTTCGCCTCCATTTCATTGACTTCTACTCTGATCTTTACTATTTCCTTCCTTCTACTAATTTTGGGCTTTGGTTTTTTTTTTTTTTTTTTTTTTTTTTTTTTGTCTTCTAGTTCCTGTAGGTGTAAATTTAGATTGTTTATTTGGAGGGGAGAGGATATAGCTCAGCGGTAGAGTTCGTGCCTAGTGTGCAGTGAGGTCCTGGGTTCAATCCCCAGTACCTCCTCTAAAAATAAATAAAGTACACGTAATTACCTCCCTCCTCCACCCAAAAAAAGAAAAAAATAAATAGATTGTTTATTGGGTGTTTTTTTCGTTCTTGAGGTACACCTGTTTGCTATGAACTTTCCTCTCAGAACCACTTTTTCTTCCTCCCATACATTTTTGGTATGACATATTTCTGTTCTCATTTGTTTCTCAGTATTTCTTGATTTCTCCTTTGATTTTTTTTTTTTTTTGATGATCCATTGGTTATTCAGTAGCATGTTGTTTAATCTCTACATTTTTGTGGGCTTTCCCATTTTCTTCTTGCAATAAATTTCTAGTCATACCATTGTGCTTGAAGATGTTTGATATGATTTCAAACTTCTTGAATTTATTGAGACTTGTTTTGTGGCCTAATATGTGATATATTCTGAAGAATGCTCCATGTGCACTTCAGAAGAATGTGTATTCTGCCATTTTTTTTGGATGGAATGTTCTATATATATTTATATATACATACACATGTGTATATATATACACACACACACATATGTATAAAGTCCATTTGGTTAATGTGATTGATTCACCACTTTTATCATATATTTATCTTATCCAGTGGAATTTTAATTTTTTAAGTTTTCTTATTATTAATTAGTGCCATTTCTTATCAGCTTAAAGAAGTCCCTTTAATATTTCTTATAGGGTCAGTTTGGTGTTGGTCATTTAGCTTTTGTTTATGTGGGAAACTCTCAACCTCTCCTTGAATGCTGAATAATCACCTTGCTGCATAGGAAACCTTACTGGCCGGAGGTTTTTTCCTTTCAGCACTGAATGTCATGCCTCTCATTTTCTGCTGAAAAATCTGCTATAGCTGTATGGGTAACTACTTGCTTTTATCTTGCTGCTTTTAGGTTTCTCTTTTTTTTTTTTTTTTTAACACTTTTTATTGATTTATAATCATTTTACAATGTTGTGTCAAATTCCAGTGTAGAGCACAATTTTTCAGTTATACATGAACATGCATATATTCATTGTCACATTTTTTTCTCTGTGAGCTACCATAAGGTCTTGTGTATATTTCCCTGTGCTATACAGTATAATCTTGTTTATCTAGGTTTCTCTCTTTATCCTTAACTTTTACCATTTCGATTAAAATGTGTCTTAGTTAGTGTCTCTTTGGATTCATTTTATTCAGAAGGCCAGAAGCCAGCAGGATGGCATATTCATCATGTAGAAAGAAAAAGATTGTCAACTACAAATTCTAAATCCAGTAAAAATATCCTTCAAAAATGAAGTAGAAATTAAGATTATTTCTAGATAAATACAAAGTGAGAGAATGATTGCTAGCAGCCAAGCCCTACAGAAATTACTAATACTTCAGGCTAAAATAAAACACACTAGAAAGTAACTGAAAAAATAAAGAGCACTGGTAAAAGTAACTACATAAATAAATATAAAAGACAGTATAAGTATAATTTTGATTTGTAACTTGTATCTCATACCTGATTTAAAAGATAACTGCATAGAGAAATAATTGGAAAACTATGTTGCAGGGCTTACAATGTGTAAGATATAATTTATATGACAATGATACCACAAAGGAGAGCTGTTCAAGATCAAAGTTTTGGTATACTATTGAAAATTAAGTTGCTATTAATCCAGACTAAATTGCTATTTTAAGCTACACTAAATTGCTAAATTAAGAAGATACTAACCGAATTTCCCAAGGTAACTGCTCAGAAAATAACAAAAATAAATATATGAAAATAACATATATATGGACAAGAGAACTAAAATGATATACTAGAAAATGTCTCACAAAAAATAAGGCAGTAATGGAAGAATAGAGGAACAGAAACAACATGAGACATGTGGAAAACAAAAAAATGGGAGATGTAAATCTTACATTCTCAGTAATTATATTAAATAGAAATGGATTACACACTGCAATAAAAAGACAGAAATTGGAAGAATAGATTTTTAAAAACATGATTTAATTATGCTGTCTACAGAAGACACACTTGAGATTCAAAGACAAACACATTGAAAGTAAAAAAGTTGAAAAAGATCTATCATGCAAACAGTACAAAAAAATGTGGAGTGACTATACTAATATCAGACAAAGTAGACATTAAGCCTAAAGGAAGGCATTTTATAATGATAAAAGGCTCAGTCTATCAAGAAGGCATAATTATAATCACATATGCACTTAACAATAGAGCCCCAAAATACATGTAGCAAAAACTGGCAGAATTGAAGGAAGAAATAAATAATTCAACAGTAATAGTTGGAAGCTTCAATACTCCACTTTCAACAATAGATAAAACTAAACAGAAGATCATGGAGAAAACTGAAGACTTGAATAACACTATAAATCAACCAGACCTAACAGACATCTATAAAACACTCAGGCAAACCACAAAAGAATATACATTCTTCCAAGTGTGCATGGAACATTCTCCAGGACAGAAAACACATTAAGCCATAAAACAAGTTTCAATACATTTAAAAGGATAGAAGTCATAAAGCATATCTCCTTTAACCACATGAAACTGGAAATCAATAACAGAAAGAAATTTAGGAAATTCACTAACATGTGATAATTAAATAACACACTCTTAAATACCAATGGATAAAAAAAGAAATCACAAAAGAAAGCAGAATATTTTGACATGAAGGAAAGTGAAAATACAGCATACCAAAATTTATGAGATACTGTAAAAGCGGTGCTTAGGGGGAAAAGTATAGCTATAAATATCTATTTTTTAAAAAAGATTTTTAAATCAATAAACTTTCATCTTAAGGAAAAAGAAGAGCAAACTAAATCCAAAACTAGCAGAAGGAAGGAAATAATAAACAAGTAGAGCAGAAATAAATGAAATAGACACTAGGAAAACAATACAGAAAATCTGTGAACCAAAAGCTGATTTTTTAAAAAGATCAATAAATATGGGCAAACTTTTAGCTAGACTGACCAAGAAAAAAAAAGAAATCTCAAATTACTGAAATCAGGAATAAAGGAGATGGCATTACTATTGACTATATAGAAATTAAAATGACAAGGGAATATTATGAACAATTACATGCTAACAAATTAGATAAAATAGATGAAATGGCTAGAGTCCTAGAAAGACACAACTATCAAAACCAATTCAAGAAGAAACAGAAATTTTGAATAGATGTATAATGAGTCAAGAGATTGGATTAGTAATAAAAAAACTTTGTCAAAAAAACACACGTCACTCTAACGGGTTAATTGATGAATTCTATCAAACCTTTAAAGAAGAATTAACACAACTCCTTCACAAACTCTTCCAAAAAATAAAAGGGGGAGGTAACACTTCTCAACTTATTCTATGAGGCCAGTATTACTTTGATATCAAAATTAGACAAAGACATCACAAGAAAAGTACACAATATTCCCTTATGAATATAGATGCAAAAATTCTCATCACAATACCAGCAAACATAATCCAGCAGCACATAAAAGACTCATACATTATGACCAAGTGGAATTTATCCCAGGAATGCAAAGTTGGTACAAAATATGGAAAGCAAACAATATAACATACTCTATTAGTAAAATAAAGGGGGGAAGATATGATCATCTCAATAGACAAAACAGCCTTGAAAAAGAAGAATAAAGTTGGAGGGCTCACACTTGAGGATTTATTTTAAATCTTACTACAAAGCTATGGTAGTCAAGACATTGTGGTACTGGCATAAAGATAGAGGCCAATGGAATAGAACTGAGTACAGAAATAAACCCTGGTCAATAGATTTTGATGACAGTACCAATTCAATTCAATAGAGAAGAAATAGTCTTCAACGAAAGGTGTGGGACAACTGGAAATTCACATGGAAAGAATGGAGCTGTTGCCCTATATATAAAAATTAATCCAAAATAGATCACTGATCTGAATGTAAGAGATAAAACTAAAAATTCTTAGAGGAAAGCATAAGACTAGATCTTGGTAATCTTGTGTTAGGCAACGGTTTCTTATGTGACACCAAAACACATTCAACAAAAGAAAAAATAGACAAAATGTGGATTCATCAAAAGTAAAACTATTGTGTTTCAAGGGACACCATCAATAAAGTAAAAAACAACTCATGGAATGGGAGAAAACATTTGTAAATCATGTGTCAGATGAGGACCTGTGTAAAGAATATATAAAGAACTCTTACAATCAACAATAAAAAGACAAACAACCCAATAAAAAATGGGCAAAGGATTTGAAGAGATGTTTCTCCTAAGATACGCATATAGCCAATAAGCACATGAAAATATGTTCAACCATATTAATCATTACGGAAATGCAAATCAAAATCACAGTGAGATGTCACTTCACATTTACTAGAATGGCTAAAATTTTTTAAAAGACAGACAATAAAAAAGGGTTGTTGAGGGTGTGAAGAAATTGCAACCCTCATACACTGCTGATAGGATTATAGCTGGGGAGGCCACTTTGGAAAACAACATGGTGGTCATCACAATGTTAAACAGTTCTCATGTGCAATTCCACTCCTAGGTGTTTACTCAAGAAAATTGAAAACATATGTTGACACAGAAAAGTTTTCTTTAATGTTCATAGCAGCATTATTCATAATAGCTAAACAATGGAAACAGCCCAAATGTCTATCAGTTGATGAATAGATAAACAAATGTGGTATATCCATATAATGGAATATTATTTGGCCATAAAAAGAAATGAATAACTGATATATGCTACCTCACGGATGAACCTTTAAAATACTATGTTAAGTGAAAGAAGCTAGCCAGACGTAAAAGGCCACATATTGCATGATTCAGCATGCATGAAATGTCTAGAACAGGCAAATCTGTAGAGACAGAAAGTAAATGAGTGGTTTCCAGGGGCTGAGGGGGAGAAACCTGAAATTGTGGTAATGATTGCACAATTTTGTGAATATACTAAAAAACCACTGAATTGTACGCTTTAAAGGACTGAAGTTTATGGTATGTAAGATAAATATCAATAAAGATGTTATTTAAAATAAAATGACAAGGCTTACATTTCAGTTTAAAAAACCACTTGCACAAGTACAGATTAGGGCTATTGTTTTAGCAAAGGTTTATATGAGGGAAATCTCTGAGCCGACTGCTTGACACCCCTGAAAGCAAGATGTTTCCCCTCATTTGATTGCACTTGCACGTACTGTATTTTCTCTCTGGAGCATTCTACACCCCCACCTAGTACTCCGTGTTCCTGGCTAGCTCCTACTTGTCCTTCCAGAGGTCATCCCACACAGCATCTCTTTCTGAAAGTCTTCCCTGACCTCATTTCCATTCGTTATTTTTTTTTTATTGAAATATAGTTGATTTACAATGTTGTGTCAGTTTCTGGTGTACAGCATAGTGTTTCAGTTACTCATGTATATGTATTCCTTTTCATTATAAGTTATTACAAGATACTGAATATAGTTCCCTGTGCTATACAGTAGGACTTTGTTGTTTATGTTTTATATGTAGTAGTTTGTATCTGCTTATCCCAAACTTCTAATTTATCCCTTTCCTTCTCTTTTCCCTTTTGTAACCATAAGTTTGTTTTCTATATCTGTGAGTCTGTTTCTGTTTTGTAAATAAGTTCATTTGTGTCATTTTTTTTTTTTTTAACCATATGATCCATTGGTTATTTGATCTATTCTGGGAACTTTCCTCTGGAATCCCAAAGCTATTTGTGTTTACCTTGGTCACAGCCCCTACTACCCTACGTTACAATTGCCCTCTATCCACACACACACACACACACACACACTTACACAAGCCTAGCTCAGTGTCCTTTCCGGGCAGAGATTGTCTTATTCTGTAGCCTCCATTCCTAGCACATGGACTGACTAATAGCAAATGCTCAGTAAATGGTTTTTAATGACTTACTGAGTCAATAACACTACTGAAATGATACACGAGTTAGTTAACAAAACAAAGAAAACTGATTGCATTAAAATATGAAGTGAAGAAATAATTCTCTAAACTGTGTATTGACCAAATCATTATATAGATTCCTACAAAAAGGGGAAAACAGTGGCAAATAATGAAGGGCTGAGTGAATAACATAGAAGGTAAAACATCTGGATTCCATTTCAAGGAAGGAAAAGATAAACTGGGCACACTGAGCCCAATAAGAGAAGCACAAGCTAGGCACAGGCCTGATGGTCATCTTGTTTGGCCATATACTGGAGAAAGTGTCCTGTGTTAAAGACAGTAGACTGATTCTAGGTTTTGAGATAGGAGAGTTGGGACAGGGAGTGAAGGCACTCATTAATATTAGAACTCATGAGAGAAATGTAATTGCAAGACAAATTTCAGTCCAGTAAATTAATTTTTTAAAAAAAAGTCGAAGTGATCTTTGTGACTTCTCTGTCACACACACACACAAAATTAATGGTAATAACAATAGTTAAATTATGCTTATTCTGGTGCCAGAACTGCATGAAATCCTTTACATGCATTACATCATTTAATCCTAACAATATTTTGTGCAAAACACACCAGAGATTGTTCTTGCTGCTATTTTCTTTAAATAGATATTTGAGAATGTCCATTTTCATGTATTCTGCAGAAGAAACCCCCCTGAAAGACAACTGTTTCTTTTTAAAATAGTTAAATATGTGTGCGCATTAATATTTTTCTATTTTATTATTTTTTCTTCTTTTATAGTTATTAGCTTTGTTTGTTATGGCTATTATTCCTGAGTTGAATGCTTTGGCTATTTTTTAATCTTTCATTGTCTTAAAAAAAGTTCATTTTAAAACCACAAAATTTCCTCTGATTATTACTTTGATTATATCTCATTTGTTTCAACAACTGGCCTTCTCATAATTTGTTTCTAAATAGTTCTGATTTCCTTTTAAACCCAAGAACTTAAAGGACAATAAAATTTTTCAAAAGGTGAGATTCATATATGCGTGTGACGATCATTTCTGATCATTTTTATTTTTATTGCATTGCACACAGAGAATGCAACTTGTATGATTTCATTCATTTTGGAATTTGTTGATATTTTCTCTATGGCTCAGAATATATTCTAATTATTTTTTTAATTGAATTATAGTCAGTTACAATGTGTCCATTTCTGGTGTACAGACTAATGTCCCAGTCATGCATATATATATTCATTTTCATTTTCTTTTCATTAAAGGTCATTACAAGATATTGAATTTTTTAAAACTAATGTATGTTGTCTCTGTTGAGTATCAAGTATTACACATATCTATGAGCTATATATGTTATTAAAATGCTATTATATTTTTACTTGGTTTTGCATATTTAATATTACTTGGTGTACATTTATCAGTTTCTTCTTGCATTTTCATTGGCTTTATTTTGTATAGTTTGATGTTGTTAGATGTTGAGGTTAAGAAGTTCTTGGTGGATTGTATTGTTAATCGAAATGCATCTGTCTCCTTTTCTTTTTTAACACTTTTGGCCCTAAATTCCATTTGTTTCATATTAATACTCTAATATTAGCTTATTTAAATTTGATTTAAATTTTTTGAATAGTATATTTACATATTCCAACCTTGAAAAGAAATAAAAGCATATTCAGAGAAGCTGTCTTTTCACTCTGACTTTCCCCAGCCACAGAATTTCCCTCCTCAGACACATGTGTTGTCAATGTACTAAATACATAACTGGATTTGGGGAGGGACAGAGAAACAGGCTCACATGCTTAAGCTGCCATCTTTATTCAGTCTCTGAATATTAATCCAGTTGGGTAACGCAGCTAGTCTATGCTCTCTTACATCAGTCTAGAGTTGCAAATTCTCACTTTAGACTCAAAGAGAATGTCTTGTGACCCATCCACTTTGGGCTTTGTGGTCTGGGGAACGCCTTCCATATTCCTGGCCCTAGACTTTTTCTAGCTTGTTGGTGGGGAGGGGAGAGAGAAAAGGGTAGTAGGTGTAGAAGTGTTGACATAGGTTTGAGCCCTAATTTAACTGACCTTGAAGAAGTTTTCCAACTTTTATTTCTTGAAATGCCCACATTTCGGACCTTCTAACATTTCAACACTATAGGATTCAATCAATTATTTGATCAATGAACCATCAGTTTTCACTGATGCTTATTTGTCTTAATGTGGGTAACCATTATAGACACAAGCCAATTCTTACCCCTGGGGAGCTTAAAACTTAGACAGGGCTTAAAATGTCATGAAACAAGTAATAACATGAAAAACATAAAACTAAATGTATGCCTCAGAATGGTTCTGTCCATCTTCGTGTCATTGGGATAGTTTATAGAATAGCTGGCTAGCTAGCTAGAATAGACAGATGTAGATATAGTTATATCGTTATCTGTAGTTATATATTCTATATATAACACATAATATATGGTGTTACAGAACTCATGTATGTATACATATTTATATATATTTCACAGAACTCCAATGTATCTCTTTTTATTCCCTGTATGAAATTCAAATTTCTTTTTTCCTGTCTGTATTGCAACATTTATTAATACCTGGGAAGCATAAAGTTATTTTAATGAAGAACATTTAAGTACTGGGATTAGCGCTTTATATTTTAAGTAGAACTACTATTTTTAAATGGAGCGTCTGTATCTTTAAATGGAGCACCACTTCCTGCTGGCCGTTCCTCACATTTGAAAAACAGCCCCCTAATGTTAACAGGAATCACACCCAAAGCATGATTTATGTTAACCCACCATGTACAGTTGCTGAATACTTTGGACCACAGATGGAGAATTAACTCTTCTCTCTTTCATTTGTCACTTTCTTAATTCCCCCTCTCTCGCTTTCTTAATCTCGTTCTGTTTTTTCCCCCCTCTCTCCCACTCTCATTCTTTCTTCAGTATCCTTCTCCCACAGGGTCTGATGGAGTCCTCTCAGCCAGCACTCTGAACAAAGCCTCCCTCCTGAGAAGTTCGGAGGCTGTGTCAGTGCCTCTGATGCCTATTTTTACACTCGTGTTTGTCCGGAGTCTGACGTGTTTTATCACAGTCTCTCCAAAGGCCCATTGTTCAGCACTTCAAGAAGAATGTTGTTATATTGACTGTTAGTGCGTCAGCCCGGCTCTCTCTGGAGGAGCTCTTGGATGAAATTAGATAATTTCCATTAGAAGACCGTGCATTATTAGTCCCTGGTGCCAAAGTGGAGAATGAGCCAAGATGACTATTTCTGGCCAGGCTCACCTCAGGAAGGAACCTTCTCAGCTTTAATGGGATTTTGCTATTGTTGGTTGCCTTCTGTTTGACACCAGGCCAGCCCAGGGTTGGAAATTGTTTAGAAAGCTGCATGAAATATAATAGAACCCCAGCCATTTGCTGAGGCACATTCCTGCACAATGTTTATTTTGAAGAAGGGAAAAAAATATATTGTCCTTGGCAGACAACAATAAAAAAAAAAAAAAAGCAGTAACTTGATTCTCTGACCATACGCTTCTTGTTGCCAGTTGTGTTTAAAAACTCCCTGCTGGTATCAGAGAATTTCACACTGAAGTGATAAATCTCTTGGAATATTTATAAGCATCTTCATTACAGACCCAGGAAGATTTTTAAAGTCATCAAGGCCTCCAAAGCTGAGGCTATTTGAAATGGGTGGGAGATGAGGAGGGGATGGGGATTGAAAGGATATTCCAGACTCACTCAGGTCTCAGTCTGGACCCAGATGTGAGCCCACGAAACTCTCTCTGCCCTGCTGTCTTGTCAAAACCTTTCTCACCCAATCTCTGTAGGTGTTGAGCCTTTGTGAGCTGGTTATATTCTGAGCGGACTTAATCATTGAAGTGGTGGATGCTGTTAGGAATAAAAGCCTCTTTAGTCATGAGGACGTTGTAAAGATTAGCCTTTGATCAGAATGGGGGTTTTTGTTTGGCTTTATTTTTGGTTTTGTTCCATGACAGCTGGCTCACCATCAGAGTTGACTTTGGAGCAAACGTTGTCACTATTTTGGCAGAACAATTACATGGACTGTCTCAGGATATTAATGTTGGATGTTTTAAAATGAGATTGAATTCCCTAAATTGCTTTCTTACAGATTTGCTCAGTGTCACAGGCTTGGCTTTCTTTGATTGCCCAATCCTTTCTGGGGCTAAGTATTTGTGCGTGAAAATGGTAAACAGAACAAAATAAAACCAAAGGGAAGAAAATCCGAAGGTGGGGTCTCAATAGAAAATTCTTGAAAAAGCAATCAAATTCCATTTATAAGCGTTCCTTGGTTGAATTAAAATGCAGTTTCCCAAGGCTGCTTAAAGATAAAATCTTCACATCTAGAAGCTGATTCCATCCAATGACATTTTGATGTCCTCAGACATGTTGCTTCCTTTCAATTATTTAGCCCTAGCCTTGGCCTTTTCCTCTTTAGCTCATTTCATAAATAATATGTACAACTACGTCTTGACCGTCAATGACAATGGGAAAGAGGGGAAGCAGAGATAATTAAAATATTCTCCAGAGCTAATCACCAAATCAAGTTTTGACATAAATGTCACCCTTTTCCCATGAAATCTTTCCTCAGAAAGGCTGACCCATGGCCAACACTGACCGATGGGTGGTAGATGAGCCCAGCACAAGAGGAAATGGAGACACAGGATTCCAAAGTGTACACGACCCATAAACTCTGTTCTGGTCCTGATGTAACCTGAAGGAGGCCAGCACACCCATGGGCACCAGGAATGAGTTCCAAGTGGCAGGGAGAATTCTAAGATGGCTTCCAAATTCCACGCCCCAGCTATCTGTGTCCTATACAATCCCCTTCCCTGAGTGTAGGCAGGACCTATAAATAGGGTAGGAGATTGCTCTTGCGATTAGAGTACAGTTTGTAGCAAAGATGGAGAGATTTTGCAGATGTAATTGAGATTTCAAATTAGTTTTGGTTAAACAAAAGAGAGGTTATCGTCAGTGGCTCTGACTCAATCAAGTGAAAGCCTTTATAAGGCGGACTGGGTCCTTCCTCAGGAGACAGTCTCTGACTGGACTTGAAGCAGCGAATATCTCTGTCATGAGCTGCCTATGGAGAGGGGCAGCGTCTAGGAGTAGAGGATACCTACAGCCGCAAGGAACTGAATTCTGCCAACGATCCAAATGAGCTTGGAACTGGATCCTGAGCTCCAGACGAGAATGCAGCAGGCCAGCACTTTGACTGTGGCTTTGTGAAACCCTGAGCAGAGGGCCCAGCCAAGCCATGTCCAAGTTTCTGACACACAGAAACTGTGAGATAGTAACGGTATTGTTTTTTTAAGCCACTAAATTTGTGGTAATTTGTTATCAGCAATAGATGACTCATACAACAGCCCTACAGACAACGTGACCAGTTTTGAAATGCTAGATGCTTCCCCGAAGTCTGCTATTGCTTCGGGTGTATGGGGGACAGTTCATCTATGGGGACGTACCGACAGTGGGCTGGAGGCTTTTCAGGATCCACGCCTGAGATCTCCCAATTACCTTCAGCTGGACATGACTGTCTTCCTGGAGTTCCTGAGGCCCTAAAGGACCATTCATTGGCCATTTCTTTTTATTTTTTATTTTAATTTTTTAAATGGAAGTACTGGGGATTCAACCCAGGACCACTGAGCTATTACCCTCCCCTGCCATTTCTTGAGGCAGCATTGAGGCTCATGGGGAAAAAAAATAACATATTTGAGACTACACTAGCCTGGGTTTGAATGTTCCTTTTGATATTTATTAGCCATGTAACTTGGTCAATTCATCTAACAGCTTTGAGTCTCAGATTTATAAGATGGGGATGACAATGTAATTTTCAGAGTTATCATGAGAAGTGAAATATCTATATGAAACACCTGGCCCAGAGATTGGACTATAGCATGTGCTAAATATGTCCATTTTCTTTAAGACTTAGTTTAAGACCTGCCAGAAGGCCAGCTTCAATTCTGCCTATGCTGCCTGCTAATAAGTTACTTAACTTTGCTTTGCTTCCATATTATCATGAGTAAAATGAAAATAGGATGAGTATTTATTCTATACCATTACTGTAAGGATTAAATAAAATAATCCAAGTGAAGCCCTTATCACCTGCATGGTACACATTAATGTTAGTTTGTGTTTTTATTATCATTTCTCTCCCATTTCCCAAACTGGAATGCATCACTTCCTTCTCTGTGGTCTCATGAGCTTCAATCAGATTTCTAAGATAGCACTTCTCACATTCTCAAATAACTGTATTTTAAGAAGTTATATATATTTCTTTCTCTCCCAATCTATATTTTGCTTTTTGAGAGCAGGAGCCATGACCAATTCATTTCTGAAAAACATTCAAAGCCTATCTATTGCCTTCTACAAAGTAGATGACCAAGAAATATTGACTTGACAGTGTTCATGGCAGCACTATTTACAATAGCCAACACATGGAAGCAACCTAAATATCCAACGACAGAGGAATGGACAAAGAAGATGCGGTGTATATGTATATATATATACACACAATGGAAAGCTAATCAGCCATAAAAAAGAATGAAATAATGCCATTTGTAGCAACATGGATGGATCTGGAGATCATCATTCTAAGTGAAGTAAGCCAGAAAGAGAAAGAAAAATACCATATGATAACACTTACATGTGGAATCTTAAAAAAAGGACACAAATGAAATTATTTACAAAACAAAGACAGACTTACAGACATAGAAAACAAATTTATGGTTACCAGGGGGGAAAGGGAATGGGGAGGGATAAATTGAGAGTTCGGGATTTGCAGATAGATACATGCTACTATATACAAAACAGGTAAACAATAAGGTCCTACTAGATAGCACAGAGAACTATATTCAATACCTTGTAATAGCCTATAATAAAAAAAGAATATAAAAAGAAATAAAAATATAACTGAATCATTATGCTGTACACCAGAAATTAACACAACATTGTAAATTGACTATACCTTGATAAAAAAAGGTTAAAAATAAGTACTGACTTGACTGAATTTTCAATTGACTTGAACAGAGCCAATAAAAGATAAGAGGTAATTATGGAAGCCAAGCAACAGTAGTGACCTTGTAGAAGCATTTGGCCCTTCCTTCTTGGTAGATCAGGTCAGCCAAGATCAATGTGTCCCTAGCCTTGCAAGATCCTTGCATAAAGAGTTGTCCATACCATTCATTAATCAGTCAATCAAACATTAATTTTCTGGGAACACATGTAGCTAGTAGATGTTAAGGTGGTGTAAACCAAGAGGGAGAAGACAGAATCCTGCCCTCAGAAAACTTCATGACATGGCGGGGAACACTACCCGCTAAACCAGGAAATTTTTCACTCTAATATCCCTCCCTCCTTGCCGAAGTTCTGCTCACACCCTCTCCTCTGAACTCAGGAGAGACTCCCGGGGACAGCTGCTCCCCATCCTCAGCCACATGACCCTCACATAGTTAAGGCCCATTACTGAGTCACCCCTCAGCCCTGGCCTCACTTAAGCTCTGCCTCCAAGGCAAGAATATTGATGATGACCTTCCTGGTAGGGCGGCTGCGAGGAATAAGTCATGAAAATAGCTGCCCGGTGCAATGAAAAGGCCAGAGAACAAGGCCAATCAGCTTCCCCTGGCACTCCATTCATTTTCAAGGGAAAACAATTCTGGATCAGAGCTATAAAAAGAATGCTGACGATAAAGTGCGCCTTTCTCCCCACCTCGGCCATTTGTCTTCAATGAGGACCCAGGAACTTGCCGGGCCTCCCTTTCAGCCTTTATCACAGCACATTTCTCTTCTGTTCTTTTATTCACTCTGGGCCATTCTCATTGTCTCCTGCTCAGAAATCTTTGATAAGAATCTAGCTGAGTGGCATTAGGAAAATCCGCTCTTCAACAAAGGAACCTGACATTGTGCCCCAGGCACTTCAAAGCTATCACAATATCTTATTTTTATTGTTATTATTTTTTTTTCCCAAAAGTCTGAACAATGTGTTTTGTGTCCTAGACTGTCTGTGGGAAAATATGTTTCTCATTAGTTGGGTTCTGAGCTGCTGTTGACTGACAAAATGACGACATGGTAATTCATGCTAAGGTTTGTAAAAATACTTTAAATTCTTTTTTCTTCTAAGCTATGTACAACAGCACTGATTAAATTTCACTGCAGGCGTCAGGAGAAACCAAGGGTCAGGATGTTGCTGCTAGATTACTCCAGGTTCACTGTTGGCACATTTTTGTTTACTATTAATTCAATATAACTGAGTATTATGATAGACGTAAGGAGAGTGGGAAGAGCCTACATTCTCAAAGGGAGGGGCCAACATGTCTACCAGATACTGCAGTAAAGGACAGGAACAAGGGTCTGATGGATGGGATGGATAATGAGTATAAGTTCAAGTGGATTTCAGACCCTCCCAACTTGGGCCTCACAATTCCACAGATCACCTTTAACAGTACACAGGGCTGGTTTAACAGATCAAGTTAATCAAAACAAAACTGATAATGCATTATAGCCACCAGAAATCGAGAGGGAATACTGCAAATGGCAAGGAAGTATAAACTGAGGGGAAATGATAAAATGACTTCTTGTGATCCATCTGTAGAAGCAGAAGAAATAGTGCAAACTCAGGAAAAGTGGCTTTTCTGGACTTCCTTCGTCTCAAACACCACTCATGACCTTCTCCAGTGGCATATGATTAAGACTCACTCTTCTAGGGGAGGATATAGCTCAACTGGTAAAGTGCATGCTTAGCATGCACAAGGTCCTGGGTTCAATTCCCAGCACCTCCTCTAAAAATAAACAAATAGACCTAATTACCTTCCTCCCAAAATAAATGAAATTAAAACAAAAATACATGTTAAAAAAAAGACTCACTCTTCCAAGTTAGTTTCCTGGACTGTAATGTGAGGACAAGGGGATGTTCCTCTGTTACTTACTCAAGAGCATATTTTAAAGCTCTCGTCATACTGTTATATGTATATATATGTTTTTAATTCTAACTACTACATTATATTCTGTGATTTATATATACCATCTTATACTTATCCATTCCCTTAAGAATGAACACAGAATTGCATTTAACTCCCCACTAATTTAATTACTCCTACTATACAATCAGTCCTTTCCCCATTTATTTTGTTGATAACTTATCATTCTGATATAATTTGAAACTTACAGAAAAATTGAAAGAATAGTGCAAGGAACTCTCATTAGTCCTACCCAGATTCACCGATTACATTTTGTCTCATTTGCTTTCTCATTGTCTACTTATCTATATTTATATGTGTGCCTTTTTAAATCATTTAAGAGTAAGTTGGAGATTATGATCAAGCCCCTTCACACTTAAATTTTTTTTCCCTAAAGAGAAAAAATATTATTTTAGGTATGATAGTTCTATTACCAAGATCAGGATATTTCACATTGATATCATGCTGTTATTTAATAGAGTGCATATTGGAATTTCACTGGATGTCCCAATAATGGACATAGGGTTATTGTGCTTCCTCAGCCCAGCATTCAATCCAGGACCATGCATTTTTTTGTGCTGCCATGTCTTTTTATTATTTTTTTTTTTTTTACTCTTTTGTTTGGTTGGGGGAGGTAATTAGGTTTATTTATTTATTCTTAAAGGAGATACTGGGGATTGAACCCAGAACCTCATGCATGCTAAGCATGGATTTTACCACTTAAGCTATATCCTCCCTCTCTGCCATGTCTTTTTAATCTCCTTTTATTTGGAATATTTCTTCAGCCCCTTTTGTCAGCGTCAATGTTTTTGAAGAGTACAGATTAGTTATTTCGTAGAATGTTCTCCAATTTGGGTTTCTCTAAGTTTCCTTGATGTGAGGTGGTACCCAGCATATTTCTCCACTATAATGGTAGTATTTTTCCTTCATAAATAACTAATATATTGGAAGATTTATTGAAACTATGTAAATATTCTGTTCCCCACCAAATTTTTCACCTATCAGTTTTAGCATCAATTGATTATTTCCTAATTCCATCATTCCTTCTGTTGTAAGGAGGATCTTGGCTTGCTCTTTGTCTACATTTATTAATTTGTTTGTTTATTAATATTAATATGGACTGGTGGATTCTTATTTTAATGAATGAATTTAATCCTTTGTGATTATTCTTTTTTTTTAACATTTTTTATTGATTTATAATCCTTTGTGATTATTCTTTATCTTGGTTATAAAATTGTCACAGTAGCCAGTGGCAGCTACTTCAAACTAGCTCCAATATATTATTTTGACATATCACCATTATAGACTGAACACTTCTTGAATTTCTGTCACAATAAGATGCTCCAGATTCATCTTAGGCATTTCCTGTCTCAGCCTTGGAATCAGCCTTTCCTCAAAGAAACCCTGATTTGCTTTCTTGGAAAATTATATTCAGAAACCAAAATCTGGACATTAGATGGAATCATTGTTATAAGTGTGCCATGGCTTTCAGAGGACAGAGGCTAGAAAATACATATAATAAGTGATATATAATATATTTATCACATGTTTATACTGGTACCTCTAATCTCAATTCTGCCTTCTTGTTATATTTGTAACTCCAACAATGGAAACTGAACACCAATTGTGAAGTAGGGGAGTAAAAAAAAAAAAAAAATAGATCTTTTAGGATGTGTTTGAACTTAAAGGGCTACCTGTTTAAAAGAAGTAGATACAATTATAGGACAACATATATAAACCCCATGCTATCCACAAATCAAAAACCTATGACAGGTACACAAAAACTAGAGAGAAAGGAAAACAAGTATGCCACTAAAGAAAATCATCAACCCACAAGGGAAGAAACTAAAAGAAGAAGGGAAAAAACAGAGAATAACTACAAAAACAACTGGTAAACAAGTAACAAAATGGCAATAAGTATATACCTATCAATAATTACTTTAAACATCAATGTAATAAATGCCCCAATCAAATGAAATGAGGTAGCTTATCAGGTTAAAATGTAAGCCCATCTATATGCTGCTTGCAAGAGACTTAAGAGCTAAAGACACAGATTGAAAGTGACAGGATAGAAAAAGATACTTCATGCCAAAGGAAACAACAAGAAGGCAGGAGTAACAATACTTATATCAGACAAAATAGATTTTGTTTTAAAGGCTATAACAAAAGGCAAAAAAAGGGCATTATAGAATGATAAAGAGATGAATAAAAGAGGGGGATATTACACTCTTAACATATGTGCATTTAATACAGGAGCACCTAAATATATAAAGCAATTATTAACAAACACAAAGGGAGAGACTGACAATAATACAATAATAGTTGGGGACTTTAACACCCTACTTACATCAATGAGCAGATCATCCAGACAGAAAGTCAATAAGACAACATTGATCTTAAGCGACACACAATAGACTAGCTGGACTTAGTAGATATTTACAGGTCATTCCATTCAAAAACAGAAGAATACACATTCTTTTCAAGTGCACTTGGAACGTTTTCCAGGATGGATCACAAGGTAGGCCAAAAAGCAGTTCTCAACAAATTTAAGAGGATAGAAGTTAGAACAAACATTTTTTTCTGACCATAGCAGGATGAAAATAGAAATCAATCACAGGGAAAAAAATGGAAAAAGCACAACACATGGAGACAAAGCAAAATGCTACTAACAAGCCAGTGGGTCAATAGGAAATCAAAGAGAATATCAGAAAACACCTCAAGACAAATGAAAATGGAAACACAACACTCCAAAATCTAAAATGCAGCAAAAGCAGTTCTAAGGGGGAAATTTATAGTGATACAAGCCTACCTCAAGGAACAACAACAAAAAATCTCAAATAAATAATCTAGCCTACCATCTAAGGGAATTAGAAAAAGAAAAACAAAGTTCAAAGTCAGCACAGGAAAGAAATAATAAAGTTCAGAGAGGAAATAAACAAAATAGAGATAAAAACAATATAAAAGATTAACAAAATCAAGAGATGGTTTTTTGATAAGATATACAAAATTGATAAATCTTTAGCTAGGCTCACCAAGAAGAAAAGAGAGAGGACCAAAAGAAACAAAATAAGAAATGAAAGAGAAGAAATGAAAACTGAAATCACAGAGATGCAAAAAACCATAAGGGAGTACTACAAATAGTTATATGCCAACAAACTGAACAACTTAGAAGAAATGGTCACATTTCTAGAAACATACAATCTGCCAAGACCAAATCAAGAAGAAATAAATGATCTGAATAAAATAATCACTAGTAGTGAAATTGAATTTGTAATAAGAAAAAACTCCCGGCAAACAAAAGTATAGGACTGGATGGCTTCACAGGAGAAAATACCAAACATATAAAGAAGAGATAATACTTATCTTTCTCGAACTATTCAAAAAAACTGAAGCGGGTGGAACAATCCCAAATTCACTCTATGAGGCCAGCACTACCCTGATACCAAAACCAGACAAATACAGTACAAAAAAAAGAGAATTACAGGCCAATATCTCTAATGAATATAGATGCAAAAATCCTCAACAAAAATGCTTACAAATTAAATTCCCCAATATATAAAAAGGATCATACATCATGATCAAGTAGGGTTTACTCCATGGATGCAAGGATGGTTCAATATTCACAAATCAATCAAAGTGATATACTACATTAACAAAAGGAAGGATAGACATCAAATAATCATCTCAATAGATGCGGAAAAAGCATTTTACAAAATTCACCTTCCATTCATGAAAAAAAAATTCTCAACAAAGTTAGTATAGGGGGAGCATTTCTCAACATAATAAAGGCCATTTACGACAAACCCAAAGCCTACATCACACTCAGTGGTGAAAAGCTGAAAGTCTTTCCTCTAAATTCAGGAATAAAACAAGAATGCCCACTCTCGCCACTTCTACTTAACATAGTGGAAGTCCTAGCCACATCAATCACATAAGAGAAAGAAAAGGCATCCAAATTGGAAGGGAAGACGTTAAACTGTCACTATTTGCAGAAGACATGACTTTATATACAGAAAACCCTAAAGTCTCTACCCAAAAAAACTACTAGAACTAATAAATGAATTCAGTAAAGTTGCAGGATACAAGATTAATATACAGAAGTCTGTTGCTTTTCTATACACTAGTAATAAACTATCAGAAAGAGAAAGCAAGAAAAAAATCCCATTTAAAATTACATCAAAAAGAATAAAATACCCAGGAATAAGTTTAACCAAGGAGGTAAAAGACCTATATTCTGAAAACTATAAAACACTGGTGAAGGAATTTGAAGACAATACAAACAAATGGAAAAATATCTCATTCTCAAATTGAAAGAATTAATATTGTTAAAACAGTCATACTACCCAAAGCAATCTACAGATTCAATGCAATCCTATCAAAATGCCCATGATATGTTTTCATAGAACTAAATGAATAATCCTAAAATTTATGTGAAACAATAAAAGACCCTGAAGTGCCAAAGCAAACTTGAAAAAATAGAACAAACCTGGACATATCACTCCCTGGCTTCAGATTATACTATAAAGCTACAGTAATCAAGACAATATGGTACTAGCACAAAAACAGACACATAGAACAATGAAACAGAATTGAGACCCTAGAAGTAAACTCATGCACTTAGTGTCAAATAATCTATGACAAAGGAGGCAAGAATACACAATGGAGGAAAGACGGTCTCTTCAGTAAGTGTATGTAAAAGAATGAGTTAGAAAAGAGAATCCTCATATACTGTTGGTGGGAATGTAAATTGGTGCAGCCACTGTGGAAAATGGTATGGAAGTTTCTTAAAAAACTAAAAATAGAACTACCATATGACCCAGCAAATCCACTCCTGGGTATATAGCCAAAAGAGAACTCACTATTATTTGAAAAGATACACACACACCAATGTTTATAGCAGCATTATTTACAATAGCCAAGGTATGAGAGCAACCTAAGTGTCCATGAACAGATGAATGGATAAAGAAGATGTGAGATATATATATGTATATATATAAAATGGAAAACTACTCAGCCTTAGAAAGGAATGAAATAATTTGCAACAATGTGGGTGGACCTAGAGGGTATTATGCTTAGTGAAATAAGTCAGATGGAGAAAGACAGATACTCCATGTCATCACTTATATGTGAACCTTAAAAAATAAAACATACAAATGTAAATAACAAAATAGAAACAGACTCACAGATATTAAGAACAAACTAGTAGTTACCAGTGGAGAGAGGGAAGAAGAGAGGGGCAAATAGGGGTATGGGATTAAGAGATACAAACTACTATGTGTAAAATAAATAAGCAACAAGGATATATTGTACAGCACAGGGAAATATATCCATTATTTTGTAATAACTTTAAATAGAGTATATTCTATTAAAGAAACTGAATCACTATGCTGGACATCTGAAACTAATATAATATTGTTAATCAACTATACTTCAATAAAAGTAGGAAACTTATTTATCTAATATAATTAACAATAATTATAATAGTTATTATTCATTATTGTTGTGATAGAAAAATACTGTGTAATATTTCAATCTTTTGAAGTATATTTGGACTTACATGGCCCGGTATATAGTCTATTTTAGAAAATGCTTCAAACGTAAAGACACAGTGTAATCTATAGATATTGGTTGTAATGTTCTACAAATGTCATTTAAAAATTTTTTTTTATTGAAATATAGTTGGTTACAATGTGTCAATCTCTGGTGTACAGCATGATGTCCCAGTCATACATATACATACATATATTCATCTTCATATTCTTTTTCATTAAAGGTTATTACAAGATATTGAATATATTGCCCTGTGCTATACAGAAGAAGAAACTTATTGTATATCTATTTTACATATAGTAGTTAATATTTGCAAATCTCAAACTCCTAAATTTATCCCTTCCCATCCCTTTCCCCCATAACCATAGATTATTTACTATGACTGCAAGTCTGTTTCTGTTTTGTAGGTGAGTTCCTTAGTGTCTTCTATTTTGTTTTTTTTAGATTCCACATAAGTGATATCATATGGTATTTTTCTTTCTCTTTCTGGCTTACTTCACTGAGAATGATGAACTCCAGGTCCATCCATGTTGGTGCAAATGGCATTATTTCATTCTTTTTTATGGCTGAGTAGTATTCCACTGTATAAATATACTACAACTTCTTTATCCAGTCCTCTGTCAATGGACATTTAGATTGTTTTCCTGTCTTGGCTCTTGTATATACTGCTGCTGTGAACACTGGGGTGCATGTATCTTTTCAAATTTGAGTTCCCTCCAGATATACTCCCAGGAGTGGGATTGCTGGATCATAGGGTAAATCTATTTTTAGTTTTTTGAGGAATCTCCATACTGTTTTCCATAGTGATTGCACCAAACTGCATTCCCACCAACAATGTAGGAGGGTTCCCTTTTCTCCACACCCTCTCCAGCACACAAATGTCATTTAGATCATGGTGTCCCTACAGTTTCTCTCTTAGGTTCTGGCATTCATCAGCTCCCTCTCATTTCTCCAAGACTGGGCTCTGGATGGAAGCTGGCACCCTGGGCTAGTTTACCCTCTTTTGTGGAAAAAGAATCTTTTAAAGCATGATTGTCAACTTATTTAGGAAACTCCAAGTTGTGGGTTTGCTCCAAGAATTTCTTTCAAATGTGTGGAAGCCTTATTAGCAACTTTTAAAACACTTCTCTGATCTTAAATAAATTTAAGAGGAAAACCATGGGCTTGCTATTTACCAAGTTTTCCTCGGTTGTGATTTGTGTTTTGTTTTTAATAAATGCATGCTAATAGTTGAAATTCAATGTATTAGCCATATGAGAAATGCGACAGGTCATGAGCCACAAGAGTCAACCATAGGAAGTGGAAGTTCTGAATAAGACAATTAAAGAGACGCACTGAGTGATAAATATAGTACATCAAGGGAGCTTTAATCCCAGAGGAAAATGATTTTATAGACTAAACGTTCTTGATGGTGCCAGATTTCCCCTTCCCCTGAGGAAGCATTTCCCAGCTCTTTATCCAAACCCCTCTTTGCACCCCCAAGTTCCTTTTCCTACTGGGGAGCTCCAAAGCCCCAGTTAGAGAATGCTGCAGGGTCAGTGGAGAGGTGCGGAGTGTCAGCCTGCACAAACTGAAATCCAGATAAATATGCCAAGCATCCAAGTGCTGCTAAAACCTTGAGCAGGGCTCTGGAGTGGTCCACTTGTGTTTTTGCTGCATTTCAATATGTTTGAGCCAGTCCCTTCGTTCTCAAGGATGAGGAAAAGAGGGGGGAATTCCAGTGTCAACTTTACTCATTCTTGGGTCCTGTGGAAAGCAGGGCTCCAGCCACTCTTGGAGAAGGAGACTGGCAAACATATTTCTACTTTTCTTCCTGCCAAGCTTGGTGGTCTCAGAAGAGGCAACCAGTTGCCAGGAATCACAGACTCTGAAAGCCGAACATCCCACTGGAAATCCTCTGATCACCTCTCCTTTTACAGGGGAGGGAGACGGATGCCCAGACGCAGGCAGTAGCTTGCTCTAGATCTCACAGTTGCCGAGATGGACGAGAAGGCAGGTGATCTGACTCCTAAACTAACGGTTTTCCCATGACTCTGAGATTTCACATAAGTACTGATTTTTAAAATCTGTCCTATAAGGCTCTCATCTGTTCAGTGGAGTTACGTTACTCATCTTGACATTTTTGAATGAATGAGTGACCTTGACTCCCAGAGATAATCCTTTTGTTCTTAGTGATTTCTATGGTTTTGCTTCTCTACGTTTTTTTTTTTTTTCTTGGTGGGAAGGTGGGTAACGGATAGAAATAAATTAGTCTAATTTGAAACAGCATTCACTTTTTTTTTTTTGACAAAAGAGTTTCTAAGGGCAGGGTTGAGGAGGGATGTAGAGGGTGGGCACAGGGAGACCCTCCTTTGCCTTCGCAGCCCTGAATGTCACACCATCAAGGAGCTGCTTGCTCACTTGTCAGTCCTTATGCTTTTCTGGAGCCACTACAATGTGTCAGGTTCTATTAGACTGAAGTGGATGGTTCAGGTAGCGGGTGGGTAGGACATCAGGGAGCTAGGAAGACACAGCCCACAAACTGTGAATTTCCAGCTAGTGTGTGCAGTGCGGTGATGGAGGTGTGCACGGGGGCACAGAGAGGCTGACCCAGCCGGGCACCGATCATGTCACAATGGCTTTTTTTAATTTATGAATGTGTTAAATCTTGGTTACCTGTTCTCCCCAGCTCCCTGTGTAGTATCTGCTCATGGCAGGTGATAGATAATTATCAAATGAATAAACACACAGGTAAGTATTTCATGTTTTGTAAACGCCATGTAGAATTTATAAAGGACCCAATACTTTGTCTGCACATCCAGGTAGCAAACCAGCAGCCACAGGTTAAATCCGACCCGCAGACTTTTGTCTTTAGCCCACGTCGTGATTTTTAAAAACTGAACTACATTGGACTTTAAAATACTGATGTCTGACTTCTCTTCAAAGATCAGCAGACCATCTGGCAACACTGCACACTTATTCCCGGATGACTGGACTGGTTGGCGCCAGTGGAACCTTCATTTCCCTCCTATTGAGCGCAAGCCCTGAGGCGGCCGGTCCCCACCCGTCATACTGTGTAGGGCTGTGCGCCTCACCCGGACATCATCTCTCACTTGTGTTACAGACGTGGCTCCTGGAGGCATTTGATTATTGGGTTGGACATTCACAGGAGTGGAGATGGGTGTGGGGAACAGCAGGGGTACCTGAGGAAACCAGGGAAGGATTTCTGGAGGTCTAGGGGCCCGGAAGTGCAGCACATGAATGTGGAAGGAGGCAAGCTGGAGAGAGGGAGGCCGGCCTCAGGGCAGGAGGTCCTCCCTGATTCTAAAGGTGGGGGCTCCAACAAGGTGATGGCTGAGGACGGGGAGGCCGTGCCTCCAGTTTCCCTCCTAAGAAAGGCGATTTTTATTTAGCTCTGGCTTTTCCTGTGGGACCTGAAGCTTCTGAATGCTGTGCCCATTTGCGGAGGTTCTCCCTTGAGAATCAGGAATTGTCAGAGTCCCAGGGAATCCTGGGTCCTGAGATTCACCCTTGCATTTTCCCATTTGAGGAGACTGAGGCTGAGAGAGGGGAAATGCTTTGGCCAAAGTCACACAGCAAGGTCAGAAGCTAGGTCAACTGCAGCTCGATTTTGGCCTATCACAACACCAGAGATGTAAAGAAACAGGGAAGGAGGGAGAAAAGGCAGGTGTAAGGAGATATAAGCGTAGGAACAGGTGCTTTGCTTTTAGAATAATCAGAACTTTGAGTTCAGCGTGTTTCCTTTTTTCTTTGAAGAAAGAAATGTATCTTTATAATCCGACTTCAATGGCTGTTGGGAAAAAAACGTCCTTCAAGTCCCCAGGGAATGCTAAGAAAACCTCCATTAAATACTAGTCTTCAAATCCATCTGAGTCAGAACAACTATAATTCTGAGGGTGTGTGTTTTCTTCGGGTTTCCCCTTTGGCCCGTCGTGGGAGAGAGAGGGTGGGGGTGGCAAACGGAACAGGCAAGTTTAACAAATCTAATGAGAAAAGGGACAAACTGGGATCGTTTCATAATGAAGCACAGCCTCTCTGTGTCTCATCAAGAAACTACATTTGCAAAGTTCCAGAGAGAAAAGGTATTGGGGGAGGGGGGAGGATTGGGTTGGGGGTGGGGCGGGGGTGGAGGTGGACTGTCTATGTCATTAAGTCCCTTCCCAGGGAGCAATATGTACATATGTATATTCCCTTTGCTTTTCCCCACATCGGACCCCAACCAGCACCACACGCTTCAAAGTGCTGAGGCAGTTTTCCTTCAGGGCTCAGCTGAAATGTTCCCTTGGGACCCTGATCTTCCCCTTCATGTTTATCGCACTTGCAATTAATGATTTGCGTCATTAGCTGCTTAATGCCAGGCTTCCCTGCTGCAGGGTAAGCTCCGTCATTGACTGCAGCTGCCTGTGTGTTCTGCTCACGGCCAACATCACAGAGCCCATGGTAGGTGCTCAGTAAGTATTTAGTGAACGGCCTTAAGACATCTTCCCACCTCTAATCCTTCACAATCTTTATGGAGACCATTCAGAGGGCAGCTAAGCAGAAGACAGTCTTCCAACGCGGCTGTTCCCGGCCTCCTCTCCCTCCTGACACTCCCCGGGCTCATCACCTCTGCAGACTGAGGGCTGTGCCTGGACAGGCAGGTTGAGCAGAGAGGGAGTTCACTGGACTGGGTCGAAACAGCAATGCAGAAATAACTTGTAGAGGAATTGACGGCTGGGCGGGAGGTGAGTCCAGCGCGGTGACCCCTCTCTGGTGCGGACATGTGGCTGAGCGGGGGAGAAAGGCCCCGCGGGAGGACTGGGGACAAAGTGATTTCAGAGGTGGGCCCCAGAATGCCAGCCCAAGGGCTGGGCTTCCTTCTGAGCCACTTCTCCCTGAAGTAAGGGCAGCGTGAGCTCTTGGCCGGTGCTGGGGGTTACCCGATTTCACCAGGTAACAATTCTCCTTTAAAATTCTCTAATGTAAAAGTAAACTGTATGCAAACCGGACTTCTGTGAGGGCTGGGTAACAACTTTCTGTCCACACCCCCCATTGCACTCTGGCTGGCAGCCCCCGCTCCCCCAGAAAGCTAACACGTAGGCAATGCTGCAGTTTGCAGAGTGCTTTTTACACACCTGCCCTCAGATCCTCTCATGCACGTGAGGCCACAGCAGCATCCTATGACCTATGTTGTATCGTCACCCTAGGACCTATTCTGCGGCTGTCTGTACTAAGGTTAGGAAGCCTGCCCTGGTCACCCAGCCAAAGCCGGGGCCTGGACAGGCAGTTCTCCCGGCCACCTGCCACTTCCCTCTCTCCCATCTTGTGAGGCTGATGTTTTTCCAAGGGAACCGGTTGATGTTGACGTCGGAACCTGCAGCGTTGCCCTCCAGCAAGCGGGCGGTCCTAGACCTCAGCACTTGAGGGTGGGACCAAACCTGATCATTTCCGATTGTGATCCAAGAGAAGGAAAACCTCCCCACTGGTCAACAACATTGTTACTGAGCTTCCTCGACCCAGCTCCCCGAGAGTGACCCAGCATTCAGTGCCCCTGGGGCGTGTGGGTGTGGGAGGTTCCAGCTGGGTCCATTGCCTCGTGTTCTTTGTGCTTGTGGAGGGAGGAGTGGGGGTGGGGGGCACCCTGCCCGGGCTGACTCTGGGAAGCGCGTCCTGAAGGCTGGGTGGCTGTTCACTGCGGGGTGCTGGGTACCAGGCAGGGAGGCGGGAGCCAGGCCTGGTTTTCAAGCTCAGCCTCAAGGCTGTTGTCTCCAAAAGAGATCTCAGGGGAGACCTCAGTCCCTGCACAAAACAAAGGGTGGTAAGGGAGGAAGCAAATGAGGTTGCTAACGCTGGTTGTTTATTTTTCCTCCCCCATTTCCGCTTGTGCTCCTCCAACCTAAATCCCACCCCCAGCCCCGACCTCTGGTTTCCCGCCACTATCTGGCTAATAACCTCCCACATTAGCCTCCTCAGCCCCACTGGGCTCCCCCGTAATCTCTTCTCCAGGCTTTGCTGAGGGCTGTATTTACCACCACACAGGATTTCCGTAGGCGATAACCGCAGGGCCTGGTGGCCCCGGAGTTGTCCCTCCCCCCCTCTCCTGTGTCTATTTACAGCAGGGGAATTCTGATCTCTCCCATGAATGTGACTGCCCCCGAGTGTCTCACCTAAGCCCACCCTCCGCCAAGCCAGCCTCTTGATGAGAAACACTCACTCTCACATCCAGGCTCCTGGTCTCAAAGTGTGTGGGTCCCCCAAACTCAGAGACAAGAGATAAGGGACGAAGGTGAATTGCCTGTGGTGGGTCGCTCACTCACAGATCTCTAGTCTGAGGGCTGTCGGGCGGGACCTCCAGAGGCCACCTCATCGTCTGGGCCTTCTCAACGGGCCTTGTTAACCCAGGTCCTGCAGGAAGGGGACACAGCGTCCCGGCAACCGCCCTCCCGGCACACGCGCCCACCCCACTGCACTCCCTCATTCCAGGATGGTTAGCTCAACGCTCTAAGAAGTATCCACCTCACAGGGTGACTTGGTTTTTTGGTTTTTAACTTTGTATTGATGGGTAATGCACATTCAGAAAAGCACACAGGTCCCAGGCTCAATGAAGTGTCACCAAGTGGACATCTGAGGGCATCAGCCCCCAGCTCAGGACATGTCCCACCCCCAATGGCCCTTCCCTAGACCCTAGCCCAGTGCCCACCCACCTCCTCTCACCGCCAGCCCCCAGTAACCACTGTCCTGACTTCTAACGCCACAGTTTCGCTTCATTGGTTGACATTTAAGAAGCTGGATTCCAGAGATGCCCAGAAAAGACTTTAATTTCTCTCAATCAGCAATATCAGGGAGGCAGGGGGCGCGTTGAGCCTGATCTGGGTGTTCTATTTTATTTTCAACTGTCCAGATCCCTAACTCCTTAACACCACATACACTGGGAGGAATTTTAGGGAAGGAGTTATCTGGGTGAGAAACCTTGCAGTGGGCAGAATGCCAAGCGTGCAGAAAAAGTGGAATGAGATAAATAAGACAAAGGCGTTGTGAAGAGATAGGAGCCCCATGAAGCAGAGGCCCCCCCCCCCCGGTGGGGGGGGGGGGCTCATGAGGATGGCAGGAAACTGAAACATAAGTTAACATTTTCACCAAAGAGAGAAACTTCCAACCTCTCCCAGCCGTCTTCAGCCCACCCTTACCTCTTAACACTTTATTCTCTATTTCTGCAAACACTATTTCAAGCCAACAGGCACTGAAAACAGAAGTATAACACAAGCTGTATATGTAATTTTGTGTGTATGTGGTAAAATACACATGAAAAAACTTATCATTAGTGACATTTAGTATACTCACAATACCATGTAACTAACCATCACCACTGTCTAGATCCACATTTATATCCCCCCCAAAGGATACCTCGTACCAATTAAGCAGCCACTCTCCTTTCTCAAAGCCATGTCCAGATGCCACCAAGTAGGTGGCAATGCCTTAACTATATGTGTGTTGTCCGTTCTTTTTTTTTTTTTAATTGAAGTATAGGTGATTTACAATGTTGTGTTAGTCTCTGGTGTGCAGCATGGTGATTCAGTTATACACACACACACACACATATATATTCTTTTTCATATTCTTTTTCATTATGGGTTACTACAAGATACTGAATATAAGTTCCCTGTGCTATACAGTAGGACCTTGTTGTTTATCATTTTATGTATAGTAGTGTGTATCTGCAAATCCCAAACTCCCAATTTATCACCCTCCCTTCCCCCCTGGTAACCATAAGTTTGTTTTCAATGTCTGTGAGTCTGTCTTTGTTTTATAAATAAATTCATTTTTGTCATTTTTTTTTTGATTCCACATATGAATGATATCATATGGTATTTGTCTTTCTCTGTCTGGTTTACTTCACTTAGTATGATAATCTCTAGGTCCATCCATGTTGCTGCAAATGACATTATTTCATTCTTTTTTATGGCTGAGTAGTAGTCCATTGCATGTATATGTATGTGTGTGTGTGTGTATATATATATATATATATATATATATATATATGTATATGTGTGTGTGTGTGTGTATATATATATCTATCTCACAACTTATCTATCCAGTCATCTGTCAGTAGACATTTAGGTTGCTTCCATGTCTTGGCTATTGTAAATAGTGCTTCTGTGAACATAGGGGTGCAAGTATCTTTTCAAATTTGAGTTTTCTTCAGATTGTATGCTGCATTTCTCTGATAATTAGTGACATTGAACATCTTTTCATGCCAGGCCTCCTCCATTCTTGTCAAAGTGAGTGCTAATCTTTTCTCCTTCACACAAGACCCACATATGTAATTTAAAATTTTCTAGCAGCCGCACTAAAAAGGTAAAATCAAACAGGTGCAAGTAATTTAATAATTTATTTAACCCAATATATTCAAACTGTTATCCTTTCAGCACATCTTCATCATACAATGATCACTGAGCTATCTTACACTCTTTTATTTGCACTTAGTCTTTGAAATCGGGTGTGTATCTCCCCCATACAGCACATCTCCCCTGGTACCAGCTCATTTCAGGAGTCCCACGTGACTAAATGGTTACCACATTGGACAGTGCAGCTCTAAACAATTTGTAGAATGCTATCCACATCCTAAATCATCTTTTTTAAAGGTGATTATTAAATACACAAACACTTTGAAGCTGTACTTTTGGTTTTAATATAAATTTATTTTCTTCATTAAAAAAATAATATATTTGGAAACTATGGAAAGAAAAATTACCCCTAAGCACCAAGACAAAAAAAACCATAATCACTTTTTGGCACTCTGCATGTCGTGACTTCTTTGTGGTTTTTCCTTATTGTTTTGTACATCATACAGTGGCATTGCCACCACTTTGAGGTGGAAACTGAAGGCCAGCAAGACCACATCCCGGAAGCAAACATGCAGCTTTCCCCAGTGTCCTGAGGAGGCTGATGAACAAGCTTGTTCTAAGAGCCCTTCCAACCCAAACATGCTAGAGTACTAGGAAGCCATTCATCCTCTCCACCCAACAGACACACACGGACACACAGACAGACACACAGACACACAGCCCAGGTCTCCAGTTCCGCCCCATAAAACAGCCTGCAGAGGAGTAAGAATGTCTCTACTCAGCCTTGCGAACTCACTGGGAAAACACAAAGATCTAAATGAAGCACTTTTATTTAGCATTCATGCTCACAAAGAAGAAAACCTAGCAGAAACCAGACTCGGCATCCAAGAATGCAAAAACTTTTTTTTTTTAAGATTCCCAGAAGCTTCATGCCACAATGCCCCAAGTTGGGAAAAAAATGTGCCATTTCACATGTTTATAACAACATCTGATTTAATATTATACAGTTTTGCTTAGTCACAAACCAGAACAAATACTTTCAGATTTATTACATCCTTCTATTCAGAGACTTAAGTAATCATAGTTAATAATACAGCCATTCCACAGCCCAAGAAGAAAAAAAAAAACACTTTATAATTCTTTAGGACCAAAGATTCCTGAGAGGCAGGTTATTTTCAAGAAGGATTTAAGGTTTTAAAGCTCTCAATGAAGTTTGAAATTCATCTTTTCCAGTTCACATGAAAAGAGTTTCCTCTGAAGCTTGGCTAGGAGATGGAAAGAGAGGAAAACCATTTGACACAGAATCTCCTGGAGCTCTTCAAGAACGTGGTCATCCCTCACCAGCACTCCTAATCCTTACCTTGTCTTGAAAATAAAAACAAAATAACTCAAAACAAAAAATCCATACTATTGGCTCCCACATTCTTTACATTGTTAGTACTGTATTTTGGCCTTCCTTCTTATTTGTTGATTCATTAAAAGGCACTGGTTGATTTTTAAAAGAAGCAAATATTCTTACAAAACATACTTTCTTGTTATTCTCCCAACTCAAACATTCCCCACAGGCATTTATTACACAATTTGCACACAATTGTTAAGCCCCAAGCATTGCCCCTTCCTGCCCAATTAATTCAGGATGAGTTCCTGAGGTGGGACAGTTAACCAATTGCTTGGGGGTCCATCCATGTTGTGCCTTCAGAGCTCCGCTCTCTTTCAGGACACAGGCAATCGTCCACTGCATCCAGGTGTAGTCACCGTGGTCCTCTGAGGGCCGGGGGAACCGTGTTTGGATCAGCGTGAACCCATCACCCAAAGGGAACACATCCATGTTCAACCACAATGTAGTCTAGTGAGCTCCAGTTCTCAAAGAAAGCCAGGATTTTTCACTCCGGGATTTGTTTACACACCATTAAAGTGAGAAGCGGTGAGTGAGAACTTGGTCTACAGTAAATCAGAGTTGAGAACAGTCTGGGGCCCTTATAAAAATGAGGGTTCCTCAGGCCCACTGCAGACACATCGCATTGGGATATCAGGGTATCAGCTACCGGAATATCCACTCACTCAGGTGATTGACATGCACACTGCAGCCTACACACACACCGGCCTTACAGTTCCCTTCATTAAGTCATAAGCAAACAAGATTTCAAAACAAGATTATAGCCTTAAATCTGATTCCAGTTGAGGATACTACCACTCTCTGAATGAATTCTTGCCCGCTTATTTTTAGCAGCACATTGCCAGGAGTCAAAAGCCTGGAGTTCTGTTCCAGCCCATCACCGAAAACGTGGGCAAGTTACTTAACCTTTTCAAACCTCACTGACATGAGTTATGGAACCAGGGGCAAGTATGATTATAATACTAAGGCGGCTTACAAAAGGCTTTCCCATCCATCCCAACATCACTGGCTTGTCAGGAGGATCAAATAACCTGCAGTGGATAAACTCGTTCCACAGACATCATGGCACCCAGCAAAGGCAAAGCACCATTAGAATGTGGACACAGTTCTGGATTAAAAGTTGGGGTTTTTTTGAGATCAAATTATCTGTTTTATTACTGATAAAAGCTAGGCTGCAGGATGTGTTTTTAAGAACACAGAAGCAATGGAATTTCTAATACAGGTTTTATCTACCAAGCCTCAGTGGCACTGGATAACTGTGAGTGTCTCCCAGCTAGGGCAGGTTTTTCTGCCAAGCTCACCACTTGGACCAAGGAGCCCCGCACCTTAAAGGCAGGCAGAGCCCAGGAAGAAAGTGGAGGGAGGAGGAGCAGAGCTCAGCTGCTACTCCCAAATGTACCAACCATTGCTCTCCTGGTAGGAGAATGGGAGGAGGCGGGAGGGGTCAAGACTAATTAATGCCACTTCTCCAGATGCACTGGGGATAAGTGTGACTATAATACTGCAGCAGCTTGATGGAAGTTACTCTTCCTGCCCCCAAATTCCTCAAGTTTTTGTACTTTGAACCCATTAGGCTTCACCATGATGCCTGTAGTCAACCAGAAGGGACACAGAATCTTCAGAGAGGGAGCCAGCCTCCACCTCCGAGGCGGCCACTGCTCCATCACAGGTCTTCCTGGGCAGGCAGTGTGGACGTTCGCCCTCTGAGTTTCTGAGATGGGCCAGTAAAGTACATTATGTTTATGCTTTTCAAGGCCTTTCCATAGTCAAGACGAAAAATGCAGCTCCTCTTCAATTTTCCATCTTAAATGATTTCCAGCTACATCGGCCAACATAGCCCATCTGAGGTTATGCAGTAAAATCATGATATCACAATTTCTGACATCAAAAAAGTACCCCAGCAATGAAATGCCAACAGTAAGATGTTCTACACTTGAACCTAACCTTCTCAGCATCAAATTGCCAGGAAGTCCCAAGTCCAAAATCCAATCCCTTTAACAAATTAAGCCCTAACAAAGTTAAAATAAGAAATGAAATCCTGAAGTTAAATCATCTCACCCTCAATCAAGATTAAGTTAAAAGATAGGACACTGCAATTTCTTATTCTCGTTAATCTCAACAAGAATTCTTGGTGCTCTGGGCAGGGTTGGGAAGCTGTCAGCAGCTGCAGCCTGGACTGGCTTTCCAGGAGAGGGCCTTAGAGTTTGAATTCATTCAACTCCAAGCCTCTGTTGGGCCTCACTTTTTTACTTTTTTTTCTTTTATTTTTATTTTGAATTGTGATAAAATACACATAACTTAAAATTTACCCTCTTAACCATTTGTAAGTGTACAGTTCCATCGTATTAAGTATTTTGACCTCATTGTGCAACCATCATCACCATCCGTCTCCAAAACTCTTTTCATCTTGCAAAACTGACACCCTGCACCCATTAAACTGCCATAACTACCATTCGCTCTCCCTCAGCCCCTGGCCACCACAATTCTTCTTTCTGTTTCTGTGAGCTTGACTACACTGGATACCACGTATGGCTGGGATCACACAGCACCTGTCCTCTTGTGACTGGCTGATTTCATTTAGTAAAATATCCTTAAGGACCATTCATGTTGTAGCATGTGTCAGAGTTTTTTTCTTTTTAAGGCTGAATAATATTCCATTGTACAGACAGAAGGACACTTTTTTTTTAATCTGTCTGTCTGTCAATGGGCACTTTGGTTCCTTCCACCTTTTGGCTATTGAGACAACGCAGCTAAGAACGTGGGTGTACGTACCTCACTTTTTACATAGGTCAGAAATTCTAAACCACACAGGATATTATCACAACACTGTCCTCACACCCACACATTTAGCAAATAATCCAGTCCTCAGTCCCAAAGAAGTTTCAGGCAAAAACCACATTTCTGAAGCCCAGTACGTGATGCTGCCAAAAGCCAGAGCAGACTGAGAAAAAAGAGTCTTCTTAGGAGATTCCTCTAAGGGAAGAAGGGTAAATGGTTTTATTTGAAGAGCTCATCAGTCATTGCCAGGAGACTGTAATCCAAACGGAGGTTAATTATGGCACCATGTTTACCATCTCTGGGGGGAGACGAACTCACCCCTGTAAACAGTCCGCTCCCTCGGAGAGCAGCAGGTGAGACATTACTGCCCCACACACATTTTCATGGTTCAAAATAAAAACATGATTTAAAAGAGTTTCTTCCAACAAGCATTTATTTTCTGCCCGAGAAGCTTGAAACGTGGATAATACTGATAAAGGTACACACTTCTGAGCTCAGTGTAACGCAGAGGAAGACAAAGTACTTCAGTGGTCCTCTGGCTCATGCCCAGAGCATCACCTGCCAACACATGGATTACCAACAGGAATAATGCTAAACATCAGACACATCTGTGGAAAGGGGACTCCTCCCACAGGAAGCAAGATGTTGGGGGCGGGCGGGATTCATGTAATTAAAACTTGAAAACACAGCGTAATACAGGGAAATATGGTAGAACCACAAGTTGTTGAGATTGAAATCTGTATTTTGTTTCTTTTCAAAAGCCCTATGAGCCTAACAAGAAGGATATGGCTTTAAGAACTAAGACTCACCCTAAGGCATTAATGGTGTCCAGAAACTACGTGAACAATCTTACTCGACATCCCTAAGACGTTTATATCTGTCCAACACAGAACCAGAGGGGGAAACATGTTAATTTTCTCAGCCTTCTGATAGCACGCATACAAGATCTCTTAGCCCCACAAAAAGCTCCAAATATCTCCTCTAGGACTTCAACCGCCTTAAAATATAGGCTTGCATTTATCTTGGCCACATTAACGAGATCTGTTTGACCAATACATTTATATTTATGATGACTAAGGGCAGATTAAGGTTGTTAAAATTTGTCCTTGGGACATGAAAACACTCCTCTGTCATTAATACATTTTGTAATATAAACTATGATGTCAGGTCAACGTAAAGGGTAAAAACGTTCCAAAAGTATGCACACATCATTTTTTAAAGCAATTGAGCCTAATGGAATAACAAAGGTCATCATAACAAACCATTACAGCCTTGGTCTTGGCAACTCCGGCCACAGAAGAATCTCCAAGAAACGATCATCATTCCTCCAATGTTATGGCATCCAGACGACAGGGATGGCTCGCAAATGAGTCATATGGGCTCAGATGCTCGGTAGCTATGTGAGCGCGGGACGATCAATTATTCATGTGTTTACAGAGAGCTTTCCTGCTTGATGTTAACCAGAGCTGCTTGCAAAGAAGAGCTCTCCAGCTGTCCTCGGCCCCGTCCCGGGCCTCCGACTAACAAGCCGCTTTAATTGCTGGCAAGTCATCTGGAAGGGTGCCCCTCCCCTACACCAAGAAAACGCTATCCCTTTGAGACTTTATTAGGTGTAAAAATGTTAACCAGAAGTAATTAAGACAACAATATTTCATTTACAGTACTCCCAAGCAAACCCCAAAGAGAGAGACTGACCTTGGACTTGACTGAGATTCACGGAGCTCCATGAGGCCTGGAATCTGGATGATTGGAGAAGACAAAGGTTGGGGATTGGTAAAGGGGCAAGAAACGAGGAAGAAGGGAAAGAATCGGGCGGGGAGCTTCATAAAGGAAGTAGGGGGAAGAGTCATCTAGAATGTTCTAAGAAGGTAAAGGAGCATGACTGAGGACAACTAAGGGTGAATAGATTCGATAGGTCAAGAGGAATGAACTTGACCCACCCAACAAGATCAGAAGAAGTTGGATAGGAAGTCACTGCTCAACCCCTTTTGATCCTTAATAGAACCTGCAGCCTGTCCAGGAAAACTAACAATGCGATTAAGGTGACTGTTCTTTCTGAGCTGGGCCAAAGAGCTTGGGACCAGGTGGCCCCATCGGTCCCCGATCAGCAGTGTTTTGAGGGAGAGCAGGATCATAGTCAAAGCTGTGGCCTGGGCCTTTCCCTCCGAAGACAGTGCCGTCAGTGCAGATGAAGGGAGGCCGCAGGTACATTTTTATTATCTCAATTCCAAGAACATTGTGGAACTGAGCCAGATTCTTCCCCTTTCTTGAAACTGAGTAACTTTAGATGCTATAACTCACTTGTCCATTTCTAAGAAAGTGGTAGAAATAAATAATATCTATTCTTCCTGACATGAGATCATAGTCTAAAGTGAATGCATATATAGAGTCAGGGGCAGTTGGACCCCTGGGGTGAGTGTGCTTAATGTGCTGGGAGGCAACTGTAGTTGAGAGGAGTTGCCGCGGAAAGGTGAAGCTGGCAGATGGAAGTGGGGTGCCCTGCCTGGCACAGGGAGCGTCCTGGAACCCCTGTACTATGTGGTATTGTGGTGAAGCCAGGACTAGAGTCTGCGTTCCCGCCTCTCACCTTGATCCACCCCATCCAACCATGAATGCAGGTTTGGAAAATGAGTCCAAAGAAATGGGGTGCCTCTTGCTAACGCCTGTGGTAGCTGGTCTGAGACACCCTCTCTACACCTCCTTTAACCCTTTAAGCCCCAGTCCCATCGTTCTGCCCCAGCCTCCCCCACCACATGGAGAAGGTCCTTCATCTTCTTCACCATGAACGCACCACTGCTGTGGATCACGATTGCTCACCCCTGGCTGGGGCTTCCTCCCAGAGATCAGAGCCGCACTTCCCAAAAAGTGACCAGAAATAGACCTTCGGGGAGGGCGGTGTTAAACACAACCAGAATTCTTCACTGCAGTTCCCTCCGGACCCTTCTACAGGCTGCTGGGCTTTGGGAAGAGGAGTGAAGCATGCAGGACTTCCCAAAGTTACGGGTCCATGGAATTCTTTTTGAGGAGCCTCCATCCAGGCCAACTTTCAGAATCCCCTGGACCAGGAAAACTTAGGGAAGAGCCGTGTGATGGTACCAGCACCCTGTTGAGACTTCTAGGCCAGGTGTGAGAGCTGCTCTGGCATCTTTGAGTGACTAAAATACCCGCTCTCAGCCACCACAGATTCCTTTAATTTGTCACTCTCAAAGTTCCGGGGACACCTGCCTGTTGTCACTACTGGTGACAGCCTCAAAGATGGTTTCCTAAAGTCACACTGGCTGGTCAAGCTCACTTGGCCTCCACACACAGTTCCAGCAAACTAACAACCCTCCCGCCAGCACAGCTTCGCTCCCCCATCCCTGTATCAGTGAGGGCAGGACGGGAGGAGGAGGGTCCTCAAGCTGCCGGACGACAGCCTGATTCCCTCTGGCCCGCCCTGAGTTCCTTCTGCCCTTGTGTGGAAGTTGCTGCTTCTATCCCCTGGTTGTGATGTTCTAACTTCTTCTGTGGGATCGCTGGGAAAGTGAGCCTTTGAGCTGCCTGCCGAGGACACTTTCCCACGCGGTCCTTGGCAAGATCTCTCGCTGTGGGCTGGTAACTCTGCTGTGACCGCAGCGTGAAGCTGCCACCCAGAATGAAGCACCCATGGACCGTGGATCTTTTGGCCTGACCGTGAAGGTCCATTGCCCGCAGCTTGAAGGGGATCTTCCTGAGGGCGTGTGATGGTCTATATTCCTGATCCTACATTTCACGTGGAATTGAGTGCAAAGGTTCAGGATCCAAAATAAACGAGACATCAGCCCTGCCTTTGGCATTAACCAACTCATTAAATATAAAATAAACACAAGTAAATGGCTTTTAAATCTCACTGACAGAAAGCTTGGCAACTACTCTGAGATTCTAGGGGTCATTGGAGCCTCTCTCTTCAAACAGAAATCTTCCTCACGCTCCGAGGAGCAGAAGGAGACTCTGGACAAATGAGGAGGGGGTCAGGGTAACCCTTCCTCTTGAGGATGGCCCTGCAAATGCAGAGGCAGACAAGGTCTGCATGAGTGTGGCTCTGAACACAGATTGAGTCTCTGGGAAAGTGGCTGTTACTATGGACAAGGGGTTAGAAATTCAGGTCTAAGGCATTCAGCCTGCCACTGCTTCTAAATATCTAGGACCAGCCACCAAACCAACCTTGAGCTTCCCATCAGCACCTAGCAATTGGCTGCTCTCAGCTGACACTCACGTGGTGTCCTAGCTCCCGTGAGCATTCTGCCCTGGCTTCCCGAGGTCCCATTAGTGATGCTGCTTGCTGAACTCTTATTTTTGCCTCCATCTATCTGTAATGTCGGCATAAAGTGGATTTTCTGGGGAAGGCGATGGACCAAGGTTAATCAATTAATTATTCTGACTCCATTTCCCGCCAAGTGTGCAAAAAACAAATGGCAATCCTTCACCAACCAGAAAGCCCAGACATGTGCACCTGTTGCCTTGTAACTTTACCTCAGCGCTAGGCTAGGTTCCAGTGATTATCAACCCCCTTTATAAAACCAAAGTGAAAAATGCACAGCTTTTGGTAAAACGCATATTTACTCAACAGCCCCTCAAAGACAGGTGTTTGCCTGAGGATGCTGTGTGTGAGCAGGACCGTTTGTAAGAGACCCAGCTCCTGTCTGGTGGCAATATTGGCTCTTACCGATTCTGCCCATTCATGTCAGTCAGACTCAAAGTCTGACTTCGTGCCAAGAAGTAAGATCTGAAACGAATCAAAGTAGCTTCCATGTATTTACAGTTTTGAAACATAGTTTTCGTGACTTAGCTTCCTAATACAGTCAAAGGGCAAAATGACAATGAAAGATACGTGTCATCAGATCTCAGAGCCATATAATTTGATCAGTAGAAAAATTAGATGTTGGTTTTTAAGTGAATTGGCATGTTTTCCTTTTCCTTTGAAAGGTTTTATTCAAAACTGAAAGTGGCTTATTTGAAATCACACAATCACGTTTCTTCTCATCCTGGGAATTTAGAACTTTATCATCCTGATTTTGAGCAGGAGAACCAGTCATGAATTGATGGACCAGTGAGATCCAGGAGGACCCCATGGCAGCCTAGTCATGCTTGTAGGATATTAAATGCCTACAGCAGGAAGCAGAGAGTATCTGGAGGGTACTCCACTCTCTTTTTAAAAAATTTCTAGGATAAAAAACTAAAACCCATCCCCAAGTTTCCATCTTTCCAACAGCCTGGGCTGAACCGTCACTCAGTGCCACTAGGTGGCATTACATCCTTTCAAGACCATTTCTTTTTGCTCTTCTATTAAGACTGGCAACAACATGTTTCTGGACAACATCAAACAGCATCTCAGACAACATCAGACAAGGGAAGCTTCTCCCAGCTAGTGCTACAGTCCACTCTATGTTGGGAAAAGTCTGGGATCACCAGTGGGGTATATCGGATATTTTGTTTCATGGCAAGGAAGATTTTGTCTTGCTCTCCACGTGTTCCACATCAAAGTCTGACAGCAACACTGCCCTCAAGAGCTGATTTCCTACCCTGACATCTCTGCTGTCCTACAGCCCAGAGGCACGACATGCTATTAGGGACCCACCAAATCCTCTTGGACACTGTCCGAGGAGCAACAGAGCCAGATCCAAGATGACCTATGGAAAATGAACATTCTGCATGTTTCCTGAAGGTCAGGCTCTGTGTGCCCTTTCAAAAGCTAGTCTAGGGCTTGAGGAGGAAAGTGAAGTGAGAGGCCAGCCTTATTTGGAGAGCTAGTTAATTTCTATTGCATGCTCCAGGCACATGGTAATAAAAGATTCCAGAACATGCTTCTCACTTCCCCAAGCTTCCTCTGCCTCTTCTCTCCTCTTTCCCTAAGGGGTAGTAATGAGATGATGGAGGTTAGTCCTCTGGGTCAGGGAATGGTGAAGAAGGAGAAAGAATGATTCTACAATCATAGTTAAACAAAAGATTTCTTGAATCATGTCTTGTCATGTAAGTGACTTATTGAAGTCCTATTAAGTTATCAAGACTATTCTTTGCTTCGCACACTGGGACACTGGATGCACTGAGACAAAAGTCCAAAAGATGAAAAACCTGAGATTACAGATCTAAAAAAATGCTAGGGTGTCAGTTTCAAAACACTGGGCTTCAAGTGTCAGCATTTTTGAGAACATTTATTAAAAGGCCTCTGCTATCCCAAGACATAGGATTCTTATTCCTGGATGAGCAGGTACACAGGGTCTCCCACTTGGATTGTCCCTGGGTTTTCCAGAACAAAATACTGTCCAAAGAGAGGTGATTTTCCATACAATTTTTGTTCAGAAGGATCACACAGGCGATAACTGCAACAAGAAAAAGATCATAATGAGTCACAGTCAAACAGAAGCAAGAGCTCAAACAGCATGTGATTGCTTCTCGGTTGATAAGTATCCGCCCCACACAGGGTGGCCAAGTTGCCCAGCTCCAGCGAGCGCCGTTCCCAGCAAGACTAACACAGCAGCGCCTCCTGTGGTTGTGCAGTAAACTGCCCGCCCAGTGCACCAACAACCGTTAAGCACAACCAGTGGCCGTATTCCGACATCTTTTCTCCAGGTAATGTTCTCTGTTTCAGCACTGAAAGATTAGGGACTCAATACGTTTGAACATACTTTATCACTTCCCTTTTCCCTCAGCCTCTCTCCTCCTGGCTTCTCCATGTCCATCATCAGAACAGCCATCTCACCCACCAGTCAGGCTCAGAGCCCTGGCTGGACTCATCTTTACACCTCCCCCCACCCCACTTTCCGTGGCTTATCCACAGTTGCCAAGTCCCGAGGCTCTTCCTGGACCATATCATTTGAGTTTGCTCACTTTTCCTCCCACCATCACAATCGCACTTCAAGCATCCTCAGATGATTGTAATACAAACTTCTTAACCAACCTCTCTTCCTCATTCTCCCCTGTCCACTTTCAACTCACTGTTAACACTACCCTATATTACTTTCTTTTCTTTTAATTGGAGTACAGTGATTTACAATGTTTCAGGTGTACAGCAAAGTGATTCAGTTATATGTATATATATATGTGTATCTACATATTCTTCTTCAGATTCTTTTCCATTATAAGTTATTATAAGACATCGAATATAGTTCCTTATGCTATACAGTAGGTCCTTGATGTTCATCTATTTCATATGTCAACAGTTCGTAATACATTACTTTTTAAATTTTGCTCTGGTCTTATCATTTTTAGGCTCGGAAATTTTCAGTAGCTCCCCAGGACCTGAGGAATAACATTTCAGCTCTTCAGCCTGGTGTGCAAGCCTCTCTACCTGGCCCTAGCCAGCTCTTTCATACCCTCTGCCCCTCCGTGCTCCTCGGCAGCACTCCCTAGGATTCCTCAATGCCTATCACCTTGCTTTGCATATTTCCTGGCTCACTGGTTCCTCTGAGATTCCTGTTGGATTCCCCTCTCCACTGTTCCCCAAGCATTAGACTCCTGCCCTTCTTTCAAGGCCCAACTCAAATGCCACATGTCCCAGGAAGGAAGCCCAGGAGCCCCTAGCCAGGAGTGGCTCCCTCATCCTCAGTTTTCTCTGCCTGCCCCTGGAACACTCACACACCTTGTCCTGTAGCGTCAGGGCACATGGCTCTCTACAAGCTGCAGAGACAGTGGAGAGCAGGAAATGGGACCCCCTCCCTCCCTGGTACTGCTCACACCCAATGCTGGGCCCTGCTGTCACCAGTGACCCACAATCGTTTGTTGAACAGATGAACCTGTGGGTGGGTAACAACCTCTGTCAGAAGCAGTATGAATACCTTTGTTGGGCAGAAAGTGCCAGGAGCCCCAAGAAGAGTGTACACGGAACGTGTGCGAGTAACGTGGCAGGATTCCCCGCCTCCACTGAGAGAATACTTTCCTCCAGTTTCTCATTTAAGCTAACTCCAATTTTATATCACTTTAATATTTAAAACATTTTTACAGAAAGCATTCATTTCATTCTACTGCACTTTTGGGAAAAAATAGTTGCAACGACTCAGTCCTGCTTTTGTTCATCAAATCAGAAGTGGTTAAGGAGCAAACAGAGAAGGTCAAATCTAGAGCCTTGTTCTGGAGACACCCAGCTCCCCACCCCCTGGATGCAGACACTATGTCTGCTTTGTTTCTTGCTGTCTGCCCACAGCCTGGTACAGCACCCGGTATGCTGCAGCCCACTCCAAATAAGGTTGGTTAAGAAAATAAATAAATCAACAAGTGGGTGAGAACCATAAGCCAGCCTGCCCTGCCCTGCCTCACCGAGAACATTCCCTGGCTCTGTACTCAGGTCTCAGCCATGACCTTGGACCCTGGGAACCCAGGCACCCCTCTTAGCCCGCCTCTCCTCTGCCAGCACGTGGTACCAAGAACACCTGGGGTTCTGGGTCTGTTGGAGAGTGACCTCTTCAGGATAGGGGCAGATCACGACTTCGATGGCTTGGGGTTTCTCCCGTTTGCTCCTGGGGAGGCTCTGATTATCTCAGGGAGGGAATTAAGGGTCAGAGTTCTGAGCATCATACACTTACAGTTTGTAAAGAACATCGTACATATTCTCTTAGTCCTTATAACAAGCCTATGTGGGAATGTGTATCATCCCCACCTGATGGGGGTGCTGGGAGGGGAGTGTCTCAGAGGAGTAACCCACTTGCCCAAGATCACAGACCTAAGCGGTCAGGCTGGGGCCAGAACGGAAGTCTGGTTCACTCCATAGTCAGGACTTTCCCCCCAGGGTTTGACGCCTGGCCATCTTTCTACCTCCTGAGTACATGCCCAGGCCTGAGAAGAACTGATGGGGGTTAATACTTATTCTTCTACATAAACGTTTAGCCACCCGCGGGTACACTGCCCCTTCCATCAACCACTCACTCAGACATTCACTCCCTTACCAGGTCACTTAGGAGAGGAGGGCCCACGGGAGCTGCCATCCCTCCCAGCCAAGCCCCTTAAACTGCTGGGGTTGGCCCCAGGAGGTGGTTTGTGCAAGTGCAGGTTGGATCACCTGGTTTGCAGGCGGCCGTCTATTTCTCTGCCCAGGAATAGAAATGGGATGCGCTACGGGAGTGGAAGAGTGGCTCCGGGCTGGCCCAGCCCGCCGGGGCCTCCCTACAGCCGAGGGGAGCGGTGGCCGGCTTGTCCGCCAGCCTCCCCAGCTCCTGTCCCCACTCTGTTCCTGCTGACAACCGTCCCAGCAGGGCTGAGGAAGGACTCGGTAAATGAGATCATCAGCGACCCCTGGTGGGGCTCAGGCCGCATTGCCGGCAGTCTGTGAATTCAAGTGCGCACCAAGCTTGGTTCAAGAGACGGAAAACACAGCATCATCTCATACGTGGATCTTTCGTGATTTTTTCCCATATATATTTTGTCATTGTTGGGATTAATAAATTACCAACTCATTTTAAAGCGCCTCTCTCAGTGCACTTTCTGTTTCAATAAGCACGAAAGCATGCCATGCCTCTAAAGGGCAGGACACCGCAGGCATTTGGTTCCACATACACGGAGGTCTCCATACTCAGAAACTGTTGCCTATAAAGTGCTGTGCACCAGTGAGGGCTGCTTGGCTTACTCATTTACTGGTCGAGGCCCAGAACTTACTTGCAGGCAGGGTCCCTGGTCACTGTTGGGTCCCACTGTGGGGCACAGGTCACTTCTGAGATCTCCCAATCTCTATCTCTACGGCCAGGTCAGGAACCAAGCAGCCCTGCGAAGGCACCGCGGAGAGGAGGAGCCAAAGGCTGGGCAGGTTTGCGCTGGGCTGCTTTTAATGAAGCCTCCGAAAATGGAAAGAAGTGTCTCCAAGGTTTTCCTTCTCTCAGAAGGTGTCAGGTTGATAAACTGAGACTACTAATAGCCAGAGCCTACACGGTCATTGTGTGTTTTTATCAGCTATTTAAACATCGGGGTGGGGAGGGTATAGCTCAGTGGTAGAGTGCATGCTTAGCACTCAGGAGGTCCTGGGTTCCATTCCCAGTAACTCCATTAAAAAATAAACCTAATTACCTAATATATAAACCTGATTACTCCACCCCTAAAACAACAAACAAAAAAGAATTGCTAAATAAAAAGAAAGAAAGAAAATCATATTTATTGCTTTATTCTGATCAACTGGGAGAGTGAACCAGGAGACGTATTATTTGCTCAGTTAAATAAAGAAATGGAAGCATCAAGAAACTGACTTGCCAGTGTCATTACTGGGGGGTGACAGAGCCAGATGGGGTGGGGGGTGACTGTATCACTCCCACTAAGTCCGTCTGTCTTTAGCTCAGCCCAGCACAGCCTGACACAAGCAGATCGTGGCAAATGTCCTTATTGTCCAAGTATTCCTGTATTTAACAACATTTTTGCATCTGCAGAACAAATGAGATTTTTTTCTTTCCCTTGAAAGCTACAATGATAGACCCCCATCACTCCTGTGGGGCTCCGTGGAAGTCACTCTCCCCTAAGAAAAGAGTAATCCACTCTCCAGATTTTCCTGCCAGCAGACCAACCTCAACCAAGCTGCCCACCGCCGTGAGTATTTCAGACAAAGGCTCCCCTGGACCTATGGCCCACAGACATTCAGCAGGGCAGGGATGTACTTCTTCTCTCTCCTTGCTTGGCCACCCTGATTCTGCCTGTGAGTGACAGATCACCGTAGGTGAGGCCAGCAGAGAGGTCGCCCGCTGAAAACTGGCATTCCCGTAGCAGCACAGCCCTGGAGCGCCACAAGGACCCAGGAAGAGGGAAGGCAGTGCGGCTCCCAGCGTCCTGCAGGAGAGCCGAGGGGATGCTCTGGACACCACTTTGCTTCGCTTCCATGATTTATGTCAGGCCTTCCTCTTCCCAATTTATGTCAGGCCTTCCTCTTCCTGATTTATGGTCATTATGTCCCAGGAAGAATATAAATTACTGTATCTATGGCAATTTAAATCTCAGTAAGACACAGGAGAAGACACCTAGGCTGGCTGGCCTGTCTCCTGGGGTATTAGGAGCAATTAGGGTGGGATGTCTGGGCTACAGAAAGCCTGCAGGAGATCAGGAGAGCTGTGCTGGCTCCCGGTGACCCCACTAGCCTGCCCTCACTCTTCGCTGGGGTCAATTATCCTCCTTCTATAAACATGAGCTCCCACTTGGGGGGGGGAGCAGTAAGCACTGAAGATTCCGAGGTCCAGCCCAAACACAGGCACTTTCTAAATCCAGAGGGAAGGGTGCCAGACACCAAACAATGTGTTGGGAGGAGAGAGAGAAAACAAGATGTATAAAAAAGGATGCCAGTCAATTCCCCAAATCACGTGGCTGGTCTGCACACAGAATCATCCAGGCCTGGCCCAACCCACCAACTTCATAGCGAAGAAGACCCAAGGTCTGAGCCGGAGGGGGACCTGCTGATCATGAAGGTCATATGCAGCAGAGCCAGGGTTCCTGACGCCCACAGCGGGCAGCTTTCCCCAGCCCACCCTGCCTTCCTCCCCCAGGTGGCTCATCTGCAGCCACAGGAAAGTGGGAAGACCAATCGCCAGCTTGTTCTGACCACAAGTGAATGAGCATTTGGAGGAATAGCTAGTCTATCATTGCCACGTCTCTAAACCACTCCCCTCACAAGCGTCCCAGCACATCTAGTAACTCTTCCTCAACCTTTTACGATGACCATCCTCAAACAGGCAAAGAAGTTCAAATAATTTTACAGAGAACATCCATTGACCAAGCATTTGGACCCTATACATAACATGTGACTCTCTTTCCTGTATCACATATTTATCCATCCATCAATCCATTGTAATTTTTTTTACAATTCCAAGTAAGTTGCAGACTTGAGTAAACTTCATCTCCAAACAGTTCAGCTGGCATATCATTCCCCAGGGTTAAAATTTCTTTACCTTTTAGGGGGGATAAAATTTACACGGAGTAAAATGTACAAATCTTTGGTGCTCCATTGTTTTAACTTTTTACAGAACAGTTAATTAATGTCATTTTGAGCTTTGAAAAATATACAATATCCCTCAAAATGATGAAATTTGCCTCAGGCTAGTCTGTAGCCCCCTCTTGGAATGTTCCTGCAAATCCACACCCACTGGTGGGGACCCAGATGGAAAGTAGCCATTTGCTCTTCACGTCAAGAATTCCTCTCTGTACCTCCCCTCCCAACCTCCCGCCAGTCTACCTTGTCTGTGACCCCACCCCTAACGTCACTCTCTGCCATGTGGCCTGGCCCGGTGAATGCCAGCTGCCTACCTTCGGTAGCCTGGCCCTGATGCAGGATGCTGGTCTCCATGGACCACAGGTGCTGGCCTCATGCCTCGGGGCAATGTGCTGTCTGGGGCAGAGTGCTCTGCCCCAGGGCTTCAGCTTGCACAGGGAGGGGGCCAGACAGTAGCTTCTAGGACAGCAGGATTGGCAGAGAGGGGTTGGTGCTGACCAAAGGAGTCTAGACTGTCGGTTCAAAGAGGGCCATGAGCTTGGTGAGAGATGGAAGGAAGCAGACTCCCATCCTAGGGGAGGGAGTCTGATCACACAAGCCAAGCATAACCTCCTCTCCATGTGCTCTTTTGTGATGGCTTTGATCCCAGATGGCCAAATTTCCACTGCGTTCCTTCCCCAAGTCTTCCAGGGTTTGCCCAAAGCAGAGTCACCATCCTCCCCACTATCCCTCTCTACAAGTGGCACCCAAGGACACATGTCAGGGTCAAAGCCCAGGGTCTTGGGTCTGCAGAGATGACACCTGACACTCCACCTGTCATCCTGCATTCAACACCAAAGGGACCAGCAAAGACAAGCATCACTAGATCATGTTCAGGGTTTCAACAATATCCCGGCTCCAGATTTGGCAGATAACATAGAAGTGCGTGGGTCCTGAGTTACTGCTTTAGCAGTAGTAATGCAGGTTGATTATAGAAAGTTTAGAGACTACATATCAGAAGGTATATTTCCCCCATAATTCCATTACCAAGGGAGAACCTCCATTAACGTTTTGGTTTACAGCCTTACAGCCTTTTAGCCACTCAGGCATATTTATGCATTTTTAAAAGTAAAACCAAGTAAATAAAGACCGAAAAAGTCAATACTATATATGCTATCTTGAAATCAGCTTTTTAGAATTAATGTTATCATAAATATCGTTCTAAGCAATTTAAACTTATTGCCTGTCATTGTCTTTCATTAAAAAAAAAATTTGATGAAATTTTTAAGTAAACATAAAAGTAAAAATAAAAAAATAGTGCAATGAATCCCCATCTATCACCCAAGATCTATTTATCAAGATTTTGACATATTTTTCCGTGGGTCCTTTTGCTAAAATAATATACAGTACATCCCCGGATGTCACATCACTTCACTCCTATACATTTCAACATGCTTCTCCAAAATATATGGGCATTTCTTATGTCATCACAATGCCCTTATCATACCTAAGGAATTTGTGATACCACTCAGCCCATAATAAAGTTTGCCAAAATATCTAAACCATGTGTTGTTGTTGTTGTTAATTGGCGTGTTCAGACCATGAATTCTAAGTGAAAAATAAAATTAGTTGTAAAAGCAGGCATTCTGGGAACCAAAACACCCAGGAATGTTTCCCAAATTACCCAGTCACTAGGACTCCCTTCCCCTACAAGCATATATAAGCGTGACGTTCTCTCTGCTTCCTCTGAGATATTAAATCGCCTAGTCCTACCTCTTCAGGGTCTCCAGCGGCTCCTTCCTGCTCATGATGCCCGTGTCCGGATCCACTGTGGTTAAAATGCACCTGGACACACACACACACACACACAGGGCATCATACACAGGACAAAACAGACGCTCCCCTCCCGCCCGCTCCCGGGCAGCTGCGCATGCGCCTCACCTGGAGCAAGCCATCACCCTTTTCAGTTCCACGTCGCCGATGAGCAGCTCATCCCACGAATCCTGGGGACGAAGGACCCAGTTCACGTGAGCACCTCCGAGCCGTGGCCCTGACCCACCTATGACCTGACAGCTAATGAAGTCACTTTCATCAAAGATGGCGGACGTCGCGTCCGTTCCGAGAAGCCACACGCCTCCCTGTTTCCCTCCCTCTGCCTTGAAAGTCAGTTCACTCCCATGAAATGAAATGCTCCGTCTGCTCTTACTTGTAAAACTGGGTTGGAAACTCATCTCCTTCAGGAAGCCTCTGCTTGACTGGCGGAGGTGAGGAAGGCAAGGGCGGGGACTGCCGGAAGAGGTGGGTGAAAGCGAGGAGGGGGTACGGGAGGAGGGTTACTCTGGACACTAGGTTGTGTCAGAGCCCTTAGTGCACACCTGCATTGCCTCTGTTATCTCCTGTCTCCCCCTGCCGGATATGAACACAAGCAGCGCAGGTCAGGTAGCGTTACTTCTCTCTGCATCTCTCCTGGGGTGGAATCACAAAGCACAACTGCCCCCGAAATTCTCAGGCATTTGTCTACTGCCTGTGTCATATCGGTGCCAAATTTTCGGGGCAAATCAAATCAATCGACTGTGCCCCTCAAATCCAGCAGGGGAGAGAGAACAATACACACATGAAAAGTGAATGGTCAATATTCTTTTTTTTTTTTTTTTTTTTTTTTAATTCCAGGAAAACTGAGAAAAAGCATTATAAGACAGCACCACCCCGTGTGCCGGTTTAACCGTGCAGGCAAGAATCATGCTGGTGGTTTAGAGGAAGACATTGTCAGGCTGCTCTGGTCAGGGGAGGTTTCATGGAAAAGGTGAGATCTGAACTGAGTCTTCTAGGGTGGAGATTCTGAGAGGCACAAAAGAAGGGTGATGAGGACTCCGGGAAATAATGAGGAAGCACATCTGACTGTAGTCCTGACCTTCTCACGCTCAGAGAGAAAAGCAGGCTGCCTGCAGCCCGAAGACAGGAATCCAAGAGTTAAAAGCAACCTGCCCAGTCCTTTGATGATCACAAGCCAGAGACAGAGTTCCAGACCCAAAGTTTTAACTCTGATAGTATTATTCTTGATATGTGTATTGCGGACTGGTTTTGTTGGTTGGTTTTGGGGATTTCTTTTTTTTTTTTTAACTGCATGTTTCTCCAGTCTAAAAAGCTGAGCACCTCGGATTAGAGCAACCCAGCCTGTTTTGTGTACATTTCTCCACTAGGAAGCACCGTGCTTACAAAACAAAAACAAAAACAAAAACAAAAACATAAAAGATTCAAAGGGAAAGAAATGAGGGTTCTGACTAGGAAGTTAATTTATTATAAATTAAAGAAATACTTACAGAGCCCCTTTTATGTGCAATAAAACCTGTTGGGAATTGATTCACAGAAAAATAAGTTTAAAATTCCAGCATCAGAAAAGTATCTATTTGGCAAACCAGAGGAAAAGGAGAAAAGTATTACATGTTGAGTGCACACTGTGAGCCCAGCACCATGTTAAATACTGAGCCCATGAAAGTCTTCCTACAGAGCACATTACCTCCAGGTGATAAAAAAATTGAAACAGGAAAAGCCGGGTATGCAGAGGCACAGGCACAGCACAGAGTGGCTTTGGAGAAGAGAGGGAGCTCTTCCGGGTCTGGCGATGAGAGCAGACTTCTAGGATAGGTGGCTTTTCATCTGGGCTTTTAAAGAAGTTCCAGGGGTTTCTAAGTGGGGAAGGGGTGAGACTTGGGATGACCGGGAGATAGGAGAATACATGTTAGATTCTCAGTCCAGTTTGCAGCTTTGGAGCTTTTACTGGAAGGGCACACTGTAACAAGATTATGGAGGGACCAGAATGGTAGAGTGGGTAGTTTGGGACTTTTGAGAACTGGAGAGCCATGGAAGGCTTTTGAGCAAGGAAGTAACATTGACTGTCACAAACTTTTAAGGTAGAAGAGGTCACTCCGGTGCTCTGGGAGGATGGCTGTGGCAACATCCAGGACCACTCAGTGGCCCAGACTTGAGATAATAAAGGTGATCTAGTTGATGGCTGAGAACAGAAAGGGAGCAGATGTGGTTGGGGATGGGAGAAACATGGGAGAGGAAAGAGTCAGGGGTGGCTTGTAAGCTCTAAGCCAGGGTGATAGAAGGAATATGGTGCCCAGGACAGAAGCTATGAAGTCAAGAGAAGGAGATGTAGGGCATGGGGTGTGGAGTATCTAAGTACAAGTTTGCTAAGTCAACAGAACGGGTGGAAATGCCCAGCAGATAGTCAGAAATGTGAGCCCAGCTCTCCAGGGGGAGTCCACGGTTGGACACCTGGGAAGGACCTACAGGAGGTGACAGATGGCGCAGCTGCGGGACAGGGCACCATCAGCGAGGGAAGGTAGGGAGAGAGACGGTCAAGGCCAGAAGTTTTGGAAGCCCCTACCTGAGTGAGGAGTACAAAGGCAAACAGTAAAGGAGCAAAGGCAGTGCAGCCAGGGAGAGAAAGTTCCAGAAGTAGTACCGATAGGTCCAAGGGGCAGGGCGATGACAGGAAAAGGTCTCTGAATGAGGCAGGGCAAGGGAGGAGGGCAGCAAGGTTTCCCCAATGTGGCCCTGCGTGGGGGTTTTGAGAAGTGAGGAAGAGGAGTGGGGATGATGGGTGTGAAGGGACTCGGGGAAGGACCACAACCATGAGAGGCAGGTTCTGAGATGAGGAGGGGGTTCGCTTTCTAGAAGCCTCTGTGCAGGTCCTCAGCTTCTGGGATGGTCTGTTCTGCCCACTGCACCTGGCACACCTGCCTCCCACATGACCGGAGCACACCCTGAATCTGCTCCATGGCTCACATAGATCATGTATTCTGTGCTGAGAGAACTTGGCTCAAAAACTAACCTGCCTCCTTGGAATCTCCTTAGAAGTCTCAGACCCTGCAATGCCCCCGGACCCCTGTGTCTCTGCCCCATCTAAATTTGTATCCTCTGCACAAAAGTCTGTACTGATCAGGTGCTCAAGAAATTGAAAAACTGAATTGTGGTGGAATATAGGACCAAGAAGTAATGCATCCTTTGGTATAATCTAATCCAACATCAAAGACTCTCATACCTTAAAAAAAAAAAAAAAAAAAGGTAAACCCGAGAAAAAGGGCAAGAAGGCATAGCGTTTACCTCTGCATAGACACCACACCCTGAAATTAGGATATTGGGCCTGAAGTTAGTGGCTTTAACTTTCTTCTCTAGCCGGGAGTTGAGATCCGCCAAGGATGCCTCAGAAAGAATCAAGAATGGGCAGGCATCCGCGTACACGATCTGATGGGAAAACATGAACTGTTACAACATGCCGTGGACAAAGTTGTGTCTCAGAGGTCACTGGGGTCTAGTTCCTGCAACCGTCCTCCCCCCCACTCCACCTCCCACCACAATCTAAGTATTTCTCTAGTTCTTTTTATAGAAAAAGTGACTATAGTGATTCAGAAGCCTTCAGTAGCCTTGCACATAACAGGAATTACATGATGGAGAGAAGAGAATGTGGCCTCAGAATCCCAGAGCTGCCCCTTTCTCATCCTCCAAATTCTCCCATGCTTAATAAGGTGGATGGGTTTGATGACTGGGTTACATGTGCTACAGAATACTCACTGATTCCATGGATGTTAATTTTTTATGCAAACCAATGTTCACCATGGCCACAGTAATGATATTACATAGCACTCTATGTGATACTTTCATGGTGAATTCTTACAACCTTAATCTTTGAAGGGCCAGTCTTGTCATTTTAAATCTCCATGGATCTCCATACCCACGCCTGTTTGCCCACCTGTGATCTGACACACAGTTGCCGTCGCAGTATTAAAGGGCTAGACTCCGCATGCAGTTACAGATGGAGTAGGAGATGTACTGGCCTAGAGCAGTTTTGAAGCCTTACTCGCACCAGGAGGCTTACATAAATCGGAAGGAAGATGCTCCTGGGAAAAAAGTGCAAGAGTCCCCAGATCAAGAAACACAGAGGGTGCTCCCAAGGGAAGGGCTCTATTTTTTGCCTTTTGCTTGCAACAAAAGCAATGGCAAAGTGACAGAACTGAGCTCAGCAGACACAATGCCCTGATCTCTGCTCCCAAGGAAGCTGGCCTTCTATAGGATGCACCAAAGGCCAAAGCCAAGGGGTGCTGGTCTGACCTGATCGGTGGGCAGGAACACGTCCTCTATTTGGTAAGAATTTCTTGGTCGCATGTGGGGCTCGAAGTGCACCAGGCGGTAGGGCTGCGTCTTCAGGAAGCTTGTGATCCACTGGGCTGCGGCCTCGCCACAGTCCCTGCCCTCGATCTCCAGGCCATGCACTCTGCCAGGGGGTGACAGGAGCAAAGAACAGACATGGCTTTGAAAATCTGGACACCCTACGTATCCTTTGCTTATCAGAAAGGCTGCACCAGGCTCTGATGCCGCTGGAATTCCTTTGTTATCAAAAGACATCATTTTAGCCTGGCCCTGCCTCCGGGCCACTGTGGAAGCCCAAATGAAGACACGGTTTCAAGCCTTGTTTTCCCCATTTTTTTTTAATTGAAATATAGTTGCTTTACAATATTATGTTAATTTCAGGTGTACAGCATAGTGATTCAGTATTCTTGCAGATTATACTCCATTATAAGGCATGACAAGATACTGGGTACCTTGTATACTACAAGTTGTACACTGTACTATACAACGTGCATATTACAAGTTATTACAAGATACTGTATATGCTATGCAGTATATTCTTAGTGCTTATCTATTTTATAAAACAGACTGATATATAACTGTACCTCCCTGCCTGGAAGGAATACAGGCAGGATAAAATGAGATCATGTATTTGAAAAGTTAGTGAGTTCTCCAGAAGAAACCTAACATATTAGGATAAAGTAAAATTATAATTACTGTAAAATCTGGTTCAACCAGAAATCTTTATTAACAGAGCTGGGTCTACTTTGCCAGTATATTAATAATAAAACCAGTGCAGCAATGTACGTGAAAATATACTGTAATATCTAAAACTTATAAATAATAATTGATTGCTGGGACTAACTCTGTCCGATTTGAAGCCTCCTCCTCCCTGATATACACTGGGCAGAACTGTTTGGGAATTACATGTATTTCAAAGACGAAAACAAGAAACACTTAGTATTGGCCAGTGTTTCCCACATGTAAGACCACTACCACTGTGGGTATTCGAGATTACTGTAGGTGGTGCCTGGGTGTACCAGGAAATAATGGTGAATTATATGGAAAGAAAGTGATTCTTTTCAGCTTAGTGTTAACTGTCTTTAACTTCTAGCAATACCTGATAATAACCTCTTTTTTTTAAAAAAAAGAAAAGAACAGACCTCAGGTACAGAGACCTCTTTAGGCAATAGCTTCTAGCTGGAATTAGGTAACATTTTATTTGTAGTATATTTATTTCAGTTACCTTCTAGTCCCACCAAATTATATAGGTAACCATACAAGATTTCCTTTGAAAATAAACATATTCAAGGTTTTTTAAAAGTTGAATGAATTTAAAGAAAAACATTAAGTAAATAAGAGTAGAGGTGGTTTATAATTCGACCCACATCATAGTCATGTTATGCAAATGTCTGAAGTTTGGGAAAGAGGAGAGTCAAGGAGATCTGCTTGGATGAGCATCTTGTTTCCACAAATGACTAGCTCAGTGACCTAGGAGTTACTTTTTTTTCCTATGCCTCAGTTTCCTCATCTATATAATGGGGATAAAATCACAACCCTCTTGTAAGGATTAGGGATAATCTATACGAAGTCCCAAAAACAATTCTTCGGTTTTATATCTGCTCAGTAGATACCAGTAATTACTCTTTTTTTCAGTTATTTCAAGTTATCTTTGTATAGTTACTCCATAAATCAAATATGTAATTAAACAAAAACACCTATTCTTTAATAGTAAGTATTTTATATTATAAAATATATTAATGATTTTTTATATTTTTATAAAAATATATACTTAATATATTTCCATATAATTTTCCCAGCTTTATTTCATATAATTGACATACAACATTGTGTAAGTTTAAGGCATACAACGTGCTGATTTGACACCCTTATAGATTGCTAACTGTCTACCACAGTACTGTTAGTTAACACCCCATTCACCTCATATAATTAACATTTCTTTTCTGTGGTGACATTTAAGGTATACTCTCTCAGCAACTTTCTTTTTCCTTCCAGTTTCATTGCAATGTAACTGATATACAGCACTGTATAAGCTTAAAGTATAAAGCATAATGACTTGACTTACATCATCAAATGATTAGCACAGTAAGTTTAGTGAACATCCATCATCTCCTATAGACACAAAACAGAGGAAAAATATATTTTTCCTAAAAAATATATATTTTTTTTCCTGATGATGACTGTCAATTATGTAATATAGTATTGTTAACTATAATAACCATGCTGGACATTAGGTGCCCAGAATTTATTCATCTTTTAACCAGAAGTTTGTTTTCTTTGACAAACATCTCTCCATTTCCTCAGCCTCCAGGACTGGAAACCACTGTTCTATTCTCCGTTTCTATGAGTTCAGCAGTTTTAGAACATATAAGTGATCTCATACAGAATTTCTTTCTCTGTCTGACTTACTTCACTTAGCGTAACACCCTCAAGGTCCTCTTTGCTTTTGCAAATGGTAGGATTTTCTTTTTGCTTTTTTCTCATAGCTAAATATTTCATTGTTTTATATATATATATATCTTTATTCATCCATAGGTCAGCACTCAGGTTGTCAGTTATTGTGAATAATGCTGCAATGAACATGGGAGTGTAGATATCCCTTTGAGATCCTGATTTCATTTCCTTTGAATATACACCCAGAAGTGGGATTGCTGGATCGTATGGTAGTTCTATTTTTAACTTTTTTGACAACCCTCCATACTGTTTTCCACAGTGTCTGCAGTATGGAGTTTCCTCAAAAAAGCTAAAAATAGAATTACCACTTGAATTTTGACAGAGATTGCATTGAATCTGTAGATCGCTTTGGGTAGTATAGACATTTTAACAATGTTAATTCTTCTAATCCAAGAGCACAATTTATGTCTTTGGTATAGGTTAGTGGAAGATTATTATGATTCTTTGGTGATACCGTTTTATTGATTTTTCACGCTTCTTGGAGTTTTGTGGTGCTGGCTTTGCATTTGAAGTAGCAGTCACCTCCTCCAGCCTTTACCAGCTGCCCTCCGGAAAGAAATATCTTGTATCAGCCCTGCTATGGATTCTGAGGCTTTATCAAGCCTTCTACGGATACACCTACTCCATGGTTCTTGTTCTCTTATTGCAGAATTCTTAAGCTTGTACGCCTTCTTTCAGTCCTGCAACCCATCAGGCCAAGCACTGTCAATCTCCCTTTTTTTCCTTCAAAATTAACACAAAAGCTCAAGTCTGTGCTCCTTCCTTGGCCTGCAGATTCAGGCTTATCTTACTGCATGTGCTCACTAGCTGTCTGCCAAAGCTTTCCATCAGGAGGGCACACTGGGAGCCAGCCGGGGAGAGGGGGGTGTTATGGGTGAGTTGTGCTGAGAGCTGGGGGTACCTGTGGGGCCAGTTGGGGGTGTCAACTGAAAAAAGACTCACAACATGAGAGCTGTGAGTTCAGTTTTATTTGGGGCCTTGCTGAGGGACTGTAGCCCAGGAGACAGCCTCTCAGATAGCTCTGAGGAACTGCTCAGAAGAGGGGAGACAGGCAAGATCAGTATGGATATGATTTTGGTGAAGGGGGGTATGTGCAATCAAGAACACATCTTAGAAAGTTGCTGCTAGTCATGAGGAGCAGGTGTCTCTGTTAATGATTTTACTGCTTTTCTAGGTATGAGAAGATGCAAGAAATTGGGTTCATAAAATTTTTTCCTGAAAGTACAGATACATAAAAGCCTGTTCTGCCAGTTTTTCGCAGAGCACAGAGGGCCTCATTCCTGATCTCCGCCCTGAACTCCTTTCAGGGTGTGTTGAAGGTCAGTGACTACAGTGGCTAGTGACCTTGTTCTTGTGGAACCCGATGGGGGGGCGACATTTTTTTGTTGTCAGTGGAATCCACTGGTGACGTGATCCCAGCAACTCAAGGGCAGGCGTCTTGATGGAGTCCGCAGTGCAGTTAGCAGGGTCCGCATCCCTTTAATGCTCTCTGAGAGTGCTGTCTGCTGCTTTCCCAGCCTCTCCCCACCCCTCCATCATGCAGCTCATGACTCAGTCCTCTGGATGCGGTGAGAGAGAAATAATGTCCCACACAGCTGAAGAAGCCGGATGTTCACTTACACACTCTCTGCTTCCTCTGTGGAAGAAATCATTGGCAGCGGTATCTCGCTTGGCCCTAAGCTGTGCTGCCTTCGGGGAGGGATGACGGGGGTGGATAAATCAAACTGTTTTTCTTTCCCTCTCCATTGCATTCAAACTTGTTTTTGGGTTTTTTGTTGTTGTTGGGTCTTTTGTTTTTGTTTTTGTTTTTTTTTTTTTTTCTCTAACCGAGTGCTGGAACTTCTGTGCTAGAAACCTGGATTACCACAAAGGCTCTCTTGTCCGTGGGTGATTGTCTAAGATAGTGTTTTGCAGGGGCCCCCAGACTGCAGCCCAGAGGGTCTGGAGCCAGTTCACAGGCCACTGCTGGGCCCAGGGCTGGGACCGAGGTCTGTATGCCTATTAGCCAATGCACAGGTAGGCGAGACTCCTCCCAGGTCCCTTGGGTCTGGTGCTGGGTCCCACAGCTCCCACGAAGGCACTTTTGTCCAGGGACGGATGCCAAATTGTTGCTGAGGGGAAGGACACAAACCAGGGGCATCTTATTCTTCCATGATGCTGATGTCAGTCCTATTTAATTTAATTGCTCTTTATATTAAATAAGAAGTTATTATTTCTCCTGGGTTTGAGCAGCCTCAGCTGTGTCTCTGGGCCCAGCATTCCATTAACACACTGTCCCCAAAATCCAAGCAAACAAAAAATCCAAATGTTCCTAAAACCTTTGACAAAGATGATATAGGTACAGTTTGAGACTGTTTGCCTGAAAAACCCACAAAAAAGTCCTACTTCTCTGTTTCCCATTAGTAGCTGGCACGGCTTGTGAGAAAATCAAGTAACAACCTCAGCTGTAGAACAAAAGTACTGACTATGATCATGATCTTTTGAAGGTGACCCTGGGGTCCCCCAAACTCACCAGAAGTCTTTAGGAACCTGCGGGCTGAAGTTACAGGTCCTTCCCAAGAGAATGACCTGGGTTGTTAAAGGACACCTGAGTCCAAAGGGGCCTTGGTATCTTTACCCTAAGGGTCTGCAAACTACTCTGGCATGTCTAAGCCTTCTTATTTTGCAATTTCCAAACATGCTCTTGTGTAGTCTTTTGGGCATGGACCAAAAGCCTGTGTGAGACCATGAAAAAACTTTCCACATAATTTCAAGGGAACAAATTATTAAATGAAAAAAAAAATTTAACCACAAGAAAGTATGGGTAAATATCTAACCATGGCAGACAAACAGGAACCAGGATTTGGAGAAATATGAAATACAAATTGCAACAGGCATATTCAAAAGGAGGGATAAACTGGGACTTTGGGATGGGGAGATACAAACTATTATGTATAGAATAGATAAACAACAAGGTCCTACTGTATAGCACAGGGAACTATATTCAATGGCTTATAGTAACCTGTAGTGAAAAAGAATATGAAAAAGAAGATAGATATATATATATACACACACATATATATATATATAATAACTGAATCACTATGATACACCAGAAACGAACACAACATTGTAAATTAAATACACTTCAGTAAAAAAGGGAAAATAAATAAATAAAGTATGTCCAAAGGGAGAAAAAAAAGTTTTGCCTCAGACAATCAAAAATACAAATTAAATCAATAAGAAATTACCTTTTCCCCCACAAAATTGACAAAATGTTTTTGAACACAGTGGTCAGAATGCAATAAGACAGCCATGCTTATAAACTGCTGGTGGGTATACAGCTGGAATAACCATTCTACAAAATGATTTAGTAGCGTACATCAAAAGTCTATGGGCCCCAAACTCTTGTTACTAGCAAAACCACTGCTCAAGTCTTTTCCCTAAGGAAATAATACGACGTATGAATAAAGATTCATGCCAAGTTATTCATCACATTCTTCTTCATACCTGGAAAAACTGAAATCAATCCAAATGTTTAATCATGGGGATGTGTTAAAATGCATTAGGGACACCCATGGAATGAAATACAATGCCAACACAAAAATGCTATTTTTTGAAGATTTTTTTTTAGCAATCTGAAAAAAAACGCAATATATCCACCTAAGTATATAAACAGTACTGAAGACTCTGTTTTCCTGCACTGTTCCAATTTGGTTTTGAAAGTATTAGCCATCGAGACTGGAAGAAAATATGTCAAAATATGAATTAGAACTATCACAGATGGTTTTTGTTGTCTTCCTATTTTTCAATATTTTCCATTTTCTTAACAATGAATATGTATTACTTTTACAATCAAAAAACCACCAAATTAAAATAAAAACATATCACTATGTTTAAAACTCTGATATTATAGAAATTATATTGGTTTTTGCATTTTATGAACTTTTGGGGGTATTTAGACATCTTTCAGCTAAACTCTATTTTTTGATGTGATGTTATTTTCTTCGTGGACTAATTTAGCATTTGCGTTGCATTTTAATTCAAAATGTGACAACTGTGACCAGAGTATAATTAGACTGTATTTTAATTTTCCCAGAATAAGATAAAAGATCATTTCTAGACATGACTTCTTAAAAGCAGAGCTAGTTTTCCTGTAATAATTGCTCCCTTGCTGTCCTTCTGATGTTGGGGAAACAGCCTCTGTTCAGAGCAGCCTCCTGGCTGAATCTCCACCCCTATTATGATGCGGACCCCTGGGTATCTGCAGGTCAGGTCATTCGTCCAGTTGTAGGTGTTCTTTTCTATTTTGGAACTTCCTTTCATTAGAACTAAATACCATAGGTCACATAGCCATTTGTGACTCCTCCCATGACTCAGATTTAGAAGGTTCTCGGTCTTTCCAAGCAACATAGAGATAATTCCAAGGTGACAGATATATCGATGTAACCTCACTTCTGCCAGGACCGTCTCCCCACTTCCTCCCACCCCATCTGTGTCCTTTCTCCTTTGGTTATTTTTCTCTGGTTGTCAATGCTGTAATATGCTTTTGTTCCTATAGTTTTCTGCATCAGACTTTTATGTTTCTCAGCCCAACATCAATACACATTTCTGAAGCTGCTTCCTTTCCTATCTTCTTTTCTTTTCTTTTTTTAAATTTTTAATTAGTGTAGGTACTGGGGATTGAACCCAGGACCTCTTGCATGCTAAGCATGTGCTCTACGACTGAGCTATTTCCCTCTGCCATTCCCACCTTTTATTTTTTATTTATTTTTGGCTTCAATGTTTAGGATGTTTCCCTTTTTTAAATTAATTTATTTTTTAATTGAAGTATGGTCAGTTACAATGTGTCAATTTCTGCTATACAGCATAATGTCCCAGTCATACATATATATATACATATATCCATTTTCATATTCTTTTTCATTAAAGGTTATTACAAGATATCAAATATAGTTCCTCCCTGTGCTATACAGAAGAAATTTGTTTTTTATCTATTTTTATATATAGTGGTTATCATTTGCAGATACCAAATTCCTAAATTTTAGATTGTCATGATGTTAAGGACTTGACCCAACATACAGTATATACGCAATCAATGGTTAATTATTGACAGCATTTTTCTGGAGTCTCTCCACAGTTCACACCTTCCCAGACCTTCATGAACAAATTCTCACGCAAGGATTAAGATCTAGGCTTTCCTTACCTGCACTTGTGCACAGCGTTGGTTATGGGTGTCTGGATGGGCAGCCGCAGGTCCTTGGTGTAGGCTGCACTGAGGGTCAGGGTGTCACCCTCACAGGTCGGGGAAATCAGGACCAGGCGGGGCTCCTGTCGAGCAGTAACCATATTCCCCACCTTGTTGATCACCATCCAAAACCTGCCATTTTCAAAACACAGGATTTGCATGGACCATCACGACAGGCAGGCAGCCCGTCTCTGGGGGTTCTTCAGTGATGCACTGTCATCTTTGATGTCCTCACTGCAGGCCTGGCGTGGGGGAGTTGTGTGTGTGTGTGTGTGTGTGTGTGTCCTAAACATCAGCTCAGCAGCACAGCAAGACTAAGTCTGGCAGTTAATATCAAAGTGTTGAATAATTGCTCAAGCATCCAATGTGGTATCTGCAAAACATTTTGAGCTCTGGATGGCTCAGAAATCAAAGAAGCTTTTACATGCTCATCTCAACTGCCAGGAATTTTCATAAACATGCACTAAGGCGATGACAGGAATCCATCTCACAGGAAGACCCTAAGGGTCCAAGGAAGCATGGTGCCCAGCATGAGGAGGCACTGGGCCCCTGCTGATGGAAACAAGGCACCGCTCTATTGCTCTCAGAGCAGGGGGTCAAGTTGACCAGCAAACAATGCCCCTTACACTTCACCAAATCCACCCCCACCTTTCAAAAAAAATTCATGTTTCAATATTCAGAGCTGTGACTTCCGCAATTTGTTAAAAGGCCTATTGTTAATATAGACGATATTTTTTTTTTTTTTGGCCCAGGACTTAGGGTCTAGCGGTACTTCCCAGAACAAAGATAAACAGAGAAATGAGAACAACAGAAAGAACTGTTTCCAGAAAAAGAATCACATGTTTGCATAGGTGACCCTTCAGCTCCCAAGGAAGCTAAACACATTGACATTTTGGTCATTTCGATGCCCACTGAATGGAATGGTTACAATGATAGAAGTGAGCTTGTGCACTGGGGCTCCGTGACATAAGGAAAAAATACAGCGGATACTTTAGATCATCACCTCCAGCTGGTCATCCTGGTTGCCTTTTCGGCTACGCTAGAAAAATCAAGTTGGTGTAAGCTCTTTTCCGAGGGAATCCTCTCGTATCAGCCCCTCTTATCCTGGACACAGACAGAGCTCTGCCCTGTCCCAGATCTGATCATGTCACCCACCCCCTCATGCAAAATCTGCCCCATGGTTTCTGCTTTCAAAATAAAATCCTAACTCTTCAGCGAGGCAGACAAGGCCCCTCATAATCCAGCTGCCCTCCCAGCCAGTCTCACCTCCTGTGCCCTCACACATGTCAGACTGTCGTTTCTTTTTTAATTTTTTCATTGTGGTAAAATATATACTACATAAAATACATGGCATGGTCTCAGGTATATACACAGGAGAATGGAAAACAGGGACCTCAAACAGGTACTTGTTCACACATGTTCACAGCGGCATTATTCACAACCCCAAATGGTGGAAACAACCGAAGTGTCTAACAACAGGGAAAGGACATTAAAAAATTATTTTTAACCATTTGTAATTGCACAACTCAGCAGCATTAAGTACATTCACAATGTTGTGCAACCATCACTGCTATCTATTTTCAGAATCTTTTCATCACCCCAAACTGAAACTCGATCCATTAAGCAGTAACTCCCCATTCCCTCCTCCTCCCAGCCCCTTGGCAACCTCTAATCCACTTTCTGTTTCTGTGAATTTGTCTATCCTAGATATTTCATAAAACTGGAATTATACAATATTTGTCCTTTTGTGTCTGGCTTATTTCACTTAACATGATGTTTTCAAGATTTATCTCTGCTGTAGCCTGTATTGGAACTTCATTCCTTTTTGTGGGTGAATAATATTCCAGTGTGTGTATATACCATATATTGTTTATCCATTCAGCAGTGGAGGACATTTGGGTTTTGTGAACAATGATCTTTTCACTATGGTGAATAATGCCACCATGAACATGGGTGCGCAAGTATTTATTTGAGTCCCTGTTTTCAATTCCTTTTGGTCAATACCTCAGAGTGGACCAGCCTTTCTGCCAGGATACCTATCCTCCAAGCCCAGTGTTTTTCCCACTCTCCAGAATGTTCCTCTCCCAAACCACTTGCCTGGAAAATTGAAATTTTCAGTTCTAGCTATGAAGTGGTGCCTGACCACCCCAAACGGTTCCTGGTGTTCTGTCCTCTGTGCTCCTGGGCACCTGTCACGTTGAGTCAGTCATCACAGAGGACTGCAAGCCTTTTGTTTCCTTCTCTTGATCACATTTTCTGATAATGTGATGATAAAAAGAGCTCACCATTCCATTCTGTCATGAATTGCCCTCCGTCTGGGGAGCAGGAGGGGGTAAAAGTTACAGCCCCCATCAGTCCTGCCTGTTACCTGTGGAAACTGCGAAGGATGGTCTGGGAGGCAGTTTAAAGTGCAGCCTTACAATGAGGCCCAGGGCTGGCGGGAAGCCAGACCCAGAAGAGGACAGAGCTGCTTGCTCCGGGCCTTTACAATCTTCGCTGAACCCTAGAAATTCACAGATCGTGACTACCTGGGTAGGACAAGAATAAAACCAAAATTTACAAAGCACCAGTGTGCTGAAGGAAACCACACCCTGGGTCCACTGCTGGGTGGCTCTGAATCTCAGTTTCCTTATCTATAAAAGGGTGCGTGAGAAAACTGGGGAAAATAATGCCTGCAGTAGCGCTTTTTAAGGTGCAAGAAGCTTAAGCTTTAATTGCTGTCATTATGATTCCATGCTCCACCTTGGTGCGCTCTTGGAGGGCTGGGCTCCGTGTGGCTCCAAGTTTCCCCAAGTTCTTAAGGGACAGTTACTAAAAATAAATGGCGGGGACCAATCCCGTGAAGCTCGCGGCTTCCGCTAGACGGAGTTTGAGAAGCGTGCTCGCTCCCTGGCACACACATGTGGACCCCGCGCAAGCTGTGAAAGAGCGGGTGGGAGGTGGAAACGCAGCCGCCTCCGGAAGGCGGTCGGCTCCTGCGTCTGCAGTTGGGCGGTGATGGCCTCTTTTTCTCTTTTTTCTTGCCCCTGGCCCCCAGTTCCCACTTTCTATGTAAGACAAGGACCTGATGCTCCCCCGCTCCCGCCCGCGTCCAGGGCACACCCCGCGCTGTTCTCGCGCCCGGGCTCGGCCCTACCTGTCCCGCAGGTGGCCGCTGCGCAGCCCCAGGGCCGTGCACTCCGCCGCGCTCACAGACACCCCACTGCAGGACTTGATCGGGTAGATGCAGAGCTGCGCCACGGTGCCCACCTGCTGCAGCCTCCGGCGCCGCCTGGGCCGCGCCCGGCGCCAGACGACGGCCCCCAGCGCCACCGCGGCCAGTCCCAGCGGGGCGACCGCGAGCCAGCCGGGCCTTGGGCGCCCGGGGAGGCCGAGGCGGGCCAGCACAGACGAGCCGGCGGCGCCCATGGCCCCGCGATCGCGGGCGCGGCTGGGACTCCGGTGGGCCACACTCTGGACGCGCCAGCAAAAGCCTGGCCGGAGCGCGGCTGCCGCCCGGGGCTGCTGGGGGAGGTGCGGCCCTTGGCCCCGAGTTCAAAGGGAGGGCGGCTCCTGAATCCCTTCCGGGCCGATCAGGTCATCGCGTCCTTCTCCTGAGGGGTGGCCCCTAGGACGCTGCGGCTGGGAGGTGGTGGCTCGGCTCCAACCTGGTTTAGTCTCACCGCCTCCGCCACTTCCGCCGCCCCTCCCCACTGCTGCAAAGCGAGGTACCCTCCCCCATGATCGCCCCAAGTGACCGATTTATTTACGTATTTGGGAGTTGTTTAACCTAAAATAAACCTCCTTCCTCAAAATTTGCAGGACGAAACGTAATTTCGAAATTAGCGATCAGGAAGCGGGCAGATCTCTTAGCGATAGTGGGGAGAGGGTCTACACCACGTAGCCTCCGGAGAGTCTCCGGCTGCTTTCAGCCACCCTCCTCATCTGCCCGCGCAGGAGCGAGGAGCTTTGGGCGAGTGGGAATCTGAGAGTGGAGGCATGAAACCAGGGCCTCAGGACCTGCAAGCTGAGGCATGCGAGGAGCCGGCAGTGGCCAGGGGTGTCTGGCCGCCACCCGCCGCCCAGAGAGGCGGCCCGCAGTAGCGAGTGCCTTCTAATAGGTCTTGGAACTCGGTTGCCTCCTCCAGGCATCAAGCTTCTGAGATAAGCTGCATTTGCCAGGAGCCGTGGCTAGGAAGGGGCGTACTGCCACAAGGTCCTGAGGCTTCTTCCGGGCAGTAGGAAATGTCGCTTATCCTTGTAAGGCACTGATCTCAGACGTGTTATAACTATGTAAGGTAATGGATGTTAACTAGATCTGTTGTGATCATCATTTCATTATATATACACATATCAAATCACTACGTTGTGCACCTTAAACTAATACAATGTTGTATTTCAATGAGAAAAATAAAACTACTACAATAGAGGTTACAATAGGGTTCAACTCTGAATACAGCAAAGACATCTGGGGATTTATAGTCAAAGAGCACAGTGAAGGGGTCAGTGGCTGGAAACACAGAGGAGACATCAGGGGTGGGGAATTCTCTCTAAAACCGGGTTTAGCGGGATTCTTGCTAAAACTGGGTCCTGCAGGTCTGGCAAGGCTATAGCCAAGGTGGAGGCCCAGTTGAGGAGTGTTCGGAGGAAGCTGCCTAAGGTTTGGTCAAGCAGGTTGTCAACAGGCCCAGCTCAGCACATGGGCCAGGATGTTACAAGACCTCCCCCAAATTACCCAGGCAGATGGAGGGTGTCTCACATCACAGAAGAGACAGTCTCCAAAGGACCTCAAATTCTCTCTCCCCAGCTGGCAACACACCTCAGGGCCCTCCAGTGCTGAGCTAAGATCTGTCCTGGGACAGTGTTCCTCACCATAAATATTTAGGCCTAAATAGGGTACATCTGTCCTAAATTTTCTCTTCCCACCACCTCCCTCCCCACTCCTCTGAAATCCCAGGATTGTGCTCAGGGTCCAGGGCTCCGTGCTGCTTCAGCCACTGTGGTTCATCTCCAGGAATCAACTGGAGGAGGAAGGGGTCTGGGCAAATCTAGCTTTCCCAGAAGAAATGCTGATTGGTGGTGATGTGCACCTGAGGTCGCAGGTGGGTGAGTTGCGCAGAATGAAGGGCAACACAGCTTGGATGAGGACTTGACCTCTGTACTCTCTGCAGAAAGCACAGCTCGAGGGCACTAAATTCTGTGCAGGTCTGTTTATCTCGCTCCCTAATTTGCCCTCAGAAATTTAAAAGGAAAATAAAATGTCTCTCAACTTTAATGGTTGACTTTAAAGTGAGCATGATTTTTTAATCATTTTTCTTTAGATTCCACATATAAGTGATATTACATGATATTTGTCTTTGTCTGTCTTACTTCACTTAATATGATCATCTCTAGGTCCATCCAAAGGGAATCAACAGATACACATACTGTATGCAAAAGAAATTAAATAGCAAGGACCTAGTGTATAGCACAGGGAACTATATTCAATTTTTCGTATAATGGAAAAGAATCTGGAAAGAAAAAATATATATGTATGTATATGTATGTATGTGTATATGTATGTGTGTATATCTCAATCGCTTTGCTGTACACCTGAAACTAACATTGTAAATCAACTACACTTAAATTAAAAAAAAATTTTTTTTAAGTGAGCATGATTTTTCAATTTCATCATTTCCAAAATCCATCCAGGGATAAAGCTAAATGAACACTTTTACTTCACAGGGTACTGGGAATGGAGGTTAATTTCAGTCCCAAAACCCAGCACAGGAAAGTGGAAAATGAAGGAACAGCTGCCCCTCACTGGACACTGGGCAGCCTCTAGCCAGTCACTTGGCTGTCCCGCCTCAGACGGGCTGTCTGTGTAATTCTTGATGACCCTAGCCCTACCCAAGACAGGAGGGACGGTTGGTGGGGTCCGACTGCATCTCTGCTAGGCTATCAGAAAAGGTCAAGAATACCAAACAACAGTGACAGGAGCTTTAATACAAAATGAGAAAAGCTGCAGAAGCAGACTTAGAAATACCAAATAAAAAGCACAATTCGGAGTCACATTTATTAATATTAAAGAAACCTCAACATTATAAATGAGTTAATTCATTCACATATTACTTCAGTAAGAATTCTTGATTGGTCATATGAAAATAGTTCATTTCCCTTTGTTACCAAAAAAATTGCATCTAAGAAAATATGTTAAAAATTACATCTAGGAAAATACGTTCATGCTCCCTTCCTCCTGCTTGGACTCTCAAAATTCCATTCTCTTTCACATCCTATTCTCCATCAGACTTGGAATTCCAAGTGATGTACCTGTCAGTTACACACAAGTACTTTTACATGACTTAAGAGAGGCAGCATTAAACACAGAAACAAAGTCTACAGAATGATTTCCATTTTCAAATCCAACTTGATTCCAGACCAGTGGGTTCAAAAATCACAGGAGCAAAAAGTGAACAGACTCAATATCTATGCAAAAAAGCCAACTAATAAGAATTCGTGTGTTAACATGTAAAGGCACATCAGGAAACCGGCTGTTTCCCAATTCTCCTAAAACATAGAATGATTGTGATCAAATATAAACATTCAGAAAAAATGTTTCAGCTTTTTAGCTGATTCTTTCAACTTTCCTTACTCATCAGTATTAATGTCGGGGACTGGAGATGTGCAGTAGCTACAGTAACATTCAAAACAATTGTATTGACAATTTTATTTATTTAAAAGTCTTCATTACCTAAAATCTATATATCTTCTTATTCCCAAATCACTTTGAATACTTTCCTTGCATTAACACAGAGTATCCGTAACTCCAAAAAAGTCAAAAACAGAGATTCATTTCCAGGTAGGAGATGGGCAAAGGCTGGGTAATAACGATTTGCGCAGGTGGTGGTGCTGGCACGGTCGTTAAAATCCTGTTGGATGCCTTCTGGATGCTGAAACCTGGAAAAATTTTAAGAATCTCTGGTTATTTTGTTCTTTCTCTTACCAGTCATAAATAATTCAAACAGGCACGAAACAGTCACTTACTGAGGTTAAAATGCAGAGCTATGTTCTGCACCAAATTACCTTAATGGAAAATGCAGCCTGTTAAGGCTGAGTTGCACACCCATGTCTGGTAAAGACCCAGAGCCAGAGAGATCTCTCTCACGTGGCAGGTAAGGGTACAGGTGGGAAGAACCCTTTTGAAAGCAATCGGTCAAGATGCTGGGAAACATGTCTACACCCACAAGCCAGTGATTCCACTTTTATAAATTTAACTTACAGAAAGACACAGTTTTAAAATGCTCTGATATAAAGGTATATACTAGAATATTATTAAAACAAAATTAGATATAGTTTGTGTCAAATACTGTAAAATGGTGTTTAAAAAATGTCATGTATTTATAAGTGGAATGTTATGAGGCCATCAAAAATGACATCTGAATAGGTTGGAGGACTATGAAAAGTGCTTACTGTTGTCGGCACAGCACGGCGGGCCGGTGACGTGGGTTGATAGAAGAATTATCAGAGACAGAGAAAAGCTTAGGAAACTTGAATAGATGTGCTGCTACAGGTAACAGGAGGCCACACAGGCAAGACACCTGCATGAGCACTGGGGCCAACACGCAGGGCCTTTTATTGGGGGGAGGGGGCTGTGCATACAAGGAGCAGGGGCTGCATGATCAGTGTGTGAACAGGCACCTGATTGGTTGTAAGATCTGTCACGGACCACTCTGAACCACAGGATTTATGACTTTGAAAAGGGCAAGATGTGAGACCTGTCCCCTGGGGTATTATGAGACCAGCTATCTCCTGGGGCGATGGGTTTTGTTAGGGTAAACACGCTTCAAGAGATGTTTTTATCCTGCAGAAATGCAGGTAATCAGAGTGGTTCTGCAGTGGGGAGTGGGGGTTAGGGTCTCAACGGCTCCAGGCACACCGAGCCAGGAGTGGGGGTTTTATGACTCCAGAGTGTACCAGCTGGCTCCATACACATAGTTCATAATTCATAGATACATATTCACAATCTCATAGTTCATAGATTTACACGTATATAAATCTGTGTACATATATCATATGGTATGTGGACAGGGGATGCTGCCTGCCATTTCAGTAAACAAAGGACGTTGCCCGCCATCCCGGTTCTACAAGGATCAAGCCATCAGCCAAGGCAGCTGCCTTCAGAAAGTACGCCCTGGAGGGAATTCAGGATGGAGGAAAAAAAATGGGAAGCATTCTGTGCTTTGGATACTGGCCCTGAAGAGTTAAGATGCATATCTGCGGGATAATTTCAATGAGCCCAGACTCTTGCATCTCTCCATGCATAGAAAAGTACTAAAATCATTAACTTGAGATGTCTGTTCTTTGTGACTAGCACTATTCTTCTGATGTTCAGATGTGTCGACAGAAATGAATGCACAGCCTAAAAGCTGAGAGTAATGTTTTTTATTTGGCAGGAGGACTTGAGCCGGGAGGACAGCCTCTCAGATGGCTCTGAGGGTCTGCTCTGAAGAGGTAGGGGAGGAGCTAGGATGTATAGGAGTTTTACAACAAAGACCAGGTAGTTGGAACATTAAAAGATTACTTGTTAACTGAAGAAAACCAGACATCTCAAGTTAAATAATTTAAATAAACACCTTTCTATGTATGGGACGGAGCAAACATTTGGGCTCATTGAATTCATTCCTTTGACAAGCACCTAGCTATCTAGGGCCAGTATCCTGTCCTTTCTTATTCTGAGTCCCCTCAGAGGGCACCATTGTGAGTGGCTGCAGAGGCTGGGCTGCAGGCCTGTCCTCACTGGGGGTGGCAGCAGCCACTGATGACTTGATGGCTTCTTTGTTTACTGATATGGTTTGCAGTATTTTTCGTTCACAAGATAAACTTTTGTATAATTGTATTTTAAATGGATAAACAACTCAGGTAATCCTGGTGCAAGTATGAACAGCTGTTTTTTTAATGGCTTGAATCAACCTGTTGGATAAAGAAGTTCCTCCAGAATGCAGAAACCACAGTAGGCTCACAATCAGAGTGGAGGAATAAGGTTGTTATTTTTAAAGCCCAACAGAGGAGACCTCTCAGTGCCGTGGGGGGCGGGCAGCAGGGAAGACCAGGTACAAAGTTCCCTGGGTGGGGCTCTGAGGGGCTGGCGCTCGTGTTCAGAGCAGAGAAGCAGGAAAGAGCCATTGGGAAGTGCTCAGGGTTTGTGCAGGGAAGTGGTGATAAAAAATGCTGAAAGGGCACTTAGGTCCAAAGTGAGACAGGAGGGAAGGGGGCAGCGCACAACCACTAAAGTGCAATGAGCACCAACATGGCGGGAGATTCAACTCCCAGTAGACCCTGAGCTTCATTATATGCACATTGTGATATAATAGCTGCTAAATGGTGCTCCCACTGGTCTCAGGACATTTCCGAGGCTGATCATAAAAGGTCAAAAAGTGAGTGGTGGACCAATTCCTGGGAATCGCAGCCCCTTTCCCAAAGTAGTTGGAATAATCCTCCCACTTGTTCACGTATGAAAAAACTGAGCCCATCAAAACTAACAACCCCACACCTCCTGGCCCTTGTCTTGGGGCTCCTGCATCCACATTTTGTAGCTGGGTGGGAAAATGGGGTGAAAGAGGCTGGAAGAACACCGATAGCCGAGGGGAATAAAAATAAAGGGCATTTTCCAGCTCTAAAGATTAGAACACAAACCACGCATTCTCCCAAGAGTTAAGGCAGCAAAACGTAAAAACATCTCATCAGAAGAAAATACTGCAGGGGCTTCAAGGCACTGCATTCCAGAAGCAACCCTGGTCCTTTACCGTAATCATCCTAGTGGATCTGTCACTATATCATCTGGTACACGGGGTCACCAACTTTCAGACTTCCGATTTTTTCCACCGAATAATAGATTCCAAAAAGTGGGGACGACTTGTAAATTGCTTTCTCAGAAGGATCACACAGGCGGTAGCTAAAAGAAGCAAAAATTCACCCTCAGGCACACAAAGGAGATAATCTAAGTGCTTTCAATAGAATTCAATAGGATAAAATTGTTCATTCTCTCGCTACCTATAAACAAGCAGCAAGCCTTTTCTGAAATGTGGACAGAGAAGTCTGTGGGCAATGAGTCAAACTGGAAATAATTCTGGCTTTTCCAGAAATGTGCTGAGAGTCCAAACAACTTTTCTGTGGCTTCGGTATGAAAGCCAGAGGAAAATACTTGTATGCGTTACTCAAAATAAATACTCTGTTTGCATGTGTACCTCCAGTTTCTCAAATCATGGAAACTGATGCTCTTACAGTCTGGATGTCCTTGAATTCTATCCTTTCTACTTCTCCCAGTTTATAAGCCCCAAGCTGGGGTTGTTTGGTGAAGAAAAGTGAAGACAGAGATGCAGTTAACAATTGGGCTGGACTATTACTGAAGTTGAAAAATTTTAAGGCCTGTCTAAAGAAAAAAAAATAACTTCATTGTGTCTTAAAAATCAAAAAACAAAATAGAGTTGTAAATCTGAAGGCTTCAAGAAATAACCTCTTCTGGGGGGCGAGGGCTGGAGGGTACAGCTCAAGTGGTGGAGCGCATGCTTAACATGCAGGAGGCCTGGGTTCAACTCCCAGTACTTCCTCTAAAAATAAACAAATAAACAAACCTAATTACCTCCCTCCCCCTGCCCCCCTGCCAAAAACTCAGGTTAAAAAAATAAAGCCATAAAACATATTTTTAAAAAAACAGATTCTACACTGAGAACCAAAGTCAGTCAAAATTCTCTAAATAACAAAACACCCCAGGCCAGAAGAAGCTCCTGTATAAACAAACTCTGACTACTCATTCCATTCCCTTTTTTCAAATATTTCATTTTACGTCTCAATTATTCTCATATCCCTTGACATTGATTCTAATAAACAAATATGAGTTGCCATCAAAGTAAAATAATTTGAGGTCTTAATTTACAAACACATGTAAATGCTATTAAAAAATTGATGAGAGATGAAAATTTTAAAACATAGGATTTTTACACTTAAAATTTTGTCAAAAGCACTAGAAGATCCATCTAGGAAAAGAAAAAAAAAGACAGAGAAAACAACAAGTACTCACATTAACCAACAGCCACAAAGCAACCAGAAGGCAGAAAGGTGCCCAGACAAAGCGCCTACAGACACACGTAGTTCAAGGACAGGGATAATATTAAAAATACACCAGACACGTTGATGCTCTACCTCTTCAGGGTTTCCAGCGGCTCCTTCCTGTCCATCACTCCGGTATCGGGGTCCACTGTGGTCATAATGCACCTGTCACACAATAACGAAGGGTTAGGTGACAGTTACGAACCGATGGGTGAGCCATGCCCAAGTAGTCCAGTCTCGTGAGAATCCTTACCTGGGACAAGACAACACCTTTTTCATTTCTACGTTGCCAATGAGGAGTTCATCCCAGGTGTCCTAGAAGAGGAAACACATCTTTTGAATTAAGGCTTCATTAGGCTTTATAGCAGTTTATTCTTGGGCTGGTCCTAGGAAGCCAGTGGAAGAGGGCAGAGCAACTGGATGTCGTGAAGGGCCTCCCCAAAGGACCCAGGGAGGCGGCTCTTCGGTGTGTCCAGGATGGAGCTCTTGACTTCATCTCAGAAGCCTGCCTCCATCAGCAACAGCAAGAAGAACCGCTCTCTGAGGGGCAGTCTGTCATGAGAGCCACACAGCAGATCTAGGTCAAGTTAATAATATATAATGAGGAACGTCTTTCCCTTGGCTAAGCTGCAGTGGAAACCACATTACAGTCTGATGGCTCCGTGGTGGGTGGGACATGACCCGAGGAAAGTCAGTTATAAGATTCACCCCTTCAGCACCTCCCCCTCCCCAGAGCTGCAACCTGCAGCCCGGTCCTGGCCCCCCACGGCCGTAGGCCCTGCTTTCCCACCCTTGAACTGGAGGCCCTGCCAATGTCTGCCTCAGGGCTTCAACAGAGCCTCACAGCTTTGAGGGAGGTGCTCTTATGGTCCCCATTTCACACAGACACAGAAGCCGAGAGAGATTACAAAATTTCCTCAAGGTCACAGCACCCAGGTTTGAAAACCGTTCTGATTGGGGACTTTTTAACCACCCAGCTTTTAACTATATCTGTCTATCTATCTGTACACACACAGACATACACACATATGGAGCTTACAGAGATTACATTATATATACGTATATACACGCATTCACATATATACACACATACATATAAATGCATATATACATGAGGAGGGTATGTTACACAGGCCTCTCTTGCTGACAGGGAAGCCTTCCAAGAAGTTTACATTTCATGGGACAATCCTTTATCCAGGCCCCAGGGGGACAGGTGGGAGGCATTGGGAGATGGGGGGTGGGGTCCATAAACCAACAGTATCTATAATCAGATGCAAAAAAAAAAAAAAAAAAAAAAAAGTCCCTTGAAAATTGTATTCTGCCCTCAACCCGAGTGAGGTTTTGAGGTTTTTGGAGACCACGGGTCTAAGGGATTTGATGAGAATCAGCTTCCAAGTGAAGAAATGAGGCATCTATTCCTCTCACCTGGTGGCTTGCTCCCCCTGGGGGGCAGGAGAGAAGACCACGTCTGTCCTGCAAGAAGCAGGGCAGAGCAGGGAGACGGGACTGGTAACATTCCCCTTGCCCCTTATGACCAGGCTCCAATCAGGCTAGGGTCCTCTTTCGGGGTTCACTAACCCCCGCCCCAATCCGTGGGTCCCGTAGGGGTGATTCAGAAAAAGCACAAAAGGAACTCCAGTACCTCCATGGTTCTTCCCAACCCAGAAATCTCCTGCGGGATATGACCACAGCTACCCGACTGATGTAGAGAGGTCTCTGGATGCCCTGGTTCCCAATCATCATTTATGAAACTGCTTCTGTTTGGAAAGAAACTCCAAGTTCCAAACAACGAGTCAAAGGGTGAACTCTAGGTAACCCCTGTAAAACGCAAGGCCCCATCTTGCAAAATGGAATCTTAATATCCCAGCCAGGACTTTTTACAAACAATGTTCAAACGCAAAACTGCAAGACAGCCAGAGCGCCTGTTTCACCTCCGGGAGGAATGGGACCTCCCGCGGGGTATGGCCAGAAACACAGCTCCCGCGGGCGAAGTAATGGGTCTTGCGGTGCCCGGGCCCGGAAGCGGCTAAAAAGGCTGGACGCACTTCGCCACACGAGGGCGCTGCGGCCACAGGCACGGGAGCCGATCCGGCAGCAGGGGCTGAATCCCGCCCCAGCTCTTCCCCCAGCTCTCCAAGTACTTTCCGTTCGATTTCGTTTTACAAGGGCTGATGACTTCCATATTTCAAAGCCACGTATCTGTGGAAAGTTTGCCTCATGACAATGATATAAAGCAGGTAGTCTGAAAAGTTCAGTTAGATTTCCTAGTTTAACAAAACATTTAATCTGCTCTATTTAATCTGCGCTACTAGACAACTGCAGTACCCAGTTTAGAATACCAGATTGCCCATTCTGTGGGAAATCCTCCAAATGCCAGGTCTAATTACCCCCTAAAATATTAATCACCTTATTTAATAACATCATCCATCCTAATCTGATCATTGTCAGCATTTTGGTGTGAAGCACTATTTGCATTAAAAAACAACAACAACAAAAACCTAACAAATTAAATTTAAATGTAACTATGAATCTTGTTGTAGGAGGAAAATAATAATTAATTTTCAGTTTATTGAAAAAATAAGTGTAAATTAAATTAATAATATATGAAATTAAATTTTCCATTATGTTGTACTAGTCATTGGAGGTTATCTTCCCTTAACACCCCCAAAAGTTTACTGCTCCCCCTGCTGGTGAGAAGCCTCTTTGCAGCCTGGCAAAATTCAGGCCCCTGTGATGTTCCCTTAGAGTGAAGGGAATAGAACCCTGGAGTTTTGGAGGTGGAAAGAGAAAGGAAGAAAGAAGGCAGGGAGAAAGGGGGAAAGGACTACACATAATGGGCTCAGTGATGTGGAATAATCCTGAGAATTTGTTAGTAGTTTGCAGGCATCCTGTAAACACTAAATGAAGACTGCATGGTTTCCTATCACACGTAGCACCCAGAGAAAGATGTGAAGTAAGGGTCTGGGGTGGTGGTTGTGGAACACACGGAACAGCACAGGGGAGGGTGTCTGATTATGGGGAGCCTTTCCTGGAGAGTGTCAGAGCCTGTGCCCAGCAAAAAACTAAAGATAAGACAGGAGATCAGTCTCTCTCGCCATAATGCTACACACACACACACACACACACGTGGTTATACGCATATACTGAGAGGGAATAGACATATAGACAATATATACCCATCTTTCTCTATATATGTTATGGTTCTCTCTACACATATGGTATAGGATTATACACATGTGTCTACACACATATACATATATACAAGGCTATATATAGTTGGAGAGAAGGAATGGATATAGAGAGAGAATATATAACTATACCATCTTTATATATTTATATACACATGTATAAATATTTATTATCTATCTATCTATCTATATTTATATAGAGAGACAGAGAAGAGAACAGCAGGTGAGAATGGAGACCAAGGTGAGCTCTTGGCTATCAGGTAACCATAGAAGGACAAGACATCGGACAGTAAGATGGAAAGACAGAAGCCCTGAGTGCTCTGTGTTCACTGGGCTACAGAAGGAGTTACCCTGAAGAGCACAGATCAGATCAGCAATTCTAATCAGACCGACAGCTGCAGAGGCTTTGGGCACCTACCCCTCAGGCCGGGCCCACCTACCACCGCCAGAGACCTTTCTCCTCCTGAGTCTCAGTCAGAAGATGGGGGCTTCCCTTTCCCTGCTCCTGACTCTCTCATGGCCACTCATAAGTTCATTATATTGTGCCGTACATGTAATTGTAAGAAGCAGTTTTAAGCTCTGTTGGGGAAAATTGAGGGAATGAGTGAGCAAGTTTCATTTAACTGTTGTTTAGAAATCCTGAGCAATCTTCCTGGCTTGGTACCAATGACTGTACAAGATTACAGTAAGCTCAGAAAGCCATCCACTAGAGGCTGGCTAAATACACGTGGAATTCCTGTTTGGGGACTGGACAGGAGGGTGTGAATCTACATTTAATCACACTGAATAATGTTCAAGGTGTCCGAGTGAAAAAAGCACACCTATAATATACACCACATGTGCATAGGGTGATTTCATCTATGTAAAAAAATCTGTATAAATACCTAGGTGTGTATATTTATAACAATGTATTTGGAAGGCTCCTCAAATTTAAATAGTATTATTTGTTTTTTAAATAGATTTTTTTTCTTCTTTTTGCTTTTTTTTAATAAAAAGTATTATAACACATTTAAAAAATCATTTTAGCCTAGAAAGTTTCTCAAATTCTTTCTGACATCAAATACATGATGTATTTTTCAAAACCAGTTCTGTAATTCTCTGACACCAACTGCTATCCAAAAATTTAACTCAATTCTGACTAACTGCCCAGAGTTGGCACGGACCCAGAGCGTTCAGGGCTCAGTCCTACAAGATTGCCCCTACTTCAGACGCCAGTACAAGTCCTAGGTCTCCCATATTTCTGACCAACCAGCATAAATCAAATGTTCCCATCACCCCTTCCTGGGTACCACATTTTGTTGGAAGAGCTCATAAAACTCAGGAAAGTGCTCTACTGTTACCAGTTTATTACAAAGAATACAATTCAGGAACAGTTGAATGAAGAGATACCTAGGGCAGGCATGGGAGGAGGGCGGGGGGCTTCCACCCTTCTCCAAACGTGCCTCCTTCCTGGCACCTCAATGTGTCCAAACTCCATTGTTTAGGGGTTTTATGGCAGTTTCATTACATAGGCAAGATTGATTAAATCACCGATTAAATCCTTGAGCTCAATCCCCAGCGCCTCCCCTCCCTGGAGGTCTAGGGTGGGGGAAAAATTCCAACCCTGTAATCATGGCTTGGTCTTTCTGGTGGCCAGCCTCCATCCTGAAGCTACCTACCTGTCTCCCACATCTCAACACTCACCTCATTAGCATAAACTACGGGGTGACTGAAAGGGTCTTGTTATTAACAACCAAAAATGCTCCTATCGCCCCATCACTCAGGAAAATCCAGTAATTAGATTTACTTATTTATTTTTAATGGCAGTACTGGGGTTTGAAGCCAGGACCTCGTGCATGCTAAGCACACACTCTACCACTGAGCTACACCCTCCCCCTCTGTTCTTTTTTTTTAATGCCACTAAACTGATACTGTAACCAGATAATGTGTTGTGACCCGCAGATTAGAAAGGGTAACTGGGAAGATTAAGATAATGCCAGTAAAGGGTCTGGCACAGTGGCTGCCACACAGTAAGCGCTGGGGAACCGTGAGCCGTAATTGTTACTGTCATTTTTGTTACTGTTTTACATAGTGTTGTTATTATTATCATGGCTTCAGAAATCCCTGAAATCAGGAAGAGATTACTGTTCTAATCCCAGGGCAGAGACTTCTTTTCTAAGTGTTCAAATAAACTCATCCTAACTCATCCCAGCTTGGGTTACTGGGGGCTGAAAAGTAACGCTGGGTTGCAAAAACTTTGTTTTTCAGCAGCTACAGAGGATAGTACTGGGAGGACTGGATTCACACAGCTGGAGAGCAATGGGGCTGGGGTTCAAACCACAGGTGTCTGGCCTCTGAATCTCCTGCCTCTCTAGAAGCTCCTGGGAGAAGCACTTTCCGAGTGACAGACCACACACCCAGGGGTTCCTGCAAGCTTCTCCTCGGATCTTTCATAATGTGGAGTGAGGAATGATATAAACCAAACGTTCCCCCAAAATGCCAAGTCCTGCTAACCAGGACAGCAAGCAAAGTTTGGGAAACAGTGACCCCCGAAATAGTCAACTACAGAGATAAGAAACTTTGGTCAATGATATCATTTTAAAATTTCTTGGCTCCACGTTCCCAGAATTCGAACACACCCCGCTGGCCCAATGGAAGCCACTTTTTAAAATTTGCTTAATACTCTGAATTACATGGAAAAAGTACAAAGTGCTTTGAGTCACAAAGAGTAAACGTTGCATAATGCACCCTCTATTGCTCTATGATTTTGCAATAAATTTTTGCACCATGCTTAGGTTTGCTATATTTTTATTATTAGTTAGTCTATGAAATATTCATGCGTGTTATCATTTTATGTTAATATTTAACAGAGTCCCACTAATTGGAAGGGTTATAGTTGTGTGATGGTGCCTGGGAGACAGGTTAATGTATCAGGCCCTTAACTCATGGGCTTCTTAATTTAAGGAAGAATAAATCAGCAACATTAGCATCATTTTATAGTAAAGATTTTTTTTAAATGTGTATAACCAGAGAGCTCCTCTAGAAAAACAAGAGTATTCTACCTTACGTACTATTTCTGTAAGTCCATCACAATGCAGGACTAAAATAGCAAATGGACTTGGGAGTACAAGGTCACTTAAATTTTTTAAATTGAAGAAAAAAAAAGACTCCACCCATTCAAATTGCCTAACAGAATACGACTAGGCTTACATTAGGTTCAGTTCAACAAGTTAGACGTGAGCAAAAATTCTTAGTTGGCGAACTAAGAATTTACGGAAAAGCAAAAACTCTTTAGCCAGGAATGACAGTATCTTTTCTCATTCCTCTGGGTTAAGAGCTTAAACTAAAATTCATATCTTCAGTGGAGTCAAATCAAGAAAAATCATATTCCTTAAAAGAAAGGTTTTCAGCAAAGAATGGACCAGTTATAGGACTCCTGCGCAAGGATTTTTGCTTCATGGACTAATTTCTAATCCGTCTCCAGGAACATGCGTTGTTAAGGTTCAGTCTGATTTCCTTCAGTGTTTAACAAGCATCTCACGGCTCAAGATCCTCTGCTCATCAGCACAGGAAAGCAGAACAGAGGAGAAACAGGTGAGTTAAGCGGGAATTCTGATAATGAAGCTTGAGCCTCAGGCCCCGGACCCTTTCAAAGCCTTGCACTTAATTTTGGTTTTGTTACTTTCTTTTCTTAATGAGTCCCCTCAGATAGCATACACCTCGGATCATGCCAATCTGGATTTACTCCTAGGGAGAAAGTCAACTCTCTTTCCCCAGGAGCTGATGGCCTGAGAATGGCCTGAGCCCATGGCCTTCCTCTCCTGCCCACTCAGAACCCTCGCCCCTCATCCCTCCCGGGTCAGCGCGTCTCCAGCCCTGTTTGCTCACAGGAGGTTCTCCTGGGACGGTGCTGCCCACCCAGTCACTGGAAATAACAGCAACAAATGTTATATATTGGGTGTTTACTGGGTGCCAGGCACCGAACCAATGAGTTGCTTCACACAGATTGCTTTGCCGCAGTAATCATTGCAAATGTAGCTTATAAAGTTGAGCCCACTCCCAGTGTTTAGTGATTGCTGGTGTTCCTTAGTACAAAGCAACACCTGGCTATATGTATTTCGTGTACAGATCGCAGGTCACAAGTGGGTTCTGATGTAATTGTCCTTTTAGGGCTACAAGGGGCTGAGTCTTTGGACGGTAGATATTTCTGGTTTCAAGCACATAGGAGAGCATGTGGGTCCTCCGGGAAAGAACTCAGGCCACAGCATGGAATGTCCCCAGGGCCCTGTTCACAGGTGGGTCTCCTGTATCCTCCTGGCCTCCACTATGGGGTCTGGGGCTTCCAGAGGTCTCAAACCTTTGAGCGCTCATGGATGGTCCAGGAAAAGGAGAGATGGCTGTTCTCTTCATGTCCCTTTAGTTACCTCTGGGCTATGATTATACATTCTAGCCTCCTCCCAGACTTGCTATAATTTGGACTGCTTGCTTTGAGGTCTGAGCACTAAAGGGTGAACAGCGCCCCCATTAGGCCAGCGAGGTGATGGTGGCAGCAATGAGAGAACCACTTCACAAGGTTAAGGTGATTCCTGGAAAAGGAGAGGCTTCCCACCTGCCAGGTTCGGAGGGCCAGGCTTGGCGCCAGCGAAAGGAGCACATCTGGGCATCAGCATAAAAGCAGAGAGCCGCTTACCTCCTCAAAAGCATCGCAGCCTGTCACCACGATATTTGGCCTGAATTGGCTCATTTTCACTTTCTTCTCCAGCCTCGTATTCAGATCTGCCAGGGAGGCTTCCGAGAGGACCATGATGGGGCTGCAGTCCGGGTAGGCCACCTGTGCCGAGGACATAGCACCACCAGGCTTCACTGCCCGCGGAACTGCTTAGACCAACTGCAAAGCTAAGCGAAGTCCAGAAGCAAAACCTCCCAAGTGCCGAAAGGGAGCATGTTGTTCGAGAAGGAGGGATGACACTGCAGGCTTGGACACTGCCAAGTCAGCACTGAAGCCCGGTTCCTGCCCCGTGGAGTTCAGGCAGGGGCTCCCCATCCACACACTGAAGGCAGCAGCCAAGGCTCAGGGCCAGCGTGACCCTCTGGCCCCATCTCTTGTTCCTCCAGTGCCGAGCAGTGAGCGTCTTCCCACATCATCATCAGACAGGGGAAAGGTCTGCTGCCAATCAGCTATACTCTAGGAATGATTTCCTTCGGCAGCACCCATTCACTCACATGCATTTATTAAGCACCTACTATGTATCAGGCATTGTTCTAGGTGGGGAAATAGCAGTGAATACAGCAGATTCTTAAAAACCCAGCATTCAAGGAGCTTGTAGTTCAGGGAGTGTGGGAAGAGGCTCCCTGAGATGCCTGCATTTTAAACCTCATCTCACTGCAGAATTAAAGGCTTTGGTCTGGGGGCTGTAGCTGACACAGGAGAAGCCTTCTCAGCACCGGAAACAACCACACCACACTGGCTGTGGAGGGAGGGCGTGGAGAAAGTTTGCTTCTGTAATTTTAGGAGACCTGGATTTAATCCCAAGCAAACCTCACTTTCGCCTCCCAGCCCATCTCTTCCTGAGTCCCCATCTCCCTGGGAGTCAGCCCTGGCTTCTCCCTCCACAGTTTCTCCCTTAGTCTGTCCTCCACACGTCCTGGAGAGCCCAGCAGGCTCTCATCCCCTTCCCACTCCATCCCCGGTACCTGCCCCACCGGTGGCCCCCTCAGTACCACTCCCCTGGGCCATCACTGCGCTTTCCTAACTGGGGCCCCAAGAGAGGCTCTCTGTGGGCCAAGAGGGAAGGCAAAAGGGAAGGGCAGCTCTCTGCAAGCTCACCTGGTAATTCTGGACAAAAGGGAAGATTTTCTTTGATGATCGTCCCTTCATGTTGCTTTCAAACTGAACCAGCCTGAAAGCTTCTGTTTTCAAGAAGTTGGTAAACCACTGAGCAGCCTCGTCACCGCAGTCCCTACCCTTGATGTCAAGACCAAACACCCTGGAAGGATCACAGAGAGCAGGAGGGTTACTTTCTTACACCAACACACTGAGTGATGGGGTCAAGAAGAACAGCTGGTCTCCTGGGACCTGACTATCCCAGAAGACCAGTAAGTGATCTGTGGACAAAAGCTGGGCAGATGCAGAGGGGGAAGGAGCAGAACATGCTCCAGGGAGGAGCTCGTCAAACCCTAATACGCTTGTAACTCACTCAGATCCTGTTGAAATGCAGACTGTGATTCAGTAGTTTGTGTTGGAGCCTGAGATTCTACATTCCAAATGCTAGGATGTCTAGGTTGCTGGTCCATGGACCACACTTTGAGTAGCAAGGATTTAGGATGCTTTCAGATGGGGAGAAGGACCATGGTAAAGTGGATGCACGCTGAGATTGGAGTCCGGTAGACTTGGTTCAAATTGGAACTCTGCCAGTCTCTAGCCTGTGACCTTGAGCAAATTATTAAACTCTTCTGATACTTTGTCTCCAGTTATAAACTGAAGACAATAATACAGTACTTGCCCCACATGGTGGAAACAGATTCCACTAGATAAAAAAGAAGTCTTCAGGGATTTTTTGCTTGAGTATCCCCAAAAGATTTTTTAAAAGCCATTTACCCCTCACAGAATTGCAAGTTGACATGTAAACTTTTTTATAAGTTTAATTTGTTGGGGAAGATAAAATTTCCATTGAATTATAAATATTAAAATTAAAATAAAATTAAGACATAAATCATATTGTATATTAATATTATAAATACATAAAGATTGAAGTAAAATAAAATTATGCTTTTAAAAGCATACAATGGAATCCAAATGCCATGGTGGTTTGATAGCCACTCCTATCCACAAAAAAAAAAAATGATTAAGGGCTTCTTTTATGGTCCATATTTTTAAAAATTATTTTTTTAATTTTCTCCAGTTTTATTGAGATATAATTGATATACAACACATGTTGTCACAAACAGGAAGATTTCATTCTTTTTTATGGCTGAATAATATCCCACTGTCTACATGCACACCACAGTTTCTTTGTCCACTCATCTACTGATGGCCGCCTAGGTTGTTTCCACATCTTAGCTATTGTAAATAACACTGCTATGAACATGGGGGTGTACATATCTTTCTGATGTACTGCTTTGTTTTCATCTCCTTCAGATATATTCTCAGAAGTGGCATTGCTGGATCAAATGGTAGTTCTATTTTTAATTTTGGGGGGAATCTCCATGAAATTTTCCATAGTCACTGCACCAATCTACATTCCCACCAGCAGCGCACGAAGGTTCCCTTTTCTCCACACCCTCTGAAATCACTGTGATTTTCATAACAGCCATCCTAACAGGCAGGAGGGGATATCTCATTGTGGTTTTGATGTGCGTTTCCCTGATGATTAATGTTATCTACATATCTTTAGAAAAACGTCTATTTAGGTTCTTTTAATGGTCTGCATTTTTATACTATTCCACTTTTTATTCTTGATCTCATGTGTACATTCTATTTCTCTAACATAATGTTATCTTGCTATATTTTTATACTTATGGATCACCTTTTAACCAACTGAATTTTCTTCGTTTCTGAATTCCAGGATTGAGTTATCATTACAATTTTTATTAGGGTACAATTAATCACAACAAAGTGAATCATCCATTTTAATAATTACTAAGCATAAAAAAGAAAATTTTATTTGAAATTAATCTCTTAACGAATCCTGTAAAGCCTCCCTGTATCTGTGTATGAATCTTATTACTCAAGTAAGACGAGGCTCAGCAGCAATTTATTCCTTTTTAAAAAAATAAGCCTTAAGAAACTTTTTTCACGTAAACATGGAATGGAAGGAGTTATAGTAACTTCATTCATTCTTTGAACCCTCTATGATTTTTGCCACTTAGGAATCAGTCATCAAAAAAGTATTTTTAATGATTTATCAGCAACAATTTGGCTAGAGGCACCTTCATTTTAGTGTAAGACGAAGATTTTGAACCACAATCCTGTAGAATGACTTTACCCTGTCATTAGAGACATCCTCCTTTATCAGCACCAATGTTTTTATTGTTCGGGCTTCTTAGGCTTTTCCCTTCAAGGGCAATGCTCCCTAAGATATGAAGGCAAGCTTTTTGCCTGTACAAAGGGGAGGTAGAGAGGAGAACCTGCCCACTGCAGGTGAGGTTTGGATCACTGTTGGAGGAAGAACTTACGGTATTTGAGGATCTGGAAATTGATTCCCTTAAAGTGACCATGACTTTAAGTACCACAGGAAGTGTTTGCATCTCCCCGTGTGAGTGCCTCCCCCAGTTTGAAGGCTCCTGAGGTGATGTACTTGAGGGAGTCCAAGGTAGAGATGCTCAGAAATCAGCCCTGAGAGCCATCGGGGAGTTTGAGTCTTTTGAGCACGAGCTCTCCATTCTCCTTGCTTGGTCCCATGTTGGGCACCTTGCAAAAAAAAAAAATGCTATGCTTTCCTTCACTACAGCCTGGTGTCAGCAGATGGACCTTGCTCCCCTCGGGTGAGCAGACCCAAGTTTTGTTCTGTAACAACACTGATCTCAGTCTTGGTTTCCTGATTTGTAAAGTGGAATTACTGATATCTACTTCATAAGCTTGTTGAGATAATTTAACTGAAATATTGTATTTAATGAACTAGTGCTTCAGGCTTTCAAAATTGTGGCACCCTGATGCTCAAGTTCAGATACTTTGCTGGTAAAAGTATGCTACGAGGGCACCAGGGTGCTCTGAGGCTCTCCCACAGCACCACTATCCACATGCTGAAAATGCTCCGTTGGTCACAAAGGGACCCAGAGCACCCCTGACAAGTGTCTCAGCCTCTTGGATTCCCTGATGAGCCATGGAAATGGACGGCCCTGCAAGGGTCTCATAGACTGAAAGGAAGCCCAGTCCTGAGGTGTGTCTCTCGCCAGAGGTGAAGTCTCTTACATCTGAATCCTGCTGGAAGTGCCCTGGTCTCAATCTCAGACCTCAGAGGCTACAGAGTCACCTTGAAAAGGCCCAGCATCCTTATCACCCAACCTTGAGATACAGGTGGTAACATTTCCACTGATGCCCTCGTCTGGCTGGCTGGAGGGCTGGCAATTCTGAAGTCCATCCTACTTGAATAAAAGAGACAAACCTTAAAGGTTGGCCCTTTGTACCCTCTTTATAGTTGTTTAATAATGTCCTTTTATTTTCTATATTTTTGATGCTTTGACATCTTGGGATTTGGTGATGCTGAAGGGACTGCCCCTCCCAGACCTAGTCAACCCCTAGAGATAGTAAAACACAAGGCTTTTATACACAAACCAGCCAATCCAGAGCCTTCACCCCAACCACCTCCTCCATTGTGATTTTACACTCCAGCCACTATCCCCCAACTCTAATCACCCAGGGCCAGGTAGCAGACAATTAAGGCAGCCCCTGTACCCCAGAGCACACAGAAACCGGAGCAGAGACTTGCTCACATTTCCCCCTGCTCCCTCTGCCTCCTGACGGACCCTGGGACTTCCCCGTGTGGCCCTACATGGCATGGCCTCCTGTTTCTAGGGATCTGTAAATATAGAAGACTTCTTTCTTCATGACAGTCATTTCCGTGTCTGTATGTCTTGCCACACCTGATGAAAACAAATCCCAAGTATCCTTAATGCAACATTCTGCTTCACCCACTCACACCTGACCACTGGCTTGGTCCCAGCATAGACTAGATGTCTCTTAAATATTTTCTTTACCGATCTCATCACCTACTGTACAAAGGGCATCAAGGCAGAGGGCAGGGGAGAGCCTAAAAGAAAATGAGTTCTGTGGCGGGTCCCCGGAGGCCCCCAGACAGAGCACCTGCAGTCACGGAGCGTGTTCGAGGAGGGCAGCTTGCTCGGCAAAACCAGCTGGTCCATGCCTGGCGCCCTGAGGATGAAGTGATCGTCCTCATAAGTGATGGAGACCAGCACAAGGTGAGGCTCCTGCCGGGCTGTCACCATGTGTTGATCTTCCTTAATCACCAGCCAAAACCTGCCAAGAGACAAACAAGGGACACACTCAGAAAATCCTCTGCTGCCCTCTCCACAGCTTCCCTAGAGCTTTCTGTTCCATCAAAACCCTCCTCGTGCCCTGACTCAGGATCGCACAATTTCTTTCTAGACAGTAATCTAGGTCTGGCTGGATTCTTTGGGTCCAAAAGTTAGTGTCCCCAAAAGGGGCTTGTTTGGCACAAATAGCGCTAGGAGACAGGATCTGGCCAATGTATGAAAATCCCCAGTCCTGAAAATCCAGAAAATGAGGCTGGTGTAGGAACCCTCCCTGCCCCTGGAGCAGCTACGTTGCTAACTTTGGGAATTTGCTTTGGGCAGAAACTTCCCTGAGCCTCTTAAACGCTTCTCTGGTTGAAGCGAAATGTCTTCCAGATCTTTTTGCTGTGGGACAAGATGGGGTTGACCAGAAACTACTGGCCCAAGTGGACTGAAGCTCTAGACAACAGTCTTGTAGTTTTTGTGACTCCAGAGGATGCAAACCTGCTTCTCCTTGGTTTAAGTTGCTGCAGTATGCAGACTCTAATCAGGAAACCCCTAAACAGCCTCTTCCCTTCATGCAAACATTAAAACTAATATAATGTTATAAATCAATGTTATCACAATAAAAAAGAAAATGTTATATATATACACATATATAATGGAATATTATTCATCCATAAAGAGAAAATCCTGCAATTGATGACAACATGGAAGACACTTGACAGTTTATGCTAAGTGAAATAAATCACATAGAGAAAGACAAATGCTATATGATCTCACTCAATTGTGAAATCTCAAAAAGGGAGATTGCTAGACACAGAGAGCGGCTTGGTGGTCGCCAGGGGCAGGGGGTGGGGGACATGGATGAAGGTGGTCAACGGGTACAAAGCACCAAATTCTAAGAGATGTAATGTACACTATGGCAGCTATGGCTAACAATACTGTATTGTGTACTTGAAAGTTGCTAAGAGAAAATCTCAAGTGCTCTCATCATAACAACAGCAACAAGATGGAAATCATGTGAAGGGAAGGATGCGTTAACTAACCTTATTATGGGAATCATTTCACAATATATACGTGTATCAAGGCATCACATTGCACACCTTAAACTTACACAACATTATATATCAATTGTATCTCAATGAAGCTGGAGGAAAAAAAAGATTCGTGCAAACCATGTGTTAGATAAGAACTCCACTCACCTCCGGGAGGGCCCACTGCTCTAGGCTCATGTTCACACTCTGTGTGTCATATCCACGGGGGCGTGGGGGGGGGGGGGAGCTGAAGAGCAGGAAGGGAGACTGAACCCGTTAGCTCTGTTAGGCTCTTATCTATAGCAGAGCACCTACTTGGGGTTACACCACGCAGATTTGAGCACTAAAAAAGAAAGTTTTCTGCCTCTAAGGAAAATGAGTTTCCACATCACTACTTTAGACACAACAAGGTGAGGAACTCTGTGGGCTCTGACATGTGAGCCACCACCGAGAGCTGGGGCCTTCCACAGGTCAGCAGGATAAAAAGGGCAGCCCCTTTCGGGAGGAGGGAGACATTTCCAACTATGACTGGAGCCAGATGGAAGGTTCGAGATAACCTGGTGAGGACATCCAGAGTCACAGCGCAGGGAGCCCGGTCTCTGCCCTGTCCTGACCTGACTTGGAACCTCCCCGCTGGAACCTCCCAGTCAGGCAACCTATCCCTGTCCAGGGGCTGGATAAACCACCCTCCCCTGCAACCAAGCCTGCAGACAGGGGCCGGCCCGAGCCCTGCTAACTGGCATGTGCACTGGGCGAGGGTACAGCAGCGGTGGTGGTGACAGTGCGTTTTAGGAATTGCTGTGACTACGCTCTTCCCAGGAGCTGGGGATGCTGGGCAGTAGCAGGCCCCCGACTCCCTAAGGAACCCACCCTTCTCTCTCTAGGAGCCTTTGGTTCCCAGGGTTCTCTAGCCTGCTCACCTGTGACCCAGGGATTTCCTACTTTGCTACAGCACTGTTCCCTATTTCCAGCTTCATCCTTGGGCACAGAGTCTGGGACGACCCTGTTCTAGTTAACTCCAGCACAGCCTGCACCTGAACTTCCAACATGGCCCGCCCCGCTCTGAGAGCTGCGCACGACCAGACACGCGTCCAGATGGGTCACAGCCCGCGTGGGTGGCCGTTATTTCTAACAGTCCTCCCTGGGCTGAGACTTCTCACCTCCCGTCCACCCCCCAACTTCAGCCCTTCACTCTGGCTTTCAAGTGCCACCTGCAGCTCTAGCCTGTTGCATAATCACATGGGGGTTAACCCCTGGGAGGTCACAGAAGTGGCGGCTAGGGGTTCTGCGCTAACCTTGCCAGTGAAGGGGCAAGTGGCAACTTGCAATCAGCCCAACACTGTACTAGGAGGAAGACAGCAATTAAAAAATACAATCCCCAGCCATGGTCATTGCCTCTCATTACCCTGTAACAGGAGAGATGATGTTTCCCACCTCTGGCACACAAACGATGCCCGGGGAATGAATACGTACCTCTTTTCTGCCCAATCTGAAAGAAAGGATATGTGTGGAGTGTAAATTGTTTCAGGATCAAGTTTCCCCAACTTCGTCTGCCACCCTGAAAGCCGACACCTTCATTTCACACACCAAACATGAGAACGCAGCGCGAAGAGCAGCGCAGAGCCCAGAGCTCAGAGTCTCCAAAAAAACAGCCGAGCCCTGAGCAACCACCAGCTGTGTGCTCAGGACGCAGAGTCCAAGGCAGCCGGAGGTCGCACTTCTAAACTGACTGACTGGCCTGGGATGCAGGAATGACTGAGCAGGGAAAGCAGCGGGGAAGATGGGGCCCCACTGCACGGAGCTAGTGGGTGAAGGCAGGAAGGAATGATGCTTGGGATAATGAACTTAGGGGATTCATTTCTCCAGGAGATCATAGTCTGTGCAGAACGACTGGCTCCGTAAAGGGTTGGGATGGATTTATCAATGGGCAAGTCACATATGGCTGCTAAGGAGAGTGAGGGTTTACAAGGTCAAGGAGGGCAGCCATGCCCTCCCAGCATCTGTGCCAAACGGCCAATGCCAGCGTTCTGCTGGGCAGACTTGAAACGAGCTCAAAGGTCAGTGTGCTCAGGCCAAGCATTTGCAAATATTTAAGGACTTTGATCAAAACAGCTCCAGGAATCTAAGGCACCAAGCACTTGCAGAGGAAGGTCTCAGCTTCTGAGATCAGTTCCAAAGACACAGGTTCAAACTAGAAATAAAGAAAGGAGGGCTTTCCCTGCATGCTAGACTGCTCGTAGTTTTGTGATTGAAATCTCAAGTTGAGAGAATGATATTATCTAGCAGAGCTCTTTCCAGCTTGCTCTCAGGTTTCAATTATCCTTTAATAAGCAAAATCTAGATTAGATAGGGTCTTGCAGATCATCAAGTTCAACCTCTTTTGCAAATGAAAAAAAAAATAAAATGAGGCTCAGACAGGTTAAGTGACTTTGCCCGAGGTCTCCTGATCCTCTGTGCAGCCCTTACTTCTGTAAATCTCACACTGGTTTCCCAGCAAGGGCATGAGTGCTGTACTCAGAGATCTGAGTTCAAACCCCACCAGCACAGAAGGATCCTGTGATCCTGGGTGAGACACTCACCCTTTCTGATAGCGTTTCCCTCCTGGCAAAGTGGGCACAATATCGAGCCCATGAGACTGCTATGAAGCTGAAATAGCATCATGTATGTGACAGGATTTAGCTGAGCAACTGCTGCATAGGAAAAACGGAATAAAAGTGTGTTCCCTTGCTCTTCCCTGCCTCAGCCCAGTCTCTACCATCCCAAGCACTTATTGTTCAAAACAAGGCAGAGCTGACATAGTTCCATCTATTTTCAGATGCTCACAGAAGCAGAAAAGCAAAGGACAAATATTCTCTTTCCATGGAAGCATGAGTCCCTGCCAGGTCATGACAATGAGCAGCAGGAAAGCAACAGGTATTCCAATGAACAGAGGAAACACAGATAAGAACTGGAAATCTCTCTGTGAAAGAACGTCAGACCTTCACGTGAGGAAGGACGTTGCACAAGTCCATCTTCTCCAGACGTGCATCGTGAGAATTAACCTCTTCCCTGTGCGGGAAGTCTTCCCAGCAGTCGGAGGCTTTTCTAACACTTCATGCTTGAATCAGCTCTAAAAATGCTCTTCTTCTTACCCCTCTAGTTATAGCATCAGAATCACCTGGGGAGATTTAAGCAACCACCCCCCTCACTGTCTCTCTCACACACATACGCATGTGACACACGAGTTCACTCTTAATGAGTCTGATTCTGCAAATGCTCTGCCCCTGAGCTATACCGCCATGATTCTGTGGGTCTGAAATGACAATCTCAGGAAATTATATTATTCACTGAGTGATGTTCTATTTATTACTTGGTTTCTTTTTTATTGCTCAGTGATATTCCACAGTAAAGAGATATTGGCTTAACTATTCACCCATTTTGGTTGAATGGGACATTTCAACCGAAGGACACTTTCGTTCTTTCCATATTTGTGGCTATTACAAATAAAGCTGCTGTGATAATCTGAGCATTAAAAAAAAAGTCTTAAAAAAACTCTCCAGAGCCAGAAATCTGGGATGAAGGGGGATAGAAAATGGCTCGTGAGTTACATGCCTACACACAACAGTTCTCTAAAACAAGCTGAAGTTTTTCAATGTCCACACTTCTTTAAGAGGACAGCACTCTTCAGAGGAGAGCGAACACACGTGTCCTGGAGTGAACTCAGGGCAGCAGACAGCTTCTGCTAGAAGGCTCCCTGAACGACCATCATGCAAACCTCCCTTCCCCTAGACAGGTCCACAGCTAAACCATCCCAGCCAGACAGGGAAGCATCCTTATCCTAAGGAAGCAGAGAAGGAGGCTCCGTTCTTCCTGATCACTCTTTCTAGGGTTTAGCATCCTTCCCTGTCCAGAGCACCTTCCCGATACCCAGCTGCACAATTCTCTGTCAGTGAGAATGTGTCTGTGGGCTCACCTCTGGGGTGAACAAAACAACAGGGGCATCTGCTTTGAGGAAGGGGAATGAAATTTCTATGTACCAGGCCCTATGGGGGTAGGGACTTTACACAAATTTCTAAACGGGAACCACTCTGCCTCTTAGGGAAGGGGACACTATTTCCTTAATGGCAAGTATTACACTCACTGTCCCCCTGCCACCTCCTCTCCCCAACAGAAGACTTCACTCTGCTCACTATGTATTAAAGTAGGCCAGCGTCCCCCCCACCCCATCTCCTGCATCCCCTAGGCACCTTCCCCAGGACCGGAAACTGTGAGGACCAAGTTCCAGCAAGGCCAAAGCCAGTATCCTTGAACAAGACTTGGTTTCAGCAGCGCTCCTGTCTGCCTACTAGTGCCAATATCATTTTATTTTTCTACTATTGTGCTCATACTAAGGCAGAATCAGAAAGTTTAGAACCAGCAGGAGCCTTGGAAATAATCAGGGACAGAGACTTGTCCTGACTACCTTTCCCAATCTGAACCAGACAGGAAGCTGACCTTCCCAGCAAAAGGATCCAAGGAGGAGGAACCAAGAAGCAGCCTAGGACACCCAGGTGGCAAACCTCCATTCTCCTTCCCGGGACAGGCCCCAGCTCCCCGACCCCACCCCATCCCCCCTTGCTGTCCCCGCGCACGGGCTCGGCCCTACCTGTCCCGCAAGTGGCCGCTGCGCAGCCCCAGGGCCGTGCACTCCGCCGCGCTCACAGACACCCCACTGCAGGACTTGATCGGGTAGATGCAGAGCTGCGCCACGGTGCCCACCTGCTGCAGCCTCCGGCGCCGCCTGGGCCGCGCCCGGCGCCAGACGACGGCCCCCAGCGCCACCGCGGCCAGTCCCAGCGCGGCGACCGCGAGCCAGCCGGGCCTTGGGCGCCCGGGGAGGCCGAGGCGGGCCAGCACCGACGAGCCGGCGGCGCCCATGGCCCAGCGATTGCGGGCGCGACCCTGAGCACAGAAGGGGCAGCGACTGGCGCGGGGAGGGCGCCCGGGCGCTCGGGGCTCCGGGCCGGCGGGAGGAGCCAGGGTTGGCTCAGCCACTGGCCCAGACACCCTTTCCGCGCGCGCCGAGGCGGCGGGACCCGCCGTGCGGAGGGAGCGAGCGCCTCACTGCGGCACCAAGGGCCGCGCAGTAACCGGGCGGAGGGAGACAGAGAGCGCAGGGGACGCTTCGACGCCTCTGGGTGGGGGGTGCGGGAGAGGGGGCTCGGGAAGCCCCAAACCCGAGGTCTCACAATCCACTTTCTCGGGTGGTCACTTTTTCTGGACTTCCCCTTCCGGTCCCCTGCGGCGCACCGTAACCCCCTCATCTGTCCCCCGCTCCCCGCTCTCCACGGTTCCTTGTCCCCCAGCACTGCCCACTTAGTTGGCGCGACTGGAGCGCACGGAACAGTGAAAGTGGATTGTAGGCGCCGAACGGAAGATTATTAAACGTTTAGGAACTCCTACAGATCGCTCTCAGAGCTGCAGAACTTTCAGCCCGTAACTGCTCGGTGGAAACTGCTGCGCTCGGAGCAAACTCGAGTGTGGCTTCTTGCCGCGTAAGGACACTTCCCGAGGGTGACCTCAGTCCCCCATTAAAATGCCTGCCGGAAAAAGCTCGCTGCTGCCAGGGGATGTCACTGTGTGTTCCTGCCAAAGTCCGAAGACAGGCCCCTGACCCTTTTCCCTTAGAGCCCTTTCTCCAAAGGGCTCAGCATCGTGAGTCCTCCGTCTGTCCCATCCACTTGTGTGTGCGCCTCCTACAGCTCGAGTGCCTTTCTCAAGGACCTGAGAGCCACTCCTTTGAACTGTAGTCATCCAGAACGACAGGGCCTGTTCCTGTTTCTGTGGAACGACAGAATCGTCGCCTAGTTAACTGCCCGCCAGCAGACACAGGAGACCCAGCACCATTTCTCCTGCCCTAACCCTTGTCAGTGTGCGCTCGAGCCCCACTTCCTTCATTCACCCTTTAGAACCCAGTCACCTCCGCGTTCCTGGGGCTGGAGCTCAGTTCTTTCCCCCACGTGTCAGTAGTTACTGAAGAAACTCTGTGTACTGCTTTAACTAAAGTCCACCTTTGTTTCTCTTTACCAAGTCCATTAAAGCAGACTCTGGTGAACAGTGGATTTTTCTTAGACAAGGTTTGAGGTCATTTGTTTATTTTTCAAAGATTGTCCCTTAACCTGCAGCACGATTCTAGGAGCATTTAAGGAGGCGGCCAGGAAGCCACCTCCCATCAGCCGGATTGGTCACCCTCTGGAGAAGACTGCTGCCCTCCAGGCGTGGGAGGAGACCAGCCAAGCTCCCTTCCTCTGTTCCTTGTGGAAAGTGAAAGTCAAAATTCCCCTCCAAACAGACTCTGTTTGAAATCCCAAGCCAGGCGACTCTGCCTTTTCCACCAGCCCACATTATCATCAAGCTCAGCGGCCAAGACTTGGATTTCTTTTTCCAGCGTGGTGTTGTGAAAAGGTGTATGTAAACTTGCACCCGGTCCCCTTCGCCTCTCCGGACACTCGGGGAGGGTCGGAGCCCTCCCCCGCCCCACGAGTCTGCTGTCAGCACGGAGTGCGTAGAAGTCAGTCTTCCTCGCTGCTCATGAGCTCCCAGACAGGGGGCAGAGTCTTGCTGATTAATCAGCTGTTCCTTTCAACACTCATTTATCGATCATTCGCCCTAGGTTGGCCCTGGGGATTTAAAGTTTACAAGAGGCTGCCCTGCCAGGAAGCTTACAGAGCCCCTGGAAGACTGACTGGGAGGAAATGTCGGAGGGGAGTTTCGGTGAAGGTGCATCTCAGGACAGAGGGAGCTTTTGAGCTGAAACTTGGAGGGCTTCGGGGAGGGGCCTCAGGAGGGGATTCTGGACCAAAGGAGCAGCACATGCAACGTGGAGACACTGAAGGAACGAGAGCATGTGGCATGCTTGGGCAACCACTAGCAATCCGGCTTTATCAGAATGTACCTGTGAATGCAGCTGGTGGCAGGAATTGAGGCACGACAGGTGGGCGGGGCCAGATCAAGATGCACCTGTCTCATCTTAATTCGGAGACACTTCCGAATTCTAAACAGCAAAGAGGCATGATCAGACTTGGGTGTCAGAAGGTCACTCTGGCTGCTCTGGGAAGGAATAATGCCAGAGGTGGTTATCTGAGAGGCAAATGTCCTCTAGGTCAAGTGGAAGTAATCCTGAATCAGGGAGAAACAACAATGGAGATGGAGGTCCATTCTTGGCTGTGGATAGGAGAAATAGGAGACAATTAGCAAGAGGTGGTGACAGATGGAACTCTGAGACTAAGGGTGAGACGGAGTTTGTGGTGACTCCCAGCTCTCTGGTGTAGCTATATGGGTAGGTCACAGGTGCCAGTCTCTGAGATAAAGAATTCAGGAGAAGCTGGTCTGGGAAGAAAAATGATGAGCTCTTTTGTGGACAGTGAGTGTGCGTTATTCGTGGGATATCAAAGAAGAAATAATTATTGGACAGGTAACATGCCCTTTCTGTACCTCTGTCTTCTCAACTGTAAAATGATAGAGACAGATCTCTAAGATACCAGTCTAAATTCTGTGTTTCCTAAATCTATGCCGGCTGGCATCAGGCTATTCTGTCCGTTCTCGATAAGAAATATCTCTGCATGGTCGTAAGCTTGTTCAGCAGTGTGACCAACACTTCTTCCCAACAGATACTGAATCCGAACAACCAGCTCACAGGGTCACTTGCGTGTTAGCCAGGCGCCCCCTTCAGGCTGCAAGGAGGAGACGCACCCAGACTACATTAGAGTTGGGGGAACTGGGGGAGTTGGGGTAGGGACACCCAGGGAGGTTAGGCCTCACCTGCCAAACGTGAACCCCAGAACTTGCAGAAGCTGAGGAATCACAAGTCCTGGAGAACCAGCGGCCGATTGTGGTTGGAAGGAAGGCAGCTTTCATTGCAGCCCTGCTGTGCTAGACCCTGGCCGTTAGTCTTTAATGACTGAGAAGTCTCAGATCTCAAGGGGCCAGGAGACAAGGATACACATGAGTAAATAGGCAATTAGGTTACCAGGTTAGAAGAATTAGAGGAGGCGAGGAGGGAGGGCGCTTGGAGCCCACTGGACACCAGGCACCCACTGCCAACACAGAAACTGAGGCCAGACTGCTCAGGAATATTTTGCTAAATGAAGAAAGGGTGACCCAGGGCACAGCGTTTTGAGGAGCTAAACTCAGCACAGTCTGGAAAGCAGAGGACGAAGTCTGGCTGGAGGGAGAGGGCCGGGAAGATAAGCCACCCCGGGTGGTAGAAAGACTTACCCTGTGTGTAGAGGAATGTGGTCTTTAGCCAGAGGATATAAACAATAAGCAACATCATTTACCGACCGAAGGGAAACTGGGTGGCTGGAAACACAGGAGAGATGGAAGCTTTTCACTTGTACACTCATTTCTACTTTTTGCATTTTGAACAATGAAAATTATTACTTTTTCAAAATATTTAGGAATAAAAGCATTTTAAAATACATTTTTCAATTATCTTGCTTGCAGTGAATCTAGCTGTGTACAAGGCCCTGGTGAGCCAAAGTTGCCCCAGTCAGCTTCTAATCTACAAGGTGTTTTGAAAGAGATACAGCCACCTGTGGATAGATTCCCAATGTCCAAGATGTATAAACAAATAATTATAATATAAGCAAAATAATTGTTATAATAGGGTAATAAGCCAGTGAATAGTACCTTTAGGATAATTAATTTTTTCCTAAATAGCTTGGGGGGGGACCTATTGAAAGGAATTTTTTTCTCTTTTGTATTTTTCCTCACAAAATTTTTACTGAAATCTCCTAGTTTCTGCTGGTTAATATAAGAAGTAAAGAAAAAAACTCAGTATAACAAGCAAATATAAATGGGGAACCTCAGAAGCAAATGAATAAGCTTGTTCTTTTTTTCTCTTTGTCAAATATATTTATAGTTATGATTTTCCTATTTTATATAAAATATTTCTATTTTCAAGATTGTTCCTTGTTTATGTGTTGGGATTAAACATTATCAACGGTTTTCATCTTTTCCATAGAAATCAAGGCTTCCTCATGATTTGCAAGCCCAAACTCTCACTGACAGCTTATTCTCTTTGCCTTATACAGTTGGTTTTGGTTTTGTTTTTTTTTCCAATGAAGACGTTTCTAGTTTGTCTTGAAAAGTCAAAATATCTAGTAATGAGTGGTCTATAATCAGCTGGACCTGACTGGAGCCTGTCCCCTGGAGTCACGTGGTGCCCCAGCTCCTACCCTCCCCGAGTTCAACCCCACTCCTCTGGGCCTTTGGATTTGCCCTGGGTCTACGGGGCAATTGCTCCAGATTTCCACCAGAGGGCGCTGGGATCAGCGTTTAGGAGAGAAGGGCGGGGAGGAAGTGCATGGCGCTGGTTCCACGGGTCAGGGAAAGGAAGCCCTCCTTTCCTTCCTGGAGAGTAAGTCCCAAGCACAACTTCCTTTGACCCAACTCGGTGAAGAGTCAGGACCAGGAGCTACTTGCAAGCCAAGAATTTTGAAACAGAAGGTGGAGAAACAAAGCTGCACTTTCTGTTACCCCGGACACTCGTGTACTCCTCTGCAGTCCATGCAGCCGGTCAGAGACAGAAGGTTATTCCGTCTGCACAGTCACGCTGTGTCGGAAACAGGACATGGTATCTACCCTTGGACCCCTGAGACACTCAGAATCCCTTGTCTGCCCTGAGCGAGCCCAGCCAGCGAGAAAGAGGCAGGTCCCCACCATGGTTGTTTGCTCACATGTTCCCTTTGGTGGAGAGACAGAAGCCCTGGGCGGAGACAAGGTACCAAGATTATGCTGCTGGAGGAAGGGAGCAAGGAATGCTCCAGAGAAAGAAGCTGAGAGGTGTCTGTCTCAGCCAGCTTCCTCACATCCTTCCATCGGCTGGGACTGTGTCTACCTGTGTATCCTGGGCACAGCAAAATCTGTTTGTATTTGGTGAATAAATAGATACTCCAAGGAATTCACTGGCCCTCTTCCTCTACAGGAAGGGCACTGAGATCCCACTGATGTCAAAGGCAAAATTGCAGGGTGTTGGCCAATGACCCTGAAGTTCAGGGACCTTCTCTTTTCTGGCAAACCTGGTCCCGTGTATCCCCCAACCTCCTCCAATGACTGGGGCCGCGTGTCTTTGTGGCTTTGATTTTGAGGATGTTATCAGCCAGGATGCAGAATCCTGCTTCCTCACCCAGTTTTCAGTTGCTTTCTCTCTGTGTTTGTTTTCTTTGGCTGCTATAGGGAGAGTTGCTTTTATCTGAGCAGCATGTCGTCTGCTTGGAGTAATGGATATGGAGGTCTGGAAAGGGAAGAAACCCTCCTTGCTTGGACTGTCCTGCCTGAAACACAGCCCCTCTGCAGTACATGCCTGTTGGGGTGTCTCTCCAACCTCCCTTTCTCCCCTTATTCCCCCAAGAAAAAAATATGCAAAGTGCCTCCTCACCTATGGTTAGTCACAAAATAACCTCTATTCTATCCTAGTTACTTATTTATTTTACCTGCCAAAGTCGTGAACATCTTACTAAGTATGACCGGAAAATAATGGCAATACTTGAGTCCTGAGCATTGCCGTGTTAGTTTTTGAAACAGATGCAATTCACACGACATAAAGTCCATCATTTTAAAGTGTGCACTTTGGTAGAAGTTAGGAACCTCACTACATTGGGCAATCATCACCTCGGTCTCATTCCAGACCATTTCTGTCACCACCGAAAGAAACCCCATATGTGTAAGGAGTCAGTTTCAACTCCCTCCTCATCCCCCTGGAAACCACTAATCTGCTTTCTGCCTTCATGGATTTGCCTATACTGGACATTTCATATAAATGGGATCATACAACATGTGGCTTTGTGTGTTTGGTGTCTTTCACGTAATGTAATGTTTTCAGGGTCCATCCATGTTGCAGCGTGTGTTAGCACTTCATTCCTTCTTGTGATTGTGTGTATGTCTGCATCCTTGCTTGTGTGCACCACATTTTGTTTATCTATTAATCAGTTTCCACTTTGGGCTATTATTAATAATGCTGCTATGGCATGGATGGACCTTGAGATTGGCGTACTAAATGAAGAGTCAGACAGAGAAAGACAAGTGTATGATGTCACTTATATGTGGAACCTAAAAAATAGTACAAATAATCTTATTTACGAAACAGAAACAGACTCACAGACATAGAAAACAAATTTATAGTTACCAAGGGAGAGGAGGGGAGGGATAAATTAAGAGTATGGGATTAACAGATACACACTACTAGCTATAAATAGATAAGCAACAAGGATTTATGTATAGCTCAGGGAATTCAGTGTCTTGTAATAACCTATAATGGAAAAGAATCAAAAGAATAGATATACATTTATATGTATAACCAAATCACTTTGCTGTACACCTGAAACTAACACAATATTATAAATTAACAATACTTCAATTTAAATTTCTTTAATAAAATAAAATAATTCTGCTATGACTATTCCTGTACAAGTTTTGTGAGAATGTTTGTTTTCAACTCACTTGTGTCTATGCTGGGGTGGAACTGGGGACTCACACGGTAACTCTATGTTTGAATTTTGGGGGAACTACTAAACAGTTTTCCACCAGGGCTACACCATTTTACATTCCCACCAACAATATATGAATTTCCCTTCCACTTTTTCCCAGTTTTATTGAGATATAATTGGCTGTAACATTGTATAAGTTTAAAATGTACAGCATAATGATTTTTTAAACATTTTTATTGAGTTACAGTTATTTTACAATGTTGTGTAAGCATAATGATTTGACATGTGCATACATTTGCAAAATGATCACTACAGTCCGTTTAGTGAACATCCACCACCTCACATAGTTCTAGTTTTTTTGCTGTTGTTACTTGTGATGAGAACTTCCAAGATCTACTCTCTTAGCAGCTTTCAAAATACAACACAGTCCTGTTAACTAGAGCCGCCGTGCCGCACAGCACACCCGCAGGACTCACTTGTCTTATGACTGAGCTTTGTACTTTCTGACCTTTCAATCTTACCTCTTATCATTCAACATCCCTTTCATTCTTAAGCCAAGCAGTTAAGGGATCATTTAGATGATCTCACGTGAACCTGCGTTGCTAAAGAGGTTAAACAAAGTTGGACACTAGTTGAATGGACAGATTTTAATCAGTAACGGCTGTTACAATGAGGAAAAGAGTCCATCATGAACTGAGTTCAGCTTCGATCGATTGGTAGGAGGTGACTGGGTGTTTTGAGAAGAGGAGGAGACAGTAGGGCAGGGAGTGAGTGGGGCTCAGAAGAGCCAAGGAAGTAACAGCGCACAGAGTGGGAAGGAGGGTAAGGCTCTGGAAACCCCTCCGGGCTGCTAACTGGGGCTTACCGAAGTTAGGTTCTGCCCTCCCACAGAGGCTGGGAGACAGGCCTTATCTTTAGATATTGGCCGGAACAAACGGTCAGTTTTTTTGCAGCCTTGAGTTTCTCAGGCAGGCACTTTAAGCGGAGCCAGGGCCAGCCTAGGTATTCAGCCTTGAGCTGTTGGAATCTATGTTAATGTTTCCAGTCTTTTCAGGCCAAGGTGGAGGCCCAGAGGCCAAGGAGAAATCTGGCTAGGGTTTGGTCAAAGACAGAATGAAGAAATGTGAGGAGATCTTTCTTTAGAACTCTCCTCTTTTCATGTTCCCCTCAAAGTATACAATGAAACATAACAGTGATATTGTCAACTAATTCATTAAAACAATACGTCCAATGCATCCTACTATAGAAAATCCATCCCCTCGCTGGAGCTCACACAACAGCACAGCTCACTTACTGAGAAGGAGCCAGAGTTGCATGTTTTAGTGGACATGGGTTGGGAAGACAGAGCTGAATTCTTTATCAGTCCAGAGCAGGAACACTGTGTGTGTGTGTGTGTGTGTGTGTGTGTGTGTGTGAGAGAGAGAGAGAGAGAGAGAGAGAGAGAGAGTGAGAGAGAGAGAGATGGGGGTAGTGTCAATCTGAGACCATCCTGGAATCTCCAGTGAAACACAGCAGGAAATAAATTTGCCTGAACAATGTGTGAAAACATTTGTTAACATTAACAGAAGGAATCCCGGATGATTTGAGATTAAAACTTCTAACAAAGAAGCTTTGGAGAAAGAATGTTTTTGGGTGGAGAACGCTGCTTTATAACTAAAATCCACAACTGCTACCACTGAAAGAATTTTTCCTGACAAATAAAAAACCAAATAAACTCTTCTTGATTTGAGCAAGAGCCTCTGACAGCTTGAAAATCTCTCCGTCTCTCTTTTTCAGTAATGAGAACGGGGAGCCAGTAGATTTAGTAATGTCTCTCCACCCTGACCCCACCCCATCTCTTTTCGCATGCCCTGGCCCACGGCTGTACTTTCTAAGGAGAAACATCAGAGGCTACACACCATGGGGGAAACAGACATCAGTGAAATAGTCCAGCCTGGTTATGAAGCAAGCAAACAACAACAAGCCAAGAAGGGGGAGTTGCTAAATGTATCATTTTTAAATGTCTAGTTTTGAACACAAAAATTCAGACTTGCCATAAAAATGGGAAAGTGTGACCTCTACACAGGGAAAAAAAAAAGTGGGCAACAGAAATTGCCTTTGAAAGGGTTCTGATGTCAGACTTACCAGATATTAAACATGTGTTCAAAGAACTAAAAGAAAAGATGCTTAAAGAAATAAAGGAAGGTGTGATGACATCATCTCGTTAAATAGAAAACACCAATAATGAGACAGGTTTTTTGCTTTTTTTTATTTTTTTGAAGTATAATTGACCTACAACACTATGTTAGTTCCTGTTACACAATAGTGATTCTATATTTCAATAAGTCTAGTTATGATATGTCACCATACTGAGGTGGGAAGCCCCATGAAAAAGACAGGCAGGACCCCCAGGCAGGGCCACTGCTCTCCTGCCAGCACCATCCAGTTTCCTGGCCTGGCGGCATTATCTTGCTTTTTGCCTCTGAAACAACTTGCTTCTAGGAAAGTGGAACTTACCTCTAATATTCTATTAGTCCATTTGTAGCACCTCATTTGCATATGGTTGGTCCATTTCTATCACTCCTGATTGGTCCATTTCTATTACTCCTGATTGGCCCAGTTCTACAAAGCTCGTTCCTAATTAGTCAACTTCGTTACACCTTATTTGCATATGATATTGCAAAGTGTAGGCTGGCAGCCTACAAAAACCTGTGTAAACCTCCAGACGGGGTCTAGGGCTTGGAGTGTTAACTCCTCTGGGCCTGTTGGTGTAATAAACCTGAGTTCTCCAACCCTCCGAGTGCTGCTTGGTCTCTCCTGGATCCACGATGCTGTCACAACTGAGCTGTAACACTGAGCTGTAACACACTTTGCTGAAACAATACAAAGATGCTACACAGTTATTGACTATTTTCCCCACACTGTTCATTTCATACCTATAACTCACTTATTTTACAACCTATAGTTTGTACCTCTTAATGTCCCTTGCCTATTTCTTTCCTTCCCCCTCTTCCCTGGCAATCATCTGTTTGCTCACTGTATCTGTAACTCTGTTTTGTTATGTCTGTTCATTTGTTTTGTTTTGTTTTGTTTTGTTAGAGTCCACATGTAAGTGAAATCATGCAGTATTTGTCTTTCTCTGTCTGACTTATTTCACTTAGCATAATACCCTCCAGGTCCATCCATGTTCTCACAGATGGCAAGATATCCCTCTTTTTATGGCTAAATAATATTCCACATATCTTCTTCATCCATTAATTTACTGATGGGCTCTACTGTGACTAAAATATACAGAAGATTAACAATAAATGTTAATAAAACAAAAACCCTTTCAAGAATTTAAATCCTTGAGGATTTAAAACAAATACACAGGTATGTCTGGGTCCAGCACACAGTTATGTCAGGTTTGGCAAAGTTGTTCAGGCCAAAGCCCGCATGGTGGGTTCCCCCAGGGAGATCATCCCTAGAGCCCTGAGGTCCACCCATCCTGATCCACCTAAACCCTACTTTCCACAACTGGTACTCCCCTCTCCTCCTTCGCCTGAGACAACACCGGGGGAATCATCCATCCATTGCATAACAAGGGCAACTAGGCAGGTAGAAAGCACTGCACACCTTTCCCCAGGGAGAGGGGAGTCCACAGAACCCCCCTATTGGTGAGAGCCAATTATTTTGGAAGTCACACAAAGTAGCTTCTGCCCTGAGCTTGGGGGAAACCAACATGGTAACCTGCATACAATCCAATGGGAATACAGGTGCTGGGGGTGGCGACACTTACTGTGAAGACCACTTGGACTTCCAGGGTCAGGTATGTGGGGGGGGGGGGGGGAGGAAAGGGGACCAGGGCAGAAAAAGTGGTTCGGTCTCCACCCGGAAGTAGAGCCTGACCAAGTAGGTGGGGTTGGGATTCACGGGACCTGAGCAGCGTCCCGGAGGGCTTGGTGCACTTGTGGGGCCTCTCTGCCTCTGCTTCCTGGTTTAAATAAAGGAGATAAGAATGCCTATGTCATTAAATGACATGTGATATTAAGCACCTGGTAGCACCTGAGTTTCATTGAGGCATGTGTGTTACTTTCCTCCACGCGGCCCTGCCTCCCATGCGTGCACATGTGGCCTCCCTCCCTGGCCCCCAGGGCCTGGCACATCGTGTCTTTAAGCAGACCCTGGTGCCAGCAGAGACCCGCAAGCAGAATGCACAGTAAGTCCCTGGCTGCCCCCGGGGGGCCAAGGTCAGGGACGGGCCAGTCATGGGACTGCCCAGGCTCCAAGGTAAAAATGACAACACTGCGCAGGAAATACCGGGACTGCAGCAGAAGACCCTCAGGCTTGTTTTTGTATATTGTATTTCTGGCCCAGCAGAGAGGCATTGTGCCGATTAAACAAATAAACAGCAGTCTTGGCCTTGGGCTCAAAAGGCTTTTGGCATTCTCCTGTTTCTCCCCGCAGCTGGTGCCGCTCCTGTCGCTCAGGCCAGAAGCCAAGAGAGTTCTTTGATTCCGCTCTCTCCTGCATCCCTGCACCCACCTCAGTGTGTCCTGCCACTTCTGTTTTCTGAATCGGCCTCTCAGGAGCTCTCTCCCTCCCACAGCCCTGGCCACAGGCTCTCTCTGCAGAACTACTCAGAAGCCCCTCACGTCGACCCTGTCCACCTGAGCCCACACTGTCCCCAGTGCAGCTAGGACGGTCTTACAAACCGTGGAATGGATTCCACTGCCACCTCCCTCACCCGCTTCACTTACCTCCACTGCTGAGGCCCATGGGGAAGAGAAGGGGTTCAGGCAAGTTCTTCCCCTGCTCTGCTTCAGTCTCCTCTACTTTGAAGTGGGCTGATGACTATCCCTTCTCATAGGACACCATCAGCCCACAAGTCAGGTCCCACCTCCATCTGTTCAAAGCTAGCAGTAGTGCCTCCTGCTGTGGTCAGTGATTAGGTTCCTGTCTCATAGCAGAAAGAATTCAGAGACAAGACATAGAGGTTAAGGAAGTAAAGTGAGGATTTATTTTGTGATAGGATGCTCTCAAGGGGGGGAGTGGGCAGACTCAGGTGAGTAGCTGTGCTGAGTTTCTTTGGCCAGCTAGTTACATAGGGCGTAAAAATGCATGGGTGAAATATTCATTGGGGAGGAGGAGGGTTTGGGGTCGTATTCCCTGATTTTCATCCCAGCTCCACCTGCTCGAGGGGAGGAGATGTTTTTGTCCTTATTTAGTCTGGATCAGAAATGTTATGGCATCGGTTCATGATGGGTACTTCTAATCTGCAAGGCTAATTTTATTGTAATGAGTGCATAATGAGCACAAGGTTTCACTGCGATACTGGAGGTCTCTAATTTTCCCATCTTTCTTTGCCTGCCTCTAGGACCCTGTCACCCCAAAATGTGTGATCTCTTATCAGTCCCAAGCTTCCTGCTTTCCTCTGTCTGCCCAAGGGACCCTGTTGTTCACATGGGATATGGTTTCCTGCCGTTTGACCTGTGCCCCCGTTTCTCTGCTCATATCTAGCTATCTGCCTGCTTTAACACTGTCACTGAGTAAGAGCCATGTCTTTGCCAGAGCCCACAGGCTCTGTGTGATGTCCCCATCACCAGCTCCATGCCTCCCCAACCCTCACCTCCCTAAACGCATAACCCCACCACACCCCCAACTCCCTCTGAGTGTCCTGCTGCTCCTCAGCCAGGCCAGGCAGCACATGGAACACACTCCACTCCCTTCCAGAGCAGTCCTGGGGCAGCCGCAGGGCCAGACCTCTGAACTGAAACTCAGGGTCTCACCCTCCCCCCATCTCATGAACATTTTCCATAAGCTCAGGGTGAGAGGCAGCCAAGGGCAGCCACAGGTTCATTTCAAGTGACCTTTCTAGTGCTGTCAGCAGTTCCACAGGGAAAGCTTAATGACAGCTTGCTTCCTTCTTCCTCAGCCGGGTTATCCAACTGAGGTGGCTGGAGCCCATGGGCCCCGTGCTGATTTTTGTTTTATGTCGCCATAAAACAATAAACAGGGACCAGTTTTGCTCCAGATGCGCCACCAAGCCCCCTTATAGAGATCTGTGCTGTTCCCGTCCTTTTCTTCCTTCATTCTCTCCCTCCTTCCCCCTCTCCATGGCAAACACTTCTCCAGTACCGACTCTATACAAACTTGAGGCTGGGGACGGCTTGGGGGAATCACCTGTGTTAACGATTTCTAACAGAGAGCAGAATAAAATGGGACGACTTGTGGCTGTGTGCAGAAGAATGGCTTCATTCTAGCCACAGAGATTAGGGAAGGCTTCATAGAGGAGGGGGCCATGAGCTGAACCATGGGAGAGAAGCAGAATTCCAAGGGTGGAACTGGGAGGCAGCTGACAGGAATGGGCAAAGGACAGGGGGTGGCCTCTCCTGGCCAATCCTGGCAGCCCTCCACCCCGGGGAACCTTGGTCTAGAGGGAGCGTGGGCAGAGGGTGTGGTGGGGGCTGGGGAGAACAGCAGTGGTGCCAGAAAAACAACCTGGATGCCTCTCATCGGCAGGGCACGGAGGCTGCTGGGGAAGTGGTTCCCATTGTCTCTGTTTCCTCTGTGGGGGGCACTTTGAGAGGAGGCGGCAGGTCTCTGTTGGTGGCCTTGAGGGCTCTTTAAGATCTCAAGAGTAAGGCAGACCAGGAAACAGCCCCCTTGAAGAAATAAAAGCTAAGCAAGGATCAAACAACGGCAGCCGTGATTTTGTGAGAAGCAGGCTGCGAGAAACTTCCTCAGACTCAGCACACCAGGCAAAGAAGGACTTGTGGGCCATCCACTTCAACCTCATTATTTTACAGAAGAGGATGCTCAGGCCCAGGGAGGTGAAGTGGCTGGTTCAAGGCTGCATGGCCCATTGCTTTCCTGACTCCTCGTACAGAGCCCAGATTACTTCCAGGGGCTGAGAGCAAGCGGAAGGGAGGACCCAGGTCCCTACTCCCTCCCTCCTGAGTTAGCAGGGGAGGGTTCCCAGTTCCCAACCAGGCAGGACAGCCCCTGCCCAAGTGTCACAGGGAGGGCCTCAGCACGGCTCCCCGGCAGGGACTGCTGCTCCCCACCCCCTGTATATCAACCTCCTTGGCTCTAAGGCCCAGGATGTCTGCAAGGCCTGGTTCCAGCTCCAGGCAATCAGGAGAGCAAGAGGGGCCGGCCACGCTCACAGCAGAAGGCAGCTCCTCATTTGCCAAGGTCAGTGACACAGACAGGGCTGCTGCCTTCTTCCCACCACCCCCGGCCTTCTCTCACCTCTGGGCCTTTGCACATGCAGATCTCACTGCCTGAAGCCCTTCCGTCCCCCTGTGCCTGGGCAGCTCCTGCTTATCCCGCAGGCCTCCGCTTTGACATCCCTACTTTTTGGGAAGCCTTCCCAAGACGGGGTGAAGGGCTCCTCATATGGGCCCCTGGGTACCCCCACCCCACACACACACACACACATACACGCACACATCACACAGGATTGTCTGAAACTACAATTGACTGCAAGTTCCCTCAGGACCAAACCTTACCTTGTTTATCCCAAAAATAATAACACAGTGACACATACTGAGCTCCTCCTGGGGCTTTCAGTGCCTCGAGAACTAACTCACTCTGTCCTCTTGCTAACTCTACAAAGTGAGTAGAGTTATCACCCCCATTTGTCAGACGGGCAAACCCTGGTCCAGAGAGGCCGAGACTCTTGCCCAAGGTCACACAGGCAGTGAGCTGCAGGGACGGATTTCTCCAGGGCAGTGAACACGACCACGTGCCGCCCAGCTGTGTCTGTTAGGAGTGCTGTGTGTGGACAGCTTTTCTGAGAAGAGCCCTTTCAAGATTGTATCAGCCTCTGAGAGCAGGTTCAGCTAAAGGCACAGCCCTTCCCAGGGCAGCCCACATCCACTGACTGATCAATGTTGGGTATCAAGGCCTGGCCTTCCCCCGACAGGCCGAGTCAAGCCTGCAGGGCTTTTCCAGCATCAGCGCTCCGGTGGGTGGGCTGAGGGCTGGGCTGGGCCTGCACTGCAGCCCAGCTTCTCCCTCTATTCAGTTGTGCCTCCTTCTCCTTGGGGTTTGATCCCAAAGCATCCCAGTAACCACCTGCACACTAATCTCCAACCTCCAACAGTCCGTCTGACACCAGGACACATGGCTGTAACCATCCGTCCTGTTGCCTTCCAGGGGAGCGGCGCCCCCAACCAGCCGGGTGCTGGCAGACAACAGGTGCTCAGAATTTATTTGTGATAAAGAAGAGGTGGTTTATTCACACAATGGAATATTATTCTGCCACAAGAAAGAAGGAATTCCTGCCATTTGTGACATGGATGGAAGCTGATGGCATGATGCTAAGTGAGACAGGTCAGAGGAAGACAGATACTGTATGATCTCACCAGTCTTACAGCGGAATCTAAAAAGGCCAACCTTGTGAAAACCAAGAGCAAAATGATGGTCTGCAGGGCACAGGGATGGGAGAGATGCTGTTTAAGGGCACAGACTTGCAACGAATAGATGAATAAGTCCTGAAGACCCAACCCACAGTACAGTGAATAAAGGCAACAGTATTGTACTGGAATCATCAAGCTTGCTAAGAGACCGGATCTTAATTACTCCCATTAAATGCGCACATAAAAAAGATAATTACCTGACACGCCGGAGGTGCTCACTGGGGCTACAGCGGCAATCACATTACTATACCCAAATGTAGCAGATTAACACATTGTACACCTTACATGTACACAATGTTATATATCAAATATATTTCAATTAAAAATGTTGTTTGAATAAACAAATGAACATAAACAAAGAGACTCCGTGGGTGATTCCCTAAAAGTGCATTTTTGCCTTCCTGGTCCTCACTATTGTTAACACCAGGCCAGCAGTTTCCCTGCATGTTTATGGTCAGGGGGATGGAGGCCCCCGCCCACCACTCCTTCCCCATCGATCTCAGGCTGCCTGTTTGTCCTGTGAACACTCTGTGCCCGGGGCAGGGGTCAGTTGGGGGGGGCATTGACAGGACTCATTGCAGATAAGGCCGGTCTGGTGTCCAGACACAAGGCCACTGGCACACCAGACCAAAGTCCAGGCTGAAAGTGCAGAGTCCTTCCTCGTGGGTGGTAGAGACTAAAAGCTACAAACAAACCCTTTCCTGCCACCTTGGGCACTGCCTGGGTAGGTTGTCCCCGTCAGCCCCCTGCAGCCCTTGATCCTGGCCCGGCTGCTCACCCCCAGCCCCGCTCCCCGGCAGCGGCGGCTCCGGCTGGGTTTGTCTTCCAGCAAAGGGAAAGGTGGGGCTCTCATCTGACCGTGACCCTGGAAGCCACTCGCAGGGATAAAGGAGAAGTTTAGGGGAAAAGAGGATGGGGAGGCAGGCTGTGTCTTCTTCCCCGCCACCCCCACCCCCAGCTCCCCTCCACTCTGCCGGGTTCCTGCCCTCGCACTCTCCCCCTCACCCCATTCCTCAGGCTTCTTTCCCTTCCTTCCCACAGGTCAGGGCAAATGGAGAGCTGAGCTGGGGCCCCTGGGGAAGGTGAACACTTAATACCCTGCATGCTCCGTCCTGAATACACCCCATATGTCATCTTCCAAATAAGCCTCTGAAGTAGATACAATTTACTCTACTGTTCAAAGAACCCAAACCAAGCCCTGAAATTCAAAGAAGTTGAGGAACTTGTCCGAGGTCACACGGCTGGAGGATTGGAAGCCAGGATGTGGATGCCAGCGCTGATCCAGTCCTGCAGGGTGGCTTCCTGCTAGCCTTGGGGCTTTGGCACATGGCCCTGGGGCCCCTGGGGCGAACAGGGGCGGGCCGGCTCCGGGAGGCACAGTGACCTGTCAGTAGGAATAGTTACTGTGGCGGCAGAAACCACACCAAGGAAGCATGGCAAACTTCAGTAAACTCAGCCTCACGGGCTTGGGGTCCCAGACCCCATCCCCAGCCCTGCCCCACGTCCTCCCCTCTGTGCCTTGACCATGCCAAAGTGGCAGCTAAGAATCTCAGCATTTCAAAAACCAAGAGTGTGCTGAGCAGGTAAGCACCTTGAGTCTTTCTAACTACTTGCATCACAACCTTGGAGCCAGGAGCCCATGTTGAATGTGATTCTCATTTGAAGCATCACCCTTCCTCATGGTCGCTGGTGGTAACAGGAACCTGAGAGGAAAGGAAATGGAGAGGCAGTGGAACTGGCAGAAAAATGGAAGATGTGGGTTCTGGTTTCAGGCCTGTTGGCCAAGGCATCGGAGCGGAATTCCCTGCCTTCCCTGGGCTTTAGTTTCCTCAGCTATAAAATCCCCAAAATGATAACAATAGTATCTCTCTCGCTGACTTTTTTGATGAGAAAGAGATGAAACTGAGAATTAAATTGATGCCTTTAAGCCACCCAGCACAGTGCCTTGTTGACTGATAGAAAAATGCAAAACATAAAGGCTGTGAGTTAAGTTTTATTGGGGGATCTCATTGAGGACTGGAGCCCAGCCTCTCAGGTAGCTCCGAGGTGTGCGAGCACAGGAGAAACTGAGCTAGGCCTCTTTGCTATTTTGAGTGATTCCCTGCTACCAGTGGCTTGATCTGAAATTCTTTCACCTAGAGATAATGCATAAGAACTCCTGATTCTCATGTTGCTATTTATGTACATAATTAAAGTCTGAGTTAAAAAACAAACAAAAACTATATGTACTTTTTCTGTGCAGTGGTGGGGGGACGGGACATGTAGTCAAGCATAAAAAATTACCGCTAATCACAAAGAACAGACGTTTCAAGTTAATGACAAGTGCTTTTCTGTGTATGGGCAGGTGCAATGATCTTGGGTCATTGAGATCTTTCCTATATGCATCTTAACAGTCTAGGGCCAGTGTATCCAAAGCACCATAGCTCCTTGTTTTCTTCCATCCTGAATTCCCCTCGGGACCCTGGAGGTGGGCGATGGGGGTGGCTGATGGCTTGATCCTTGTAGAACTGGACCCACAGGCAGCATTGTTTTCATCTCAGCCTCATATCTAGGAGATGCCTTGCTGCATCTTGGTTCTCCTCTCCGGTCCTGCTGTGCAGCTGAGTCATGTCTGGGGGAGCAGGGCCGATCAGAGGAATGGCTCACTGACTTACTGAAACGAAAACACTGAAAGACAAACTCAAGTCTGACTTTGTACGGAAACATGACGGTGATAAAGAAAAGTTCATAAATCACTTTTATGCCCTTTTCTCCTCAACTTTGAAGAGCTCAAAATACACAAACCATCACCCACAACATAATCTCTGCTTCCTGGCTCCATGACCTCAGGCGTGATAATACCTAACTCAGGATGCTTTCAATGATTAAAGAAGATAAACATGTAAAGGGTTTTTTCCAATGGGTAAGTCCCCCTGCCTAAAAAAAAAAGAAAGAAAGAAAGAGAAAGAAAAGAAAAAGGTTATGTCACCACTATCTACTTCTACTGCAATTCTAAACATCTGTAGGAAGCAAAATAAAAACAAAAACAAAACAAATGATCTCTCTCCATTTTATAAGAAGAAAGCAAGTTTGGGTGGCAGGTTTTAACTCTGGAATTAAAGGGCAAGTGATGGGAAGTGTGAGCTCTCAGCTCTGTCTTTGAGCACGTCTGCCCTGATTCTTCTGTCTGCTTTGAACCAGATACATCTGCTTAGAGCCTTGTCAACAGATTATGCAAGAGGCATCACCTGAGAAACACCTTTTAAAAAAAGCAGAGCCGGTGCTGGGAGGTGTTGAATTTTGATCCTCATTTCTATCTCTGGACGGAGCTGCAGGATGCAGGGCACTGTGCACTCCTGGGACATCCGGCGAGCAAGCCCCTTTCTCCCCTCCAACCCCCTCCTGTCTCTGCCCACCCCCCAACTCCGTGCCTGTGTGGCTTGTGCAGCCACTGGGCTCCAGCACTGAGCTTTCTAGAAAATCTAAAGAGACCTTCTTTCCCCTTGGCAAGGATGCTCGGTGGAGTGGTTTGGCTCAAAAACAACTTTGCCTGAACAACAACAAAAATTCCATGTATTATGAATTTGTCCCCATTTCCCCATGAACGTGTTGACTGAAAAAAAAAAAAAAGCACAACCTGAAAGTTGAGTTACGTTTTACATTCGCAAATGGTCAAGGGAGTTTGAGATTTTTTTTATTCAGGAACCATCTGGGCTTTTGGCAAAATCACAGAGCCTGTCAAATGCAGCCTGTACAAGGATGCTGACGGCATTAGTTTATTTTTTTGTCCTTAACTTTGTGTAGAATTTGTGTTACAAAATAAGTTTACAGGGAGATCTATAAAGTTTTCACAACATTTCAGGGATGATGGCATCACAAAGTTAAATTCAGTTCATCTCTGCTCCTGCAGGAAGACAGGGGACATCATAGGGGCTGGAAGTGCATTGATGGCTTCCCACTCCCACGACCACTCTCCGCCGAAGGCACTGCCATGCCCGGGAGGACTATTGGTGGGTGCGGGGGGAGGTCTGAGTTCAAGTCCTGCTCCTGGGTGCTTCTTGGTCATGGACACTGGTTGGAAATTCTGTGCAAAGCACAGGTGCTGGGCAGGAGTCGGCAGGGGTGATTCCAAGGTGGCTGAAGACATCAAGGACCTGGCTTCTGCTCTGCTTTAAGCCTAAAGGTATAGGGACACACATGGCCCCAACCCCGCCTGTGTGGCTTATCTGACAGCTGCCCAGCAGCTTTCCTCTCAGTCCCACCTTCCTGACCACCACCCAGACCTTTCCCGATGCTTCCGCAGGGCTCAGTGAGCGGGCGTGCCACGCGGGCTGGCACATGGAGCCCACTGGCCAATGCGACCTGCAGCAGCCCCTGGGAGCCAGCGTTTCCCAGCTCAGGCAGAGCAACAGCTACCTCAGAACCTTCTAGGCTGCTTGTGGAAAATGCAGCTTCCTGGCCCCTGGCTTCTTGTTCTGCTGGGGCTTCTGGAGAATGGCCTCCCTTTGACACCCAAGTGGAGTCCCCAGTGAATCAGGGCCCCTCTCCCGCCCCTTGGTCTCGGGGGCAGCGTTGGGTTCCTCCTGGGGGCCTCAGGGAGGGGTCCGCCACTGTATGAGGGGGAGAGAAACTCTTCACACACAGAAACACTAGACAAATTGGGATTTTATTTACATAATAGGGCAAGAAAAAGATATAAAAGAAGCCTCTTGGTCGGGCATTGAAAGGAAAGTTCTAAAACTCAGTTTTTAGGAAGGTGTGGACCCTGATATATATATATATATATATATTTAAAAATTGCAGAGAAAGAAAAGGCAAAAAGGTAATCAACCTGTAGCATGGGTGCCCTGTCTCAGGGGGAAATGACTATTCAGCTGAGCAACAATCAAGGGAAGTGCATTTTCTGTGCACACGAATCTGGCTCCCAGGTTCTGACTTTTGAAATTTCTGGGTTAATTCTTAACCAGAATTCAAAAATGTTAGGGCCACATATGCTTGGCCTTACAGTTATGTCTCTAATTTGGCGGGGAGGGGTCTTCCTTGGACAGGCCTCAGCCACTCTTGTCCCTCCCAGGTCACTATTCCACGTCCCCCAGGAGACTCAACGGGCCTCTCTGGGGCTGGTCAGTGGCACTGGGCCACCAGGGAGGTGCCCCCCAACCCACCACAGGTCCCCTTCCTCCTGCCTGCCTTTCCCGGGACCAGCAGGCCACACAGGCCTGACTCTGTCCCACTAAACACTTTGCTTTTTCTCCTCTTTTCCCCGACACCCCACGCAGCCAGGCAAGTGACAATTATCTCACGTGTGTGAAAATGTGCCATTATCGACTTGCGTCATTTCAGCTAAAGCAAGGCCATTTGTTTCCTCTTTCCCTCACGAATAAGAATGATGCAGGAACAGGGTCCAAGTTCACCTTCCACACGAGCCTCCAGAACTTGAAGCTCATCTCGCTTCGCGGTTACAGCGCTCTCCTCCACTCATTATTCTTTCTGTCCGTCTGTCCATCTGTCTTCCCACCTTCTCCATTTCCCAGCACCATCTGGTTGGATTTGATGGGTCAAGCATGAGCACTGCAGCCTCCTTTGATGGGACCCGGCAACTTCTTGGGGCAACAAAGAGGCATGGCCACCGACCCTGTGGACTGGTCAGCAATAACTATTTTGGATTTCTGGAAACCAGGTCAGAACAGTGGCCTGTCGTGGGGGCTGGCCTCGGGCACCTCCCTGTCCAATGGTCCAATGGCAGTCCACAGGTCACCCTCCAGGAGTGTTAGGACAGGATCCTGGCCCACTCTAACTGAACCCAGCTGAGATGATGTCAAGCTGGCCGTACAGAGGGGGCAGGCTGCTATAAAGGCAGCCAGTGTGAGCTCACAGGCCTCCGAGGGTCTGGAAGCATTGACATGGCGCCTCTGGCCTCCCCTGGCCCCACCCAGACCCTAAGGTTTTCCAGCATTGATAACCCAGGCCTGGTTCCTGTACGTCCCCTTCTCTCATCCAACATCCTTCTTCTGCTTCCTTCGTACCTGTCTCCTACTTTCCAGTTCCTTCTCTAAATCATGCACTGTCATTTCCAGGTGTAGTGTCTCCCTCTCTCCCAAGCCAGGGCTCCCTTCGTCCAGCTGGGTGTAGAGGATGAGGGAGCTGATGGTACCAGGAAGCTGAGTCATGGGGACCCACAACCCGACCTCAGCCAGTCAGCTGCCTGCAGGTGAGTCTGGCTGGACCGGACTGGGCTGGACTGGTCACAGCAGCCCTCAGGAGCGGTCCCTCCCTCAAACAACCTGCCCTTGCTCTTCCTCCTTCTCTCGTCGCCCCCTATATGTTTATGTCAGAGAAGGGTGAGGAAAATGACAAGCCTTCATCTAGTTTCGACAGTCATGACATGTCATCAACAGTTTTCAAAGCATCGTAGCCTTCAAAGAGATTTTTCTTCCTTCCTTCTTCTCAAGGCTGTAATTAAACTCCGGGTGGCAAAGGGGTGCAGGAAGGAGATGACTTCAGAAACAAGCAGTTCCTTTGGTGCCCTCAGAATCGAGGCAGCCGGGGGCTGAGAGCCCTGTCAGCCTGCGAGCTTTCCAGAATAGAGCAAATCATCTCACTCCAGATCAAAAGCCCCCACCCCCTGCCCCATCCCTAATCACCACTCTGCTGCCCACCCAGACTGCTGGCTTCTGTCAAGTGTTTGCCTCCGCACCCCCCCCCACCCCGTCACCTTCACGGGAAGCTCCGGTTTTAGCAAATTAATTCTAATCCCAAACCTGATCTCAGCCTAATTCTCTGCGGGATTGTCCATCAGGACCACCTGTGTCCAAGAGACATGAAGTGCTCAGCAGATGGGCAGGGATGACTCATTCATAACACTCATCCAATTCGACCAAGACGTTTTTCTTCCTCCAGAGTATTTTGTGGGTTCAAGTCTGAAATGTTCCTGGATTCATACTGTTCCCAGAACACAGGCGTCCATTCCTTCCTGTGGGAGCCCAGGCAGCTCCCACTAGCGGACAAAGGACACCACGCTGGTGGCCACTCCGAAAGGGGCGGAGTAGGCGGCGGCGAATCCCTGCAGGCCAATGACGATGTAGCGGCATCCTTTGGTGAGAACCTTCCCAACATTCTATTTTTAGGAACAGAAGAGAAAAGCAACGAGTTAGGAGAGGCAGCTCTGTCATCTTTCATGCACAATGGGGACATACGTAAAGAATCGTTTTGCCTCATTTCCCCAGGGCAAATCAGCAAGTTAGCATTCTCCCACGTCTCTGCTGTCCCACACCCAACCCCTTCTCGAGAACACGCGGGGGCTCAGAACAGACATCAGCGCCTTGAAAAGGGCTTTCAAGCCCCACTTAGTTCCAGATAATCCAGAAATCCTCCTGGAAACATCAGTGAAGCTGCTAGTTCGAAAACCAAACCTGTTTTGTTGTATTGTTTTAATCAAAGTCCACTCTTCTCTGTTCCAGCTAAGCTACTGGATCGTCTGAAGTCTAGGTCAAGTTCTCCTTCATTCACCTGATCTGATCAGTCCTCCCTTTACCTCCAGGGCACTCTCCTGTCTGACCCACATCTGGCTCTTTAAAGTCTCCCGCTGCCCTCTCATTGCTGCATCTGGGGAAGTCTCAGGTTCCAGATACAACTCTAAACTCCTTGAAAGTAAGGGCTGGGCCTCGCTTTCTTGGTATACACTCTTTCTCCTCCTCCTCCTCAAGGTCTGGTGCTAGACTGAGGGCATCCAAAGGATTCAAGTGGAGCCGCCACAGAAAAATTAAGACCACCACCATCGACTAACGTTGACTGTGCTGTTGCCCCTCTCCCTTTCTCTCCCCATCCCCGACTTTGGTCACCATTCTCCATGACGTCAGCATCCATATAGGTGACTGGACCTCATCACACATTTTGTCTCTCTGCCCTCTAACTTTTCCAACTCCAGTTACCACTTAAGACCCCTGATCACGATCACAAACCTCACGCTGACGTCCAACGCTGCCTGGCAAACCTCCCCTGTCGGTCTAGCAGGCTGACTTTCTCTCTCTCCCCCAGACACTATTTCTTACTTTCTCCTTTCTCCACGAGCCTCCCTGCCCCCAGGGCACACAGGCAAACGCACACAGTGTCCATACCTTCATTTGATGATCCCACTTCGTCTATCACTGAAAGACTCAGAAGTCTGTCTACACCTGCCCCAGCTTCTCCTCCAACCTTGCCCATATTCCAGTGGAGAAAATGGCCTTTTTCCCCCCAAAGTCATTCCCTTGACCCTTGCTGTTGGTACTCTCTCTCACTTTGCCCTCAGATTTCCATTCTCCAACTTCATCATCCTCTTCCACCCCATTGGATCCTTTCCATTAGCTTACACATATGCTCAGGCATCCCCTTGACTCTACATCTTCTCTAGGTCATGACTCAGGTCTCTGCTCTCCTTCATGCCAAACCAAAAGAAAGAGCCATCCACACATTCTGCCTCCACTTCCTCCCTTCTCATCCCCTCTTACTCTGGCTCCTTCCCAAACCCGTCCAGGACTGCTTGGTCATGGACATCCACCACCGCCATGTTGCCTGATCCAGTGGACACTTTTCTGTCTCCCTCCACCCCCTAACCTCTCAGCAGCTTTGGACATACTTCATGAAACAATCATTTGGCCTCTTGGACTCCACATCTCTGGTTTCCCCTACTTCACATGCAGCCCCTCCTCAGCTTTCTTTACTGGAGTATCCCTTCTACCATGCTTTAAAATGTTGGAGTTCTTCAATACCATTCTCTATTTTTCATTTTTAAAAAAAAAATTTGGCTTACAATCTCTCCATAGATGGTCTCATCCAATTCCAATCACATTATTTCCTGTAGGCTGATAAATCCCAAATTTGTATCTTTGGCTCAGCCTCAAATATTCAGCTCTCTACTTGAGGTCTCTACTTTGTGAAACCTCACGATTCCTCTGGGATACACTCTCCCTTACTGCAACAAACAGATAAACTTGACTTGGACTGGCTACCAGTATGTTCCTGCAGGTCTCTGGCTACCAGGCTTCAACAAGAAAGACACACCAAGGAGTTAAATTTATCCATGATTACACAGCTGGGAAGAGGCAAAGCTGAAGTCCAATCCCAAAGAAATCTCATCTCAGGGCCTGTGTCCTGAATCCCCACACAGACTTCCCCTCTTTAATGAAGGCAGTATGTACCCTCGCAATTGACTGCTTGCAGCCTGGGCTTAAACTCCAGCCCAGTCACTTACTAAACTTTCCTTGGCCTCAGTTTCTTCATCTATAAAATGGGAATATTTAGTTACCACCTGATCAGGTGAAGAGGATTAGATGGGTTTATGCAAGGAAAGCGCTTAGAACTGTGCCTGGCACCCAGTGCAGGTGGTCTAAGTGCCTTCACACGTCAGCTGTCTTAGTTGAAAAATAACCTCATTTTATTCTATAGTAATTTAGGTTGGGGTGGTCATTTTGAAATCTAAGGTACGTTGTTATCTGTTCAGGAAAGTTTCTTAAGACTGTCTTTTCTTATGATTTCTGGCTTACTTACTTCAGCTTTCATAGTCCTCAGAATAATGGAATAAGGTTGTCCTCAGCACTGTATCCCCTGTACCAGAAAGGTTTCCTTGGGTTGCTTTCAGGCCAAATGAGGAGTTCTGGGAGAGGAAGGTAACCCTGACTGCTTCTTTACATACTCATGTTTGAGACACTGCCTGGTCTACTTCTCAATGAGACATTAGGGTGTGTGTCAGTGGGTGGGGGCTGGTGTTGCTAAGAGATACATCTCTATAGAAGTGTAATAAAATTCAGTGGGAGAGTTTTACTTGCCTATTTGAAAAAATAACAACAATAAAAATTGTTTTCTGGGAGCCAGTATAAAAATCAAGAGCATCCTTTTTAAGCCATGCCCCTAGCATCATGGATGGCCCTGCATTCAACTTGACATTATGGGTGTTTGCATATTCATTTTATGCTGCCTGCTATTTTTTTTAAATGTTATTTTATTTATTTATTTCATATTTTGGGGGGTAATTAGGTTTATGTATTTACTTATTTTTAGAGTTGATACTGGGGATTGAACCCAGGACCTCATGCATGCTAAGCACGTGCTCTACCAATTGAGCTGTACCCCCCCCCCCCGCTATTTTTAAAAACTGCTTGTCCCTTCATCTTTGCAGTTGAGAAAAAAAACCTACTAAAATAGCTCATTAGGTAGAACACAATCAAAACACAGATTTGAGAAATGTGATGCAAAGAAATGTAAAATATCGACTATTTCAGTGTCATTAGAGGGAGGAGATTTGGAAATCTTTGATCTGAGTAGAGCTTTCAACCCAAATAATCTCTCAGAGCAGCAGAGGGGTCTAGCGGAGCACGGGACAGTGTGGCAGGCTGAATAATGCCCTCACGCCAAGATGCCCATGTCCTAATCCCAGAATCTATGAATCTGTTACCTTATATGGCAAAAGGAACTTTGCAGAAGTGATTTAATTAAGGGTTTTGAAATGGGGAAACTCTCATGGATTATCTGGAGGGGGCCCAATCCTTTTAAGGATTCTTATATCTTTATAAGGAACCCAATAAGGACAACCATCCTTAAAAAAGGGATGCAGGAGGAGTCAGGCAGGAGGCAGTGCACTGACAGAAGCAGAGGGACAGAGAGAAAGAGATTTGCAGATGCTATGCCAGTGGCCTTGCAGATGGAGGAGGGGACCTCTGGAAGCTGGAGCCTCCAGAAGGAACCAGCCTGCTGACTGCAGCTCAGGGAGGCTGACTTTGGACTTACGGCTTCCAGAACTGTAGGAGATTAAATCTGTGTTGTCTTAATCATGATATCCATGTGTAATCTGCGACAGAGGAACTAATGCAGAAAGTGATGCTTTTCTGGGGGGTCCGAGGTATTCCACTAACCCCAAAGATGTCGGGGTTTCCCTGCCCCCTCCACTTTCAAGAATAGAACTAGCTCTTAACAAAGACCCCTGTCCCTGGAGTACAAAATCAAATCTTTAGTTGTGAAATTTGGTCAGGACCCAGGCACAAAGCTGAGGTGGGCGGTCAACTACAGAAGCTGTTTTTTTTTTTTTTTTTTCTCTGAGTTAGAGCTCATTAAAAACGAATCAGATGAGATGGGGTACGTTCAGGGAGCTCGTCATACTAAGTAAAGTAAGCCAGACAGAGAAAGACAAATACCATACGATATCACTCACATGTGGAATCTAAAAAAAAATGACAAATATGAACTTATTTACAAAACAGACATAGACTCACAGACATAGAAAACAGACTTACGGTTACCAGTGGGGAAGGGGGGTATGGAGGGATAAAGTGGGAGTTTGGGATTTGCAGATACTGACTACTATATATAAAATAGATAAACAACAAGGTCCCACTGTATAGCACAGGGAACTATATTCAATATCTTGTAATAGCCTACAATGAAAAAGAACATGAAAAAGAATATATATATATAAGGGTATATATTATATATAAACACACACACATAACTGAATCACTATGCTGAACACCAGAAATTAATGAAACATTGTAAACCAACTATACTTCAATTAAAAAAAACTAATTAGAGAAGAAACAGTCATACGGGGCCTCTCCTCCACCCCTTAGATATAAGCCAACAAATTACAGAACCTGCCACGTGCCAGGTGCGTTCTAAGACCTCTATGTGGATTAACTCATTTGCTCCTTATGATAGCCCTAGTAGCATCTCATGTGACAGAGGAGGAAACCGAGGCAGAGAGAGGATAGCACAGCCCAAGGTCACGGCTCAGCCTGGCAGTCTGGCTCCAGGGCCCATGTCCTAACTCCATTCTTGGAAGGTGGGGACATTTTTCTTCCTCTCGAGCTACAGGTTATTCCACACCCTGTATTTCCCCTCCAGCCTCTTCCTAGCTGCCCAATTAACAAAATTTAATAACCTTCCTGACCTGCATCTGTCCCTGTGGCTTTTGAGGCGCCCGGGAAAGGCTATCTCTTATAATAAGCTAAGTGTTGGGTTTGGTTCCCTCACCCCAGCTCCTCCCTCCACCCTAACTGCTTCTGACACCTGACTGCGGGCTCTGCTATTCTCTAGCTGTGCAGACTCGAACAAAGAGCTTAACTTCCTGAAACTCCAGTTTCCTTCCCTGCAAAATGGGGGATCCACAGCCTTCCAAGGTCATTGAGAAGATTCAGGGATGCGGCACATCCAATATGTGTCAGAGCTCCCAGCATCTCATAAGAGCAAACGGAAGTCCCTTTCCCGCACCCAGGAACCAGCCCTCTCACAGCCACTAATGCACCATAGGAACATGCCTGTCATGACTCAAAAATCAGCTGGGGTCACTGACTGCCAAGAGTCCCAGGTGCCCAGACTGCCAAGCTCTGAGCCTCCAGCCAGAGGCTGGACCAGCGAGCGCAGCCCTGGGTCCACCCTGCTTGGGGCCACGGGGCAGAATGGGAGGGGGAGTCTATCCTAGTACCGTTCACAAAAGCCAAATACTTTCCTGTAAATAGAAGCAGGAAGGGACTTGGTGAAGGATTTGAGCGGCTAAGATAAAAAGGAACTTTAATCACCTTTCCTTGAAGGAAAAACCATTCCTTAATCACGTGGTGCTATTTGCAGGCCACTCCTTATTCCACTGGCCCATGTGAGATAAAATTTCTCCTGGGGACTAAAGCAAGGAAAGTCACTTCCCCACATTCCTAGCCAGGCCATGGCTATTCTCAGGGATTTTCAAAAAAGAGGGGTAGGTCATCTTCTTCTGTGTTGGAGCCTAGCTGGTCACCTCCTCAGGCACCTCCAAGAAACAGCAAGTTGAAGGGCAGGCAGGAAGGGCACATCCACCTCCTTCCAACATGACGGGGGTCCTCCTGCCTGGCCTGCTGGTCTACTGAACTAGCGTGTGACACTCTAGAGCGTTCACCTGTCTCACCTCTGCTAGTGCTGCTCCCTCCACCTTGGATGCCACCTCTTCTCGATCTGGAGAATTTCTCTCTTTTTTTCTCAGGTGAGGTGAAATTTATATCATGTAAAAATTAACCACTGTAAAGTGAATAACTCCGTGGCACTGAGCACATTCACAGTGTTGTGCAACCACCACTTCTATCTGCTTCCAAAATATGTTCATCATCCCCTAAAGGCAAACCCATCCACATTAAGCAATCTCTCTGCATTTCTCCTTCCCTCCAGTCCCTGGCAACCGCCAATCTGCTTTCCACCTTCTCTGGATTTGCCTATTCTGGATATTTTATATAAATGGAATCATACATATGATATGTGACCTTGTGTGTCTAGCTTCTTTCAATTAGCACTATGTTTTATCCACAAAATAGCATGCACTTCATCCCTTTTTATGGCTGAATAATATTCCATTGTATGTATGGACCACCTGTCATTTATCCATTTATCAACTGATGGACATCTGGGTGGTTTCCACTCTGGCTATTGTGAATAATGCTGCTGTGAACGTGTATACATTATACTTGTTTGAGTCCCTATTTTCAATTCTCTTGGGCATATACCTAGGAGTGAGATTGCTGGATCATATAGTAGTTCAATGTTTATTTTTTTGAGAAACTGCCAAATTGTTTTCCACAGCAGCTGCACCATTTTACATTTCCACCAGCAATTCACAAGAATTCCAATTACTCCACATCCTCAACACTTATTATTTTCTGGATTTTGTTGTTGTTGTTGTTGTTGTAGTTTTAATAATAGCCATGGTAGTGCGTGTGAACTAGTAACCTCGTCATTAACCTGTGCAACCTTGACTCATCCTTCTGCACCAAGGTTTCATGCCACCACTGATTTGAAAACTTCCCTGACTTTATAACCTCACCCCTAAAGATTAACTACCCAGGTTCTGTGGTCATGCCCCGTATGCTGGCATCTCCCTGAGAGGCTGTAAACTCCTCGAGGGCAGGACTGCTTCGTATCCATTTTTGTATCTCTAGTCTCAGCACGAGGCCTGGCACACAGTGGGCACCCCAAAAACATCTTCAGCTCAGCCAGCCTCCAAGCTGAGATTTCCACATTAACAGCTCACCAGCTGAGAGGCAAAAGATGGCTTTTTTGTACTCCACTGGGACCAGGAAGAGAGATGATTCTTCCAAGCATGACTCTAAGCCTGAAAGTCCCAACGTCATAGTTTCTATTAATCTATTTTACCACTGCCTGCTTGCGTTCTGCTCCCAAAGCTGCTGACATACCTTTACGGAAGATGATAAACCTGAGTTTCTAGGTATGGAGACTGGTCAGTTTCAGCTATGGTAAGAGGCCACTGGAGGACACAGAAACCGGACACTATATCAGATGGGGCCCCTGGCCTTTGGCCGAGACAGAATTAGTTTTGTGATTTTCTGCTGGGTGGCCTTGTCCAGCCTCAGGGACCAGAGGCAGCAGTAGCTTCAAGTGTTTCTGGGCAGGAGCATCTGGGAACTGCTTTTGGGCCTCCATCTCTGAGGAGGAAACTGCCATTTTATCCCATATTCATACTCCCTCTCTTTCTTCCTCTGTCTGTCTCTCCCCTGCCCCACTCCTCCCCACCCCTCAATGCAAATGACAGTGTTTGCCGGGCCCAGAGCACAAAGATAGCCTCTTGGGAGAAAAGTAGATTCCACAAGTGCATATATACGGATTGTTGAGCTTCCAGGCCCTGGAGATCACCTTGGGGATATTTGGGGAAATAATTCAAACATTTCTCAGCTAGTGGGATAATGTTGCTCAGAAATAGATAAACTGGGCTTCAATTCCCTATACTTTCCAACTGGGTCACCTTCTACAAGTCACCTATCCACACTAATCCCTCAGTATTCCCATCTGTAAAACAGAGACACTGATTTCCGTCCCACCAACTACACAAGGGAGTAAGACATATCTAGAAGAAGAACCACCTTGATAAGCGACCCTTGGGAAAGTTACTAACCCGCCAGCACCGCGGTAGCAGTTTGGAGCGGCGCGCAGGGAAGCCGATGTAGTTTCTATCACTCCCCACAACTTACTTTGCCCCCCTTCCCCAGTTGACAGAGTGAACAGTTTCAGGGCTCTCGGAGCGAATGCCACCCGGCGAGGGGGTGGGCGTGGGAGGCCGCAGGGGCGCAGGGCAGCGTGGAGAGACTGAGACAGACCGTGGGGACCCGGCTCCAGGTCCCGGGAGGGCGCCGCGAGTTCCCTGATCCCCAGGGGCAGTGGGGAGCGCCTACCTTGCCGTACTTCTTCAGCTTCTGCCGGTACCTCTTCTTGGGCTTCTCGCCCGGCGCCGACTCCTCCAACGGCTCGTAGCGCTCGGGCAGGACGGCGAGGTGCACCCTCCGCGAGCCCCGGGCCCCCGGGCGCGGAGCCCGCTTCCCGGTCTCCGCCGCCTCCGCCCCGCTCTCCAGATGTTCCAGGATAGCGGTCGCCTCCTCGTCCCCCTCTGTCCGCCCTCGCCCCCGGGCGAGGGGCCCGCAGCGCCGGAGGCTGCTCGCCGCCTGGCTTCGGAGCCTGGCTCCCACCGTCATGACGCCGCGGGCCCTCCGGCTGAGGTCGGTGCGCGGAGAAGCCAACCTTTACTCCCCGCCAGCGCCTCCACCCCCGCCGCCCCGCCAGGCCAGGCCAGCCCAGCCCAGCCCAGCCCAGCCCAGCCCAGCCCAGCCCAGCCCAGCCCAACCCAGACCGGACGGGGCGGGGGACTTGGGGTCGCAGCGCCCAATGGCCGTGGGGCCCTGGAGGGTGGCGGCTCCACCAGGGTCTGGCCTTCGGGCGGCCAGCCCCAGCCGCTGGCATCCCGCTGACCAAAGGGGTGAGGAACACCCTGAAAGCTCAACGCACAATGATCACGCAAAGCACGTTCAACTGCACTCGCGACGAAGTAAGTGAACCCCAAATAGTGAGACTTCATTTGCCCACGTGCAGACTGGCAGAGATGATACCAATGATGATGATGGTGGTGGTGATCGTAAAAGATTATACCCAGTGCTGCTGAGGATATGGTGAGATAATGGTTATAATACAGTGTTCATCGGATGCAGACTGGAGACAAGCTTTTGGATAGGCAATCAGGAAATATTTATCAAAAGTTCTGAAAAACAGCTATAGTTTTCCGTGTGCCTCTGCTGAGGAAACATTCAGAAACACAAAGCAGTGTGTCCACAGTGTTAATCGCAGTCTGACTCCAGGCAGAAAGTGAAGCAAACCAATAGGGGTGGGCAAGCTAAATTCTGGTGCAAGAATATGACATCATATGATGGAAACATTAAAAATCACGATTTTCAAGAATATCGCTCTAGTAGATATGCATTCTCAGATATGTGAATCTCTGTTCAGAATGCCTTGCTTTCTTATGTGACTAAATATCTTTTAAAGTATTAATATGTCCTTAAGTATACTTTAAAGCAGTAATATTATAATAATACTTTAATACTATAAAAATGTGTGATACATTTAAGAATAATTTGGATATATTGCAATAAGTACATAAAATATTCTTAATTTAGCACATTAGAATATCAAAAATTAGTTTTGTGATTCCAACTTAAAGTGTAAAATCAAATAGTAGATTGGGACTTACAAGTTTTACTTGAAAGGGATACAAACTTTAGTCGAATTTACTGTAAGAAGTTCATAGTCTTAGGAGTTTGAAATTTATAGATACTGACAGGTATATACAGAATAGATAAACAAGTTTATACTCTATAGCATAGGGAAATATATAGAAGATCTTGTGGTAGCTCATGTGAAAAAGAATGTGAAAATGAATATATGTATATTCATGTATGACTGAAAAATTGTGCTCTACACCAGAAATTGACACAACATTGTAAACTTATTATAACTCAATAAAATTAAAAAAAAAAAAGAATTTCACAGTCTTGTACATAGTTGAAGTACTTGAAAAGCAAATCACATAAATTAAATTTATAAAAGTCACTTAAAATGTTTAAGATAATTAAAGTAAGTGAATAATAAAAACCCCTTACAGTGACTGTTAAATTTTATTAGATTTATACATAAAATGAAACAATACTGAATTTAAAAGGTGATGGGGAGCCTGATTTGTGGATTTGTAACTTTACTAAAATAGCAATTAATTTATAAACAAAAGCAGATCCTAACTGTCCCTTTTCTGAGTACAAAACTGACCTCAGAGACCCTCCTCCCCGACTACATATCAAATGGAGACATAGGTGGAATGTTTTGGGATTGAAAGTGTACATTTTTGTCCATAGAAATACTTTTTAAATATCACAACAACATTTGGCTTTACTGTTAAAGACCAAACACTAGAGCAACTGAAAATTGACCCCCCCCCCCCCCCCGGTTAAGTCTCTATAAGCAGTGAGCAAGCAGGACTCAAGGAGATGTCATCAGACTCCGTCTGTATGTAGCTCACCATTGTCTCTTTAGAAATTATTCAGGGCAGGGAGTGCTTCCCTTGCTCCTGCGTGAAAACTGAGGCAGTCCTGTCATTTTTGTGATTGCACAGTAGTAATCAAAAATCCCAAAGTTGCAAATATGTTCACAGTCTATATAATTGCAAATCTTACAATGTCCAATTCCTTGTAATACCCAGAGACTTGACCTTAATTTAAAAGTGATCCTTTTTACTCCCACAGAAAAAAAAAAGCCAACACCTGCAGGACTGTGCTGACTAGTAGAAGCAACAAAAACAGAAGCATGGCTTCACCCCAGTAGGCCTTTCAAAGCTCTTTGGAGTGCGCTCGGTTATAAGCTAACTTGTTAAATTCCCTCCCGGACCCGAGGAACTCTGGAACGAGTTCATCTCCTAACCTCTGCACACCAGAAAGAGAGCAGAAAGGGCTGAATGCCAATCCATAGGACTCTTTCCTTCCTGGTGAGAATTTAGGAACCTGTGCTCCAAAGGAGCACAACACTGGAGGGCTAAGATTCATGAATATCTACCATCAGTTGAGTTAAAAAAAATGCTTAGAGACCTCATAGTCTTAAAAATAATTGCTTATTTGGAATAACTTGCATAAAACAGTTACAGATATTTAATTGAAAGCAAAGTTTGCTTGTAGACATATAAAAGCTTAATATTTTAATCTTTTGTTTTGAAACAAATGTGTGAATTTGGAAAGAAACAAGGAGAGAGGAGGGATCTGTATGGACCTGAAGTTTTATGAATTAAAGTTGCTTAAGATGATTAGTTTATTTGGATAGGCTTAGACACAAGAAGAAACATATTTCTGGAGCTGAAGAGAACTTTATAAACAACAAAACAGACATAACTGGTTTAATTTTCCAAAGACTGCAGCTTAGAGTGAGAGGGGGAACAGTTTTGAATCCAAACTAAGTCTCAGTTTTAGGGCAGCCCCAAAAGGGAGGATGGTCACCACCCCCCACCTCTTCTCACGCTAATAATTTCTTTTTTTAAAAGATTACTTTTAATTTGGGAACTTCGATGTTAAATATCTTTTAGTTCAAAAAGGTGGTCAAAATAGATAGCATAATAGGAGGGGGGAAATTAAACATTTGCATTTAAGTATTTTCTTAAACAATGTATCTGTGGTAGATCTGTGGGAGTCCCATTCATGCAGATGCCAGTGAATGCCAAGTTGGGAATTTCAGGCATAGGACATTTTTGTTTCATGTAAGGAGTTGGATTTCTGCAACAAAGATAAGGATCAAAGACTGGAGGTAAATGCAGTGTAAGCCTGGGGCTGCAGTTAAAGGAAATGTGCTACAATTGCAAAACGAGGGTCTTCCAGAAATTGTTTCTCCTGAAATCTAAAGGTTGTTTTTTTTTCTCTTTCCCAGAGAGAGTAAGCATTTTCCTGTCTTGTGTTTACTTCATGGGGCTGACAGTTAGGAGCCCACCGAGAGTCAGCTGAGCAGGAATTAGACCGAGCTCCCCTCTGGGCAGCCCAAACCTCAAACTTCTGGGCCATCACCGTCAAGGGGCCCAAGTGTTTGATCTTGTCAGCACTGGGGCCGGAAGGGAGCTGGAGCACAGAGTCAGCATCCGTTCGCGGCTGGCTTCTACACCAGCAGGGCCCTGGCATCAACCATGCTGGGAAAGTTCCAGAAAGCCTCCATGCTTCCCAGGGCTACCCTTCTGCCGCTTTCTCAGCACAATTCTGGGATAAGGGGGCCATGGTAGGGCCGAATGATTTGTTTATTTTTTATCTGGGGCTCTTCCAGATTCCAGTCTAGCTGCCAGCCTGCACGCCACTAAAAGCTTGGCTCTGTCTTGCTCACCCGCAGGAGTTCCCCTGCACCCAGCTCGGCGCCTGGGCCGGGGAATGCGGGCTGCACGGCTGGCTGCCCACCCATGAGAGGCTCGTCCTTCCCTGGAATTCCCTTCACCAAGGCTTCCCTGCGCCCGCCACCAGTGGATCGATCATGCGACATCAGAAGCAGAATCAGAAGTCTCCTGTGGATCAAGCTTTAAAGTGTAATGTATAACATTCAAAATCATTCTTCGACACTAGAACGGAATTATATCTTACTTGGTTGTATTTATCCAAAAGCAGCTGAAGATTTGGGAAGCAACTGAGCTGTTTGCATCTAATATTGATAATAGAAGAATGTTATGTGTAGAGAAATAAGGTCACAATTATGAGCTTATGAGTTAAAAGAATATTTCTGACAAAATCTGGAAAACCTGCATTGATATGTATTCTCCTTTGCCAACCATAGGCCATTCTAATATGTTCTAATATAATTAAAAAAAAGTCTTTTTCCCTGAAGGTTAAGATGTCTTAATAGCTGGTACTGTGTTTAGAAAACAGCAACATGGAAAATTATCCTGGTTTACATGTACTGTAAAACTAAATAATTATTTAGACCTGTATTTTGATATGACAACAGAATAGAGAAAAGAAATTTTTGAAGCTGATGGGGGGTAGGGGAAAAAGATCATTAAAAAGATCTCATGTTAGGATAGAATTTAGTACAATAAAAATTTAATTGGAGACGTGAAACTGTAGATTCTAAACACATTAAGAGAATTGAATAGGAGAAGTCAGAGTGTGTTTGTCTGGATTTAGCCAGAATGTGCAGACATAAATCTCACACATATAGCTGTGCACGAAGTCATTGTAGGTGAGCCAGACAGCGACTAAATGAAATTCCTGTTCAGTACACAGAAGGTGGAACTGCTGAGGTTTTTCTATTTACTGTCATGATGTGAAACAATGAAACTGACTTATCCTTTTGCCAGTGGCTGAATACAGCCCAAAGTAGAAAGCAGAAACTAAAACAGGAATAACTCAGAACTGTCAAATGCTTACCCCTGTAAACTGAAAATGAATGGAAACATTTGGACAGAACTTCACTAACAGAGAAAGTTACTTCAGAGCTCTCTAGACCAAAGAAATTTCACTCTATATCCTTTGGCTCACTCTAAGGACAAAGGCAAGAACAAACAAACTTGAATTTCATTTAAGAGTTTAATAATTACTATTAACACTGGTATCACTATTTTGGATCTGTTTCTTGTATTGGCAAGTAAAATAAATCAGTGATTCTATTAGCTTTGCATCAAGAGCTTCAGAGTGACAATTGTACGAGTCACTTATGATAAAACAAAAGAAGATACAGTTATAGCTTGAATATAAGATTAAAAATTTAAATATGGTTGTGGGTAATATTAGGACTAAATTGAAAATTACTATGAACTTATTACATATGTGTGTCTATACATATGTGCAGATAGATAGATAAATGGGTAAATAGATATTTTTTTTCCATCTCTATCCACCAAAATGGCCTATAGGTCACATCGTCCTAGGAGCACAAAGTCAAATAAGCACTTCTAGTGCTCACAGTTTGGTCTCTGATATCAATTTCCACTGAAAGGAAATGGGGCTTAGAAAAATGGGCTGATTGCAGATCTGTGATGGGGAAAGTATAAGATGGCCTTTGTTACTAGAAAGCAAATACTTTAAAAAAAATTGTGCATTTAGGCTACATGGACCAGTTAAAGGATTGCTTTGGCTAACAGCATTTTGGCCAAAACATACACATGTGCGCATACACACACACACACATACACAAAACTAATGACCACAAATAATTGAAACAAATTTAGTCAATGAAAAGCCATTCTAAGAGGAAAAAAAAATGTACAGTATAAAGAATGTGGTTATAAAAGACTGGCTTTTGGATGTTATTTTTATCTCTCTAGGTTTTTGGCCCTGTTAGATTCACACAGTATGAAAACAATGTTGAATTCCATCAAGCTTCAGAGAACTTATGAAAGCATTACATTTTGATATGAGGGATCCAATGGAATGAAACCGAGGTGCTTTTCTAGCCAGATAAAAAGACATTTAAACAACCTGAGTGAATCAAAAACGTGCAAAATTCAACTGAAGCAGTAAAGGGCGTTAGTCATATCTGTGAGCTCGCAGAAGAAACAAACATGCTCTTAGATAAATCTAGAGAATATGGGCCACGAGACCAAGTGCTTTTCAGGGGCAATGGGGTGTCTGCTTGTATAGACAGGACACAAGTGAATCCTGGACAGGGATTTCTCTGACCCCTAGTGGTTCTCTCTGGTAATAACTGGAACTAACAACAATTTCAATGTGTCAAAAATTTTGAAAAGATCTCAGCTTTTCACTGTTCAGTATAATGTTAGCTGTGGGCTTGTCACACATGGCCTTTATTATGTTGAGGTATGTTCCTTCTATGACTACTTTTTGCAAAGTTCTTACCATAAATGGATGTTGAATTTTGTCAAAAGATTTTTCTCCATCTATTGAGATGATCATGATTTTTATTCTTCAGTTTGTTAATATAGTGTATCATATTGATTGATTTGCAGATATTGAACTAGCCTTGTATCCTTGGGTTAAAATCCACTTGATCATGCTGTATGATCATTTTAATATATTGTGGAATTTGGTTTGCTAATATTTTGTTGAGGATTTTTACATCTATGGTCATTAGTGTTACTGGCCTGTAATTTTCCTTTTCTGTGGTGTCTTTGTCTGGTTTTGGTATCAGGCAGATGCTGGCCTCGTAAACTGTATTTGAACATGTTTCTTCCTCTTCAAATTGTTGGAATAGTTTGAGGATAGGTGTTACCTCTTCTTGAAATGTTTGATGGAATTCACCTGTGAAGCTGTCTGGTCCTGGACTTTTTTTGTTTTTTTGGGAAGTTTGTTTGTTTGTTTGTTTTATTACTAATTCAATTTCATTACTGGTAATTTTATGTTCATATTTTCTATTTCTTCCTGATTTGGTCTTGGGAGATTGTATCTATATAGGATTCTATCCATTCGTTCTAGGTTGCCCACTTTATTGACATATAATTGTTTGTAGTAATCTAATGATCTTTTGTATTTCTGTGGTGTCAGCTTTAACTTCTGCTTCATTTCTGATTTTATTTATTTGGGGCCGCTCTATTTTTCTTTGTGAGTCTGGCGAAAGACTTACCCATTTTGCTTGTCTTCTCAGAGAACTAGCTATTAGATTCATTGATTTTTTTCTATTTTTTAAAAATCTCCATTTCATTCATTTCTGCTCTGATCTTTATTATTTCTTTCCTTCTACTATCTTTGAGTCTTTGTTGTTGTTGTTCATCTTTTTCTAGATCCTTTAGGTGTAAGTTTAGGTTGTTTGAGGTTTTTCTTGTTCCCTGAGATAAGTTTGTATTGCCATTAACCTCCCTCTTAAAACTGCTTTTGCTACGTCCCATAGATTTTGGATTTTTTCATTTTTATTTGTCTCCAGTTATTTTTTGATTTCTTCTTTAATTTCTTCAGTGACCCATTTGATTGTCTATTAGCATATTGTTTAGCCTCCGCATATTTGTCTTTTTTGCAGTGTTTTTCTTGTAGCTGATTTCTAGGCCATAGTGTTGTGGTTTGAAAAATGCCTGCTTTCAATTTTTAAAAATTTATTGAGACTTGTTTTCTGGCTTAGTTTGTGGTCTGTCCCAGAGAATGTTCCATGTGTACTTGAAAAGAATGTGTTTTCTGCTGCTTTGGGATGGAATGTTCTATATGTGTCATTTAAGGCGTGTTTCCTTGTTGATTTTGTCTGAATGATCTGTTCACTAATGTAAACGGAGTGTTAAAGTTCCTTATTCTTATTGCGTCCCTGTCAATGTCAGGGGGTTTCTGGGCCTGGTCCTGGACCACTGATGTGCATGTCCAGGTTCTGGGGTGGCTGGCTGCATGTCTCTGGAGGTCCAGCACTGCTGCTGGCCTGCTGCTGTGTAAGGTCAGGTCGCAGGACTGGTGTTGACCAGCTGGTGGGTAGGTAAGTCTCCAGGGCTAACAAACTACAAGGAGGACTCCAGTATGGTGCTTGTCAGCACCACTGTTCTCCTGGTAGAACAAGCTCCCAGGAGTGGTTGCCATCAGTGTCCCTGTCCACAGGGGGAGTTCCAGTTGCCTTCTCTCTAGGAGGCTCTCTAATATCAGCAAGTGGGTTTTACCCAGGCTCCTTTCAAATAACAACTCTGCAACTGGGTCTCAGAGCATGTGAGATTTTGCACGTGCCCTTTAAGAGTGAGGTCTGTCTCCTATAGCCCTTCTCAACACAAGCCCCACTGGCCTTCAAAGCCACACATTCTAGGGGCTCATCTTCCCAGTGCAGGACCCCCAGGCTGGGGAGCCTGTTGTGGGACTTGGACCCTTCACTCCTTGGGAAGAAGCTCTGCTTTGTGATTATCCTTCTGTTTGTGGGTTGCCTACAAGGGGTGTGGGCCTTGCTTATACCACATCTTCGCCCCTCCTATCCATCTCATTTTGGTTCCTTCTTCCTATCTTTAGTTGGGGGAGATCTTTTCTGCTAGTCTCTAGCCTGTTCTCATCAATAGTTGCTCTGTAAATAGTTGTAATTTTGATGTGCCTGTGAGAAGTGCTCAGGCTCTTCCTACTCCACTATCTTAATCACCCTCTCCCCATCACCTCTTCTTTATTCATTCATTCATCAATGGATTCTTAGGTTGTTTCCATGGCTTGGATATTGTGAATAATGCTCCAATGAAAACAAGGGTGCAGATATATTTTCAAGTTAGTGTTTTGTTTCCTTTAGACAAATACCCAGAAGTGAAATTGCTGAATCATATGGTAGTTCTATTTTTTTGAGGAATTTCCATACTGTTCTCCATAGTGGCTGCACCAATTTACATTCCCACCAACGTTGCACAAGTGTTCCCTTTTTCCCACATATTTTTTTTTTTTGCCAGCATTTGTTATCTCATCTTTTTGGTAACAGCCATTCTAACTGGTGTTAGGTAGTATCTCACTGTGGTTCAGATGCCCCTTTCCCTGGTGGTTAGTGATGTCAAGTACCTTTTCATGAACTTACTGGCCATCTATGTATGTTCTTTGGTAAGATGTTTATTCAGATCCTTGGTCCATTTTTTAAATTGGATTTTTAAAATTTAAAATTTTCTGCTATTGAGTAGGATGAGTTCTTTATATATTTTACATCTTAATCCCTTATCAGATACATGATTTGTAAATATTTTCTCTAATTCTGTAGGTTGCCCTTTCATTTTGTTAATGGCTTCCTTGGCTGTGCAGCTTTTTAGTTTAGTGTCGTAAATCCACTTGATTGCTTTTGCTTTTGTTGTCTTTGCTTTTGGTGTCAAATGAAAGAAATCATTGCCAAAAGTCAAGGAGCTTACCATCTGTTTTCTTCTAGGACTTCTATCGTCTCAGGTCCTAAAAGTTGGCACGCCAGATGAGAGGGTCAAACTCTTTGCTTCTCAGGTAGCTGGGAGTCAAGTTCCCTCTTGATTAAGATGCTGAGCCGTGGAGTGGGGTTTACTGTCGGGTTGTGTCTTAGCCTCTCCTACCCATTTTGATGTGAGGTTTTGTTTTGTTTTTCCTCAGTCCAATGCGGTTCAAACTATGAGTTGCTAGTTTTTGGATTTCTTTCAGAGGAAACTGTTTATATGCCGTTGTAGATTCAGTGTATCCATGGAAGTTGGTGAGTTCAGGATCCTTCCACATCACCACCTTGAAGAAGAACCAGCTTATCTATAGTTTTAAAAATTTTTGAACATGCATTGTTTCTGACCAAAAAGTCTGCTGTCATTCTTATAATTGTTCCTCCTTCCGTAATGTCTTTTTTTCCTGTGGTTGATTTTAAGTTGCTTTTGTGGTTTTTAATCACTAGTTTTAAAGCAATTAGATGGCTATGTCTTGGTATATTTTCTTCATGTTCCTTGACTCTGTAACTTGCTAAACATTTTGGGTCTGTGGGTTTATAATTTTCAGCAAATTCAGAAAAACTTTGGCCATTACACCTTCAAGTGTTTTTTTCCTCTGCTCTCTTCTTTTCCTCAGACTTTACACATACATTAGGCTGGTTAGGGTTGTCCAAAAGTTCTCTGATGCACTCCTCTTTTTGCTGTTTCATTTTGGATAGCTTCTATTGCTATGTCTTCAAGTTCACGGCCTTTTTCTTACCTGCTAATCCCATCCAGCATGTTTTTCTTCTCAGAAATTGTAATTTTCATTTCTAGATGTCTGAACTATGTTTTTTTTTTAATACCACTCGTGTCTCTACTTATTTGATCTTTTCTCTATCTCTTTAAACAAATAAAATACAGTTACAATTATTTTTAGTGTCCTTGGAACAGTTACAGTAACTTGTAGTGTCCCTGTCTACTAATTCTATCATTTTTATTTCTGGGTCAATGGCAACTGGTTTTTTTCTCCTCACTGTGAGTTGTATTTTCCTACATGTTTGCATGCAGGAAAACTTTTGAATGGACGCTAAACACAGTGAATATTACCATGTTGGGTGATGCACATTTTGTATTCGTATTAATATTCTTGTGGTCTGTTCTGGAACATATTTAGAAATAGTTATCCTGGATATTACTTATTAAACTCTGCTAAGCAGGACCAATGCAGTATTTAATCTAGGGCTACTTAGTTCCCACCACTGAGGCAGAACTTTTGAGTACTCTACCCACTGACCCAGGAATTATGAGGTTTCCCACTATGGCAGGTGGAAACAGGCACTACTTCTGTATGAGGTTTGATGGTTGTTCCCTCTAATGCTTTTGGGTAGGTCTTTCGCTGGCCTCATGTATTTTTCTCACAAACATGTGCCGATCTCTGCATATCTCTGGAGTTTTGCTATAGCTCTCTTCCCTCCAGACTTTAGCTGTCTTGGTCTCCTGGTCTCTCAGCTCTGACTCCTCAATGAGGATGCACACCAGGTTCCACGTGGGTTCCCCCTCTGTATGTCACAGTGAGACGTTCTCTCAAGGCAGGTGTCTGAGTCAATCACAGGGCTCACTTCACTTGTTTCCTCTTGGGGATCACTGTCCTTCACTGACTGATACCCCGTGCCTCAAAAGTATTTCATGAAAATGAACACACTGTATGAATCTGCTGTTTCACATATTTTGTGCTTTTTTCGTATTTTACGTGGAAGGATAACTCCAGTACTTGTTATCCACGGTAAATGAAAGTGGAAGTCTTCACAAGCAAGCTGAAAACTTGAATCATATGCCAGGAAGCTCTCCCTGCCACCCACTCACGCTTTTTATAGTCCACAACCTACTAGCGATATCTTGTTGATACATCTTTTGCAATCTCTCAAATATACCCCACTTTGATCCTGTGTTAACCAGCTCTATCTAGACTATTTCATACATGTTTTATTGCTAATACTTCTGAAAAGATCTTCGTGGCCCTAGCCTTAGATCATCCCACACGTTTTTATTAGATTCAGATTTTTTTTTTTACTGTTTTCCCAGAACCTAAAATCTGATGTATACTGGCACTTGCCAGAATTGCTAAATTAGCAAATTGCTCCTCTTTTTACAACCAATCTGTTAGGCATTTCCTGGCCTTGAAGAGCCCTAATTGCTCCCCTCTACCCACAGATCAAGTCCAAGCTGAGGCTGCCAATCAATGCTTTACATAACCTTCTATTCATCCACTTAGGTGAACCCTGTCATTCCCTAGAATAAATGGTTCATTTCTGACGTGTGTCACTCTGCCTTTTAAATTTTATTCATACTCAAACCCCTCAAAAGCCTCTCCTTTCTCATGTTCATACAGAACTCGCCCTTCTCTGAACGCCGATAGCATCTCCTGTTTGCGCTTGTTTGAGCACTTTTGCTTTTATCTGGGTGCGGTTTTTTGGGTTTTATGTGTGTTTACATTTTGTCTTCCCAAGTGGACCAAAATCTTGAAGCAGGAACCCTCTTTCACAATTCCTGTACATGTCTTAAGACACAGTAAGTACCTCAATAGATATTTTTTAAATGAAGGCAGATATCTTGATTAATTTACACATGCTGATGGAACCACTTATTTAACACTAAATTGGTGTCTCAGTCATTAAATGTTATTTTTGTTGCCTACACTGTGAAATGATACCATTGGTGAAAATCATTCCACAATAAAGTCTTTTGGGTTTTAAATCAAATCCTACCTTAGAAAATATTATTGGGTCAAGATTCTGGAGTATGTTTCGTCTTATTATTTATCAAAATTTTATTTATCAAATTAAATACTGTGCCCCAGTCTCTACAAAATAATTTAATATTAGGGGTGTTATATCAAATAATACTTAAACAGAAATGAAGGAAATCCTATCACAATAGCCAGTGAACATAAACTGGTATTTATTTATGCAAACATAGTGTAAAATTCCTCTGAATCTTCAAAAAAAAGTTATGTTGTCATATAAAGTGGGGAAATCTAAAGTGAATATCAAGGTTTCATTTTTAGTTCATAAAAAATATTGAAGTAAAATTCCTTGCCACAAACACAGAAGAGTTAACCAGAGTGAGAAAATGTCAAAAAAAGTCAGTTTCTACCTTGGAAAAGACGCAGCTATTTTTTAAAAAGTGTTTCAACTGATAGGAATTCCAATAAGAAAGGTTAAATTTTTCTTGTCATAATGACATCTTCAAAGTCTATGTAGCTTCACACCCTGCCAACTAGCTTTAGAACACACAAAATAAACACCCCGTACAGAATACTTCGGCACTAGAAAACAGGTAATTCACATTCTGATAAAGAGCAAAAGACAAGTGCTTTATTATGAGAACTGTTCAAGTAAAATTTCAGTGTGCACCAGTGAAAGTGAATAAAGATTTGCATTGATTTTTTTTTGAATGAACACTAGGTTAAAAAGGGGCTACATAGTTGTTTTTTTTTTCCTTCCCCAAACACCATCCTTTGCTAAGGCAAAAATACACTTCATTTTAGAACAGAACTGTTACAGAAGAAAGCTACGTCACAGTACAGCACAGATCACCCTAGTCTGGGAGCCACCGTGGGATGGCACGTCACCTCCACTTAGAGCTTTCCACTGTAGGCTAGAATTACAGTATTCATCACAGCTTTATTTCTCTGGAAACTGATAAAGTTTGAATACACTTTCTATTTCTCAGGAGTGTGCAGATGGGGCCCATATGTTGATATTACAGCAATTACAACATTAAATAACATTGCACAGTCAACCTCCAAGGCTAATTCAGTATAAAATAACAAGTATGAAAACGTACCTTTACTAGTGGTTTTTACATCACATACGTCACTAATTAGGAAAGGAAAGTGCGCAAATGCCCGATTACAACGCTGCACATTGTTGGCATTAACGATGTGGAATAAATACAAGAAATCTGGCAAAATATTAAAAACAAACAGGTTACAGGGAAACAAACTGAATGACCACATAAGCGCAAATCAATAATACACTGCTATAAATAGTATGTTCTGCTCAGAAGTCTCCTAAGCACTTACAGGTATTACTCGGTTGGGGGGGATGAAGAGGCTGGAGGAACATGAGGCAAACATTCCCAGTGCCAGTTGATTCCTGAGGAGGCATTACTTCCTAGCTGATGCATTGATCAACACTGTCAAGGTGAGTCTGTGCTATGAAACAGTCCCAGTATTACTGTATTTCCGCAATTAACGCCGTGGGATTTGGAAGGCAGCAAACCTAAGTGACAGTTTACGTTATAATAGCAGACGAAGTTTTGATTCTTTTTCATTTTGCTGCTACAATTAGCAGTGGGCCAGAAAATACTTCAACATTCAAAAGAAATCTGATGGAGGTTTAACTTCTTCTTCCCCAGTACTTCTTAGGTAGCTCAAGGCAAAGCTATTATTATTTTCATGTACTTTATTTTAAAAACTCTAAGTGCCAACACTGTAAACATTTTGCATCTTTTCAACTAAACCTTGTCTGATAACAAGGATGAGCGCAGAGATAAGCAGGAATAATTCTGTGGATTATAAAGCTGATCTATTTATCAGCTTCTGGTTTAAATTTAAATATGGTTTAAAAATAATCTTTAAAAGTCCATGCTACAATTGTAAAGACTCTTTCTGCGCACTTGTAATTCTGGACACAATTTTCAAAATTGCATGATGGAGGTAAGAATTTTAAAACCCACCAGAATGTAAATAACAGAAAGAACATTTTCAACTCAAAGCATCAAACGTACATTTACGTGCAGAAATCTAGACAACTATACAAGTTTTTAAGCAATCATCTGTTTTATTATACAACTCTATAAACAGAAAATGAACAGAAATACACAATATACTTACCTGTACATGTGAACCTACTTTTTTAGCTACAGATATTTATTATAGTTCATACTGACTTTAATTTTACAGTTCATAACTATGTATAACCTTATTGCAATAAAGGCCAATTTCTACATGGGGAGATTCACAGGCCAATCACATTAGGCATTACCAGTACATTCAAAAACTGTACCTCATGTACGGATGTATCTTCCCTGATCCTGCAAATTTGAGTTTCTTTACAGCTTAAGCTCATTTGCTATTTTAGATGCAATGTTCTTAAAGGCAATAGATGTCCCAGATATTCGCTTGAAGCGGACCCCATTGAGTGACAGCCGTGGCAACTTGCAGACTTCCATCTCCCACTGCACGAGGCTATCCTGCCTGGCATCTCCATGGACACAGAAAAGCAGAAACCTCTCCTTCTGTTCATAATCACAGTTATTTGCATCTAACACTTTCCGGATTTCTCTCATCATGTCATTGGGGTCCATTGAACTAGTGGTCTTCATACTCCACGTGAACCGCAAAGAACGGGGCTTGGAATCTTTACCTTCCTCCTTGTCTCTTTCTTTTGGTTCCCCTGTTGTACTTCTGGAAGAAGAGGGCAAGGGGGAAAATGGAAACAAAAATTTCATTCAGCAAAGAAATCAAAACACATGTAAAATCTAAGTGGTCATAGTTCAGTGCTAATAAAACTACCCAATTTGCAGACTACCCTCAAATAGAGACAAGGATTTACATCATCTTGCTGTTACAAAAATCAGGCCCCAGGACACCATCTGTTTTGACTCTTATTAATATCTTTGATTTAAAATAGCATATTAAATGTGCTTGTTTGTGGGAATTAAATTTGGTTCTGAAAGTGAAGAACTAAATACTTTTTTTCTCCATACTCTGTTTAAGTTTGCAAATGCAGATCCTCCAATTTCTGTATATTTATACAAAATGGAGACTACTAGCATTCTGCTTATCAATGCACATTTTTGAAATATAAAGAAAAATTTCCTTTTCTCTACTCTTTTTGGGTAGGAGGAGGACTGGGGACAGGGATAGCAGTAAGGGCTACAGATTATTTACACCTGATAATGTTGAGGAATAACACTGTGCTACAACGGAGTAAAGCCACCAGGTCATACCACACATAGGGGTGCAGACCTCAGTTCTAATGATTTCAGCACTTTCCTAAAGACATCCTTAAAACAGTCTACAAGACTCCACATGACAGACACTCCAACTCTTACCTCCTATTATTTCCCTCCTTGCTTACTCCCATCAAGGCACACTGACTTCCAGACTATTCTTTGAGCATACAGGGTATGTTTTTGCTTTAAAGCTTTAACAGAGGCTGTTCCCTCTGCCATGAATGCTTTTCCCTCAGATAGCTGCATGACTTCTTTCAAATTTCTGCTCACTTTCTCCTTGTGGTCTACCCTTACCACCCTACTGCACCCCCAACTCCTACCCTGGCAGGGCCAACCTCCTTACCTTGCTCTATTTCCCCTTCTAGAGTGCTCATATTCTTTTGTACTATTTAATTCATTTACTTATGTTTATTATTTATTATCTGTCTCCACCACTAGATTGTAAATTCCAGGAGGACAAGGAGTTCTGTTTTGTTCAGGTATGTCTCATGCATCTAGAACTGTGCTGGGCAAATAGTAGGTGATTAACACATATCTGTTAAGTGAGTCAAGCTTATTGTATTTTCCTTATTGTAGGTCTGCCGTAAATAATACAGAACCAGAAAACCTACTTCAAATAATCAAAGAAAGGTAAAATTCATAAATTATTTATGATTCAGAAGGCCCTATCATTAAATTTGTTGAGTAATTATCCAAACATAGATGCTGCAATTTTAACTTGTTAATCTATCTCACTTATATGTGATTTGAAGAAATGATACATTTGAAAGTTTGTATTCTACTATATAAATATTTCATATCAATATTATCATATAACGTATATTCATGTATACAGTTATATGTATATATAAATCTTTATGTATACATTTATGCATGTTTTCCTTCTCATTCCTAGATATCTGAGCTGATAAAGTTCTGCCAACCACGCAAGCTTAGAAAATCAGGAAAGGAGTAAGCAGAGAAAATAAATTTCCAAAGACTATTAAATAAGTATGGAGACGCTTTATCTCAGTGTCTCCTCTATCGTTCTCTTTCAGCTCCCTGAATCTGGGCCACAGCATCACAGGCCTCTGGGAGTGCAGATCTGACCAGAGTCATTCACCAGGACCACACGGACAGTGGGGGCTATGGAATTAGCTGCTAGGGTAGGAAGGCACCCAAAGACCCCTTGATGGAACACTCCTTTAAAAACAGAACTGTTGACTAGGGAATTTAAATTGCTTCTCTGAGGTAATCAAGCTAATGAGTTGAAAAGTGAAGACCAGAAATTAGGTGTTTCATTCCAAGTCTAGTTTTTCTTTCATTCCACCAAGGAAGCCCAGTAACCTTAAGACAACAGGCACATACCAAGATATTTTTCTACACGTCTCTCAGGGGCATCACCACTGGGAACACTAAATGTAAAAGAGCCTGGAAATGCTGACAGCAGTAACACTGATGGATTCCTACTAGGTACCAGGAGCGGGTCTAGGTGCCTGACCTGTATCACTCACTCATCTGCCCCTCACAACAACCCTGGGAGGCAGTCAGAAGGAGGAAACAGGGGCACGAGCGTTAGAGTAACCTCCTTAAAGTTACACAGCTAGGTAGGTGGTACAACACAGCTCAGACCCACACGGTCTGGCTCGAAGCCCGTGCTGTTCCCCATCAAGCCCACGCATCTCTCTGAAGTGACAGACCCTCACTAACTGGTTCGGTCCCACTGATGCTCCTTACTGCTCCTTCATCTGTAAAACGGATACTCTTCACTTGGCTGTTATGAGGATTAAATGACCAGCCCATACCTTACAGACAGTAGGTACTCAGTAAGTTTGTTCAAAAGCAAAAAAAGAAAACAAAACAATGACCAAACAAAAGAGACATTTAGTCACACTGAAAAGATAAAGTGCATGCAGATTAATCACACCATCATCAGCCACTTGGGACATTACACACTATTAAATGTCTCAGAGGAAAATCGAGTAGAAAGATAGGATGAGATGCAAGAAGGGGGCTCAAGAGTGATGCCCAGGTGAGGGAGGGGCTAAAACAAAGTCCTACACGTTTATTTAACAGGCAGAAGAGTTAAAATATCTGTCCTGCCTCTCTTTGGCTCCCTACTACGGTGACTCAGATGCCTCATTCAATGAAGAAAATATTTCAGCTGTTATGACTACACACATACCTGGCACGGTCTGTACAAAAGACTACACAGGAATGCTCAATAAAGTTTTTCCCCAGCGCCCTGTGTTTTACACTTCAAATAATTTTAAAAAGGAGAAAATACATGGAGGCTTGTGTTCAGCTGGTCAAATTTAATGCCTGAAATGAAGGCAGGCCTCTGCCTTGCCGAGGAACTGCTTGTCAAGGTTCTGAGATTTATATTGGACTCTTAATGCTGATGTACATTCAAGATAACTGAATGCCTTCAATTCTTAAATTTCCCATTTATAAATACGAACACAAGTACTAACATGTCATTAATGTGGCTCCCAGCCCAGAGGCATCAGTGCCACCCACCACCCGATCACAAACCCTGGGGTGAGGGGCCCAGCCACCTGTTTTATCAATCACCTGGTTCTGACTGTGCTCAAGTTGGAGACCCACTGCTAAAACGAGCACACAGCCAGCATTAATGCCAAAAAACCCATAAAATATGGTGGGGTGAGAGTTTTAAAATGTGGTCGGCCACTGAAGAGCCACCTAAGATACATTACTAATATCAGATCTTCCTGTATCTTTGGATTCCTCCATGTTCTGGGTTATTCGCCTAAGTCTAATTTTATTTACATCATTTTAGTGAGAAAAGGATCAGTATATTTTAATCTACTAATTCTTCTGCTAAGATATGTTTTGTAGGACAGAAAGGCACACAATTCAAAATAATGTTTAGAAAACACAAAAGTTGATTAACTTAAACTTAATAAATGCTCGGCAACATTAGGAAAACCCATACCAATATAAAAATGTTGAATACACATACTATCTAGTTATTAGTTCTAGGCATGTTTATTAAGTGCTGTAAGAATTTCAAGAGGCCGTCTTCATACACAGGGACCTAGCAGCCAAGTATTGATAGTGGCTCCTCACCTTGGGGTGTCGGCTCTGCCACTGGCTTCGCCTTCACTTGGATCCCTCAAAACAAAGTGAAGGTTGAGATTTAATGATAAAAGTGAAAAATATATCAAGAAAACCTACATCTAAAATGATTTTAAAATTAACTTGTTGAGCAAACTTCTAGCATGACAGATTTCTGTTACTTGTCAGTCTAATACTATTTCTTACTGTTTTTCACCATAACCAACACTTAACTATCATTTATTGAGCGTCTACTGGGTATTGCCATAGAGGAGATGCTAGGTGAGAGTTTAGGATTTTTTTTTTTTAATGGGATCTTCCAATTCCCAGCCACATTTTTAAAGTCATAATTTATCTTTTGATTTAGTTTAGTTCAATCTAAAGTTAAAACTATTTAATAATTATCAACAGCAAGAATCAACTTCTTATTGGTTATTAAACATAATTCTAGTAGTCGCTCAATTTAGAAAAATATAAATTAACCTTGTAGTTAGAAATGAAGCTCAACACATATATAAGTATTTCCAAAAATAAATACTGATTTTTTAATATACAAGTAATTTACTTCAGATGTTATGCTAATGAGTCATGCACATGATAAAAAAAAATATTACAGCAAACCAAAGCCTTTCCAAGCAGGTGAGTCTAGAAACATGAATTCAACCTTAAACAGAAGCATTGATCTTACCTGGATATCCACCTGTGAAATAAAATCAGGAAAACTCTACTAATTGTTCTTTTGTTGAATGTCATTAATATTTTTAAGTCTACCAAAATTTTCATTATTTGTCATTTTCAAAGGTAATTAAGTATCTACATAGGAGTATCAAGATACAAACCAGTTTAAATATGTTAAGAGATGGCTTGTGATAGCAAAACACTATTAAACAGCTAGGAAAAATATCAACTTGAACCCTTAAGTTAACATTTTCTTAATGTTTTAACTAGTCCAGAAACATTTATATTATTTATGTAAAATGAGTGCAACAGGGAAAAAAATCAGTGCCACCGTCCTCACCTCCCACATTAATAAAACAACTGGTGGTTAAAAATACATGCTTTTCAAGGTCTTTAACCACAGGGCTTCCTTTTGACAAACATATTGTGTAAAAAACATTTTCCTATCTGAATTAAAAAGGATAATAAGGTGTATTTTCACATTCAAATGAGGTTTCTTAAATTTCTGTCTTTAATAACTGACATTTTCATTGGGAAGTATAATAGAAATTCAATGCCATCTATACAAACCTATTTTTATTATAGCACACTGAAATAAATAAAACATTTTCTGAGCAGGCTCAAAGGGAAATGCATATTTCAAGTTACATGTGGATGTACTGAACATGCTGAAGGGCAGCCTATCAACTGGGTAAGAAAGATAATGATGTTGATTCCTTTAGCAGGAAGGGACATGTCTCACCGGACTTTTCTGTACTATTTATACTTTGCCTTTGAATCACTGCTAGCAGACCACAGCCGAACTGTCAGCGTCAGGAATGAAACACCCCTTGGACCCCACTTCCCCTGCTGTAACTATTGAAAGCAACTGATTCGCCACATCCTTTCCCATACCCTGTTCCACAGCCTTCCTGGATGCCACTAGGAAACTGCCTGCAAGAATTTCTGCTATTTGGCAATGATTTCACAGTCTAGTAAGTCAGCTCCAAGTAGCCACAGGGGGATGTGGAACACGCAGCTGGCTGCAGTGCAGCATGGCTCTCCACTGCTCAAAACTTAAAAACAAGCCAAATATATTACACATACTCAGCTGAACGAATCAGGTTATTCCCTATATAAGAAATATGATTAAAAAATCATGAGGTTTGATATGATCTCCAGTTCATACGGTAGATATACAGAACAGATCCAAAGCAAATCATTCTAAATGCTATTTAAAAGACGTTTGAAATAGCACATCTACACCCTCCCCTGATAGATGACTCTAGTGTAAATCACTTTCCTGATTACAAAGTTCTTTCCTAAGACCAGAAAGCAACTCTCTCACATGGTCCTTTGGGCATCCAGCTTTCTGACGGCCCAAGCAGAACTACTCAATGGCTTCTCTGTGATAATGGTTTTCAAATTCATGAATAATAGAACTATTCTCCATCTTTTTCTTAAGGCTTACTAACCCAAATTCCTTTACTTTTCCCCCTAAAAATCCCATTTTTCCATCTTTTTAAGCCTTTAGTGGTACAATGACTTTGTTAGTCCCAGAGCCTGCGAGGTGTCCTGGCCCCCGAATTGTGCTCAGGGCCAGGCCTGCCTGGCACACACCCCAGTTGGGTGTGGGCCCCACAGCGGGTGGTCAGAGTGCGGCCCCATTTCTTCAGGCTTCAGGTAGAGTGAAGTGAGGAGGGCAAAGGGAACAGAGGGAAAGGTTGGCCTTGAGCCCACGATGGACTTAAGATGAGGCAAGTGGGAAGGATGATAATTTGAGAGCTGAGCTGAGAAGATTAACTAATAAGGCACTGAGAGGTTCTCCGGGGTATCTCCAAGCCTCCAAGCCTCCCCCAAATTCAACACGCTGCATGTGCAGAAAGTTCAGCTGCATTGCAGCCTGCCAGCTGCTAAGGAACTCAGCAGGTTCCTTCCTGGTACTGAAACCAACGCCGGCTTGTCCTCCTGCATGAAGTCCTCTGGGGTGTATCCGATGGCCCCTCTTCAAGCTACAAAGGGCTACCGTGAACACAGACAGATCTGCAGAGCCAAAGCTGTTCACATGGTGACAGATGACCTCGGAGCAGAACTGAGAATTGCTTCTCTTCTCTAACCAAATCCAGAATTAATTAAAATATGTTAAAAATCAAAGCGTTAAAAAACCCTACCTAATTTCTGAGAAAGAATAGCAAACAACCTCTCCCCTCCCTTCTTTTCCCTCTGCCCAAAAAAGCCCTTTACTAAATGACACTGCTCAAAATTTAATAAGGGCCCGGTGGAACTTTAGAAGCTTCCATGCTAGCTCCCCTCAGAGGCTGCCTCTAAACACTCTTTTCCCGCAGCTTCTTCTCTATTTCAGGACCTGCTTCCTTCATGGCACTGATCAGAATGTACTATAACCTTGCCTACTTTTTAAATTGTCTTCCACACTATTCATCCACCCAATCGATGAATGTTTACTGGATGCCATACTACACGTCAGACGTGGCACTCACTGTTCGGCAGAAGATTCAACACAAGACAAAGCGAGCAGACAAGCCAGCGACAACCCCCTGCTCTCACGGAGCGGAGCACACCTTCCCCTTGGGAGAGAGAGACGATGAACAAATAAGTAAAGCGAATACATTATTTCAGGTGGTATTCAGTGCTAAGGAGAAAAATAAAGCAGGAAAAGGGAGTGTTGGGAGGAACAGGCTGTGATTTTCAACAGGGGGATGAGGAAGGCCTCGCTGAGGGAGTGACGCTTGAGCAGAGACCTGGAGGAGGTGGAGAAGCCAGCGTGCAGGTCTCAGGGGAGGAGGGTTCCAGGCAGGACGAGCATAGGAAACCCTCACCAGGTGTGCGCAGTGAGCTCGAGGACAGGAGGGCCTGTGTGGCTGGTGGGGAACAAGCAAGAGGGAGGGTCGGAGAAGACGACGTCAGAGCAGGAAGGGGTGGCCAGACCATGGGGTCACTGTGATGGTTCTGAGGTGTCCTCTGAGGAAGATGAAAAGCAAGCTGAGGACTTATATCGTTGGGACAGAACAGGAGGACAAGGGCAGAAGCAAGGAGACCTGAGAGGGGGCTGGAAGATGCAAGTCGTTCAGGCTGGGAAAGCAGTGGTAGGAAAGCTGGAAGCAGTTAAATCCTGGAAATAACGTCAAGGCGGAGCCAGCACAACCACTGGGGGAACTGATGTGTGGTAAGAAGAAAGCAGGGCTCACGGATAATCAAGGCTCCCAGTTCCAACAACCAGAAGGACAGTGCTGCTGTTACTGAAAATGGCAAAGAATGAGGAGGGACAGGTTCGGGAAAGAGAGCTGGGAGCTGAATTTTGGAAGGTTCTGTTGGAGTTTATTGTAACACATCCAAGCGGAGAGGCTCGGCAGACAACTGGATACATGAGCCTGTCCTCCAGAGGAGAGACCCGGGCTAAAGATGCATATCGGGGTCATTAATGTAAGATGGAATTTAATGTCCTGGGCCTGAATGAGGTCACCGAGAGTGAGGATAACCAGAGAAGAGAATGTGTCTTGGGGCCGTCTGATATTTAGAGGTCAGAGGAAGGGCAAGGGGACCTAAAAGAACCAGCAGAGGAGCCTGAGAAGGGGCGGGCAGCCTGAGAGGGAGGAGGAAAACCAGAAGCCAAGTGAGGAAAATGCTAACTATGTGGAATGCTGTAAGACAATAAGCTGTTGCCAGAAGGGGGCTGTGCCATCTCACCGCTATATCAAGAGCTCCTGGTAGAGGGCCCCGCACACAGTAGGTCCTCAAAAAGAGTACAATTTCACTGTTGTACTGGATTACATTACTATACTTGTATTCATTTTGTGGTTACCATATTTTGATGTTAAGATTTTGGGATGTTAAATTACAGAATCTCTGTGACTCCAGTAATAGGCTTTTTACAAGGAAGAATAAAAGGTAAACTATCATTAGTGAGCAATTTAAAGTATTCTTAAGAAATGTTATCCGAAGGAGAAATGGAAAGTCATATTCAATTCCTCTTTCTAACTCCAGGCTTTCAAGCAGGGGATACTCTTTGTTAAAACACACATTTTTGATGTCAGGTTTTGTTTTTTCCGCCCTATTTTTATAGAATTTTTAGATTCTCATTTTGTTCATTTTTTCCCCCTGTCTCTTTCTTAAGGGAAAAGGCTTTACGTCTTCCTTGATTTTTTCTCCTTCAATCTTTTGTAAAAGATCAGCTCTACTGAAATCTCATAAAACCATTCTGGAAAATCACTGCACAGATTAAAGAAAACAAAAACAAAAAACAAATATCCGTCTTAATTCCTAGAGGAAACGGAACGCCGCAGTACACTGGTACTGACCTGCGAACGAACTTGGACGTTATTTTGCTGATTATGCCGGTGGACGTGCCCCTCCGGGCGTGCGCAAAGGCGCCCGGCTCGTGGGAAGGGGAGGCGGGCGGCCCGTTGTAGGCGGCGCTGCGGCGCTCCCGGAGCTGCTCGCCGTGGAAGGTGCTGCGGCTGGAGCTGCCCCGCGGGAAGCGCGTGCGGTCCGGGGTGGCGGCGCTGATGCTGTGCGCGGACGGGGACGCAGCCGGCACGCGCTGGGTTGTGCTGTTGGGACACGTGGAGACGTGCTCTTCAGAATCAGGACAGAGAAAGCTTTCCCTCTGGCTAAAATCCAGAAGGAAATGAACAGCTACGGCTACTTTTAGTCGACCGTGTTCTGTCGGGACAGTAGAGATGTGGTGCTTGCAGAGGGATACAATTTCAGGTTCAAACTAGATGCCTCTATAAAAATGTAATTACTAGAGATTAAGAAATCCCTGAAACGGGGATACAAAGCTAATACTCTTCAATATCAGCAATGCCTGGCAAGGGGCCCTGCATACAATTTTTTCTTTTTTACTATTTTCTTAAGCCATTCAGTAATGTGGAATATGAATTTTATTATCAAAAAGCCTTTATCTAGGCTTCAGTGACAGTGAATGCTGTAACACCCATATAATCAACAAATCTAACTATCAAACATGTTCCTGAATTTGAGAAGTCTTAACATACAGAAATACCAGAAAAATAGTCATTTAACTTTATACCAGAAAGGGCTCTTCGAGACCATCCGTGTCACTGGTAGGAAAACTAAAAATACAGTTTCATTAAGACTAAGTGATGCTGGAGCCAGGAAGATGACCCAGGTCTCCACCTCCAGTCTCGTGGGGGGTTTTTTGGTTTGTTTTTAAATCATAAAACCTCAGTTACCTAAATGATAAATTAGGCAACAACCCTTCACTTTACAGATGGATTTAATGGAGAATCCACAAAGAAAATTCCCCCAGAAGATGATTTAAGTTATAAGCAACCTTCCCGAAAACAGCTGGGGGATGCAGTGAGCTTATGTAATAATTCAGCTTTACCTCTGCCGCAGACACTGAATCTTTTCAAAACAACTCATAATGTGATGGCTATCATGTGTTTTTGTACAGTGCTGTATTTTTTTTTAAACTCTTAGCAACAAACAAAATGAAATGCAGCCAGCACGTTACCCGGGCCTGTAAGCTTCGGCGCTGTCTTTAATGGTGGGCAGTGTAACTTTAATAGGGTGACCAGAAGCAGACATGGACTTCTGGTGGCGCGGCCGCGCTGACGGGACGGCAGAAATCACGGCAGGGCCTGCAGAGGATATGCTACTCGCCGACATCTCCGTGAGGCTTGACATGAAACAGTTGAGAAGACCGTGGAAATGTAAAACAGAAGAAAAACTATAGTTTATTAAAATTTAAGACCTCGGTTTTTTCAAAGTCTGAATTGACTGATACCTTTTATGACTGAAACACTTAAATCAACATTAGTGGCATTATTAGTGACTGACAAACCAACATTCTTGTTAAAGTGTACAGGGTGAATTTATCACCACCTTCCATGGAAAAGCCCTCATTATTTAGATATAACGATGACCTGAATTGCGGGGGGCGGCGGGAAGGAAGAAGGTAAAAAGGAAGCAGCAGGTATATATAAGAGTCAGATTCAAATTATGAAGATCAGATTAGGGCAGTACAATAGGCTTTTTGCTAGAGGGAATTAGTTACTATCAGATTTTACTCAGACAATTGCAGGTTAAGAGACTTACCTCCTGCTTCCTCTAAATATTTTCCTATCGTTCCCTTCTGGCACAGAGATGCCTTAGTAAGAATGGTTGCTGCAATCGAACTAGCCATTTTGCACTTCCTCTCCTCTTGACCCACTCAGCTACGGGAGTTTTACCAAGAGCACTAACGCGAAGCCACGACAAAGGCACTCTGACGTTTTACCTGCTGTCTTTTCCATTCTGCAATGCTGTGTATCGATCTGTGGTCCTCTCACAGACATACGTATTCCTTCTTGCCATGCTACCCCCAGGATACACATTGTTCTTTAAGAAGGAAAAAAAAAATTCTAGCTGCAGTTGTGGAAAGTCAAACAAATGAATTTAAGCTGCAAATAACTCTGAAAGAATACGTGGTAGAATTTTAATTTATCAGAATCTAATATTAACAAGCTCCACCTCCCACCTCTCTCTTGCAGGAATGAAGGGCGAAGCCCAGCAAGGCCCTCATTGTTTCTCAGTTTATTGTCCTACAGCAGCAGCGAGCAGTTGTTTGGAAGCAACAGAAAAGCTGGGTTTTATTCACATCTTTGTAAGCTGGTGATGGGGAGAAGGCCAGGAGTGGTTCAGGAAGCTTGAGGGGTGCTATGCACGAGAGATACCCCCACACTAAACACCATCATGTCCTGAACTCATGTTTGCCTACCACTACAGCGGTCCCTTGGGATCCACTGGGCATTGGTTGCAGGAGCGCCTGCTTCTGTGGACGCTCAAGTCTCTTATATAAAATGACCGAGTACAGTTGGCCCTCAGTGTCTGCGGGTCCCATGCCCACAGATTCAACTAGCTGCGGATCGAAAGGAGGGGCCGACCGTACTGATTTCTTAAATTTCTATCTTCCCTTCCAAGGCATACACTTTTTCCTTTAATTTCTATCCCAATCCTCACTTCCTGGATATTGTCCAGAATTTTGGTTCTAAATTTTCATTACTTTTTTCTTTTTTTTGTATATGTTACCACATACATACTTTACTAAGTTAGTTGATTGTTTTCAACTTCCATATACCTCACAGCAAAATTCTAGATTTATGTCTCTTCCTATAAGAATACGTCCTCAAGCAGGACAGTGTTTTCAAATGGGTCCCTGTATCATGACTCAGACACTCTATTCAGAAGAGTATGTTTGTCACACCTTGACATTTCAACGACAACTTGGTTGGAAATAAAATTCTGGGTTCAATGGGCTTTTCTTTTGATACGTTAAAAAATACATATTTTTATCCATTTATCTTCCTGCATTCATATTACTGCTGAGAAATCTGATGTCAGTCTTTTACTGTTATTATTTCTTCAAATATTTCCTTGCCTTCATTTTGCCCCTTTTCCTTTCTAAACTCCTATTCCCTAAATGTCACCAATTCTGTGTCTCCCCTTTGTATACCTTGGTTTTCTTTTATATTTTCGCTTTACTCTTTCCTGCTGCCTTAAGGGGGATGTCTCTATCTGTCTTCTAGCTCCCATTATGTCATTTCTACAGTTAGCTGTTCTAAGTGAATAATGTGAGCTAACTTTATAAATTATTACTGTAGTCTGCCTTCACTCAAGTTTACTTGTAAACAAAATTAAATGCACTAATATAATGTAATATTAGGTACATATTACAAACATGCAAAATGAGGCAGGAATGTTTAATGTATCATTTGGTGGTAAGGTTAAATGTTATTTTAAGAATTCATATTTTCTGTTCTTAAACTGCACTTATGAGAAGCTTGGCCCCCCATTTTTTTTTTTTTTGCATGTTCTTTAAATACATGATTCACTTTAAAATTTTGAAACTGAAAAGATAAAGCTTAAAGCACTTAAAAAAAATTCTGACAACAGATAACTACAGCGTATTGCACTACAGCTGAATGTTGACTCACACTTGGAATGGTTGAAGACTTCTTCCTTTCCGGCCCCACCAGGGGGCTTGCGGTCATCTCGCTTTTTGATCCAACCGTCGTGCTCCCGAGTTTACGCACCACATCTTTGTCCCACTCCTCTTTCTGCTCACTCTCCACGCTGTTGGCCTGAGGCCTTTTGGTGTATGATACGGCAGGCGGAATGGATGGACCGGCTGTAATGTGAAAACAAACATTAGTAGATGAAAAACAACTGACATATTTTCTTCTCACCAACAAAAACTGTATTTGAAATATCTTTATTTGCATATTTTATACGCTGAAGTAAGATTGAACTGATTAGAAAAATTAGGTCAGCCCCTAAAAATAGGATTATAGTTATTATTCAGGAAGATAAATCTGTGATAATTGGCAGTGACACAAGAACATAAAGATGTGAATGTACAGTGCTTAAAAGAAACCCAAGTTTGGGTAGACCCGGTCTGTCTTTCCACTTATTTGGACGTTTCCCCCACCATGATCACTAAAGCGCCGCTGCTTCTGATTGGCTGAGATGCTTCGCTGGACCTTCAGGTGAGCAGGGGACTGCAGAGTGCTGTTGTTCAAGTCACTGCTGGGCCGGGACCGCTGACACAGGCTTCCACTGGACAATGATTCACCACCTTCAAACTATAAGAAGACAGACCACCAAACTTTTAAAACTTTTGGTTTAAAACCAAAAAAGTTCATAGAAACAATATGCACTCTTGATTATCTAATTTATTCCAAGTCATATAAGGAGTAATCAGAACTTAAAAAAAAAAAGTTTGGAGACAGAACTGCAAGTTGGCAAACAGGAGGGGAGAGAACTGGATAGAACATCCTTCCACAAGTAGGTGCCATCTTCTGTTCCCTTGTACAAATGGCTTTGGGTCCTTAGTCAAAACACCAAGTAACAACTACCAATTATTAGATGGTTATTATTAAATACCAGGTGCTATGCATGCTAAACTCTATATATATGTTACTCTCTTTAACCATTACAACAAACCTGTGATCTACCAACCTACACCTTATAGATGGAAAAAACTGCAGCTAAGAGATTCAAGAGACATCTCTGGGATTCAAACTCAGGCCCAGCTGGGATTCAAACTCAGGCCCAGCTGGGATTCAAATTGTGGAGAAAGTCTAAAATTTTAACTTTATACACACACAGACACACACATTTTTTGTTTTGATTTGCTTTCTCCACCACATTTACAGAACAAAATTTGATTTCTTGGCCCTGCTCAACAACTTGCATCAACTTAGAACTAAGCGTGGTAAACTGGGGACTGGTACCCTGTCCCTCTCTCTGTCACACAACAGTTGTTTGCGGCCAGCAATCTTCGGACTGAATCACTGGCATTCCAACGGGGAATCGAATCTGTGTGTAAAGCCGCTAATGACAAAGAGCGGAGTCATACTGATGATGAGCATTTTAACAGATAAGAGCTAACACAGGGCACCGAGTAATGTGCCTGCAACTGTTCTGAAGACTGGAGAGGTATTAATTCATTTAAGTCCTCTCAATGACCTTGAGAGGTAGCTACTATTATCACCCTCATTTTATAGAACAGGACACTGAGGCAAAGAGAGAATAAGTAAATTGCATAACTTAAGTACATATAACTGCATCATAATTAAGTTAAGTCACAGAGCTGAGGAGTGGCTGTGCTGGGGTGGGGATTTACACCCAGCGAGCCTGGCTCTGAAGTTCAGGCTCTTCCTACTTAACAGTAGTCTCGTTAGTTTATAATACAATCCAAACTTCATTTTAATTTATGCATGGGCTAAGTTGTGTGCCTGCTAAATTAGTGCTTCCTTTATATTTAAATTAACAGAAAAACTAAAGATCTTAGGAATGAAATTTGAAATCAAAGTAGAAACAGTTGGAAGACTTTAGAAATAACCATTTGTACTATTTCTCACTTCTTAAAATTCTCTTGGCTTGGCTTCTTTTGACACCACTTTCCCAGCTCTTAGTGTCTCTACTGAAGATCCTCTCCCCACTATAATAACAGTACCTACCTGGCAGGGATGCTGAGAGGACTAGATGAATTAATACACTGAAAGTCCCTATGTTCCTGGCACATTACTGTGCACCCCTCTGATGACGACTCTCAAATCTATTAATACTATTCAGCTGTTCCCCTTCAGCTCCAGATCTTATATTCAAATGTCTACTCAATGGCTCCATCCAACAGGAATCTCAAATTCAACCACCCCAAACTGAACAAACCTCCTATCTTCCCCCTGATATTCACTCTTTTCCTACCTTGGCAAATACATCTTACAAAACCAGCCACCTATGCTAGAAATTTGAGTCTCTTATGCCTCATTTCCAACAGGTTATCAAATACTGTTAATTCTACCTGTTACATGTCTTGGCCTGCTGTGGGCGCCTGTCCTCTTCTATGTCCCAGAGTGTCCTGTACATCCCCCTAATCAGAGCATAGACCACACTGTGGATGGCTTCTCTCCCCTCCAGAGTGAGGGCTCCTTGAGACTACAGACCTTCTAATCTTTCTACTCACAGTACTTAGCATAGTTTCTGGTACAGAGTAGGTTCAGTAAATGCCAGCTGAGTGTACTGCTTCACTAACAGTTACTATCTAATTATAAATAATTTCAGCCGATTCTATAAAATGCCTCCCACAGATGTCTAATTTTCAACCAACTGTCAATGCTCTGGGATGTTCTTAACTCTCAATTTCTACCTTTATATCTGCTGTCCTAAAGGATCATTTGCTTTTCATTGTTCAATCACCACTGACTTCCTGACTCTCTCCTATTACAGACTGCACACGGCTTTGAGAATCCCCAACTAAAAGTATCAAAACACTTGACACTCTATAAGGCAGAATATCAGCAAACAACCTTTTCCTGGGTTCCCATATTTTGTTTTAAATGCTGTCACTTCCTTTTGTTTCACAGTTACTATCTTTTCTGCACAACTAGAATAACCATACTACCTTTGGCAGGGCTGTTGCATTTGGATGCTCAAGTCTGGGGGATGCCATTATCAAAGACCTGACTGTGAATGACGCCTCTTAGAGCTAAGCAAGGCACGAGGCCTGTTCTTTCATAACAGAACCTCTTTTGCTATTTGGAAATAAGATCGGTTCATAACTCAGCATCTTGTGGAAGGGGACGATGTAGTTCAGTGGTAGAACATGAGCTTAGCACACATGAGGTCCTGGGTTCAATCCCTAGTACCTCCATTAAAAAATAATAATAATAAAAATTTTTTTTAATTCTTAGTATCTCGAATTTTGAATTCTAATAAATAAGAATGTTTGGGTCTTTATATTATTTTTGATATCATATAGAATGTATTTACTGATATTATATCTATAATTAGCTGTCACTTAGCTCAATAATTAATTCACAATAATCTGAAAAGGTGAAAACTTACTTCAGGTGGTTTTCTACCTAGAAGAATGTAAGTAGCCATGACTTCATCGTATTTCTGATTTATTAAGGCGTCATTTATCTCATCTCGTGCAAAACCCATGGTGATCATGATGTCTAGAAATAAAAAACAAAAAAATGCAAATTTTCTGAAAATGGATTTTAGTAAACAAAGCAACAAAAATAGGCAAGTCTGTCAACATTCAGTATAAAAACTAAATTCTGAAATTTTAAAGTGTAATTTTAATTACAAAAACTTCTGGATTATTAATATACACTGTATATTCACAGACACTGTATACCCATCCACAGTTTTTCATGCAGAAATTACCTGTATCATGAGTTAATACATTCATGGGCCTACCCCACTGCCTTGCACATTCTTGAGCTGAGCTCCTCTGTCCAGGTAGACACAGGCTCTGTCTGTCCGTGACACACACGAAATGCACAACACACCTCTCTCTTTCAACACACCCTCAGCTACTCATGGAGTGGTTTCTCTTCTCTCTTAACAAGTTCCACTTTCTGATCTGAAGGCAGGTTGATCCTTCTTTGGAAGGCCTGCATTCCAGAGTTCTTCTGATCAGATTCCTAACACCCTAGAACGCTCCTCCTTCGCCACTCTGCCCTCAAGCCAGAGAGAAGCACAGCTGAGATGACTCAGCTGTGAGTTTCTGACGGCTTTGGGGACGAAAAGAGAAGCAAGCAAAGAGCACAGGTTGGAAGGAGAGCGCTGACTGGGCAGGGTAGGAGGGACCCCGCTGAGAGGGTGGGGAACAAAGCGGGAGGTGGAGTGTCTCTCTTCTCACTCAGCACACATGCCTCTACATTTCTGGTTAAGACACATGCTGTGTTTTGCTGGTATTTATAGTCTGATCAGTGCTGATACTTAAATTCAGTCATTCCTCCTGTTAGGGATTGCTGAAAGAAAAGAATGAGGTTTGTCTACATTATTTTAATTTTTATATCACTGTTGACAACAACTGAATTAGAAGATAATATATGAGAACAAAATAAGGAACTTGAATTTTGTAATTGTAGTGTATATCTGGGAAAGAAAAGATAATGCAAGTATTTTTCAAATAAAAATTGCTCCCTATTTGGACTGAAGGACTCTGACTTTTAGCCTAGGGACAGCGCCTCTCATTTAAATACTCACCTATTCTCTTTGTGTCATTGAAATCTGGTTCAGGCTCAGCATATGGCTTTAGTTCTTCTTCTTCATGACCAACATTCATCCACCGATCTTTCATTATTTGCTAGGAAATAAACTCTACATTATGTTTGGCCAATCAGGACATTCAACCACTTATATCAGCTCTATTTTACTCAGTGTGAAATTCATTGGTTCAGTCAACAAGGAATCATGTGACACTTTCCAATAAAGCCACTGTTCCTACTTTGATTAGCAGGCCAACAGGAGATGTAAGTAAGACCTTGGGCCATATTCTGTATCTTAGGACAACTACAACTGTCATCCCACACACTCACCAAATGAATCGATTCAAAACATGCTACCTGCTGCCAATGCTCCTCTAGAAGAAGTATTTTCACATTTGAAAATTTTAACACAAAAACCTACTGATTTTAACCTCTGCTTCATACTTTTACATTTAAGATTATTGAAGAGATCTTTTTCTGGTCTTCTACCAAATATTTACCTGTGTCTTAATATCATCACTTAACTAACACATTAGGAAAGAAGAAGAGATCATAGAAACGGAAATCAGGGTTATCAGTGAAGACAGCTCAGAGCACATGGGAAAAGAAAATGGTCAAGAGTTAAGCCCACAATTAGGAATCAGTAAGAATCAGGGTGAAAACAGGGGATGGTGTGCATTACCAGAGTAAAGTTTAAGCTGAGGCTGTGAAACAACAGTCAGTCCTGGGCTGTTAAAAGGCCACCTAGAGGGGGCAGCCTATGGAATGAGGAAAATATCTGCAAACCATGTATCAGACAAGGGTTTATATCCAGAAAATATAAAGAGCTCCTATGACTCAACAACAACAAAAACTGTCTGATTAAAAAATTGACAAAGGACTTGAATAGATATTTCTCCAAGGAATATATACAAATAGCCAATAAGTATATGATAAGATGCTCAGACTCACTAATCATAAGGGAAATCAAAACCACCGTGAGATACCACCTCCTATCTGTCAGGAGGGGCCACTGTCGAAAAAAATGAAAGTGACAAGTGTTGGTGAGAATGTGAAGAAACTGGACCTCTTGTGCACTGCTGGTATGACTATAAAATGGTGTTGCTGCTGCGGTAAACAGTATGAAGGTTCCTCAATAAAGTAAAAAGAGGACTACTATATGATCTGGCAATTCCACTTCTGGGTATATATCCAAAAGAACTGAAAACAGGATCTTGGAAAAAAAAAAAAAGCTCTTTAGACGAGGATAAAGGCTGAGGGAAAGGAGTCAGTAGAAAGGAGCTGTGGATGGTACAGAAGAGAAAGCTTTACTGAAGGAGGAAGGTACTGAGAAAGCACATTTATGCTAAATCCAGCACAGGAAGGAATGGCGAAGTCTTGGACAAGAAAAAAGACACCTCTCCACTGCCACAGGGACGTACGGAGCTGGCTGGGGTTCAGACAGTAACATTACGAGTATGGTAGTAGTGGGGGGGAAGAACTCATGAATAGAAACCAGTGGGTTTCTATTTTCTCAGCAGAGCAAAAGATACGGACACTTCCCTAGAATGGTTTTCTCTATTTTCTCTACCTAAGTTCCCTTTTATCTGTTTTACAACTTCCACACAAAATCTGGGCTGCTTCTGTTACTCTTTCATGGTACTCTGACCTCTGCCTACAATTTAATGCAACTTGTCATTTTGTAATTATTCTGTGTTTACCAGTTAATTGTCTCTGCTATTAGACCATCAATCCAAATAAAGAATGACCCGTGTCTGATCTGCTCAGTATTGCATATCTAGCACTTAAATGTACCCGGCACTTAAATGCTCAAAGCATCATTTGTAGACTGAAAGAGTACAACCTCCTATCTGCGTTACTCATCTGCTCTTCCTCTGTGTTCCCGTGAACTCTGTTTACATCCTACAGTGGCAGTTATATCACATCCTACTTTATATTACAGCTCATGGTGTGTAGGTCCGTCTCCTTCACTATATTTAAAGTCCTTGAGGATAAAGACTGGACCTTATACTGTCTTTCTTGGCACAAATGCTTGTTTGCTGCTTTTAAACAGGGCAGTGGTTTAAAATAAGGCTGGACAGAAGCCTTGGGTAAGATTAAATGCAGAGAAGAGATCAGCAACAAGACAGTTTAGGAAGCTGTTAAAATGCCCAGGAGAGAGACAACAGAGAACTGAGCTGAACATGAGGAAACAGAAGAAGGAAAACCTACAGAGGTACAATCTATAGTACGTGATGACAAAATTCATTTTGGGAATGAGGGAAGGATGAAATCCGAGAGGGTTCTGAGGATTTTAACTGAGGGGCCTGGTGGAACAAAGCAGCCATGAATTAAGTAAGAAATACAAGAGCAGGAAGAGATTTGGTAGTTGGAAGATAAACAATTAAAAGCAAAATAACAATAATCCAAAATTTCTGATATTTCTCAGTTCAACTGTGTTTATTTGGTGCTCATTTCATAACCATTATTATCTGTCCACATCATGGACAAACATGTATGTGGACAAAACCAATTTTTTCTGAAAAAAAAAAAAAAAAAAGATCAAAGACGACAGAGAAAGGACAATAAGAAGGAGCTTCGCTTGAGGCTCAGATTTTGAAAGGTAATAGTCTATCTTGGTTAAGGACTGGAAAATGAAAGCATATACAAAGAGGGGATAGCAGAAAAAATGTTTAGTTTCTTTCTAAAAAAAAAATCCAGACACACCAAAATGCCAATAAATAGGAAAAAAAACCCCAGCATACAACATAAAACACAAATCCTTTCAACATTATATGTGATAGCGTCCTTTCCATTATGAGTGCAATTAGGAAGAGTTGACAGCATCCATAAACACAACCTGAAAAAACTGTACAACTGTTTAGATCTAGAAACAACTACAGGTCAGGTAAGTAGAATGTGAAATTAATTTCATTAATTTTATCTTCATGGAGGATGAGGTACATAACTTATAAGACCTTATGAAATACTTTAATGAAGTACACAGTCATATGTGAGAAGCAACAGGAAGATGTGTCAGTTAAATAAGTTTAATGAGACAATAAGCAGCAGATTACTTAAATCAAGATTCCTTATATCAAATTTCAATATTAGTGAATTAGATACTCAACTAACGTGGAAAAAATACATTAAGTTCCATTTTTTTAAAATATGGGAATTAACAGGGAACTATTTCGTATCAAAATGTACAAAGCTAATACAAGTCTATGAGGCTGATTAACCAGACTCCTTTAGACAAGCAGTTAAGGAACACAGAGAGCTTAGACATGAAGAAGCACACAACCTATTCATTAAAAATATTGAGCATTATCTCTGATGAAAGAAATACAAATCAAAGCAATTATGACAGACTGTATTACTACCATAAGGGCATCAAATACTAGAAATTATTCTATCCAATAATACTCGAAACAAGCTGCGGAGAATAGGTACCTTCAAATGCCTTAGGTCACATACTATCTTTTGGCAATGACACATAGGACCTAGCAGACTATTTATACTGTTTGACCCCATAATTATGGTCTGGAGAATTTATCTCAGCACATATCCCAAAGTGCAAAAGTATATCTCATCATTTTTAGCAAAAACTACTCATATGTGCAACAAGCAGAGAAGAATTTAATAAACTTTTATTCATAATTGAAGGAGAACAATATTGCTACTGACAGGGAAGGTCACTCACGATAAAGCAAAAAGTATGTACTAAAAACATTTAAGTTAAAAAAAAAAGAGAATGCGATATGACACGAAAGCATTTTTACTATATAAAAATTTGTTTATACTCTGAAAATTGGTGTTTTGAAAATAGTTGTTTTTATAGTCTATGGTTTTTTTGTTGTAAAGTTGATAATAAAGTTGGTATGAATAAATAAAAGTGAAGACTAGTAAATTTCATCATCATCGCTATTTCAAGGGGAGTTTCTTAAGATACGGTTTAAGAAATCTTTTTCTTTTTTCAGGAGCGTCAGGTTTCTCTGGAAAGTCATTTCTGGGACTCTGAAGCAAACCAGCTTTTGTATGGTAGTATCTGCAATATTATGATTGTATTTCCAATGGGGACTCATGGTTCTGTGGCTGGAAAACTTAGTTTTGACAAGCTGGAACAATAGATTCCAGACTATATTCGAATACATCAGGTTTAGCTTCTGATGAGCAAATGTTTTAATAATAATTTGGCTTTTAAATTCAACTCAGAGAATTCTAATACTTTGATCTTTCATATCTTAATGCTAAGGATAAAAGACTTAAATATTTGGCTACTATAAATTAATCATCATTAAGATACCAAGTACATCTTATCAATTGTCCATAGAGACTTGTAGCATCCATTCCTCCAAAATATCTTTTGAATGGTCTTTTTGTTCTGCTCGTTAGCTGGGCCAATGCCCCAACTCTGAACATTTTATTAAGTGACAATCAGGTAAACTGGGCTCCAATGATAAAAGTGGGTCATAAAGCAGGATTAAGAGAGCCTCATGTTCCAATAAAATTTTAGAACTGATATGACAGTCAACAATTTTGACTTTTTAAATATTTCACATAATGTTCTACTAAAATGGTTGAAAGTGAATTTACAAAAGTAATAATATGAAAGCGGGCTTTTTTACTGCACAAGTTTCTCTGTTAAAACATTATTAACATATCCTCTTACCCTCAAAGGAAAAAAAATACCACAAAAATCATAGGAAGGAACTAATCACATTTAAACAAATAATAAAGTAAAAAAACCTGATAACTTATTCACCGATATAAAGCACTGAAAATATTTCCCAGTGGAAGTCACCATCCCTTAACTTCCATCAACACATATGGTATCTTTCAGTGAAAAGTACTTTGGAAATAAAATTACAAAGCCCAGACTAACCTGAGAGCTCTGTACACAGGGATGGCTCACTATAAGGCTGCCTCCTAACCAGCATGGAGTCCGTGCCAGAAGGCCCCATTGCTACACTAAAAAAGTACAGTTTAAATGAGGTTAATTCTCTGAATTTTCTACCCTCTCTATTAAGGCAAATAAATGAAGACAAAAAAGTATTAGCGAACAATACATGCTGAATCTCTGAAATTATCTTAGCACAGGCTAAAATATTCTTGAGAACAGATGGGCAAAATACTTAAGAAATAAGTTGTCCTGATTGCAGTGTCAGAAGGAAAAAAAGTTAGACATTTTGGTTATGTGAACCTCTGATGTTACAGGCTGTAACATACTTAACACTTTTATAATAGTGTCTGTCACTGTAAATAATCTCACACATGGAATGTATGTAGGCAACACAACAGTGTGTTCAGAAATGAAATACCTGTTTCCAATGTGTTCAACTTAAACATCTACAAGTTTTCTGTAACTCATGTTGAAAGGGTTCTATTAAGTTTTTTTTACTATCAGATACTAATTTCAGATACAGACAGGAAGTACTCACTGGATTAGAATTTTCACTATCTTCTCTTATCCTTGAAATATTTGTACTTACTAAATACAAGGTTTCTGTATTGGACCAAGCAATTTCTGACACAAGCCAAGTTTTCCTCCTTCAGCTAAGTCAAATTTAACCCTATTTTGATGATGTTTTTAAATTTAACTGTAGGACAAAGAAGAAATAAGTCTTTAGAGAAATCTACTGTACAATTTTGAGTAGTGAAAGCATCACGACACTTTCTCTCGCTCTAAACAAAAGGCAAATTAGATGATCTGGCAATTTTCCTAAAAAAAACAAAAAACAAAAAACAAAAAACAACCCTGGGAAAAAAATTACTGAAAATGCTCTTCAGTTCCTCGAATGTTTTAATTGTTAAACTTTAGATCTGGAGTAGAAAGAATTACTTACTTCCAAGCTGCCTCTCTTTATTGGATTCAGCACTAATAACTTCTTCAGAAGGTTTTCACAGTCGGTGGACATATAGAAGGGAATACGGTACTTCCCTCGTAAGACCCGCTCCCGCAGTTCCTTACAAAGAAAAAGGAAGCGCTTACAACCGGCTTTGGAAATCATCGGGCTTGGGGAGAGGACATTCATCCGAAATTTGGCTGATACCTTTAAGTTCTGGCCATCGAAAGGCAACGAGCCACTGACTAGCGTGTAGAGGATGACGCCGAGGCTCCACACGTCCACTTCGGGCCCGTCGTACTTCTTGCCTTGGAAAAGCTCGGGAGCGGCATAGGGGGGGCTTCCGCAAAACGTGTCCAACTTGTTCCCGACTGTAAATTCATTACTAAAACCAAAGTCAGCAATTTTAATATTCATATCACCATCAAGGAGAAGGTTTTCAGCCTAAGAGGAAAATAATAAAAAGGACAATGTAAAGAGCCTACATAAAATAAAACGTTCATTGTAATTGCTTCAGATCTCAAACACGTATTTCTTGTCTCTCATTTTTAAGTCTAACACCAAATTCAGAAGCCCAGGAGAGTACTTCAGTGCACAGATGTTCAGAATTACATCTATATAAGACCGAATTTTAACACCATATAGGAAAGCTCTCATATGTGTGCATGTATATAACTGTTAAAGAAAGGTTATTTAAAAACAGTTTTCTTCCATAGGTTATTTTAAACTTTTTTTTTCCTCCAGGGTAAGAAACATCCTGGAATTGACCTATTTTAAAGAATGTAAGTCAACATAACACTAATCCATCTTGGGCTTAAAGCAACAAATTTACCCAAATGTGCTCTGGTTTAACAGAGTATCATTGGTTGATGCAAGACTTGAGCGTACATCTAAACCAACTGCCAGTCAAGTTCTGTGACCACTGAATTCATCCTTCAAGCTCTCTTGAAGAATGCTTCCTCAACAAAGTTCTGTTCTTTCAGTAAAACAAAACACCACCATACAGCTTCCATTAGATCTTATCTGGTTTAAGCCACCTTTCAGTTTTCTAAAACTAGATTCTCTTCTGGAGGTTTATTATGGTAGAAAGAAGTGATTCCCCCTCCATGTTTTGAAATGCTGGTTTTCTAAAATCTTCCTAAATCAGAATGATTCAATGAAAAACTTTAAATGTACCTTTTAAAATGCAAGGAATTCAGTAAAGGCTTTGCTTTTGAACGTGTTTTGTTTCAAACTCTATATTGCAACTGATAGACTAACAGAGTTACAGCTTACTTCATAGGTGCGTTTTATCAGGTTACAAAAAGGCATAAAATTTGACTAAGATGTTCTTTAAATCACTGGAAGGTCCAACAGTCAGCAGAGCCAGGTACTCTGTCCATCATACATATCCCCGCTGCCCCCCTCTTCTTCTTTCTTTCTTTCTTTTTTTTTTTTTTAAGGTATACTGGGTTGGAATATTTGTTTTCATCTTGTTTTAGAAAATGGATACATCTAACACCCATAAATATGCAAAAAATATGGTATCACTTATGACATAAATATAACACCACATACATTTGGGAGATTCGTATTAGATCGTAATATTATGGACTGTGTGGGAAAAAAACAGGTTATTTTGATGTTCTGATGTAAGGACCCGGTCACTGTAAATTTCTGAGGCTATCTGGGAGCAAGCAGACTTTTCCCAGTCTCTGAAGATGTCTGGATGGGTGGCAAAGTACCCAGGCTGCCTGAGAAGAGGAGACTGGAGAGGATTTTGAGGTCTCCTTCCCTCCACTGGACTGGAGGGAAAACACAGGGTACTGAACATGATTTTTTGCAGATTTTTTTCATATAAGAAATGAGATGACAAACTGGGAGTCAAGCATACAGGCAGGGAAATAGTCCTCTTCTTTTTCTTTGTGGCAGTGATTTCCCTTAAAATAGCTGAGGGAGGAAACTGAGAAATGGAGATATTTGGAGCAGCAGAAAATCCATAGCTCAGAAAAATGGAGCCAAAACATGGGATTACTGAACAATTGTTCTAAAACAATTGTTTAGGACAGTATATTCATATTTAACAGAAACCAGAGCTAGTAACTGACAGGGGCAAGGGAAAACAAGTTAAAAAAAAAAGACTCCTAGGTAAGAACATGCAAGCTAAATTTGGAAAAATAGAGAAAAAGGAAAAAAAACCTTTTTTACACAAGGACCTTCCTACCTTCATTTAAAAAAAAAAAAAATCAACCTGGCCCCAAACATTTTTTTTTTAAAAAAATTGTTATTTTTAAATAACAAATGTATATATTCATGGTATATAACATGATAATTTGATACATATATGTATACACATAATGAAATAATTACTTAAGTCAAAATAATTGTCATAGTTCCTCAGTTACCTTTTTTTTTTTTTTGGCATGTGTGATAAGAACACTTGAAATCTACTCTCTTAGCAAATTTCCAGCATTCAAAACAGTATATTAATTTTTTGGATTAGACATCAAAAGCTCAGGCAACAAAAGCAAACATAAACAAGTGAGACTACATCAAATAAAGAAACTTCTGCACAGCAAAGAAAGCCATCAACAAAATGACAAGACAACCCATAGAATGGGAGACAATATTTGCCAACCATATCTGATAAGGGGTTAATATCCAAAACATGCAAGGAACACATATAACTCAATAATAAAACAAAAAATACCCAAATAGATTAAAAAATAGGCAAAACATCTGAACAGACATTTTTCCAAAGAAGATATACAGAGATCAACGCGTATCTAAAAAGTTCCTCAACGTCACTAGTCATTAGGGAAATGCAAATCAAAACCACACTGAGATATTATCTCACACCTGTCAGGATCAAAAAAAATAAAAGATAAGAAGTGTCGCCAAGAACATGGGGAAATTGGAACCATTGTGCACTGTTGGGACGACTGCAAATTGGTACAGCCATTCTGAAAAAGAGTACGAGGTTCCTCAAAAACTGAAAATAGAACTACCACATGATCCAACAGCCCCTCTTCTGGGTATACCCGGAGGAAATGAAATCATTTCCTCTGAGAGGAATTTGTGCTCCCATGTTCATTGTCACAGCCATTTCTTGACTATTACACACTTCTTATTCCAAAGTATGCTAGGTTATACTACTTGCATGCATTTGATTTTCACAAAAACATTTAAAACTTCCCTTATTTTCTTTGAACCTTAACATGAGAATGAGCACTGGCTCTTACATCAGACAAACCTGAATCTGTGCCCTGACCTTATTTCTGACTGAATGGGGCCTCAGGCATTTTTAATTAAGGACAAAGTCCTACATTTCCGTATTAAAACAATAATAATGGAAACAAATCTTCTAGCTTTTAATGCTAGATAACTTCATGTGCATATTTCCTTCATTTGCTCAGTGAAAACATTGCCTTTTAAGAAAATATAGCTATAATTTATGTCAGAGAATGCTTTTTCTCTGTTCTCTTCTAGGACTTTTATGGTGTCATGCCTTATATTTAGGTCTTTAAACCATTTTGAGTTTATTTTTGTGTATGGTGTAAGGCAGTGGTCTAATTTTGTTGATTTACATGCGGCTGTTCAGCTTTCTCAACACCACTTGCTGAAGAGACTGTCTTATCTCCATTGCCTATTCTTGCCTCCTTTGTCACTGATTGATTGAGCACAGATTTGTGGGTTTATTTCTGGGCTCTCATCTGTTCCACTGATTTATATATATCTGTTTTTGTGCCAATACAATGCTGTTTGATTACTGTAGCTTTGTAGTATTGTCTGAAGTTTGGGAGGGTTATGCCTTCAGCTTTGTGTTTTCTCTCAGGATTGCTCTGGCAATTCTAGGTCTTTTGTGATTTCATACAAATTTTAGAATTATTTGTTCTAGTTCTGTGAAAAATGTCATTGGTTTTTGATAGAGATCACATTAGATCTATAGATTGCTTTAAGTAGTACGATCATCTTTAACAATATTAATTCTTTCAATCCAAGAGCATGGGATATCTTTCCATTTCTTTGAATCATCTTCAATTTCCTTTATCGATGTTTTATAGTTTTCAGTGTATAGGTCTTTCAGATCCTTGGTTAAGTTTATTCCCCAAGGCGAAAGAAATAAAAGAAAAAATAAACAAATGGGATTGAATTAAACTTATAAGCTTTTGCACAGCAAAGGAAACCATCAACAAAATAAAAGGACAATCAAAGAAATGGGAGAAAATATTTGCAACCGATGTGACCGACAAGGGGTTAACATCCAAAATATACAAACAGCTCATACAATTCAATAGAAAACAAACCAAAACAAAACAAAACAAAAATAGCCCAATAAAAAAATAGGCAGAAGACCTAAACAGACATTTCTCCAAAGAAGACAAACAGATGGCCAACAGGCACATGAAAGGATGCTCAACATATCTAATTATTAGAGAAATGATAATTAAAACCACAATGACGTATCACCTCACACTGGTCAGAATGACCATCACCAAAAAGTCTACAAATAATAAATGCTAGAGAGGGTGTGGATAAAAGGGAACCCTCCTACACTGTTGGTGGGAATGTAAGTTGGTGTAGCCACTATGGAAAAGAGTATGGAGGTTCTTGAAAAATTAAAGATAGAGCTATTATATGATCCAGCAATCCAACTCCTAGGCATATATCTGGAAAATATAAAAACTCTAATTCAAAAAGATACATGCACCCCACTGTTCACAGCAGCACTATTTATAATAGCCAAGACATGGAAACAACCCAAGTGCCCACCAACAGATGACTGGCTTAAGATCTGGGGTGTGTGTCTGTGTGGAATAATATTCAGTCATAAAAAGAATGAAATACTGCCATTTGCAGCAGCATGGATGAACCTACATAATATCATACTAAGTGAAGTAAGTCAGACAGAGGAAGAAAAATATTATGCGGTATCACTTATGTGTGGAATCTAAAGAATAATACAATGAATCTATATACAAAACAGAAACAGACTCACAGACATTGAAAACAAACTTATGGCCACCGAAGGGGAAAGGGAGGTGGGGAGGGATAAATTAGGATTATGAAATTAACAAATACAAACTACTACACAGAAAACAGATAAGCAACAGGATTTACTCTATAGCACAGAAAACTATATCCAGTATCTTGTAATAACCTATAATGGAAAATAATCTAAAAAAATATACATATATAACTGAATCACTTCACTGTACACCTGAAACTAACACAATATTGTAAATCAACTATACTTCAATTTTTTTTTTAAAAGAAAAGAAATACTGCCTTTTATAAAAAGTTGCTATGAGAATTAAATGAAAACTAAGTACCCTGCATACTGCCTGGCAGAATTAGGCAATCAGAAAGATAGCTCTAATAGTACAAATATCTGTTAATAATTAAGAAATTTTTGTTATAAAATCAATGGCTTACCTTAAGATCACGGTGAACAATGCACTTCTGATGACAATACTGTACAGCAGACACAATCTGAAATAAATATTTGAATAGATTCAAAATCATTTTATGGTTAAAAAAATCTCAATTTTTCCCCAATTATAATTCCAATTTTGAGAAATTACTAACTTAGATTTCAAAGTTACATTTAGTAATTTCACTGTTTCTTTAGTTCAGAAAACTATACAGAGTGATGAAACTTCCACTTTTAAATTGGATAATGTGGAAAAGTAGTATTCTTTTGCTTAAATACACTAAAATATTTGTCAGAGTCCATGAAGATTTTGTATGCGCTGTTATATTTTTCTGTTTACATGATCAAATGTGTACAATTTATAAGTTTTGGTCAAATGGTTTATTCCAGTGTTGGAATAAGAGTTTTTTGGCACACATGGATCAGTATTCTAAGCTAGATGGCTCAAGTTCAAAATGCAAAACTCTCTTTTAGGAATTATATTAAATGTGTTCAAGGCATGCTGCTTTCAGGAAGCCAAGTGACTAAGAACTTATCAACAGGGTATTTAGCAACATACTATTTTTGTCTGTTGATATATAAAGAAATGAGAAAAATTTTGAGCCTTAAAAGGAGACGTACTTATCAAAAGAAAAGAGATAAAAATGAAATTCAATCTTAAAGCTGCTGCTAATTCAACTGGGCAAAGTAGTCTATCCTCATAACTAGATTTTGTGTGCAGTCTTAATTTTTAACTATTATCTAGGGCTTTTGGTGACAAGGGTGAAACAGGAAGGAATTTAATAATTTAAGGGCCCAAAATACAAATGAGAAATAGGTTATAAGCAATCCTATGACAGTTATGTACTTTATTACATAAAATACAGGAAAAGAATGAATCAGATAGCAGTCAAGCAGGAGCTCTTTTATACATATATCTGATACATAGGATGGCCATTTTAATGCACAGCAGAACATTCAATTCTGTGGATTCAGTTAAATGCAAACACAGTTTGAATGTTGAATATTGGTTAGGCATTTACAAATGGGGATAGAAATGAGATTTTTTAAAAGTCTAAAGGTGATGCAAAGTATGACCATGCTAATAGGATACTGGTTAGGAAAAAAAAAGCTTCAAAGTAGTACAAGTGAAAGCAATATTTCAGTATTATAAAATTATTCTAATGTATATTAAAATGGTTCAAAGACAGAGAAGACATGAATTCAAAACAAAATCAACACACGATGAGTAAGATGCAATTCAATTAAATTCATTTTGATTCAACAGTCAGTTTATTGAGTACCTGCTATGTGCAAGAAAATGTGCTGGTTGCTAAGGGAATATAACAAATGAACACTACACATGAAACCTGCCTTTAAGGAGCTTATAGACTGATTAGGAGGAAAGGAGGGAAAAATAGGTATATGAGTAACTACATATAATACAGATAGTATCATAGAAGAAGAGGTACAAAGAAGTGAAGGAATAATAAAAAATGAAGAATAATTTCAGTTAGTAGGTGATGTTTGATCTGAGCCATCCATGAAGGACAGTGGTGATTTGGGGATGGGGAGGCAGAGGGTGAGGTGGTGAAATGCACTGATGTTGAGGCAATACAACATATTTGAAAAACAGGTGGGAAAATGGTAATACTGGGAGTTAAACCTTGATAGGCAGGTTGGTAAAAAAAAAAAAAAAAAAGCCTCTGAATTCCAAAGTAGGCAGGTACTACGGAACCATAAAATGTTTTTGAGCAGAGCAATTGCAAGTAATCATAATCAATGAAGTGTGTCCCCCCAGATAAAGCAGAATCCTACAATGAATATATGTAGTGTTAGTTTTCTTAAGCAACATGCTTCTAAATTCCAATCTCCAATTTTCACTAAAATATGTTCATTAATTAAGAGATACACATTTGTATGTAAACATTAATACACCTTATTGAACATACTATATAGGCTACAGTGTGTTCATACTTAGGGCTGTTTTTGTATCATGGATGACAGAAATGTGCTGATAACAGTATCATTCTTTTCAAGTCACCGTCTCTTGGTACAGTGAAGGCATGCTATAGATAACGACTTGGTTACCATGAACAAGCATCTCACATCAGACAGAATGGTCCCTACGAAAGCAACTCTATAGGCACTTCTGGAATAAAAATCTCCCAAGTTTTCAGGCCTTATGAAGGGGAAGATAATTAAAGACAATGCTCTGAATTAGGTATTCCTTCCCCCCAAACTCTATGACCTCTGACCTCTAGCAGACAAACACGGTAGTTCATAATATTACCACTCTTATCTTCTAGGGTTCACTGTCTTCTGGGAAAGAGAAGTTCTGGCTTCTGATTCACTGACATCCACAAGCCCAAGTTTTACTGCATTATTCTATGGCCGGACCCTCCCATCTCAAAACTTTCTGTACATCCATTAATTGGATATAGGAACTTCCCTATGATCCTTTTGTTATGAATCTTGAAAAATGATTGACAATCAGGCCTGCAGTGACCCTAAGACCAGACATGTCAATGTTTTTTCACGAAGAGCAATTGTGGGGGCTGATTTGCAATTATTTTTAAGTGGGTCAGGAATTCCTAAATTTTCAGTAGTAGTCTTGATATTGGAAAAGCTAAATCAATATTATGCTTTTCTTGTAGGCCTTGAAATCTTAAGGAATGCAGAGCATGATATGGGCTAAATTGGTCTTAAACTATCCTAGTGTCTGATACATTTAGTAGTAGGGTCAAGGATACATATATATACACATATATATATATATGTATATATATATATATCCTTACCAATACAGTACATTCTCCTTCACTGTTAAACTTTTTAAAAGTAATTTTATGAAATAAAGAGCAAATAAAAATAAAAGTAAATATACATTTATTAGAGTTTTAGTTAAACCTATAAAGAAACATAAACTTATCAAAAATAAATTTAAAAACAAATGTAACTTTTTGCCAAATAATTATAAAACAATATGTGAGTGTATCTCTGGTTTTTAAAAATGTGAATTCATTATCTATTTAATTTGAGGGGAACACATAAAGATAGCAAATACATTTAATATTTATAATAAATACATAATTATTTTAAAATTTCCATTGTTTTACATCTTAAATAGCATTCAACACTCAACTTTTGATTTCAAAGTAACTCAGACTTAATTTTTAAAAAGAGCTAATTAGGAATTATTTGGATCTTTATGAAAATATCTGCGTCCCAGCCTCCCCTCCTGCTGGGCAAAGATGAGCAACCTCTTTAAAACAGCAGCTGTTTTCACCTTCTCTGATTTCATATGGTACCTAGTACAATTTTTGAACACAAGATGTTTCCAATAAATAAATAAAACCAACTGACTAAAAAGAATAAGAGTGAGTAGTAACAGTCTCCTTAAAAAATATATTAAGATCCCAATGGGAAGACTGAATGTTAACTGGAATTTTCCTCCTAGTTGGCTACTAACTAACATTAGGGTGACTGAGGTGGAAAGAACAAGGTTATCCAAGGTGATGACTATACCTCTTTACTTAAGTAAGTGTGGATTTTCAATACAGGATAGAAAAGAATTTAACCTTATGTGGCTGAACACCATCCAGTTTCTCAGTGTTGCTTCCTCATTACCAGTTGTCTTTAGATTCAGCTATTTTAAGATGAATGTTGCTAGGAATCTATCCTAAATATAAGGACTATGCACATTTTTGGTTTAAAGAATTTCATATACTGTATTCCAAAAAGTAATGATTCTGTGAGATATTAATCACAGAGGTTTCACAAAATAAACTCACTCCACGATCAGTTAGGAGAACGCTATGTCAAAAAAAAACCAAACCAAAAACCAAAAAACACCGAACAGGTTTTTTTCCTCCTCTCTTCTTTAGGACTTCTCCAATTGTTTATATGTCAACATAGATGCAAAATCTCTCAGAGGAAGATCTCATATCAGTAGTCAGTGTTTCCCAATCGTACTGATTACAGCATCCCTTTAATTGCAGAATTAGGCGTACAAAAGACATACTGGACTATTTTTTAATGAAATATTTTAAATTCACCTAGGTAAAGTTTGGGGTATAGTAAGTTGTCTGCTAAAACTTTACTTCAGTAAATTTTATAAACAATTTACAATTCATTGATTTGTCATTTCTACAGTATGTATACTAATTTTAATTATATCACTCCTCAGAATTAAAAACAAAATCCTAGATGAACTTAAAGTATTTTTCCTTATTTTAACATTTCTGTAACAAATCATATTCAAGTTGACCTGGCAATATAAATATCTTACCATATTCTTCTCCGCACTGGCCAGGTTCCTTGCCTACTTGACTAAATAAAATTGATTGGAGTCTTTAAATCCACAAAAATACGAGTTCTAACACCAAGAAATTTAAAATTATTTTTAAAAATATAATAACCTCTTTAAACACCACACATTTATACTGTATAAAGCTAATTATACTTGATAATATTATTGGATAAAGGATTAAGTATTTTCTTCTATCTCAAGTCTAGTTTGTATTTCTAAGACTATCAGAGTTACTAATAAGATGAGTCTCACCTATAAACATTTTGCTATTTATATGATCTAAAAACAACCAACTGCAACTATTTTAAATTTAAATTCAGGAAGAACAGATTTCTTTTTCAGTTTTTCCATTCTTAAAAAGTGTAAGAAAGTAGGAATTTTTCTTTTTAAAGTACCATGTACTCTGAATCGCGGTTTGTGACAGTGTCCACTGTACATCACTAAAAATATCAACAAAACAAAGTTGAAAACTACTTTCCATACCTGCCTAAATTTTGCACGGGCCTCTTTTTCTTTCATTCTTCCATGGGCAACTAAGTAATCAAATACTTCACCTGAATCAGAAAAGTAAAGCAGGCAGTAAAATATACATAGATTTTCAATGAACAATATATGCAATGTCAAGTTTTTGCCTTGTTTTTAAAAACGCTTTTGCCCACACTTTTCTGACAGCTCAATATAAATTGCAAACTATAACATAAATAGAAAAAAAAAGAAAAAATACATATAAAATTGAGTATCTGTAGCAGCTTATGATTTAGCAAAACTATTAAAAACATAAGAAAACTTTCTTTCTGCTTTCAAGTATTATGTAAAAATACAGTCAACTCTTTATTATCCATTCTAATAAAGGGAAGCCCCGGCGTGGGCAATCAAAAATTACGTATGACTTTGTATTTGGGGCATATATTTTGAGTAACAAAGTTGTATTATGTTGGCTGTCTCCCTCTCTTAAAGTCATACAGTCTTGGTCAAATTCCATCTCACTCCTTCCATCCACATTGATTTCTTTCTTCTGAGGTCTATACCAATATGCTCATTCTCACTGTACTCATTTCATCCGTTTTGTTACTTAACTATTTATTATACAGAATTAAGTCATCCTCGTGTGCATCTCCTATTACCCCAAGTGAACTGCAGACTCCTTGAACACTGTCATCATATCCATATTTTATTTGTATTCCCCAACCCCATGACAGAACACAAAGTGGACAGACAATACATATTGAAATAATTTAAAGATAACTAGATACTATAAACATTCTCTAATAGATCCTTTACATGTCTGTTTTTCATTTTTCTCTAGTCAATAATATTTTTAAAAACCCCACAAACCAATGTTTACTTATATTATTAAAAATAAAATATCCTAGTGTAAGGGGTAAAATTTTTGTATTCTTATAATGTGAACCATATAGAGACACATGTGTATTAAAGACTCAAAGCCACTTAAAGAGTTCTTCTAAAGTACAGTGAAGTGGTTAAAAACTCAGGTTTTAGAATCAGACCAATGTTGGTATGAGTCCTAATTTAGCCCTAAGTAGCTACTGGGAGACATCAGAAAGATTTCTTAACTTTATCAGGACCCAGTTTCTCCCTGTTACCTGTCTCACGTGGCTACTGTGAAGATTAAATGAAATAATGCATGTGCTTATTTAGCACAGTGACTGGCATATAGTAAGCACTCAATAAATTATATATTTGTATCTAGGTATATGTAATGATGTATGTCAGATGAAACTAAGACATCTACAATGTTAGACAGCATATTATATCAAGCATACATAAATGATTAAATGGGATGATGAAAACAGAGAAATGAATAAATGCTCTATTGACCCATCATAGTAGTTAATTCTAGATATGTGAACTTAGGCTGGGAAAGACATGGTGAGTTCAAAAATCTGGACTACTCTCCAGTTCTGCGTGGGACACTCATACCCTGGATGTTTACATGACTCAGTCCTTTACTCATTACATATTATTTGTTTATGATTTGCTTCCCCAACTAGAATGTAATCTTTCTGAGGGCAGAGACTTCATCTTTGCATATCCATGTGTTCCTAGCACCTAGAATATCACTAAATACATAGTAAACATTTAATAAATATTGTATGCATGAACAAAAGAAGGAATAAACACACCATTCCAGAGTAGCCCTGATATCTATTTTTAATAGACTCCTTTGAATGAAACATGGTTCAAAATCATAAAGGAGTTCCCCACCCTTCTAATCACTGAAGATCTTCTGCCCCATTAGTGACCCAGAATCAACAGATCTACTCCTGGCAAAGAGGCAGTTGTCTGACTCAACTAACCCTTGTTCAGCTTAGGATTCTAGTGTGCATGTCAGGTTCAATCCTAAATTATCTAGAAATTTCAAAGTGTTCTATTTTCCAGAGTCCCCTTGACATTTATAGATTAAAAAGGCAAGAAGATGATTCTAGATATACTGCTACAGAACCATGATGGTTTTGTTACAGGATCACTGACTGGCGAGAGCCAAAGAAAACCTACCAGGAGGAATCAGAATTGAGTAAGGGACCACCTGGTTTTGGCCGAGTTGCAGTGCACATCTCTCTACACTACACCCCACTGCCCTTCCCAAGGCCACTGAAGGAGAGCACTGATGGCCCCATGTGCTGTCTATGACTCCAGCCATTGCTCCCCTTCATAAGCACCAATAGAGAGTTGACTGTACTTACCATTAATCGTTAAAGCAGTATACATATTAACACAGCCTTTGGTGGACCTTCATAAAAATAGAACAGTGTCCACAGACCTTTAGCAGTCTATAATTTCTCACATAAGTATGTCTAGCCCCATTCTCTAGACTTCAGATCACGAAAAGGAAAAAAGTCAACTGAACTAAACACTCAGGGTTCCCACACTGATGAACTGTTATTTAAATGTAACTAAAGGATAGAAAAACAGAGAAATAGTCCATTATGTGGTATTTGTAGGTTCATTAATTTTATTATAGACTGATATTCTATGCAAATTTGCATGGCTGTATTAATATTTTTTAAAATCCTATAATAACAAACATTAATGACATAGGTTTTGGGGTTAAAAATCTACATTGCAATATTTTAAGTATGAAAAAAAGCTCTGTAAAAAACCAAATCTATTAAAACTTTCAATTTGCACAAAAATCTGAAAAAAGCAACTAAAATGTCTAATATTTGTAGTAAATTTTTTTAGAAATCTAAGAGCCATTATAAAAATACACAGCATAGATGATATAGACTAAAATTAATCATCTTTATTCTAGTTACAGAAAATCTGAATCACCATAAAAATCTATACACTTTATTACCTAAAAAGATTCAAAACTAAATTCAATATTATTTTTTTCTACTGATTAGCAAAAAAGTTAATTAGCCAAAGTGGCTGAAATAATTTCTACTGCCCTCCTGCTTCTTCAATTGCTTAAATTCTCTAAGCCCTTAAAACCTTCAAGTATTCTCATTTTATTTATGAAATGATTTAACTCCATAAACTTTAAACTTGTTTCTGAGGAAGTTAAGGCTTATGCCTAAAAGAACAGTGATTCTCATTTGAAGGAAAGTGCAGGAGATGAAAATGACTTATATTTCAGTGTTTAAAAATCATTCCTATTTTTGACACTAAATAGTCAAAATATACTTTATATTCTAACAGAAATGTATCTTACTATTTCCCTGTCAACTCAGTCTTCTAACTTATAAAATATATAGATCAATATTTGTTTAAATTAAAAGATTTTATGGATTATCTTGAAAATGTATGTATATTGAGAATCTGTCCTTTATAAACAATTAGTGAAATAAAACATTAGACCTAGAACATACTTTTACTATAAACTTTATTAAATATATTCTGAATCTGAGACTTTCTGCTTATAGTCAACAGCTTCTAATAATAACATCATGATATATTATAATATTTAGATAAGAGAATTGAAACATTCATAGATAATGCAAATTTAGAGTTTTGAAAAATGTGCCTAAGTAACTTTCAAATAAGCCAAAATCCAACTTTTAAATGTAGGATCAATAGGTCTTGAAGGCAAATACTGAATTTTCAATTTAGAGATATCATTTAAAGGCATTTTACTAAAACTATAGATTTACTAACAATGAGAACACGAAGGTTATCATGAACATTTAGATGTTAACAATCTGTATGTCTCATAAAGGTAACTTTCATTCCCCTCATCCTTACCCCCACTCGCGTATTCCATGACTAAATAGAGGGTCTTCTCTGTTTCTATAACTTCAAACAATTTTACTGAAAAAAAGAAATTAGAGATAAAATGCTATAATTGTTAGCACATATTGGATATGTGTTAAGAAAATTAAGGTAACACTAAACCAGTGGAAAATGAGTATTTACTAAAAATTATTAATTACCACTTAAAATTTCTCTCAAGTTATTACTAGCATGGAAGAAAATCATTTACCATGAAGTGATTTGGAATCAACTGCTCGGTCAAAAGACAGTTACGTTTCTGGGATTAAAAAATCAATCCTTAAAAAAAAAATTCTTTTTCTAATTAGAGTAAGGTAATAAAAAGGAAAAATTTAAAATCACAATAATAAAATTTTAATTATAGCTTAAAAAGGTACTATTATTATAATGAGCCTATCAGAAAATGTTAAATGGGGGTGGGAGTACAGGTCAGAGGTAGGGTAAATGCTTAGCACGCATGAGGTCCTGGGTTCAATCTCCAGTACTTCTGTTAAAAAAATAAATAAATACACCTAATTACCCCCTCCCCCTCAAAAAAATCAAAAAATAAAAAACGTTAAATAATCTTTGGTACAGAAACAAAAAAAATTTATAATTATGTGATATTTTTAAGTTTCTGTTTAAAAAACTACTAAATTATCATACTTGTGTGGCTAAAATTATAAACCACAAGTAATTGCATTAGTATCTCTAATAAACAAAGGATTTTTTAATGTGGAAAAAACATGAGTTTCAAAAATAAATAGATCAAGAGAAGAATTGCTTTTTACTTCTTAAAAGCCAATGACTTTGTATAATACATGCAATCAATAAACTTATTTGTAAATATGGGGGAAAAACAGAACTTAAGAAAAAAATTCACTAAAGTTGAAATCAACTATTTTCTTTAAAAGCCAAATTACTTATTTTGCTTATAAACTATGATCAAACCCAAATGCATATTATCAAGTTATCTAGAATTATTTTTTATAAATACCTAGAGAAATTTAGAGATCTCTCTTTAGAGAACTTTAGTAAGAAGATACAAAAGCCATTTGTATGCATTAACTCCAAGTCACATATGTTATTTTAGTGGAGAGCAGAAGGTAGCAAGGCAGTAGAAAACAGCAATGTGTAGCCTTCAGTTTAACTTCTTTATAATCTGTTTTCACCCAAAGTATCACTTTCTCAGGTTATCACTTTTCTTCTTTTTATTTAAAACTGTATCTTTTCAAATTGTCTCAAATTAAGGAAAATACTTCATCATTAATTGTATGTATAAATTTCATACCTATGTTAGGGTGATTTAATATCTTCATTATTCGTACTTCTCGAAACAACTGTTGAAGAAAACAAGTAAACATATTTCTGTTAAAAGTTACACTCAAGCAGAGAACAATCAAAACATCTATTTGAAGAAATTCATTTGCTTACAAGCCACTACAGGATCCTGGTCAAGTAAGAGGTTTATTTCACAGTCCCAACTCTAACCTTGCTGAGACTTGGGTTCCAGGACAACTTTAACTAGATAAACTCAAATGGTTGTGTGTGTGTGTGAATATATCATATATAATAAAATAAAACATTTATTCAAATATTCTTCATTACTAGGAATAAAAGAAAAATACTGTGGAAATGAAACTAAATGATTAATCACATGATTTTTATCCAAAAACATCCATCCCTGGGGGGTCTGACTCTTTAGTCATCTCTACTGGTTGATCAGACATTTTATAAAAGATTAAATGATCTAAATCTACATTTAAATAAAACCAGACAAAAGAAACAAACTACCTTTAGTAGCATTTTTTAGGGAGACTTGTATAATAATATTAAAAATAATAAAAATATATTTACCACTTTCTATAAAACCAAAATAAAATAAGTTACTTGAAATATAAATGTTAAAATTTCCCTTCCTTTTATTTTACCTTTTATAAACAATGTATGACCCATTTTTCAAAAGCACCTACTTTTCAAAAGCATTCCTACCAGCAATGAGAGTTTCTGTTGCTCCACATCCCTGCCAGCACTTGGTGTTGTCTGTGTTTGGGATTTTCACCATTCTAATAGGTGTGTAGTGGTATCTCATTGTCGTTTTAATTTGCAACTCCTAACAATGTATGGTGCTGATCTTTTTATATGCCTCTTTGCCATCTATATATTTTCTTGGATGAGTTGTCTGTTCAGACCATTTGACCATTTCTTAATCAGCTGTTCATTTTCTAAACTCTTGCCAGTTCTCAACAATACCAGACGCCAGTGGACAGTAGGAAGCATGGACTACTCATCAGATACCACGCAGATTCTAATCTGTAACACCAGAGGATGAGTCTTTCCCATGAGCAGCCCTGGAGGTCCTGGGCAGAGGGAGCCAGGAGTCACATACCCTTACTTCCTCCTCACAGGTCTCACAGGGGTGAAGGCGTTGGTCTGAGCTGGGTGGACTCAGATTAGCAGAGGGCACAGTGGAACCTGGGTGGGATAACACGAGGGAGGATTGAGGGGACCTATTACCCCAAGATGGGAGATGCTGCCCCTGCCCAGGGCTTCTCAGGACTGGTAGCAGGGACAGAGCTCTGCAGGGTCTCCTGTGTTCCTGGGAGAGAGCGGTAGTCCACTCAGAACACACGCAGTGTTTTTATCTGGGCTCCTGACACCACCTGGGCCTCCTTACTCTGCTCACCTGGTGCTCCCCCTCAGAGTAAGGCCCTCACCTCCTTGAGAACCCTAAAGAGGAAGTAAGGGAGGCAGCTCATCCGATGACCACTGCCCAGGGAGTCCTTGGGCTGTAGGCAGTGCTGGGGCTCTGTGGCTTAGATTTTCAGAGGCTCTGTACTTCTGGTTTCAACTTTTTTTTTCTTATTATAACACATTAGCAGATACAATTCACATATGACATGGGCAGAGTAAATTCACATATAACTATAAAATCACAACTCACAAATTTGATGATCCTCCGTTTTACTGTAAGCAGAGTTTTTCCTCCAGAAAAACAAGTCAAATATCATGCCTGCCCTTGATTTTTGAATGGCTTTCATAAACCCATTTTATAAGCACTGAGTAATAAAATCACCCATTTAAACATCTGAAATATAATTTTATAAGGAAACATACCTATTTGTAACTAAAGTAATTTTTTAGATAGTAACATTTTCTTTTTAAAAAAATTGCCTTTTTCCCCGAACTTCCACCCACAAAGCAAGAATGTATTATAAAAAATAAATACAAATAGTCCCTATTTGGTTTTGCTATACTATACAGATTTTAAAGTTTTTGGACTTGTTAATAATATGAGTAGCATTGTTGTAAGTTACATTTGCATTCATCCATGTTATCACTATTGTGTGCTTCTAATAATGTCCCTGATACCAATGCTGTTCTCTTACACTTACATGTAAGTAAATAATCTGTTTTCTTCATCTATTCTTGCTTTCTTATTTAAACTTTATTCATCTATTAAGTTGTTAGGTACAGCTGTACATTTTTGTGCTTTTGTAACTGGCCTCCACAAAACCAAGTGTTCCTCAGTCTCTCCTCTGCAAAACCTGCTGAGTGACGCCTGTGCACCCTCAGTGCTGCTCCAGGTGCTCCCTGCACCCTATGATCCACAGTTAAGCAGCAAGCTTACCAAAGGTTATGGAGGCTTCAGACACATCTGTCAGTTAGAGTTGTTACTGCAAATAGATAATTTAACTAATATATTAGTTTTCTATTGCTGAATAACAAATTACCACTCCCTAGCAGCTTCTAACAACACACATTTATCATCTCATAGTTTGTGTGTGTCAGTCACGGTGCATCAGGGTCACAGATGAACTGGGTCCTCTGCTCAGGGTCTCGCAAGGCTGCCATCCAGGTGTTCTCCAGGCTGCGCTCTCATCTAGAGGTGTGACTTGGGAAGAACCGTCCACTTCCAAGCTAACCCTGCTAATTCTGTGGGCAGAATTCATTTCCTTACAGCCAGAGGGCTGAAGACCTGGCTCCGTCTCCATGCTGGCTCTCCAGTGGAGGCTGCTCTTGCCTCCGAGAGACTGCTCATTGGTCTTGCCAAGCAAGCTTCTCCAACGTGACCCTTTACTTTAAGAAGCTAGCCAGGATACTCTCCAGAGCAAGTAGGCTGGCGAGACAGTCTTACATAACATAATGTAGTCATGGGAGGGAAAACCCATCCCCTCTTCCTAATTCTATTGGTTAGAACAACTCACAGGTCCTGCTCACGCTCAAGGGGAAGGGACTATCTGAAGGTGTGAACACCAGAAGGCAGTGATCTCTGGGGGCTGCCTTAAGGTCAGTCCAACAGGATTAAATTTTACATAAACCAATGAATTATAAATTTCCTGCTTAACAAAACAAAGCAAATTGAACACCTTGTAAATACTAGATAAGAGTTGTTAAAGAATTTTAAAAATTCTATCTGTATCCCTGCAGCAGTTTGCTGGTCTAGTAACATGAAGTGTGGGTGCTGCTTTCCCCTGCAGGTGATGCTCAGTTCCAAGGGACTGTCAGGACCTTGTTTAGACTTTCTCAGAGATGTTAGGCATTGAGGGATTTCATATATATGATATGCCTATGTTAACAAAACCCTACAGATTAAACTTTCAGCTTTTTACTTTCCAGGATCATCATTTTGCTCCTCTTTTTAGCTTCCAGACATCTGAATGGAACATTAAATATTTTACAAAGTTATTGCTAGTAGCAGCGTAACAACTTAGGCTGACTTCTTAAGTTCTTCCCAAGAAATAGTAGTTCAGAAAAATCTGAATACAATAAGTATATATTACATGATTCCTAACTTTAAAAAAAGATTGTTTAGTATTACTTCCCAAACTGGACAACTTATAGTCAATTCACTGCTAAATAATAGAAGGGAATATGCTGATAATCTGTGCCACCTTGTCAAAATTTTATCTTCCTAAATAAATGATAAGACTCTTATTTTTTATGAACTAGTACCAATTTTATACTGCTAATGTCTTTCCCAAGGCCTTGTACAATGTTGGGCTCAAGTTGGTGCTAAGTAAATACAATTGTTTGAGGTATCAAGTCAAATCATTTTAGAGAGAAGGTACTAAGTATAAAATAGATTAAGCTTGAAAAGATGTCCAACCTCACTAGATAAAAATCATGGAAATTAAAACTAGATACATTTTGCTTCTATAAGGTTGGCAAAAATTAAGAAATCCGATAATCTAAAGTGCTGACAAAAGTGTGGAGCAACAGCAAACTTCATACAATATTAGCTGAAGCAGAAATTGGTACAACCATTTTGAAGAACAATTTGACATTATTTAGTAAAGCTGAGGATATGCATGCCCTTCAACCTTGCAATCCTACTTGGAGAGCTATGCCATTCTACACATCTTTACAAAAAGGTATACACAATAATCATCATTGCAGCATTGTCTTTAATAGCAAAAACAAAAAGCTAACTAGAAAAAGAAACATTAAAACCATAGGTACAATCTAAATATAAACCAACAGAAAAATAGACAAACTGTAGTATTTATCTATTGATAAGAGAATGAGTAAACCCTGGCTTATTCATACAATGGCATACAATAACAGTGAAAATAAATGAACTAAACTATATAGACTAACATAAATAAAACTGTTAAGACTACAGTAAATAAAAAAACAAGCTGCAGAACAATAGGAAGTTTAAAAAATAAATAATATATAGCATTTTATGTACAGAAACACACACGTGGAAATTTTTTTTAAAAAATTAAATGGGAATAAGAAAGACCAAATGCAGGACAGTAGTTATTTTTAAGTAGAAAAAGACAGGACTAGAACCAAGAAATGACATACAGGGTTTCAACTGTATCTGTAATGTTCTATCTAGTAAAAAAAAAAAAAAGATTAGAAACATTTTATTCTAATAAACATTTTATTCCAATAAATAAATAGCATGAGAAAGCGACTTTTTTTTAATGGGAAAGATGTTTTGAAGTCTCCATCTAAAAATTAAAAATAGACTAGTATACAATGTCAACAAACTGCCCAACTTAGAAAAAAATAGGAGTATGACTCCTATTATTAAACTATTAAATAACTAAATGAGAATATGATTTTTAAAACAGCCAGAGAGTAACTCTAAATTTCATAAGTGATTTAAAGATTCCTAGCTTCCTCCATTTCCAAGAGAAAATTCTTCCATATCTGTTTCAGTAACTATGACATAATTTCCTGAGAACATAGAAATAGATGTATGCTTGGCAAATAAAGGCCAAGCAATTAAAACAGAGATCTTAAGAGTCAGAGGCAGAAAACAAACATCAAAAACAAAATCCAAACAGAACCACTACCAAAATCAAAGCAAACACTAAAGAGATTGTTTACGATGAATAATTCTTGGTTACGAGTGTTTAATTTTAAGAAGGGCAGGTGGACTTAACATTGTTGTGGAGACAGGAAGAGTTTCCCTGAAGAAATGACTCTAAGGCTGAAATGTGAGAAATGAGTAAGAGTTGACTAAGTGAAGAGGGGGTGATAAAGGCTTACACACAGGGTGGGGTGAAAAGCTACAAAGACCTGGTGACTTGAATAAAGAGTATGAATAGGAGCAGATGAAAAAGAGTCACTGAAGTCAGGGGAGCAGGGGATGAGGAGAGCGGGGAGAAGCTTGGGGTGTTGGGGGACCATGAGGTGAAAAAGAAGGTAGGGCCTTGTATACCATATTAATGAATTTGATGTCTATACTACCAAAAATGGAATGCCATCTAAAAGTTTAAATAGAAGGATGACATAATTAGACATACTTTGCATTCTTGATGACTTTTTAAAGTGTATGCATGTGTGTGTGTGTGTGTGTGTGTGTAGGATGCAAAATGAATGCATAAAGACTGGTTAGAAGGCTCCTAGGGTAGTCCAAGGGAGAGAGAATGGTAGCTTTGTCTGGAGGGTTGTGCCGGAAAAAAAGACAAAAGCAGACATTCTCAAAAGATATGTAAGCAATAAAAGAAGCACAACTCAAGGATGAATTAGATGGTGAGAATGAGGAAGAGGCAGGAGTCAAGGACAGTTCTGAGGTTGCTGGCTTGCACAACCTGGGGACAGTGTCATTCACTGAGAAAGGACGCTGAAGAGCACCCGGTGGGCAAGGTATCGAGCAGGTGGGGCAGAAATCATGAGTTCACTTTCAGACATGACGAGTTTGGCCTAACTTTGAGGGATTACAAGCAAATGTAATATACAGATTTGTGAGTTTGCTTACAGGTGATAATCTAAACCAGTTACCTTTGAGACAGCCTACAAAGAACACAGGGAGAGAAGTCTTAGGACCATGCCTTGTAAAGCTCCAACATTGAGTGGCGAACAAAAAGGACAATGACTCCATTTAAAGGAAACAGAAAAGGAGGAGCCAAAAATGCAGAAGAAAACATAAGGAGAAATATAACCTTCTTTCAATAAATATTTGGTAGATTAAGAATTAATTAATGAACACATGTATTTGGTTCAATGACATACAGCTTGAACCATAAGACAGTTTCCATTTCTAGCTTTACTTTTTTTTTTAACTTTTTATTTCTTCTAAATTTAAAAAAAACTTAAGTCACAATCACAGATTGATTGGAGAAAAAAACAAAGCATTGGGTAATGTGTCAGACATTCAGATTAATTACCAGATCCAACCTTATAAAAGCATTTCTCCGAGAAGACTGCACACAGCTCTCAGAAGAGATTCTAGGCTGCTGATTTAATCACACTCAAAAGCTTGAAGACTGCAAGTTTCAATTTGAGGGATAATAGCAAATGGATTCTTAATACGCTCTTTGCGTGCACTTGCTCTGGAAGGCATTCTGCATATTTGCATAATAGTATGTCACTGAACTCTTTGTCCAATAACTAAGAGGGCCCTTTTTTAACCGGGTTTAGAAAAGTCAGATTTTTGGTCAGTGAACTGCTTGAAATACAGTTTGGTGTTTACAGAAAATCTGGTTATCTTATCTTCAACATGTAAACCATTGATATTTCAGCTAGACATTAACATTACTGATATCACCTTTTAAAAGAAAATTGTTTGTACACCTTCTCCTTCAAATCCATTGTATTTCAGTGTGAAAGATATACTTCCTACCAATTCTTCACACTGTTTGCTAGAGACATCTTTCAATAGCCAAGATTTGATGATAGTCTCTGTTTTCAGTATCCCTTTAAAACCAAATCAAGATCAGATGTATGTTAGTGACCAGAAATTTCATGGACTATGAAGCAATGAATGACTGGGCATTAGGTATGATCTTACTTATTCACGTAGAAGTATCATTCCTTGCAGTATATATAAAAAAAAATCAGTAATGATTCAAAGACAACTTTTGCAGTCAAAACCCAGCTTACTAAATGCTAACTCTTATCATTTAGGTTTTCATCGACCCACAAAAGAACTTGTCAAAACTCTTCCTTCAAATGATCCACACACATGAAAAGAACTGTATGGAAGAAGTACTTAGCACAGAGTGGTTCTGTGCAGCTACAAAGTGAAATGTGCTACACAGCATGCGTATGTGAGAATAACTACTATTTCAATCTGTGTCCAACAGAGATTTGTTAGAATATTATTACCAAGGATCTTCTGCTGTGTCCTTGATCAAAAATCTTTGTCAATAATTTCATGATTGCTTTTACAGATTTGGTTTCTTGGTAATTTGCTAAAAGAAATGTAATTCTGAAATGCTTCCATGGTTGTGTCCTCCTCTCTACCTTTAGTGACTAGATTCATCAAAATGCTGAACATTATTTTGCAGATGTTCTGGACAACTTAACTAGCGTACCAGAGAGGTCTCTGGAGTTTATCTGAAAACTCACTGCAGTATAAGTGGCTTAGGGCACCACCTGCAGCGTTTTACACAAGTAGCACACTAGACACTAGCTGCAAGTGGACTATTCATTGAATAAGTCTGATTTCCAGATGTCAGTTGTTGACATTTTTTCACCCTTGCCCTGCTTATGCAGAGTCACTGCCCTGGCACAGAGATGCCCGATCCAGACACCCAGGACGCAGCCCTCCTCTGAATTATTTAATAAGTTGTAAGAGTCCTGTTTCCACTTTCATTGCAGGTTTTACTACTCAGCAAATCACTTCTGAACCACTGAGCTATTTTTGTGACTTTGAAATATAATGCAACATAGTAAGACAACAGAAAATGCAAATTAACAAGCGACGCACAGAAGACAGATAAACTGCACTCTGGTGACACGCTAACACGAACTTTGTCATTGGTGTATAAACTAATGTGTCCAAGTTTCAAAACATAGTGGAATTTCAGAGGAAATGGTAACTAATCTTACACTTCAAGTATGTGAATTATGAATAAAGCTGCTTCATTGTTCGGCTTTTCCCCCAGCATTAGCAGGCTGCTTACAAGATCCCCAGGAATCACCAGTGTAGTTCATAGGTCCTAATCTAAAAAAACACTAATATGTCAGGTGGGACTCATGCTCCAAAGAGGAAGAAGTAAATATAGCATCTATGTCAAACGGTTTTTAAATGATGAAAATTTATTAATTTGGATTCCATTAATTTAAAATATGTAATACAAATAACATGACAAATTACATAACATATTATGTAAACAGTGTAGAAGCCAGAGATGCTTAACAATTCCAAAGACCAAACTGTCTTTAAGAACTTTATGTTTTAGAAGTTTGGAACAGTTTGGGTATCGAATTTAGATTACTTTTATCTATCACTGACGTTGGAAAGGAAGTAATATTTCCTATAAATATCTTATACACAAAAGAGAATCAAGGAGGAGAACCAGATGAAATTCAGATCACGTCCAGGATAAGACTTAACTGAACACTTTTGGAGAAGAGATTAAAATGAATCATTGAAAATAAATGTGCTGTCATTATTTGCCTTTTAACAAGCACGCCTAAGACACGGAGAACCATTTTGCTTTTTTTTTACCTACAGGACTTGACTGTCAATGCTAAGGGGAAAAACTGATTACTTTTAATTCCATTTTTTATTTCTTAGGTATGAGTGACTGGAAGATGCTCCCAGCATTCAATGGGTAAGACAAATGCTGAATATTCTACAGGACATGAAAACTAAGCAAGCCTTGATCTGCTTTTTTCTCCAAAACTTGTAACAGAAAGTAAATCTATGAACATAAAAGAAATTATTTTGAAAACAACAAAATACACATACTATACTGGCTACACTTAGTAAATTTCAATCTTTCTTTGTTTCTATTTTCACAGATTGAAGAAAATAAAATTGCCATCATTCTTTATATGCCTGTTTGGAAAAACAACACTTTATCAGCAAGATTAGCAGAATTTGTAATAGAAATTCATAGCAGAAATTATATGAACAAGTACATTTTTTATCCGAGTAACAGTCCTTCTTTATGTTTGCATTTCTGCATGTTTCAACAAGCATGACTTTGGTTATACAACCTTCTCTGGGCCCCCCTGGGAAAAACAAAGTGGGGGTCACATTACCGTTCATCCAACTAACACAACAGGCCTAGACTAGTTCTAAACGTCACTTAAAGTCACTTAACTTACTAGAGTAACCCACATATTAATCCAGGAAAAGTAAAAAGGCTAGGTGGGCAATGGACAGGGCCACTGGGCACAGTAATGCAGTCTGTGCATTTTAAAAGGGTTCCCAGTAGAAGGGTGGGCAAAAATTTGCCCCACTATGGCTCTAGCCCGGAAAAAAAGAAAAAACAAAAAAACAGCATCTTAGGATAATTTGTCTGCTCAGGGAAGATGCCTTTTTGTAACTCATAAAACTAAATCATGATTAGCTGAAAGGTGGGTGCCAGACATTCCTGCCAAAAGACTTCCAGTAAGGTGCATTATCTTACATTCACAGGGGAGAAAATCCAGCAAAACTTTCATGTTCTAACAGATGAGAAATACCAGTGCTGTGAAAAGTTATATTGGCTGTCAAGTTTGAAAGGAATCTCAGTAAGCAGAAACAGCTCTCCAAGCAGAAATACATAAAACAAGCTGAGTTATCTGGCACGGACATAAGTGGAGAGTCTTAATATCACAGACCCAAAATTTTAATTTAATGTTAGAATCACAGCAGGTGTAGGTAAACACACCATACTAAAATTTTCTTATCAAATTCTGCCTTAGGAACCCAAAGTTATTTACATCACGCTTACATGTGTGACCATGACCCCATTATATTCTAATAAAAATCATAATGTACAGTGTCTCACTGTATATAAACATGTATGGCATAAATGTTAAAACATCTGCTTCACTGTTGAAGTGCTAAAATGTGTATCTGACGAAGTTTTCTCACATGAGTGACTAATGATGCAACATGGAACAGCTTTACCAGGTCAGTTTCCACCCTAACTACTTCTTTTTCTCCCCTTGCTGCTTTATATTTTCACTCTTCGAAGAAATGTTCATATTTTTTACTGTAAGTTAGCTGAAAGGCCAGTTTCGTAGGGAAGAAGGAAGAAAAGCAAGTGAAGCAAAAAAAGGAAACTCACCAATGGACAGTATTACCTCACAAGCTGATTTTTAACAAAGCAGAATCCTAACTACTTCAAAATATTTGATACAAAGTTTTATTCTACTGAATTAAAAGATGTAAGTTCCTTTCATATGGTAGATATTTTTCAAATAACCACCTGACAAATATTATTTAAATACTGAACAAATATTATGTTTTGTATCAAGTTTTTTCTTCATATATTGATGAAATGTCATATTGTACCTAACAGGAAGTTTAGGATAACTGACTTTACAGAATACCATATATTAATTAGTGAACTTGCATTCTAATTACTTACTACTAAAATAATTAAATACCTTTTGTAGACTGGTAGGATTTAGCTGAGTTTTGTCTATTATTTTCACAGCAACCTAAAAAAGAGAATTATTAAACTATATTTGAGAATACATATTTTAATGAATAAAACTTATAAAGAAAACAGCTTTTGTTTCATTTCTAACTAGGTATAAATTTGGTGTTCATATAACTAGATGGCAAAGTTCTGATAATGGGGCAGCCCTGTAATATAATCTGTTGACCCAAGTCTTTAACCAATTTGATTCCAAGTTAATGAAATTACACCTTTGTTATTTCTTCCAAGTCTCCTCTTTTAAAGTAAAAATCATCTGTATCTTAATCTTTTACTCATGATCTTGATGATAAATTACAATCATCCGAGGGGAGAGGCTTATAAACTTTCAGTACGTTATGTGTTATGTGGGTAGAGCGATCATACACTCAGACTTATTAATAGCAAACTAACAAAACGGACTTCAATGTCCTCTAAGTCTCTAATACAGCCTATGTCCCGACAGTTCCAGGGGTCAGAATGGACGGAGAGGACTACATTCATCTATTAGTGACAATAATATGTACAGAGCAAAATGGAAGCTTAACAAAAATATTTTTTTTCGTACGAGGCCCCAGGACTCTATTTCTGGGAAGCTCCCAGGTGATACCACTGGTCCTCGGAACACACTTTGACTTGCAAGGTTATAAGCCTCTGTTCTCCCACCTTCTTTCCAAAGGGCTCTGGTGAAAATGGAGAGAGCCCTGAGGGGTTCATCCTTCACCAACAAATATATTTTTTGGCAGATTTTCATAATGTCCTAATCGGATCCAAATAAACATTACGTAATGCAGAATGTTAGATGTTTAACTATTTTTAGTCTTTAATATATAGATTAGTAAATACATTAGTAATTATTCTTTTAAAAATATAAATTTTGCTATATAAATACACACAATTTAAAATACATGGAATTTTAGAAACCCAATTCTCTTATTATCTGAGAAAAACATCTGTGTAACACTTGCTCAATGTGGTCTCTAAACAGATAAAAATTAGTGGGCGACCTTCTAACACATTTACACCTAATTTACCTTAAGCAGTAATCTTATAAATTTATCTTTTATTGAGTTAACATTGTCTTATAACATTATGTAAGTTTCCTATCTACAACCTTATATTTCTACCTCTGTATACCCTACAGTTTAAGCAGTAATTAATAATAAGTTACCCTAGCTCTGCTCCTGGGATGGGTAGCAAAGGTAATCAGAAACGTCTACAGAAACCATATAATGAAAGACAGAAGTCTGAGAAAATCTCATGTGCAGCACATTGATTCGCAAGAGATGCTAACACGTAGGCACGATTCTTCTGTGCCACGTACAGCTCTGTCTACGTATGGTCCGTTACACATATGCCAGTGGTTATCATGTTGCAACTGTCACTTACTCCCAGAGTTCGCTATAGGAAAGCTTTTAAATAAGGCTCTGGAGAGGTCCAAGTAAACACTGAAAGGCATCATGAAAACTTACCTCTCTACCAGTTAGAACATGTCTTGCCAGTTTCACTTTGGCAAAATTTCCCTTCCCTATTGTTTTTTGTAAACGATAATTTCCAATGTGAGGCTGCTCATCTGCTGCTGACGTAATGGAGTTTCTGCACCGAGGGATGTTCTGTCTGCTGCTTGACTTGGGAGGCTGGATATGTGGTTCAGTATATCCATCGACAGATGTATGCTAAGAGAAAGGTTACAAGATTTCATTGTTAATTAAACTGTATTACAAAAGGACAGTTAAAAACAACAAACAGTTTTCATGACTAATTCATCTCCAGTGAAAACAGATTATACTACAGATTGTAAAGTTTGAGCATTCTGTTTATAACTTCTGCTTGACTTTAGCTCCCTTTGCCAGGGGGAATATGACTCCTTAAAGAGACATGTTTTGCATAGCTTTAGGTACATGCTTTGGATTAAAAAAATACATGAATGGTTAGATAGCCAGGAGCCCTACAGACCATTACTCCTCTAAGGGTGTTACCCTGTAGGCTGAGATGACAACACAATCCCAGATCGCTTCATGAAAATGGCAGAAGTTCTTGCGAATGCCAAGATGACCTCATAAGCACAGTCCCGTCTCTCCAAACGAGTCCAGTTACTTGTCATGTTCACTCTTTCATTTGCTGGGAACATAACTCAGCCAAACTGACCAAGCAGCTTCTCACTACAGACATCCCTCTAATCAACTCCTGTCCAGTCCCCTACTCAGCTTACCACGCCCAAGCACGAGCTATCAAGAGCTCGGACCCGTGACCATTAATAGCATCTGCTCATCCCTCTTCAGTGCCGTTCTCAGGGCAAGGATGTCACTTAGCCTCACGCCAGCCCACAACGGCGGCGAGCAGCTGACTCTGTTCACCTGCAGAACTCAGAGCCTCGAGTCCAGGTAAAGCTGCCTCACCAACTTTGTTTCATCAGCTCTGACTGTCTCTGCTCTTGTCTAGTTTTGTCTGCATTCAGACATAAATACAATTTCTAGCAGTTTTTTGTGAAAAGACAGAATCATGGATGATAAACATACATCTTTATATAATTGGCATCTTAAGTACAGCTGAAGATGGGTAGAACACATTAGCACAAGAAGGGGATATCTCTTACATTCGCAAAGTAACTAATTCAGACTTATGTTGTCCTACCTACACCACCAAAAGCTTGTCGAAAAAACTGTCATCAGAAATTTCTTAAAGGCAACTTTAAATACAACTCCATTTACCAATCTCATGCAAAGCGTGACTCAAGTCATTTTTCTATTTGTTATTAGTTTCTGACATTTTTTTTTCTTTTAACTCAGCTCAGGATTAAAGGATTTTCTGTGCGTCTAACACACACTGGCAGCCTCTGGCCTCAATCTGGGTTAGTGCCCCTCTGGTGTATTTGCACAGCAAACTCTACCTGCATGGACCTCAGCATCCATTCCAGTGCACTGTCATTATACACTCACTTTTCAGTCTCTGCCACCCCACCATGGGCAATGTGAGGGCAGGGATGTTTTCTTCCCACCTTTATATACTCACCACACTGCAGAGTGCCAGCTACATGGGAAAGACTCAACAAATCAATAGTTCCCAGTGTTGTCCCTGGACCAGGACCATCAGCGTCATCTGGGCACATGTTAGAAATGCAAATTCTCTGACCCTGTTCCAGAACTACTAATTAAGAAACTCTGGGGGTGGAACCCAGCAATCTGTCTTTTAACAAGTCCTCCAGGTGATTCTGAAGCAGGTCAAAGTTTGAAAACTACTGCAATAAATTATGTAAGAAGGTGGTAAATACAAAGTTATTCACTAGCTCTCAGAGACTTCTCTATTATCTGAGCATAAATAAGAGATTTTAATTATAACCAGTTTCTAGGAATTAACCAATTGCTATAACATTTCCTACAAATAGGAACTTGTTCTGTCGGAAATGTGGACTTGTCCATCCTTCAAGATTTAATTTTCTCTCCTCCTCAGTAAAGCTTTTTACATCTTTTCGCAAAGCACAGTTGATTATCCCTCTCTTCTGTTGCTATCTTTATATCCAGTAAAAACTTCTTCTATTGAACTATTACACTATCTTCTAAGTATCTGTCTATGGTCTGTTTTCACTGTTAGACTGAAAGCTCCTTAAGCCCCATAAGTTAACATGGCGTTAGGCAAAAAAAAGACACTAAATATACATTAGCTAAATTAAAGAAATTTAGGGTCCTTGTGCTCCTGACGCCTATACTCAGAATGACTTAATGCGGAATGATTCCTTGTTGTCTAGATCTTTGATGTATAAAACAGCAGGATGAGTTTAAATATTTGAGTTGTAACCCAGCTCCCAGGGCTGGTTGCAGGGTATATCTTGGCCCTAAACCAAACTATGACAGACTGAATTAGTAGCTCCAAATTTTCACACCTTTTGCCACGTAGCTTTCCAAAGTCTTCCCACTGAGGGTAGAGCATTTAGTCCTGGGCATTCAGTCCTATGGTTTGCTTTGGCCAAGAGAATGAGCTGAAAGTGATGGTATATGACAGTCCCACACTAGTAATCAAGAGGCCGCGCTGTGTTTCAGCTTACTCTCCAACTTCTGCCATTACCATGAGAAGGACCTGCCCAGGCTGATACCAGAAGGAAGATGAGAAATACAGAGCAGAACCACTCCCAGCTGAGGTCAGATTCAATCAGCTGATCCCCCAGATGACCCCTGACTCATGAGAATATATGCTTGTTAGTTTAAACCACTGAGTGTTGGGATGATTTGTTACATAGCAATGTCAGCTGATACACAAAAGCTATCACTGTTTTGTAATTAAGAGGTAAACATAAGGGAAAATGAATTTGAACATGTTCTTACCAGACACGTAGAAATTCTAGCTGAGATGCAAACGACAAAAGAGAGGGCTCTATAATCAATTCCTTAAGGAGAATGAGAATCTCTTTTATCAGGTAACCTCTATAGGGCCAGCGTCCTTGACTATTCTGTATCCCCAAGAGGGCGGTCAGCAACTTTTCTGTAAAAAGCTAGATAGTAGATATTTTAGGCTTTGTGGACTGTATATTATCCTTGATGGACATTCATTTTTCCAGAAACTTTTTTAGCTCAGGGCCATACAAAAACACACCAAAAGGCTGTATTTCACCTATAGGATGCAGCTGGCTGACCCCCAAGGTCACACATCCTATTTTGGAACATGGGACTAAATTGTTTCTGGCTGATCCTACCAACAGAGTGGGAGACTCTAGGAAAAGCACAGGAATGGCTGTGTCTGCACTTGGAGAGCAGAGGAGAGGACAGACGGCTCTTACAAAAACACTATTCCTTCTTGCCACCCCCGCCAGAATTGGGAAGGGTAGTATATTCCCCCAGATCCTTTTAAGAAATAACTTTCTTTTATTTATTTTAAAAATAACCTCCTAACTTTCAACTTTAGGAGAATGTTGAAACTTACACAGAATGCATTTATGTTAGTCTTAAGTTAGAAATCAAAATAGAATATATAGCACATTTTATATTATATAATTCTAATTATAAATTATAACGCACCTAAACAAATACTCCTGCCCCTTACCCCAAATCTTTCTTAGGATTGCCACAGCACCACTCAGGAGCAGAATCTTTCCTTGAAGAAACTTAAAAAAAAACTTTAATTTTTAGAGTTAATGTTTGTTTGTTTGTTTGTTTTCAACAGAGGTACTGGGGCCTGAACCCGGCTTTACCACTGAGCTATTTCCCCACCCCACCCCACAACCGCTGCCTCGAAGAAACTTTTTGAAAAATCATTTGGGATAACTGATGTCACTCCATCCTGATCAAAAGGTTAACACTCAAATGAGAAACCTGGAAAAAATATGAATTCAGCTCATGCTGGATTAAACAGTGAGTTTAAGTCAGAACTATTTCAGCCCTATGGCTGACAGATAGAAGAATTTATGTTCACTCAATTATATAATGTCTGTAAGTCTTAGTCCCTATGTTAAACTGAAAATACAAATTCAGATCTTGTCATTTTCTTTCTTCAAGCTGTCCACTCAATCCAGCAGACAATGAATTCCTTCATTTTTCTGCAGCAGTGGCAACATGACCCTAAAGCTTGCCCTGAGTATGTTACGTATTCAAAGTAATTACTGGTAATAGTTTCATTAGCTCTTCAAAGCTGCATCCCATGGTTACCAAACTTCAATTTCTGAGTAATAACAGAATTTTCCCTGCCTTCAGTACCAACGGAATGAAATTTTTCTACTAACTATGCATCCTTGGACAAGTTGTTCAACCTTTATGTGCCTGTTTTCTTATCTGTAAAATGGAACTAATAAAAAAGCCTACATCATAGTCATTCTGAGAATTAGGTAATTTCTGTAAAGGTGCTTAGAATAGTACACAATAAGAACTATTTAAGTGTTTGTTAATTGAAACTACACTAACAAATAAAGAAACAAAAATTACCCATCTCTTACACCAGAAAACCAATCCCAAATTTCTGCCATTTTCCTGAGTGTCTGTTGCCTGCAACCACTTCTGGCACCAATTTCTGCATCAGTTAGGTTTCTTGTCTGTAAGCAACAGAAACCAACTCAGGCTAAATCAAGTAGCAAAGGAATTTTTTGAAGTCTACTGGTAGCCTGAAAAAATCCTGAAGGATGAAACTTGTACTCTAGTGAAAGAAGACAAAAATATGCAAATAGCCAAAATTAAATAAGATAATTATACTTGGTTGATCATAGCGGGTAAAAAGGAAATAAAATGAGGTGATGTGACAAGAGAGACTGGGGGCGGGAGAGTTGGGGTGGGTGCTACTTTGGATAGAATGGATGGAGTAACTGACGTCTGAGCTGGACCTAAAGGATCACAAGGAGCTAGACAACTAGGGGAAGAGAAGCCCAGGCCATGAAATGAATAAACAGAAAAATCCCAAGGTGAGGTCATACTTTGTAAATTCAAAGGAAAAAACTACCTAAGAAAATGGTACATTAAATAGGATATCTTCTTCAAAGGCCTACATCTTGAAAATTCAGTTGTCCAAAAGGGAAAACTACAACTTTATACCATTAGAACTCAAACACAAGTTATGGATATAAAGCCCTGTACATTTGACCATACTGAGTCAGATGTGAAAGACAAAAGAAGGTGCAGCTCGGCTAACTAATAGGTAATAAATGAATAAATGAATGCACGAATGACTGAATAACAAACAAATGATACAGAAAAAAAAATCTATTAAAGATAAGCCACAACTCTGTCTCACAATCTAATTTCATCCTAAGTATTCTTCTCTTTTGCCGGAAACAAATTTTTAAATCAGAAGAAAACCTGGCTGGGACCAGGATTTCTGTTTTCATAATATTTTACTAAATGAGAATTGCAGTATCTTTGTTATCTAGAGGGAAAATGGTAAAAAAAAAAAAAAAGCTGTCTATTAGTGAAGGTTACTGCGTGCTAGGAGCTGTCTTAGATGCTTTATATGCACTACCTATTCTAATCTTCATAACAACTCTGTCAAGAAGCGTAACATGACGCCCTCTGTTTTACAGATATGAAAAGTAACAGCTCAGAGAGGATATGTACCATTAGACTCTGACCTTCCTAGTGTTAATGCTAGGTTCTACACAAATATCAATTAAAGTGCATATGTGTGTATGTTGGGGTGGGCCGCGATCCTTATGGAACTTACATCTCCATGTCCTTCTCTCTGGATATGAGTGTCAAAAACTTTTAAACAGCAGAAAGAGAATACTTAATGAAAATGGAAGGCCATTGGAGTCTCTTCCTTTGTGTTCCTACGGCACTTGGTAGGCATACCCCGGAGATCTTATGGGTTTGGGTCCAGCCAACTACAATAAAGCGAATATTGCAATGAAGCAAGTGACTGTCCTCTGAGCTTTCAGTGAACTGTAATATTTTTGCTGGCGGAGGGCTTGAAATATTTCAAAAATTATCAAAATACGACAGAGACAAGACGTGAGCAAATTCTGTTGGAAAAATTAGCCTTGCTTGACTCAGGGTCGCCATAAACCTTCAATTTGTAAAAAATGTATTATCTGTAAAGAACAATAAAGCAAAGTGCAATCAGAAAAAGAGGTATGCCTGTACCTTCTTTGATACAACAATTAATATTGTATGATACAATTGCCTTTTCTTTGTAAACTATCTCCTACTAAATTGTGAGCTTCAAAGTTGCCAAGCACTGTGTCTTTTACATTTCTTATCATTCAAATAGAGGGTGCTGCATGAATGGACCCAGTGAATATGTTATCTTTTGTTATCATTACTCCACCTAAATTACAATTTTAAAGAATCAATTTTATCTTATATATTAAAGTTTCTCTCAGTGAGGTGCCAATAGGTCTGACCAGTCATATACCAATTCCTAGAAAGATAAACCACAAAAAAATGAAGTCAAACAATGAAGACCAGAAAGTTATTAACATAAATGACCACCAAAACCTTCCAACAGCTACCAAACCATGCACAGCATAAATCGAAGCGGCAAAGCCTCTCAATGCAGTGATCCTGCCTGTCTGTAGTAAGTAACTGCGTAATTTTACAAATATATTATAAGTGATCTTTGATCTGATCTGTTTTTAGGAGCCAGAATGGGTTTGATTTTAGTAACTAAAAAGTATGATACTAATGAAAAAAACGTGGCCAATACAGTTTGCAGGCATACCTTGTTTTATTGCACTCTGCAGATACTGCTTTTTTTCCTTTTCTTTCTTTTTTTTTTTTTTAAACAAATTGAAGGTCTGTGGCAACCTTGAATTGAGCAAGTCTATTGGCACCATATTTTTCCAAAGTATTCGCTTATATTGTGTCTCTATGTCACTCTTTGGTAATTCTAACAATATTTCAAATACTTTTTCATTATTACTAGATTGGTTACAGAGCTCTGTGACCTGTGATCATTCACGTTGCTATCGCAAGACAATGACGACTCACTGGAGGTTCAGATGACAATTAGTGTAATTTAGCAACAAAGCATTTTTAAATTAAGATATGTACTTTGTTTTTTAGACATAAGGTCCATTGCACAATTTATAATAGACTACAGTGTCTTGTAAATGTAACTTTATATGCGCTGGGAAACCAAAACTTCACATGGTTCACTTTATTGCTATGCTCGCTTTATTGCAGTGGTCTGGAACCAAACCTGCAATATCTCCGAGGTATCCCTGTACTAACAGAGATCCAAGAAACCTAAAGAAAATCCTCATCAAATCACTCAACAACATATTAAAGAATTATCATTACAATTATTTAGGTATATGACCTAAGGAGGCAAAAGTTAACTCTATACAAGAAGAATATTACAATTTATCACTTCAATTTGAAAAACATGGAGTAGCACTGAGTGATAAACTGTAACAACAGAAACAAGATGAGAATATCCCATTGAACACTCTCATTCAACATTACAGTGGTGCTAGATAGACCAGCAATGCTTTTTAAGAAGAAAAATACACCGGGGAAAGACTTATTTGTATCATCTTTCTACTGCTGACCTGAACATAAACCTAGAAAAAGCAAGTGAATTAATAAAATAATCTTTTGGAAGTACTACTTGAGTTTGACAAAGTTACAAGAGGGATGAAACATCCTTAAAAATCAATTATATTCTGAGAGAATCATTGGTGAAGTCTTAACACATCCTTTCATATTCAGCTTAGACTCTGGGTCCCAGGAAAAACCATACATCATATCAGAGCTTCTATTCCCCCATCACTAAGCTGGCTTCCATGCCCATTTTTGGTCTCTCTATTGTTATTTCTAGCAGTGCACTGCCCCAAATTTTAAAATTAATTTTTATTAAAATGATATACGCAATGGTCAAAAATGCCAACTAACTCTAATAGGCTGCTAACAAAAAAACACCAGTCCCCTGTACCACCCTTCCAGACATCGAGCCTGCTCCCCAGAGCAGTTTCCTTTAGCTTTTTCTTCTAATATTGGCTTAAATGTTTTGAAACAAAATGCTTTTATTGCTAATTCTTAGTTTATCAGTCTCAGACATTCTCTCAATTTCCTACTACTGCCAATTAGGATTAAGATCTTTTAGCTTCCCCTTCTCCTCCTCTCAACTCCCTAATGTAATATAATTAAATTTTCAATTAAAAAGTATTGTGTTTACATGATTATGACTTGTAAATACTTACTCACTGGAAGCCAAATAGCATATCATGATGCTTCTACTAAGCTTTCTTTATGTCAGCTTCATTGTGAAATAAATAACATAATGAAATTCACCAAATTTAAGTATACAATATAAGCTGTGACAAACATATAAAGTCACCATACACGACAACGATGAACATATAAAACATTTCATCACGCCAAAAAGCTCCCGGTGCCCCGTTGCCGTCAATGCCCTCCTCTCACTGATCTGCTTTCTGACACTATACTCTTGCCTTTTCTAGAATGTTAGATAAATAGGTAACATCACACAGAATTTAACCTGTTACGTTCATAGTAATTACTGACATGTTTGGGCTTATTTCTGCATTTTGTTTAGTGTTTTACTTTAAGTGTTTTCTCTTTTCTTTATTTTCCCCTATATTCACTGGATTTTCTTCGTTTCTTTTTTTCTCCTCTAGTGATTTGGAAGCTCTACCTCCTGTGTCTATTCTACTCATTATTTTTTAAAAATTTAAGGGTGAAAGTCAAGGTGCAGTGGGCTGGGAGAAAGTCAAAAATGAGGAAACGGAGGCTGCTAGGGCAGAAGAGGACCCTGAGAATTCTGACGGTGAAGAAGAGGCGGAATGTGACAGCTGGGGAAGTAACAGGGGTGTGGAATTGAGGGCGGTTATTGTTCATTGGCTTGTTTTAAGATAGAGGAGACCTGAGGATGCTTAAATCCCCAGGGAAGGATCTGGTGGAGCAGGAGACACTGATGAGACAGGAGAAGGAAGAGATAAGTGAAGTTCCTGGGAAGGTGGACAGTGAGAAGATTCAGAGCACAGATGGAGGGACTGCCCTCATGCAGGAAGAAAGACACCTCTTATCCTGTAACCAGCAGAAAGGAAGAGAAATTAGGTCTAGATGTAGAAAGGGGGATACATTTGATAGGAGGAAGCTGAGGGGGTTCCGATCTGATGGCTCTCACTGTCTCTGGGTGGTTGGAGGTAAGGTCACCCGCTGACAGTGAAGAGAGGCCACAGAGGTTTGCAGAGAGTAAAAAAGATTTCAAACAATCTCTTTAGAAAAAGGAAAAATTAGTTAACCAAAGAAACCTAGCAACGCTGAGAAACCCAGTAGGGCTGTTGGGCAGGGCTGACGGTCTAGCTGAGATGGGTGGCCACAAATTTATTACAGCCCTAATCTGTCCAGTTGGGTCATTTTTCCCAGTAATACTCAAATGCCCACAGATTACTGAGGAAGCAGATATATGAGTTCACCGCGGCCCGGAGATTGTCAAGCAGGTACCACCAAAGAGGAAGCGGCAAGACAAGTTAGGTTAATTGTAAAGGAGTTTGGCAATATCTATCAAAGAAATTCCTACCATTATTAGACTAGAAATTTTCTAGTAATTTATTCTATAGACATAATCACAAATGAGCTAAAAAGATGAATGCATACAAAGAAATGTATTGCAGCACTTTTTGTGATAGCAAAAGGTAAAGCAAGCATAAACGTCCGTCAATAGGGAACTGGTTACGTGTGTGTGGTAGGTACGCTCTTTGTAAACGCTTGTGTGTGCCCGCGTACAAGCATCCCCGAGCTTCGATCAGCAGAGGGCATCTCCAGAAGATTACACAGGAGACAGAAGCGTAAGTAGTTCTCTCCTGGGAGGGGATCTAGGGGACTGGGAATCAGGGAAACAGGAATAGAGGGAACACTTTCTTTTTCTAATGTATCTTTTAACTGTTTGGAATGTTGTTCTATCCATTTAACTATTCAGTATAATGAAACAAGTGATTTTTTAAAAATTTACCTAAGAGAACAGGCAAGGGAAGAGGGAACAAGCGTTTATGGAATGTCCACCATGTACCATATGTTATGAGTATTTTACCCAAATTCAGTCCAATAATTAGTCCCATTATTGGAATTCAAACTCAGATGTTTCTTGCTATAAATATAGCTGGAGATATTTTTAAAAGTTAAAATTTGAAGTAGGGCTCCTGGGGGCAAATGGCAGGTGACAGCACATCCGCACAACTCCTCCTGACTAACCCACCAACATCAGGAACGCAGGAAAGGAACAAGTCATAGTGTCATAGTAAGGCAGCCACAAGCCCTTCAGCTTAAATAAGAAATGGTGAGTGAAGAGTTTCAGAGGGGCCTTGCTTCAGCCCCGCCCAGGAGGGATGAGGACCACAGGCTAGCTGATACCTGAGAAGAACCATGCGATAAAGTCATCTTAACTTTCTCCAGCTCAACTTCCTAACTAGGAGAAAGGATTGTAATCTGCTCATTCTGGAAAGATCAAAATCAAAGGAGTGTTCCCCTCTGGGTTTGATGTGACTCCAAAAACCTTAAAATTCAGTGAAACTTTGTTCTAAGAAAATACGACTTACATGAGGTTACCTGATCCCTTCTGCCTGACCTCCACCACAATCTGGATCCCCTTACCACTCACCACTTCCCCCAAGCTCCTGGAGAGCTGAAAAGAGGCTGTGAACCTAGGTACACCCAAACCCAGCAGTCAGCTCAAGTTCTGTTTCCCCTACATGGGGAAGTAAATCAAGGAGAATCCATCTACATTATTCTTGAAGCAAATAGCAAGTCTAGATAAAATTCCTCACTCAGAGGATGAACTGTCTGTAAAAGATTCACACACTGGACCTCTGCACAGACCCTGGATGGTGGAGGGAGGGAGGACTGTGATGAAATCATGAAGAATCACTCCAGGAAACAGAAGAGAAAAAATCCCAACACTTTAGATAAACCTTCTCTACAACATATACACACATTTGCTAAAACCTGCAAAAGAACACTAGGATAAACTGAAAACTAATGAAAATGGTTCCCTATAGGGGAGGGAGGGATGAGGGACAGGGAGGGAAGTAAGGCTTCGCTGAATATACCTTCAATTTAGAAACTATGTAAATGCTTTAAACATTCAAAAAAAATTTCAAAACTAAAAGTAAAAAGTAATCTCGAAATACTTAAAACAAATGGAATTAACTCGATGTCAAATTGGTAAAACAACCAAAAAGAAAAAAGTTATTTTAAATGACTTTACAACTGTGTTTTGACTATATATCCTTAGTGAAATACTTTCAGACAAAGAGCCTGTCGTACATCACTCAGTAGTCTAATAGTGGTATTATTTGGAGACTACATTTTATATGTAAATAAACATATATAATAAGATAAAGCAAATAAGTAATTATGTGTTCATGTTATTTACAATCTTCAGTACAAAATCAAAGTAAAATCACATAATATTAAATGTGAGGTACTAATGTCAGCATCAACTCATGCTTTTTCATTGTAACAAAATGCCTACTTCCTGATTCTGTCCAAAAAAAAAAAAGGCCTAGAAACACAGACAACCCAGTTACAATGGCAGCCTCATTAGAAAAATGGCTGATTCCCGGTCTGGGGCGGGGGGCAGGGGGAGGGCAGGACATTTACAAGATAAACCTGGGATCACTCATGCCATAGGCAGGAAAGCTGGCAATTACTGATGAAGATGTGTCAAAAGGACATAGGAGCCAGTCTGACAGGGCTCCAGGGTCACTCAGCTAGCTGTCTGTTAAATAGCAGAGCTGGGACTGAAACCCAGGGAGTGTGCCCCCAGAAGTCAGCCTACTAACTGCTATTCTAGACCACCTCTCAGACAAGAGAGATTCAATTAAGAAGAGGAAAAGAAATGAAAACCAGAGACCAGGATAGGGGGAAAATATCTTATTTGACTTACAAGCATCTCTTAAAATAGTTGGTCCCTTCCTCCTCCCTTGAATACTTTCTTTACTTGGCTCTTACATTTCCCTCCTGCCTGACTGTACCTTCTCAGACCTTGTCGTCAGCTTCCCTTCTGCCCTGCTTCCTGCTACTGAAGGGCCCCAGGAATTCAGACCTTGGCATTCGTGCCTTCTCTGGCTGCACTATACTAACCCCCCCTGGGGACCCCATCTAGACCCACAGCTTTAAATAACATGTATACCCAGACAACTCCAAAATTTCTATCCCCAGACACTCTCCCAAACTCCAGACTGCTACCTTGACATGTCCATTTACATGTCTGTTGGTATCCCAACCTCAGCTCGTCCCAACCCAATCTCCATCCCTGAATCCTGCAAAACCTGCCCCACCATAGCTTTCTCCATCTCAGCTGATGACAAATCCATCTTTCCAGGTGCTCAGACCAAAAACTCTGGGGTCATCCTTACCTTGCACCCTTTCAATCCTCCCTCCCTCCCTCCCTCCCTCTCTTTCTCTCATCCCGTGTGCAATCTGTCAGGAAATCCTATTGGCTCTACCTTCAAATACACCCAGAATCCTGCTACTCACCTTCCCTACGTCTGCCACTCAAGTCTGAGCTGCCTGGATTGTTGCAGTAGCCTCCTAATAGCCTAATGACATGCCACCCTATTTCTAACCCTGCCCCATTCCAGTCAGAGTAAAAATCGAAGTCCTTATAATGGCCCAACAAATTCTGCCCCCCTCTTACCTCTCTGACTTCATTTGTACCACTCCGCCTCTCACTCACCTTGCTCCAGCCAACATGGTCTCCTCGCTGTTCTTCAAGGATGGCCGGCACAGCCGTGTAACAGGACCTCTGACCTAGCTATTCCCTTTGCCTGGAACATTCTGTTCTCAGACATCTGCTTGGCCCACTCCCTCAGCAATCCAAGTCTTTCCTCAAATCTCACCCTCTCAGTGAGGCTTATTCTGTCCTACTTGATAGCACATTTCCCCTTGCCCTACTTATTTATGAATATATTAGCTTTCTTTTTCCTCCCCCACTCTGATAAGAACAGAGGTAGTTGTCTATTTCGTTGACTGCTGTATCTAAAGTGCCTGAGAAAGTGTAAACACCAAGAAGCACTAAAAAGGTCCAAATAAAATAATTTAACAAAACTAAATCAATCTATCATTTTATGGAGCATAAGTAGGTTACTTAAAATAAACTTCAGTTTTAAAAAGTTCCAGTTTTTTAAAGCAAAAAATGGCTGGGATTCAATAAAACATTTCCACTGTAACATGATTTGATTATTCACTCTAGCACAGTGAATAAGAGAAATGGGTCTGGAGTGGGGCAGCCAGGGTTGAATCCTGGCACTGCGATTTAACAGCTGTGCGACCCTGGGCAAGTCACTTGACCTGGGAAATAGTGTGATAACAGGACCAACTTCAAAGAGCTCCGTTCAGTGTCTCCCACCTGCACAAAGGGCCGTCTCTCAGCACCATTTCCATTTCTAAGAGCACCCCCCACCGCCAGTTTCTCTCCATTCTTTAACTCTCCTTATTATCTTCGTATCACTTACTACTATCTAAAACCATGTTATTTTTAAAATTACATGTTTTCATATGACTTCCCCTGTACAAGTAATAATCTTACTTACTTCTCTATCCTTAGTGCCCAGAAGCAGTGCCTGATACACACAGGCAGGAACTTAATAAATACTTGTTGAGTAAAGGGATGAGTAACACACAGCACAGGGAGAGGTACTCTATAAGTACTCAATAAATGTTAGCCATTATTATCCAGGTAATTCATTCAGGGAAATAATTCAGGCTTTTGTGTTGTATCTTTAAATAATTTTCCTCATTGTCTTTGCAGGTTTTATTTACTACTCACCCAAATCAAGAATTACATTAATTCACGGCTTGAAAAAAATTTCCTTCCGCTGTTAGGAGTCCCAGTGGAATAGATTATTTCAACTTAAGTGCATCTCAGACATGTCCTCCTGAGCACCACACTATGAACCACATTCTGTAGATACAGTGATGAAAGACAGTCCCAGTCAGCCAAGAGGTCTGCGTCTTAGTTTAGTGCCTGCCTCTGCCCAAGCAGTCTACATAAATGCAGTGTGAAGGGGATGAGGACACGTTCAGAATGGGCATGAGTTGGGGGAGCTGAGAGCTTGTAAAGGTCCTGACCATTTAGTGGAAATCTTCACATGGTTTTACATGGAACTTCAAATTCCTTAACTTGTTATGGTGAAAATTCTACCTTAGTTTTTGTTTTTGCTGATAATTGTATCACCAAAAGACAAACTAGGTTACTGTAAATTAGGTGTTTCTGAAACATTCTACAATAGATGGAAGTTTACATAGATCCTCAGCCAACTAAGGACAATGTATCTGTGTCTAGGTTAACGTACGTACATACATTAGTATGAGACTGCCGAGGACCATTCTTTATTTTGAGGTTGTGTACTTTCACTCATCTGGTGTTAAGCTGGCCTTTCTTTCAAGCAATTATGCTGAAAAACTCATGGTGAGCTTCTCTCCACTTATTCGACAAAAAGATTCTTATTTTTGTTTATTTATTTTTTAAAAATTTTATCAGTGAAATTCTGAAATCTAAACAGAACACAATTAATAGCTACCTGGCCAAATTCCAAATGCAGAATACTGGATCTTTTATTCATTAACACACTGTCTCTTCATTCGCCCAAGACCAGTTTTCTTTGACCTTTTGTCTATAACCATTGTCTACACTATTTGAGCGGATCTAAATTCTAACACAGGCAATATTAACACACTTTTTCTCATCATGTGTTTGAGAATGGAATGGTACGGACCTCAGAAAGTACTTAAATCTTGTCATGCACTGATATAATAAACACTATCATCAAACTATACTCCTGACTCTGACTTGACTTTGCATATATTCTGAGTAAGTCGTACCATAGAGATGTTGAGAGCATTTAGAGCACGATTTGATGCAATTAGCTCCAGTCCCCAGAATATTTAAATATCTTGCACTGGAATATTCAAAGCTTTCCTCAACCTCAAAACCTCTGATCCACTGACCCTTCCCCATCCACCAGTATTCATCCGTGTCATGTCTTCACGTATCTCCTTGTCCAGGTGATATGCCATGATCCTTTACTGTAACTGCTTCTTTACAAAATTCCTTAACTTCCCTACTTTGCAGTCCCTCTTTCACATTTGCTTGGCAAACCCTCACCACTGTGAATTCCAGTCATGCTGCAGCTTCACACCTCCTGTACCTGAACAGCTCAACATCCTTAGAGACACAAGTGGGCTACCTGATTTCACTTAGATTTTTGGTCACAAATCCCAAATGAGGACCCAGCACCACCTGACAACCCTTTATACTTTGAACTCACTTTACTCTTCTTTAAAACTTCTATTTCATGCCTTCTCCTTCCTCCTCTTCTATCCCCACTTGCCAAATGATGTTTTGCTTTCTAGTTCATTAATAATACAGAAACAGTTAGAGAGCCAGTCAGTGTTTGATCCACATCAAGACTACAGCCTATCCACAACCTTCATGAAACGTCCTTGCTGTCATCAAAAACTAAAATCACCTCCCATGCTAGGGATCCCGTTAGTCTCACCTTTACAAGAGCTCAGTTCCTTTACTGACTCTTGCTCACCTTAGTTATCAATTACTTCCTCTCAAATAGACTTAGTTGAATACTATATAAACATGTCCTTGTATCTCATCTTGAAAGAGAAAATTCTCCTGTGACTGTTAAGTCCCCTTCCAACTCTGCGGACTTAACATAAAAATTCTCAAAAGAAGCTTTTGTGGTTGTCTCTAAATTGCTGCTGTCACTTCTCAATCTTTGCTTCAACCCACTCCAACCAGATTTGTCTCCACCACTCCACTGGGACTAGTCTTCTCAAGGTCACCAGTTACTTCCATGTTGAAAAATCCAACAGTCGCATTTGACCCAGCTGACCACTCCTTCTTTATCCTCTTGGCTCTGCAACACAATGTCTCCAGATTTTCCCCCTGACCTACCAACAGTTACTTCAGTGCCCTTTGCTCCTCTCCCATGTACCATGTCCCTGTCCCTAAATACCCTTTCTATTTTATTTATCTTTTCCAAGAACCAACTTTTGGTGTCACTGATGTCTCTCATTTTTTTCTTTGTTTTTTGATTTCCTTATTGTCTCCTTTGATTTTCATTATTTCCTCTCTTCTGCTCTCCTTATGATTCACCTGTTCAGTTTAAGTTACTAAGCTCTCCTAAACTGATTTGTTTCCCTAATACTAGCTAAGTAATTCTCAGTCCCTTATTTTCTAGTATGTGTATTCAGAGTAACAAATTTTCATCTTGGTTGTACTTTAGTTGAAATATACTATATATATATATATATATTCAAAAGGAGTATATTCTATTTTGAGAATACATTCTATACATGTCTACTGAATAAAACTTATTTTGCTTACTCAAATTTTATTTATTCTTACTAATTTTATTTCTGTTTATCTCATCTAGAGGTTTTTTTTTAACTATTTGTCAATTTCTTTAAAAGAACAAATTTTTTGTTTTATGTATTTGGGAGCTATGTTCTTGTATACTTAGATTCAGTAATACAGTAATATTATAGGATATAATTATTTCTACTCTACACACAGCATAGAGCTGGGAATTTTTATTTCTTTAGAGCAACTTTTTCCTCCTTCAACTTAAGGCCTTAGGTGGATGGCAGGCTTTCTTATCAACTCCCCCAAAAGGAAGAGTTTTTCTTAATTTTCTTTGCATGAAGCTATAGCTACCTAGGCCTTGAGCTTCATACAGGAGGCCCCTCTGCTGTTCCCCTAGCAAAGGTGGAGTTGATACCACATCTCCTGTCCCTATGTGGGGGCTGGGACCCCACTGTACAATGCTTACACTGGATCCTAAAACCTTGAGGACTGTCATGCTGTCAGTTTGAACTTACCTTCCTAGCTTTGATTTCTCTTCATTTACTGCCTCCCTTAAAGCTCAGTCATGTAGTTCACACTTTAAAAACTATATTTAAGCCTACCTATGTCTTTGTAGCAAGAAGGAAGAAACCATGTCAATTCCATCCACCATGGTACTGGTCCTCCCCTCTTTTTTCTAGTATACATTTTCCTTGGGTAAAATTACTCAGTCATGTGACTTTCAATATTATTTATACCACACGACTCCCAAAACTTTATCTCCAACAGTGACTTTTCCTTGAATTTTAGACTTATTTTCTGACAAAGAACATCTAGCCAGAATATATTTTTTTAAAAAACTCCTGCAAATCAAGGACAAAAAGACAACTGATCCAATTTTTAAAACAGGCAACGGACTTGTACATACACATCACAAAAGAATATATACAAATGGCCAATGAGGACACTAAAAAAGTGTGTATCATCATTAGTCAGTAAAGGAAATGTAAACTGAAAATCACAGTGAGATACCACTATATGCCCACTAGAAGGCCTAAAACAAAAAAGACTGACAACACCAAATGTTGGTGAAAAACAGAACTCTCATACATTGCTGGGAGGAGTGTAAATGATACAATCACTTTGGAAAATATTTTGTCAGTTTCTTAAAAAGTTAAAAACATGCCATTGCTACAACCCAACAATTCCACTCCTATGCATTTCCCCAAAAGAAATGAATATATAAGTTTAAAAAAAAAAAAAAAGGCCTGTGCAAGAATGTCTGTAACAGCCTTTGTTCTTAATGGCCCCAAACTGGAAACAACCCAAATGTTCATTCAACAGGTGAATGGATGCACGAATTTTGGTATATTCATACAAAAGAATGCTATTCTGCAATGAAAATGAGTAACTTGATATATACAACATGGATGAATCTCACATACAAGTAAAAGAAGTAAGGAAAATGCACTGCTTGATCCACTTCCACCAAGTTCTGGAACAAGAAAACCCAATTTAGAGTAATAGAAATAAAAGGGCAGCGTGCTGATTAGAAAAAGGCCGAAGTAAAATTTCCGGGATAATGGGAATGTTCCTGGTCTTGACTGGGTTGGTATAATCTTCCATCAAAACTCACTGAATTGTAACCAAAAAAATCTGAGCATTTCCCTGTATGTAAATGTTACCTTAATTTAAAACAACCACCCAACAAACTTTTACTTAACTCTAGCTTAAAGGCCTGGTTTTCCCATGATCATTTCCTTACCAAGAACAGCTAAAACACACCACAAAGTTCAGTGCTGAATACACCCTCTAAATATACGTGACCTAAAAGATATAGATTTTCAACTATTTTTTTAGGAGGGGGGAGATGTTTTCAGAAGCAATTTGTTTGCCAAAGCTACTGTTCTGAATCCTGTTCAAATTTATTTAGGAAAACATCTCTTACGTGTTTTCCAAACAAACTATATCCTATCACTTCCTTACAAGGGTAGTTGTCAAAAGCCACAACCTGTCAAAAACCATCACCAATTACCATTCTGATCAAAAAGAGCTCAAATCATCAGAAGCCAGGAATATCCTTATTGTACGTTGGTCACACATTGCCTATTCTGTATATTTATTCTAAACCCACACCTGTGGCCTCATGGGGCGTTTCCTATGACCAGCCGACAGAGGAAGAATTTCTCCCAAGCCTAGTTTACACTCGATTCTGCACAATATGCTGGCACCACCTGAAAGCAGATGGCTGTAGCTCCACAGCCCCACTCTGGGGCGGCATGAAGGAAGAGAAGCAAAAAGAAAACTTCCCACGGGTGGAACTTGAAGTAGTGCACCTGGTTGTTTATTTTGCCTAGAAAGAGAGGGTGTGAATTACGGATCCGCAAAGATTCACAGACTGGTGCTAGTGGCTTGGCTGAGTGATCAAGGACTTAGAAGGAATATGATTTGAAAATTAATGACAAGGGAGAAGTATGTTAATAGTTCTCCCTGAATGAGCACAGCATGTGGAGAGAGCTGTCCCGGGTGAGAGCTCACTGAGGATGACTCATGCTGTAGACATCAGTCAGCCTCTTTCTCCAGCCACCCGCCTGCCTGGCCACACGGACTAAATTCACCAAGGCCATTCTGCCTACTGCAGAGAAGGATGCTGGGCTCCCCCAAGTGACACCTCAGTTCCCAGTAGGAGGGGGTGAGGTCAGCCTGATGACCGGTTGACTACATCGGACTACTTTCATCATAGAAGGGGCAGTACTTTGCTCTCACTGGAATAAATACTTGCTGTAGATATGAATTTGCCTTCCCTGGGCAGAATGCTTCTGCCAAAACCTCCATGGGTAGGCTTACAGGATACATTTTTCACCACCATGACCTTCCACACAGCATTGCCTCTAAGCAAGGAACTGATTTTACAGTAAATGAAGGCAATGGGCTTGTGCTTGAAGAATCCACTGGTCTTATTATGTTCCCCAACACCCTGAAGCAGCTGGCTTGATCAACCTGTGGAATGGCCTTTTCAAACATTCTGTTACAATGCCAGATGGGTGTAACATCTTCCAAGATGCGACGTGTACTCTGAATCGTGACTAATATATGGTGCTATTCCCTCCATAGCCAGAATTCACAGGTCCAGGAATCAAGAGCTAGAAATGGGAGTAGCTCCTCTCACTATTATCCTTACTGAACCACCTGTGAAGTTTTTATCTTTCTAGTCTCGGCAACTTTGGGTTCTGCCAGCATAGAAGCCTTAGTACCTAAGGGAGAAATGCTTCCACCTGACGTCATAGTAATGGTCCATTAAATTGCAAGGTGAGATTGCTTCGTGGCAGTGAATCAAGAGGTAAAGAAGGGGATTATTATACCAGCGAGGGTGACTGGTCCCGACTATCAAGGGGAAACTGGGCTGCTATTACATAATGGCTTAAGGAGGAGTGTATCTACATGCAGGAGATCCTCTGGGGCAACTCTGATTACTCCCATGTCCTGAGATGAGTCAATGGAAAATTACAATAACCCAACACAGGCAAGACTTCTGATGACCCAGACTCTCCAGGAATGAAGGCGTGGGTTACCTCACTAGGCAAGGAATTATAATCAACTGAAGTGTCTACTGAGGGCAAGGGGAATGTGGAATTAGTAGTAGAAGAAGGTAATTACAAACACCACCCCTCACCCTGTAACTAGTTGCAGAAACAAGGGCTATAATACTTGTGAATATTTCTTCCTTATTTTGTTATAAATATATTTGCATATGTATCAGCCAATTATTTCTTCCTTTTTGTTCCCCTTCCCAATTTCCCTATCTCCCAATATTAAAGTGTTAACATTAGCTAAACTTTTTATGTTAATACTGAAGTTACATGGTATAAAAAGGAGAGTGTGACTCAGGAGACAAATGACAATCACTCGAAGATGGATAAAGGAACTTCACAGCTGTCTTCTTTAAGGGAGAAGATTGGCATGTTTCTGGTACACCTAGGAAATCTGCATCATATTAGGCCAAAGCATAATTTGCTATTATCTTTATCTGGAAGTTAAGTATGGTTGGGAGAAGTGTGCTCACATCCCATACTGAAGAGGGATGGCCAAGGTGACATGCATGGTAGAGGCTGTGGTGGCTTCTCGTAGGTTAACTTAGCTGAGCTGGAACTATATTCCTCAGAATTCCCTTCCCTCTATGGCCCTGGGTTAGTAAAGGCCCAAGAGAAAGTTACACAAGATTTGGACGGCAGAACTGAGACGGGGCCATCTATGCTCTGGAGGTCAGTGCAGGGCCAGACACAGCTGCGGTCCCCGCCTGACATGATGATCTGTCTGCGCGTCCTGTGGGCGTGGAGCAGCAGCCAGGCCTCTGCAGCTCCTTCTGCTCCCACGGGATTACCTGCTTCAGCTGCTCTGAGTCCTGGTCCAGGTGTCCATACCACAATGAAGGGCATCAGCTTATCCTGCAGGTCACCCACCTTAGAGGCTAGAAAGCAGTGGGAGAGGGACACGTGCTCCAGTTTGTCCTCAGAGATGCCAGCGTGTCTTGTTCTCCACCACTTCACACTCATCTTTCCTTCCCCACTGGAGGGCCCCGCGATTTCAGCCTCTTAGCAGCAGACTCCAAGGCAGTAACCGTACAGAGGGCCCAACCAGTTCCCACAACTGTGTGACTTTAATCCCACAGTAAAAGCCTTAATCTATATTGCTTATAGGATTCTGCTTCCCTGATTGAACTCAGATGTAATAATACAGCTAGAATTGCAATGTACTTACTTTCAAAAAGTTGAACATGGGACTGTCTTTCTAATTTAAGTCACTATTATGTAAACTTCCCTAAAGTGAAATTAATTCCTCTGAATAAAAAAATACCTTTGAAGCATTATTTTTAGAAAGATGAAGAGAAATGTTTTTCCTTAAAAGAGGAGGAATACAAATACAGAACTAGAAAAACTTCTCAGAACTCCACCAAAACCTTGCTCATCGAGCCATTACCTATAATTCCTAGGGGGCAAAAATATAAGCATTACAATTCAAAAAAGACAATGAAGAATATTATATCCAGCAGACACGATGGCACTATCAAAATTATCTTCAACTTGTAAGTGCTTGACTTAAAACCTACCTTTAAATTTGGGGTCAGTAAAATCAATGCTGTCTCAAGAGAGAGATTCCATCAGCATGTTTAAAGCAGTAATCGATGAGAGTATATTTGTACTCAGTCTGAAGAATGAGTGTATTGACATGAAGAAGATGCTAAGCATGGGGAAAAGGGAAGCCCAAAGAACACGAGTTTAGTTGTGTATCTTTAACACCGTGGAGCAGGAGAAAAAATATCTCCTGATGAGCAACAGAGAAACTTCCTGTCACTTTGGTTTTGATTCTCCATCTTTGGTACCATTACTGAACACCTAACTATTGCCAAGTATGTAATATACATTTAATAACTTAAAACCCACAATGCATCCAGCCCGGTATGTATTTTACTCATTTTACATTTAAGGAAACATGCTTAATTTTATACACCTTAGAAATGACTAAGGGGGGAATAACTAAATCCAGGGATGTCTTTTCTACAAAATTTGTACTCTTAAGCATGACACATCCCACAGGTATGTCCAATGTCACTAAGAACACTGATGTCACCGCAAAACTATCCTCCTCTGAATCCTGCTCTGGTTCCTGCTCACCAAGCCACCTGTGGATAGTCTGGACTCCTACTTGGCTTTCTGACACTTCATAGAAGCATTCCGATAAGCCAGGAAGTTATACTTCACACTGTAAATTTAATACAATTTTTGTATCAAAATGTAATACAATTATTACAGTTTTTTTATATAAAAGGGAATATAAAACCATGACTTAAAATACAGAAAGTCTTAAAAATTAAAATCATGTGTAATCCAGTACCCCTAAAGTAAGTACTTAAAACTCAGGCATATTTACTTCCTTTATCTAAATGCAATAATAATAATAACAACAACAACAACAACAATAATAGCTAACAGTCACATAGCTTCTACTAGATACCCAGCACTGTGCCGAGGGCATTGTATGTGTTCCATCATTTAAACCTCACAACAACCGGATAAGGTAGGCACTATTGTTATTCCACTTTACAGATAAAGGACCTGAAGCCTCAAGAAATTAAGTGGCTTCCCAAGGTCACAGAGCTAGTAAATGGTGGAGCTTGGACTTGAACTCACAGTCTGACTTTAGAGCTTGTGTCCTTAACCAAGCAGTTACATTGCTTCTGTATCTGAGCTGGAGTATACAAAGGGTGATTAGACTTCTCCAGGAGGTGGACAGGGAGCGAATGAGCCTGTGCTTTACTGCTGGAGGAACTTCTCCCTAAGATACTCCCCTCTACCCCGAAACACTCCTCCGGGAGGTCTGCCACCACAGCTTGCCAAGAAGGCATTACAAGCGAACACAACTGAGTCCCCAAGGGATACAAGAAAACATCTGCCTAAATTATATCTAAAAATATGGTATTATGTTGTTTTAGAAACTTCCTAGTTCTTTCACTCCCACAAGTACAAAAACCTTACAGCAAACTCATGCCAGAAATTACAATAGATGTTTGTTCTTTAAATCATTAGATTTGATTTAACACTCCAGGAGTCAAAGCCTCCAGTTTAGATGTATTTAGTAAATCTAACAAAATCCAGTAATTATTCCTGAATATTAAGCTGATAATCATATCAACTTAAATGTCAATACACTTCCTGAATAAATTTTTTTTAAGTATAATAAAATTTTAACTGATGACAAACTTATGAACATGAATATGAGAGGTAGTGGGAAATCTCTCTCCAAGACACCTCAGGAGTTAATCTTTTAAAAAGTGACCAGAATTTTAAAAGTAGATATTATATCTACAGAGCACTACCTCAGATCCCTAAAGTACTTCAAAATTTTCCAGGGAATGAGTGACTCTTAATTGTATATATTTACTAGACACCCATCAAGGAGCATGTGCACAGGACTGTGCTGAAGGACTTTCGGGGGAGGAGTGTATTTTACTGGCACATCCTTGCTGTTTTTAATATGACACGGCCGGCAATTCTGAAAGCTTCTGAAGGCCAGTTATACCGGCACCCCTGCTTGATTGATTTGGGAATCAGTAACAGGGTTCTTGGTCTCAAGGAGTCTGCAGCATTACATGTGGGACAGGCTTAAGAAAAATCACAGTACAGTGTGAAAGTACTGTCACAAAGGGTGTACAAGGCAGAAGCAACAGCGGGATAAATATTCCATCCTGGCAGGACAGAGAGGAGAGTCTCCTCTTTGAAATACTCCTCCCTCACCTTGGTTTTTCTCCCTCCTGGAGAGGAGGGGAAGGTAGAAGGAAGAGGTGGAAGTATTCAACCAAGCTGGGACCACTTTTTCTATTCAAGGCTTTTCTCCTTAGCATGTTCTTTGGCCACTATTGTTAAGAACTTACTAGAAAGTCAATTCCCCAGGTTTAAACAAGTAGCCACTGCTACAGAATTTATTTCCCTCTAGTTTTTGGTATTTAAGCAGTAAACAGAACTAGAGAGGCCAGAAGGACCAAGGGCATAATTTAGTAGTGCTATTCAGTCAACAGATAATCCCTATAGGAAAAAGTAGGTAAGACGATTTATAGGTAAGTACCAACATGAGGTGTACCAATAATGCCAGAAGGAAGGGTCAATGACTTACCCAAGATGGACCAGCCAGTGACTCACTAGCAGCTAAATAATCTTCCCCGTTAGGTCAACAGTATTCAGCACTGACAAAAATCACAAGGACAGAATGCCATGAAAAGATAATGAATTACCAATCCCAGCATTTGCTAGACCTTGTCCAAGCCCCTTTATATCACCCTAGTTTTCTGCCCTAAGTCTGGAGAGGCTCGACTTTCCAGTCTACTAATATTTTTATGTACCAGGGGCTTCTCTAACCTGACTCCCAATACGCACTACCACAGTGAAATGTGCATGGGATTTCATAATGAAACGTGAGTCCTTCCTTAACTGGCGTCAAAGAAATAATTATTCTGATACTTGTTAAAACAGTAGGAAGACTTTATTCAAGATTTTTGCCACAGGGGTACTACAATAGGGGAGAGAGATCGACTCTGGATGCAGCAGAGACATCTGGGGATTTACAGCCGAGGAGCAAAGGGAGGGAGTCAGTGGATGGAAAATTACTAAGAGGTGACATCGGGGTAGGGGGATTCTTGCTAAACTGGCCTAACTAGATTTTTGCTGAAAAAGCAGGTCAAGAACTCAGACATCAAAGGCAGCGGAGGACGAAGAACTTGATTAGATACCCAGGGTGGTCAGATATCAAGGGTGGAGGATTCTCACTCAACTGACTTAGCAGAATTCTCTGCGAAGACTGAACTGTGCAGGCGCTGCAAGAACAGGGCAGCCAGGAAGGCCAAGGTCAAAGCCTGTCGAAAAGAAGGCTCAGAAGAGCCTAACCGAACTCTGTTCAAGGTGAGAGTCTTTGTCACGAGCACTGGCATCTCCTCTTTACCAAGCTTTCCTCCCAATACGCCAAATAAATACTTTTATAAATATTAAAAGTTCTTTCATGGACCATGAGAAAGCAGGCCACTAAATTTAAAAAGTAGCACGTTCCTAAAACGTGCCAACATACACAGAATACAAATCTAATTATGTTGCCCCTTTACTTAAATCACCCAAGGGCCACCACTGCCCGCAGGACGGCTCTCACTGAGGCCTGCCTGTTCTCCGGCCTGGTCCTCTCACTGGCTGCTGCCCTCCCCTCGCCTACTGTCCCCTCCTCCCAACTTCACACCCAGGGCCTCCTTCTGCCCAATATTCTCTTCCTCCCACCACCTCAGTTTCCCACAGAGCCGCTTGGCGAAGGGCTAACTTATCTTTCAGGCCTTGGTTCAAAGGCTGTGAACTTTTCTTGAGCAATCCCTCCCGCCTCCCTTCCGTCTTTATTCTGTGTTCTGATCGCTCAGATGACAAGGAACGGTAACCTTCTACTGCACTTGCCTCTAAGGCTGACTCCCTCTCCGGGCTCGGAGTCCCTCCAGAGCAGGGAACAGGTTTCACCTGCCTTTGTTTCCCTGTCATCTCCAGTCGAGATGAAACAAACAGAAAAGGAAATAAATGCAAACCTTCTTTTGAAATTGTGAAAGCAGCACTGCTGATCCCCAAAGGAAAGGTAGTCATGCTTTAAAGATTCAAAAGAATCCTGTTACTATATCCCTTACAGGTAGCTCATGAAGACTTTGCACTGTTTCTCAGCTTCTAATTTGTTTACAACCTGAACTAAACTGATGCAGTGGTCAAAACAATACTACATAATACTTTCTCCGAGGAAAGATTCAGCCTATAACCAAAGGCACTGCACAGCGAACGCCTCCATTCTGTCGGCACTTCAAACAGAGTTAACCACGCGAAGCTAGGAGGAAGAGAACACGAGATTCCTCATTATCTCCTTCTTCGATCTTCCGCCTACAAATGCCACACACGTACCTTATTATCTCCAAGCCACACAAGCCCGTTATTTTCTACCGCTGTCACCACCTACTGCAAGGACTGATTCATCATTTCTCCCATCCCACCTTCTATAATAACCATCGACCATTATCTTTCTTTTCATTTTAATCAAAAGATGAGATTTATTACAATATCATCATCATCATCACCATCACATAACAGTGTTTTTTACAAACTCATGTCAGTATCAGAATTACCTAGGCCCTAGAGAAACTGAGTAAGAACATGGAGTGGGAGGGAGTAGGGGTCGGGGAATATGAATTTGAAATGATCTCCCCAGCTGGTTCATAAACTCTCTGTATTTGAGAATAAAAAACCTTGATTTATTAAAATGCTGAGTGTCAAAAAATAAGCCAAATACTATGGTAGGTAACACAGGATACAGAGAAGTAATATTGGAAGTAATTGCTGACCTCAAAGTATTCTCAACTGAGTTAGACAAATAAAATTTGCACACAGAAGAATTACAGAACAATGTTAACCTCTATGATACAGAATGGTCTTCAAACTTTAGGTCAACCACCCAGTCTTCAAAATCTTTAAATATGGACCACTTTAGGAATACTGACTTATAAATTACATATGTATTTCTTTGCTAACAGATTATGTACATTAAAAAAGATAAGAGTTCTTGGAAATATATTAATCTTTCGTAAACTTACAGTGATTAATAAAACATTACTAATATTATGCAATAAAAATGTTTCTTGATTTTTTAAATCTTGATTTAACAACTGGTGATACAGAGCTTTGAAGAACTGATGAGAAGTTAAGCTTACGTCAATACTTGATTTCAATGACTGTCATGGCTACAGAAAGTAGCTCATGCAAATAAAAGTGGTGCATCTTCAGTTACATTTATTAAACTATGATGTCCACATTTCATCCTATCCACCAACTATGTGAAAATTGTTTATGAAAGCAATGTTGGTAGACACTGTGATGACAATTAGCTGTTCATGAAAAGTAATCATTTTAAGAATTGTAACAAATGGCTTCCAAAATTTACTAGGAGGTCAGGAAGATTTATAAACGGGTTAGAAAACTGTCCACATTTTAAAGTATACAGGTATGAGAATTTCAGAAATGATGCATAGTTTAGGGTAATAAAATAATATAAGTATGGAAAACACCCATTTTCAGAAAGCTTATCCCAGCCTTTCTGTAGCACAGTAGGCAAGCTATTGTGAAGGGTCCTCCAAGATATAACACTTTCTTTTAATGCACTGCTCTGTAGGGGAAATCATCCTCAATTTGGACTCCCAAGTTTCATACAGATAAAAATCAGGGAAGTGTGAGTTCATCAGCAAAGACAGAAAGAAAGAACCTACAGTGAATGACAATAAGTAGACAATAAGTAGACACAAACAAGAGAACTAAATCCTCAGAGATTTCAGGTAACGGAATTTCCAGAGTATAAATAATTATATATTAAATATTTAAGAAAGTGAAATCACAAAAGTATGCAAAGATCAAGAGAATATTAAAAAAAAAAAAAAAAGCCAGACTGACCTAAAACAAAAACCTTAGAACTTTTAGAAATGAAAAACAGAATTAACAAAATTAAAAATTCAACAGATGGGGAAAGAGAAGAGTGGAGCATGCATCCAACATTCTGGCTTTTCAGGGAACTGCCCAAGGGACTGGTTTCTGTCCAGCTCTACTCAGGGTGCTTTGGGAACTGGCATATGCTAGATGCCTGGGGGCTGCTGAGAACAAAAAGCTATTTGGTGTGCTGCTGCTTCAGAGGAACCATGGTACAGCACACAAACACCAGAGGGAGCAAGAGATACAAGCACACCGCCCTCCCCACCACCCCAAAAAAGGAAACCTAAAATCCCTCCAAACAGGAATCCACCCAGACAAGTCAAGAAGACACAGCTACAGAAAAGGTCTGAGAGCCCTGAGAATCACCAATTGAACTAAATGACAAAAACCTTTCCATGTATCAAGTCAGTACAGAAAGATTAGGAGATGCAGCCATTTTTCAAAATGTGTGGATACTAACCAAGATACAAGGAACATTAAAAAAAAAAAAAAAAAAAAAGAGGGGTAGGCAAAATGACCCAATCAGAGAAATAAAATGGCCAGAAATCAAGCCTAAGGAAACAGAGATATATGTACTACCTAATAAAGAATTCAAAATAACTGACGTAAAGATGCTTAAAGAGCTTATGAAAATGATGCAGGAACAAAACAGAATTTCAACAAAGAGACAGAAAATATACAAAGAACCAAACAGCAATTCTGGGGCTGAAGAATGGAGTAACTAAACTGAAAAGTTCACTAGAGCGGTTCAACCACAGACTTAATCAAGTAGAAGAAAGAGTCAGCAAACTTGAAGACAGGTCCTCCAAGATGAAGGAAAGAAAAATTTTCAAAGATAAACAAAAGCTGAGAATTCATCACCACTAGACCAGACTTACAAGAAATGCTAAAGGGAGTCATTCAAATTGAAACAAAAAGACACTAAACAGCAACAGGAAAGCATATGAAAATATTAAGTCCACTGGTAAAGGAAAATACATAGACAAATACAGAGTACTTTAATACTGCAATGATGGTGCATAAATCATTTTAATTCTGGTACATTAGTTAAAAGATAAGAATTTTTAAAACTATAACTACAAATGTATGTCAATGGTACATAATATAAAAAGATGTAATTTGTGCAATCAATGATATAAAGTATTGAGGAGGAAGAAATAGAAGTGAAGAATTTTTGTATGAAATTGAGGTTTAAAAGTTGTTATCAGTTTAAAACAGTTATAACTATACAAATGCTTAGGTGAGTCCCATGGTAACCACAAAGAAAATACCTACAGAAGACACACAAAAGAAAATGAGAAAGGAATCAAAGCATGTCACTATAAAAAAAAAAATCAACAAAACACATTAAGACTATAAAAGATGTTGGGAAACCAAAAAAAAAAAAAAAAAAAGACAGAAAACAATTAACAAACTAGAAAAGTAAATAGTTTTTTTTATCAATAGCCACTTTAAATATAAATGGATTGAACTCTGTGATCAAGACACAGTGGCTGAATGGATTAAAAATAACAATAACAACACCACCACCAGAATCCCAACTAGATGCTGTCTAAAAGAAACTCACTTTAGATTTAATGACACACATATGCAGAAGGTAAAAGCATGGAAGAAGATATCCATGCAAAGGGCAACCAAAAGAGGGCAAGAGTGGCCAGTTATATATCAGACAAAATAGTCTTTAAGTCAAAAACTCACAAGAAACAAAGAAGACATTATATAATAATGAAAGGGGCAATTCACTAGGAAGATATAAGAATTATGAATATTTATAGACCCAACATCAGGACACTTAACCTATATGAGGCAAACACTGATAGAGATGATGAGAGAAATAAATAGCCACACCATGACAGTAGATTTTACCACCTCACTTTCAGTAGTGGATAGAACTCTTCACAGATGATCAAGAAGGAAACAGAGGACTTGAATAACACTAGACTAAATGGACCTAACAAAAATATACAGAACATTTCACTCAATAGCAACAGAATACATTCTTCTCAAATGTACATGGAACATTTTCCAGGATAGATCACATTAGGTTATAAAACAAGTCTTAACAAATTTATGAAGACTGAAATCATATCAAATATCTTACCCAAACTGATAGTATAAAATTAGAAATCATTAACAGGAAGAAAAAATGGAAAATTCACATGTATGTCGATATTAATATACTCTCGAACAACCAATGGTTCAAGAGATAAGTCAAAAAAGAAATTAGAAACATATCTTAAGACAAATGAAAACACAATACACAAAAATGTATGGGACACAGCAAAAGCAGTATTTAAGAGGCAAGTTTATAACAATAAATGCCTACATTAAAAAAAAATCTCAAATAATCTAACTCTACACCTCAAAGAACTAGGTAAAAGAAAAACATAAGCCCAAAACTAGCAGAAGGAAGGAAATTATAATTCAATCATAGCAGAAATAAATGAAATAGAAAACAGGAAAAAGTCAACAAAGAGTTGATTTTTGCAAAGATTAACAAGTGACTTTTTTTTGGCTAGAATAAAAAAGATAGACAACTCAAAGTCAGACATGAAAAGGACATCTTTCAACTGATGCCATAGAAATAAAAAGGGCCATAAGAGACTACGAATAATTATATGCCAACAATAACCTAGAAGAAATGGAGAAATTCCTACAAACACAATCAACCAAGACTGAACCATAAAGAAACAGAAAATTTGGAGAGAAATATAACTAGTAAGGAGATTGAATCAGTAATCAAAAACCTTCCAACAAAGAAAAGCCCAGAACCAGATGGCTTTACAGGTGAATTCCACCAAACATTAACAGCAGTCCTCAAACTCTTCCAAACTTGAAGAGAGGGAAATATCTCCTAACTCATTGCACAGGGCCAGCATTACACTAATACCAAAGCCAGAAAAAGACACTACAATAAAAGAAAACTAAAGGCCAATAACTCTGATGAATATAGATGCAAAAATCCTAAACAAAATGTTAGCAGACCAAATTTAACAGCATATTAAAGGATCATACACCATGACCAAGTTGGATTTATCCCTAGTATACAAAGATGAGTCAACATATGATAATCAATGTATTAAACCACATTAAATAAAATAAAGGATAAAAAAAATCACATGGTCATCTTTATTGATACAGAAAAGGCATTTGACAAAATTCAATGCCCTTTCATGAGAAAAGCTCTCAACGCTCTAGGAATAAAAGAATTCCTTCAACATAATAAAAGCCACATATGAAAAGCCCACAGCTAATATCATACTCAACAGTGAAAAATTGAAAGCTTTCTTTCTAAGATCAGGAGGAAGGCAAGGATACCCACTCTTGCCTCTTCTATTCAACACAGTATACCCATCCCTTGGTATCCTCAGAGGATTGGTTCCAGGACCCTCCTCCCCCCAATGAATACCAAAATCCACAGATGCTCAAGTCCTTTATACAATATAGCAGAATATTTACATATAATCTACACACATCCTTCCATATAATTTAAATCATCTCTAGATTATTGTAAGTAATATAATAATATAATACAATGTAAAGTCTATATAAATAGTTCTTAGTGCACAGCAAATTCAAGTTTTGCTTTATGGAACTTTCTGTAATTTTATTTTCAAAATATTTCTGGTCTGCAATTGGTTGAATCCATAGGTGAGGAGCTTGCAGATATAGAAGATCAACTGTACTGAAAGTCCTAGCCAAAACATTAGGCAAGAAAAATAAAGGACATCCAAACTGGAAAGAAAAAAATAAAAATATTTCTTTGCAGATGACATGAACGTATATGTAGAAAGCCCTACAGATTACACACACAAACTGTTAGAACTGTAAACCAATTCATAACAGTTTCAGTACCAAGTCAACAAACAGAAACCAGTTATGTTTCTATATAGTAACAACAAATGAAGCAAAAAGAAAATTAAGAAAACAATCCTATTAATAGCATCAAAAGCAATAAAATGCTTAGGAATATACTTAACCAAGGAGGCAAAATACTTGTACACTGAAAATACAAAACATTGCTAAAAGAAATTAAATAAGACACAAATAAACAGAAAGGTCTCCTAAGTTCATAGATTGGAAGATTTAATACTGATAAAATGTCCATACTACCCAAAGAAATCTACAGATTCAATACAATGCCTATAAAAACCCAATAGCATTTTTTATAAAAATAGAGAAAACAATCCTAAAGCCCATGTGGAATCACAAGGACCCTGAATAGACAAAACAATCCTAAGAAAGAAGAACAAAGCTGAAGGTCTCACACAGTTTGGCTTCAAAACATATTATAAAGCTACAAGTAATAAAACAGTATGGTACTGATATAAAGACAGACATAAACCACTGGAACAGAATCAAGAGCCCAGAAATAAATCTATATACGGTTAAATAATCTCTGACAAGAGTGCCAAGAATATACTAGGGGAAAAAGATAGTCTGTTTCAACAAATGGTGCTGGGAAAACTAGATATCCACATGTAAAAGAATGAAAACGGACCTTTCTTTTAAATAATATAAAGTCCAACTCAAGGTGGGTTAAAGACTTAAACATATGGCCTGAAACTATAAAACTAAAAGAAAACACAGGGGGAAAGCTTCACTATGTTGGTCTTGGTGATAATTTCATGGATATGACACCAAAAGCACAAGCAACCAAAGCGAAAATAGTAGGTGGGACTACATCAAACTAAAAAGCTTATGTACAGCAAAGAAAACAATCAACAGAGTGAAAAGGCAACCAATGGAATCAAAGAAAAGATTTACAAGCCATATATCTGAAAGGGGTTAACATCCAAAATATGTAAGAAACTCCTGCAATTCAACAGCAGAATAAGAACAACAACAACAAAATAATAATAATTTTTTTAAATGGGCAAAGGACTTAAATAGATATTTCTCCAAAAATGTATAAGTGGCCAACAGGTATAAGAAAAGATGCTCAACATCACTAATCATCAGGGGAAGGCAAATGAAAACCGCAATGAGGTATCACTTCAAACCAGTTAGAATGCATTATCAAAAAACAAAACAAACCAGAAAATAGCAAATGCTGACAAGGGTATGGAGAAACTGGAACACTTATGCACTGTTAGCAGACATGTAAAATGATGCAGCCCCTGTGTAAAACAGTATGGAGGGTCTTGAAAAAGTTAAAAATAGAACTATCATATGACCCAGCAATCCCACTTATAGGTATTTATTTAAAAGAATTAAAATCAGGATCACAAAGAGATATTTGCACTCCCACATTCAATGCAGCATTATTCACAATAGCCAACATATGAAAACAACCCAAATGCCCATAAATAGCTAAATGGATAAACAAAATGTGCGATACATATTCAATGGAATATTTTTTCCACCATAAAAAGCAAGGAAATTCTATCATATGCTACAACATGAATGAACCTTGAGAACACTATTCTAAGTCAAATTAATGTTGCATAAGTCCAGTTGGGCCAAGATGGTGGATAGATGGGCCCTGAGCTCACCTCCTCTCAAGAATATATCAAAATCACAATCATCTGCAGAACAACTGTCGATGAAAAAGGCAAGACTCTACCAGAAAAGATCTTCTATAACTAAAGACATAAAGAAGGAACCACAATGAGACAGGTATAAGGGGTAGACTGGGCAGGTGACCCACAAACTGGAGAATAATTACATTGTGAAGGTTCTCCCACAGGAATGAGAACTCTGTGTCCCACATCAGGCTCCCCAGCCCCAGGGTCTTACACTGGGAAGGTGTGTCCCCAGAGCATTTCGCTTGGAAGGCCAGTGGGGCATAATTCTGGGAGCCTTGCAGGACTGGGGGAAACTCTTAAAAGGTGCAAACAAAATCTCACGTGTTCTGGGACCACAAAAAAAGCAGTAATTTGATAGGACCCTGGACCAGATCTACCTGCTGATCTTGGAGAGTCTCCCAGAGAGGCGGGGGGCCACTGTCGCTCACACTGGGGATCCCTTCTACCACACAGATGGTGGGGCTGGAGGGATCCTCTCTCTAGTTCATAAGCATCAAGACCTGGCCCCATCCAACAGTCTGTAGGCACCAGTGCTGGGACAACTCAGACCATGCAACTAAATGGCAGGGACAAAACCTCACCCATCAGCAGGCAGACCGCCTAATGGCCTCCTGAGCCCACAGACCCCTCTAGAAATGGCCCTGTCCACCAGAAGACCCAGGACTCAGTTCCCCCAACCAATGGGCAGGAACCAGCTTCAGAGTGGTCTACGCCCCCGAGACTCCCACACTCCAGGAAGCCTGCTCTCGCAGGCTGACCAGCCTCACCCACCAGGCAGCAGACACCAGACTCAAGAACACCACAATCCTACAGCCTGCAGACCCAGTATGTGCACTAGCAAGCCAACACAAGCTTCAAGACACCGAAGATCCTATATCTAACTGTATCAGAAAGCAGCCCCTGCCACCAGCCACCTGATCAGCGCTCTGGGATCCCTAGGTCCTGCAACCTGAATCCAGTGCCTGGCATTGTCTGCCAGGAGTCTGGTACAAATTCCAAAACCTGGCTTCACATATCAGTGGCAGATAACAGCCCCTGAGTTTTCTGAACCCTGATTCCACCCACCAGTGAGCCAGCATAAGCCCTGGGGACTCTGGGGGTTCCACAGACAGCCACTTTGTGACCCGGTCCTGTTAACCAGCAGCCAGCAGCCTCCACACAAGGTGGGGCCTGGCAACCAACTGCACCAGGGGCCAACCAAGCCCACCAGACTGCTCACATAGTTAGCCCACCACAAGAGAGGGGTCCATGCAGCCCTCATGGGGGAACCTCTAGAACATACAGCTTGGGTGATGAGGTGGGTGTGTTGCTGGGATGCATAGGAGGTCTCCTACAAAAGGCCACTTCCCCAAGGTTGGGAAATGTATAACCAACCTACCAAATACATAAAAATAAAAACAGCAGTAGGTAAAATGAGGCGCCAGAGGAACATGTTCCAGACAAAGGAACAAGACAAAACCCCAGAAGAAGAACTAAGTGAAGTGGAGATATGCAGTCTAGCCAAGAAGAACTTCATGGTAGTGGCCATAAAGATGATCAAAGAACTCAGGAGAAGAATGGACGTGCAAGTGAGAAATTAGAAGTTTTTAATAAAGAGTTAGAAAATATAGAGAACAATCAGAGATGAGAAATACAATACCTGAAAGGAAAAATTCTCTAAAAAGAATCAACAGTAGACTAAATGATACAGAGGAATGGATCAGCAAGTTATAAAACAAAGTAGCAGAAATCACTGATGCTGAACAGAAAAAAAGAGAAAAGAATGAAAAGAAATGAGAACACTTTAAGAGATCTCTGGGACAACATCGAACACACTAATATTCGCATTATAGGGGTCCCAGAAGGAGAACAAAGAGAGGAAGCAGCAGAGAACACATTTGAGAACATAACAGCTAAAAACTTCCCTAATCCTGGAAAAGAAACAGACATCCAAGTCCAGGAGGCAAGAGTCCTATACAGGATTATCCCAAAGAGGAACACACCAAAACACATTGTAATTAAAATGGCAAAAATTAGAAACAAAGAGAGAACATCAAAAGTAGCAAGGGAAAAGCAACAAATAATACATATGGAAACTTCCATAAGACTATCAGCTGACTTCTCAGCAGAAACCCTGCAGTCCAGAAGGGAGTGGCACAATATATTTAAAGTGATGAAAGGGGAAAACCTACAACCAAGAATACCTAGGAAGGCTCTTGTTCATATCTGACATAGAGATAAAAAGGTTTACAGACAAGCAAAAGCTGCAAGAGTTCAGCACCACTAAACCAGCTTTACAACAAATGTTAAAGGAACTTCTCTCAATGAAAAAGAAAAGGGCACAACTAGAAACGTGAACATTACAAAATGAAAAACGCATCACTAAAGGCAAACATACAATAAAGGTAGGAAACCATCCACGTACAAAGCTAGTAAGAAGGTTAAAAGGCAAAAGCTGCAAAATCACCTATATCCACAATAAGCAGTTAAGGGATACACAAAACAATTAGATGTAAAATACAATATCAAAAACAGTAATAGTGAGGGGAGGAAAATGCAAATACAAGGCTGTAAAAATGCATTTGAAATTATGAGACCAGCAACTTAAAACAATCATGTATATATTAAGACTGCTAGAAAAAAAATTCATGGTAACTACAAACAAAAAAAAACTATAATAGATATACATACACACACAAAAGGGATCTAAACCTAACACTGAAGATAGTCATCAAATCACAAGAGAAGAGAATGAAAGAAGGGGGGGGGAACGACCTATAAAAACAACCCCAAAAGACGTAACAATAGCAATAAGAACACACATATTAATAACTACCTGAAGTGTAAATGGACTAAATGCTCCAATCAAAAGACATAGAGTGGCTAAATGGATATAAAAACAAGATCCTTATATATAGTACATACAAGAGACTCACTTCAGATCTAAAGACACACAGAGACCGAAGGTGAGGGGATAGAAAAAGTATTCCATGCAAATGGAAACCAAAAGAAAGCTGGAACAACAGTACTTATATCACCCAAAATAGTCATTAAAATAAAGACTGTTACAAGAGACAAAGAAGGACACTACATAATAATCAAAGGACCAGTCCAAGAAGAAGCTATAACAATCGTAAATACGTATTCACCCAACATAGGAGCACCTAAATACGTAAAGCAAACATTGAGACATAAAGGGAGAAATCAGCAGTAACACGATAATGGTAGGGAACTTTAAAACCCCACTTACATCAATGGACAGAACATCCAAATAGAAAATCAGTAAGGAAACGCTGTCCTTAAATGACACAGCAGACCAGTTGGGGTTAATGGATATATAGAGAGCATTCCATCCAAAAGCAGCAAAATGCACATTCTTTTCAGTGTGCACGGAACATTCTCCAGGACAGATCACATCTTAGGTCACAAAACAAACCTCGGTAAATTTAAGGGAACTGAAATATCAAGCATCTTTTCCAGCCACCACACTGAGACTAGATATCAGCTACAAGAAAAAACTGCAAAAAAACAGAAACACATGGAGGCTAAACAACATACTACTAAACAATAAATGGATCACTGAAGAAATCAAAGAGGAAATCCAAAAATACCTAGAGACAAATGAAAATGAGAACACAACGATCCAAAACCTGTGGGATGCAGCAAAAGCAGTTCTAAGAGAGAAGTTTATAATGGTATAAGCATCTCAGGAAACAAGAAAAATCTCAAATAAACCACCTAACCTTACACCTAAAGGAACTAGAGAAAGAAGAACAAACAAAACACAGTTAGTAGAAAAAAAGAAATCATAAAGAACAGAGAAAAATAAAATAGACTATGAAAAATAGAAAAGACCAATGAAAATAAAAGATAAACAAAAATGATAAACCTTTAGCCAGACTTACAAATCAATAAAATCAGAAAAGAAAAAGGAGATGTTACAATTGACACCCCAGAAATACAAAGAACATAAGAAACTACTATGAACAACTATATGCCAATAAATTGGACAACCTAGAAGAAATGGACAAAGTCTTAAAAAGCTATAATTTCCCAAGGCTAAATCAGGAAGAAATAGAAAATTTGAACAGGCCAATTAACAGTAAAGAATTGAATCAGTAATTTTAAAACTCCCAGCAAACAAAAGTCCAGGACCAAATGGCTTCGGGGGGAAATTCTACCAAACATTTAGAGAAGAGTTAACATCTATTCTTATCAAACTAGTCCAAAAAATTGTGGGGTTTTTAACAGGAAGGAACACTCTTGAACTTATTCTATGAAGCCACCATCATACTGATACCAAAACCAAACAAAGATATTACAAAAAAAGAAAATTACAAGCCAGTATCACTGATGAACATAGTGCAAAAATCCTCAACAAAATATTAGCAAACCAAATCCAACAATACATTAAAAGGATTATATACCATGATCAAATAGGATTTATCCCAAAGATGCAAACATTTTTCAATATCCATGAATCAATCAATGTGATATAGCACATTAATTGAAAAATGAAAAACATATGATCATCCCAATAGATACAGAAAAAGCTTTTGACAAAATTCAATATCCATTTATGATTAGAAACTCTCTAGAAAATGGGCATGAAGGGAACATACCGCAACATAATAAAGGTTGTATTATGACAAACCCACAGCTAACATCACACTAACAGTGAAAAGGTGAAAGAAAGCACTTCCTTTACGATCAGGAATGAGACAGTGATGTCCACTCTCACCACTTTCATTCAACATAGTTTTGGAAGTCCTAGCCATAGCACTGAGAGAAGAAAAATAAATAAAGGGAATCCAGATTAGAAAGGAAGAAGTAAAACTGTCACAGTTTGCAGAATACATAATACTATACATAGAAAATCCTAAAGACAGCACCAGAAAACTACTAGAGTTCATCAGTTCAGTAAAACTGCAGATTATAAAATTAATATACAGAAATCTGTTGCATTTCTATATACTAACAATGAACTATCAGAAAGGGAAATTAAGGAGACAATCCCATTTACCATCATATCAGAGAGAATAAGATACTGAGGAATAAACCTACCTAAGGAGGTAGAAGACCTGTACTCAGAAAATGATATGGCACTGATAAAAGAAGTTGAAAAAGATGCAAACAGATGAAAAGATATACTGTGTTCTTGGATTTGAAGAATTAGTATTGTTAAAATGACCATACTACCCAAGGTAATCTACATGTATAATATAATCCCTATCAAATACCAATATTATTTTCCACAGGACTGAAATAATTTTAAAATTTGTATGGAAATACAAAGACCCCAAAGAGGCAAAACAATCTTGAAAAAGAATAACAGAGCTGGAGGAATCACATTCCCTGACTTCAAAGCTTTAATGATCAAAACAGTATGGTACTTGCACAAAAAGAGGCACACAGATCTACAGAACAGTGAACCCAGAAATAAACCTAAGCACTTACAGTCAATTAATCTATGACAGAAGAGGCAAGAGTATACAATGGAGGAAAAAACAGTCTCTTCAATAAGTGGTGCTAGGAAAACTGGACAGCTACATGTAAAAAAAAAAAAAAAGAGAGAGAGAGAGAGAGAGATCAGAACACTGCCTCTTACCCTATATAAAAATAAACTCAAAATGGAATTAGAGTCCTAAATGTAAGACCAGATACCATAAACCTCCTGAAGATAACATAGGCATAACACTCTTCGACACAAATCGTAGCAATATTTTTTTGGATCTGTCTCCTAAACCAAAGGAACTAAAAGCAAAAATAAACAAATGGGACTGATTTAAACTTAAAAGCTTTTGCACAGCAAAGGAAACCACTGACAAAATGAAAAGACAAACTGCTGAATGGGAGAAAATATTTGAAATTGATATGGCCAATAAGGGGTTAATATCCAAGCTATGTAAACAGTTCATACAACTCAACATAAAAAAAAAAAATCTGATTAAAAAATGGGCAGAAGACCTGAACAGACATTTTTCTAAAGAGGATATGCAGATAGCCAACAGGCACAAGAAAAGATGCTCAACATTGCTAATCATCAGGGAAATGCAAATCAAAACCACAATGAGATATCACCTCACACCTGTCAGAATGGCTATTGGCAAAAAACACAGATAACAAATGTTGGCAAGGATGCGGAGAAATGGGAACACTCCTAAACGGTTGGGGGGGATGTAGATTGGTACAAACACTGTGGAAAACAGTAAGGAGATTTCACAAAAAAACTAGAAATAGAACTACGATAAGATGTAGCCATTCCACTCCTGGGTATATATTCTAAAAAAACAAAAACATTAATTTGAAAAGATATATGCACCCCAATGTTCACAGCAGCATTATTTACAACTGCCAAGATATGGAAGCAACTTAAGTGTCCATCAACAGATGAATGGATAAAGAAGACGTGGTGTGTATATATATGCAATGGAATACTACTCAGCCATAAAAAAGAATGAAATCTTGCCATTTGCAGCAACATGATGGACTTGGAAGGTATGATGATAAGTAAAATAAGTCAGACAGAGAAAAATAAATACTTTACAATATCACTAATATGTAGAATTTAAACAATAAAACAAACTAGTGAATATAACAAAAAAGAAAAAGACTCACAGATACAGAGAACAAACTAGTGGTTACCACTGGAGAAAGGAAGAGAGGAGTGCAATATAGGGTAGGGGAATATATGATACAAACTATCTTAAATGAGGTACCCAAATCAATCAAACTTACAGAAGCAGAAAGCAGACTAGTGGTGGCCAGGGGATGGGGAGAGAGGAAAACGGGAGTTGATCAATGAGTATAAAGTTTCAGTCATGCAAGATGAAATGGTTCTACAGATTTGCTGTACAGCATTGTGTCTCAGTTAACAGTACTATACTGTACATTTAGAAATTAGTTAAAAAGGCAGATCTCATGTTACGTGCTTTTCTTTTTAACCACTGTTAAAAACAAATCCAACAGAAGGGTTAACAGTGATTTAAATACAGCTAAAGAGATTTAACTAACTGAAAGAGAGATCTAAACATGTCACATACTGTAATTGTACAGCAGATTGTAGTATAGATTGTAGCACAGGGAAACAATGAAATAGGAAAAGAAAGGAAAGAGAGTTTAAGACATACATAGGGCAGAATAAGAAATTTTAGCATATCTCATCAGAGCACCAGAAACAGAAAGCAGAGGTGAGGCTACATTCAAAGAGATAATGGTTGCTGCATTTCCAAAATGTATGAGAAAGATAATTCCACAGAGTTTAGATCTAAACAAATTATACAGCTTGTAGTTCAGAGAGACAATGAACTCATGGGAAAAAAAGAATCAATTAAGTTGAGGCATATGGAAGAGTTAAGATCTAACATAATCTAATCAGAGTCCCAAAATAAAATTCTAAATAGACCAGAAGCAAGGCAATATTCAGAAAGCTAATAGTTGATAAATATCCAGAACTAATAAGAATATATGAATTAAAATACATGAGAAGCAGATAGGAAGAAAAGAAATTCATACTTAAACACACTGTAGTGAAAGGATAACACCTAGGAAAAAGAGATAATCTTAAAAAAGAGACAGAAAAGACACCTACCTACTGGCAGATGACTTCTCAAAGGAAACAATGGAAATAAGTAGACAATGGAATATTGACTTAAGAACTGGAGATGGAGCAAAGCTATCTTTCAAGAAAATGGGCAAAATACATTCTCATATTTTAAAAAGAAAGTTTATGACTGACAGTCCTTCATCAAAGAATTTCAAAGATCTTGATCAGGAAAATGGAAAATGACTTCCAAAGGGAAGTTTGAGATGGAAAAAGGAATGGTAAAAAAAATAATAATAATAACATAAAAATATAGGGCTGATTCTAAACAGTCTAAGCTTAAAAAAAGAAGAAGAGCTAATAATAGCACTGAGGTCAGAAGAAAAATGATATACGGCAAAGACTTTTTTTTCCCTCACAACACACTGTCCTGTGTGCCTACTTTGGAGACCAATGGTGCGGGCCACCCATACACAGATGGTCAGCTACAGGAGACGGCAATGCTGACTGCAATCACTTCAGAAGTCCCTTAAAAACATGGGCTATGCCATAAAGGATGTGTGAGTTTGGGATAAGGGGGACACAGCAGGGCACTCCAGCCAGGGAAAACAGTGTAGGTTCAGAGATAAGATGAGTGCAGCAGACTCTGTTCTTCCCTTCATGAAGTACTCATATCGTTTTGCAGGTTCTTTTAAAATCTCTAAGACAAAAACCGAGCAAACCAAAAACCACCTCTAGAAGGAACAGCATGAGTATTGACTGCAACAGTGGAGTACATGAGAGACTCATCATGACCTTGGGCAGGCCACTTCACTCTCTGAAGGCTCTGTAGTATGTAACATCTACCTTTCTCAGTGTCACTAATATATTTGGATGACAAATGAAAAAATTCCAAAGGGGAATATTACAGCACTGATCTCACATATCACCACTAGTCATCGTGCTGGCACTGGGGACACAGAATGAAGGAGACAAAGTAAATCAGCAATTAGAAGGCAATGTGACAGGTACCTACACTTGAGGTACGCGCAGGGTACTTAGAAAACCCGACAGCAGGGCAAACACGTGCTTCCCTCTTGCCTTTTCATGTTATTAGCAAAGATTCCCATTAGGGAAACTACTGATGTCCACCTTACTGCTTGCTACAGTCAACACAGTGAATTTCAGATCCATGAGAAGTACCACTATGAAGAGTCCTGTTACTAGAGGTGTCAAAATGAATTTAACCAAAGTCAATTTTAAAACATCCCAAGAAGGAGTCAAATCAATTTCCTTCATACTGATCAAAATTTCATCACAGAAAGCTAGTCAGGACTCTTTGGATCCATAAAAATTAGCACAATGAGAGTTTTTCTAAAACATGAAAAAAATTCTTGTTTCACTTGAAAATATGTAAGAGTAATGATAATATATTATCCATATCTATGCTGGAATTATTCAAGTATAATCTAACAAAAGCAAAAAAAAAAAATTCAAATACCCATTCTTTTCCTGGATTTACTCTTTAAACCTAAAATCAAACATGTTTTATATAAGCTAATTCTATGACCTACAACATATCTTTTCTACTTCACTGTAAAGTGTTTACTGCCTTTAAAGTTAATCACTGGTGGTTCTGTTGTATTTAGCCAATTGAGGCCTATTAACAATGCACACACAAATCCTTTATCTAAGAAAATACTCCTAAAAAAATACACACAGACCGTTCTCAAAGAAAAGTATCTCTTTCTCACTCTACTATATACAGTAGTAGTAAAGAGAATATTTACTACTAATGTTACAGTGCTGTAACGTTATTCTGAACTTTTTAATTTATCGTCAATATATTAGTGACATGGGGAAGGGTAGATGTTACATATTCCCAAGGAGACCAAATCCATTCACATACATCTAAAATGTTTATAACTGCAAAAGACAGTAAAATACAAAGATTTTTTAATTACCTTATTTGTTTTAATTAAAATTAAAATATTTTAGCAGTAATTAAACGTTTTTAGTTATGCCCTTAGTATTCCAAAGGGCTTAGAAGCATTTTATGGTCAATACAAATGTAAATTTTCACATCCAGTTTTAGAAATACGTCAATTTAACTGAAAACAACCACAAACAAATGTTCATTTTGATTACCACACTGGCATTAATGTATTAGCTTACAAGCAGATTTGTTCTTTTATTCTACTGATAAGAGGTAAGTAAAAATGGGTAATGACATTTACTACCAACCAGAGAATAGAGAGAGACACCAATGATGATTTACTAGCCATCACTGGTGATCCCTTTGATAAACACCTACAGCACCTACAAACCAATTTAGCTCTATCTGCACACGGCTTTCTACTGTAAACTATCTGTTTGGGATTACATTTACCTTTCTTGTTAAGTTCCTTGAGGGGGGAGGCCTTGTCTTAAATACTACTTCCATATTCCTTTCAGCTCTAATAAAACTCAGTACATACTTACTGATAAATTAACAGCCATGGTGTAATAGATACTTTCCATGGCAATTAGGAAAAAATCAGGATGTGGGTAAAGTTAGCTAAATGCAGATATAGTTATAAACAAGATCATAAAAGTGATTCTGAAATAACATGTTCAGAAACAGAGCAAATGTGTTTACATAGCATAATCATTTTCAGTAGGTACAACCAAATTTACCACTGCTATTGTTTGGCTTAAAAAATCTTTTTGTCTTACATGTGATGCTGCATTTTGTCCTATTCCCTGATGCATATTTCTATAATGCTATCTCATGTCTGTATAAGACACCTTACTCACACAACTATGGAAAGAGCTATACTATTTAAAATCCAAAAGAAAATAAAAACAATGTATTTTGCCACCTTTCCTAGGTTAAAAACACACAGTGTTTTGCTAACAAAAACAGAAGTTATATTCTGTGTTACTTTTCACTCAGATTGAATGACAGGAATTTTTTTTTAAGATTTTCTGTTAAAAAAATTCTGTACCACCTTGGCTTTATAATCAACTTTCACCAAATCTTTCATCTTTTTCTGTCACCTTCTTCAATCTCTCAATCAAAATTATATATCAATTACATTTTTTAAAACAACTATGATTTTTAAAAAACAGTTATGATGTAATTAAGATATAATTTATGATACCAGCAGCCTTTACCTTTATCATTTTAAATGCAGGACAAAAGCATACTCTGAAATATCTTCCTGGGTCTTCTGCAATAGTCTCTCATTAGAATTTCTTCCCCCTTCATGTAAGTATATGAAGTTTCTGTGCTCCCCTACTCTCCAAGATTAAATAATCTGTTTACACCTCCCTCCAGCACTTCAGGGGTGAGGTTGTATCTTTTCTCCTTACTACCTTTTGTCTGAGAACGCCAAAGTCCTTCATTATTTTATTTTACCAACCCTATGAAGGCAGTGGTACACCAAGATTTGGAGAGTCAATGAGTTAACCAAACAAACCAGAGACTGGACAGTCAACCCAAACTTAGTAAGCCTCTAGCTCCTTAAAATTGGAAGAAATCAGCCAAGGCCCTATTTACAGGTCATAAGGACTCAAAAAAAAAAAATTAAAAACAAAAAACAAGAAACAAAAAAACCTTTCCCACAAAAGGACTCTCACACACACACACACGCACTAATGTATATTTCAGAACGTGGAACTACAACTGATCTTGTTCTTTTGGCTCTCAAGAGTTTAAACACCAGGGACATCTGCATCTAGATAAAAACTCCTGAGGGCAATCTGATCAAAGACACAGAAAATCCTTCCTTCAAAGAAATGCACCTTGTGACACTCCAAGGAGGAGGAGAGGCATTTAAAGTAAAACCTGCCCTGAATTATTACCACCGACTTGAGGAAGAGAATCAAAAGCCGTTGGCTTCCTCTAGCTTTTAAACGTTTTGCTGTAACACCAGGGCCACAGAGGCTGGTGGTGAAATTCTTCTACTCATCGCTACAGGAGAGTATCACGGCAGTATAAACTCATACACATCAACACACATCCGTCTCTACTCCCATTCTCGTCCCTCCCATTCCCGACCTTCCTTGCCCCTTTGGTGCCCACAACCCAAATGTAGACATAATATTACAAAAAGCAAAGTCATGGGGCAATGCAGGGGGGTGGGGGTGCAAAGGACCGAAAGAGCCAGAAAAAGCAAGGGGAGAAGAGGTAGTCAGCTGGCTCCTCTGTGATCAGAAAGCAAACATTCGGGTGGGGATACGGAATGCCGGGTGGAAATAAAGCCATCTGGGATGCACGCTCTGCCTTCTCCTTCTGCCTCCCTGCCCTCCATCACCCCATCCTCTCCCGGAGGACCACCTCCGAGGGGAGGGCGCCAATCACAGTGCCCCCACCCTCACCCTTCAGGCGAAAGCGGCGAAATGGGGCTGGAAGGGAGAGTGGGGGCTGAGCTGGGGGCGAGGGTCACGCCGGGCTCCAGGTGGAGACCCCGCGGCGGGTGGCGGCTCTGGGGCCCCGGGGCGGCCCACGCGGAAGGTGGCGCGGGGATCCGGGGAGGGTCTGGACCCCGCCGCTCCCGGAGGAGGCTCCGGCTACTCACGTTCTCCGTGTCCCGCTCGTTCACCGTCGGCAATGGCGTCCGGGCCGACATTTTGTGCGGACGGCGGGGTCGGGCCGGGGTCTCGCCGGCCGGGCTGGGCTGCGGGCCCCGAGGGCGAGCGGCAGGGGCTGCGGCCGCGGGCGCGAGGCCGGGCCCGGGCGAGCGGCTCCCTCAGGCCGCGGGCGGTGCAACAAGCGGCCCCGGCGGGGCAGCGGGGGAAGAGGACGCGGAGGAAGGGGAGGGGGAGCCTCTGCCCGCCGCGGCGCCGCCGGGGGACGCGGGCCGGGGCGAGGGAGGGCTCCGGCTGAGGGCGGTTGCCCGGCGCGGGCCGGGCGGCGAGGCGGGCGGGATGCGGCGCCGAGGCTGGGAGGCGGGGCGGGAACCGGGGGGGCGGCGTCCGGGCCCCGCTAGGCTCTCGGGGCCATGGCCGAAGGTGAAGCGGCGCCGCAAATCACTGCCGGGCTCGTCCCGCCGAGCGCGCCTCAGAGCCGGGAGCCGCGGCCCTGACAGCGCCGCCCGCGCCGCGCCCCGTGCCCCGCCTCAGGTGAGCGGCGCCGCCCGGCCGAGCCTCAGCCTCGCGCCCGGGGCCCAGCGCGGCGGCGCCCCCGCTCCCGGCGCCCGCGGCGCGCCCGTCCCGGCTCGGTCCGCTCGGTCCCCGCCGCCGCGCCTGAGCCGGGAGGAGCGGCCGGAGCCGGCTGCGCGAGGAGCTGCGGGCGCGGCACGCAGCGCCCAGAGGCACTTGGCGGCCGCCGCCGGGTGGGCGGGCGCCAGCCGAGGGGGCCTCTCCATTCATTCCCTCATTAGGGATGCGGGGCCGCCTCCTCCTCCTCCTCCCGCGCTCCCTCGCCTGCTGGGCCCCGTGTTTATTTTTGTTTCTCGCCGCACCCGCGGAGTACGGTTGTCTCGGAGCCCCTGGTGGTTTTTATTTTGATTCGTGTTTGGGTTTTGCCGGGTGGAGGTGGGAGGGCGCCTATGCAATTAAGTGGTCCTTTTTGTCGGTTTCATTGGGGAAGAATGGGTACGATCCTACCCTGGATCCGACACTGCCTATCTCCAACCTCGGGACTTTTCCCGTTCTTAAATTCATCTCCTCCTCCCCCGTCTCCCAGCTTTCTCAGTTTCTGCCCATCCCCCCCACCCAGCCCTCTCTCGGTCCCCTTCTCCAAGGAGCCATTGGGCTCAGGGTCACCCTAATAGTTGGGCAGAGGGCACAAAAGCCCCGAGAAGCGCCAGCAGTCTCGGAGGCGCTGCTCCCATCCTGTACACGGGGCTCGGGTCAGGCAGCTCGCCGAGGTGCCGGGGACGGCGCGGCCTCCTGGGGAACCGGGCCGGCGGAAGAGGTCGCCCAGCGCCCACCGCAGCACCCCCAGGATGGCTGAGACCCGGGAGTCACAACATATACACTGGCTGATCGTCACTTCCTGGGACGCAAGGAAGTGTCACTTAGGCGAGCTTGTTTAGGGAGGGAGGAGAGCTGTCTCTGATCTGGCCCTGTCCCACCTCCTCCAGGTGGCTTCCTCACCCTTCCACTCACCTGCCACTTCTTGCATCCTGCAGACGTCCCTATGTAATGCGTTATCCAGGGCCCATTAGACCCTTAAAAAGCAATATTGCTTCTTTCTGTCCTATTTGAGAGCTTACATTTTGCACAGTCAGCCTCTAGGACAAAAACCTTACCATCTCTATACCTTGTCTTTCCCATATTTCTTTTTCAATTTCTTTCATGACTGGGCAGGAAGATAAAAGAAGCCATAGATAGAAGGGGATAAATCCAATTTTGGAGCTACTTCCTTAAGGCTCCAATGGGAATCTTAAGATGATGGGAAATTCCTCCTGTCTCCTGAAGTTCATCCATTTGAAGGAGGAATCCTTGCACCAGATGGATTTTATTCAGACTCATTAAAGGTTGTTTCTGCAAAATTAACACTTGACCCTTAAAACATGTTCCAAAAGACCTAAAAATAGCAGATACAAAGATCCTCAGAGAAAAAAAAATCTCACCCAATGTGTCTATTCAGTTCTAGAACATCATCTAGGTATTTATTTCGTTAGCATTTTATCTTGTAGACACTTACCAATGTCACAAAGCAACAACAACAACAACAACAAAAAAAATCACAAGATCCCTTGGGTGTTCAACAACAAGCATTTATAAAGTACCACTCTACCACACTCCTCAAACAGAATTCAAGCTTCAGAACTGCAAGGCTGCTTTCCAAATTATGATGTGCAACTGGGAATGCTAATGTTACAGTCCCTCTGCAGAGATCCTGAATCACCAAGATGTACTGAAGTTGCCAGAGTGGAAGCTTGTACTTTTCTGATCAACTATGGCCACTGCTGCCAATCAGTGGTGCAGCCACTCAAGAGTACCTTGTGTTACAATAGTACCCTGTTAACATGGGAGGAAACGAGCATCTGTGAAAGGGTGTTCAAACCCATTGGAAGGTGAATCATTCCTTCACCTGGTAGCTTGGATTTTGCTTTTTGGTGTCCACTCATATATCATCCTGTATCTTTACTCTTGTACCCATCCAGACAGACATATTTATTTCCATTTTGCAGATGTCTACTCAGCCATATATTCAAGGTCACCAGCAATGCACCAGGTTACTAGTGTATAGAAAAAAAGATAACTGGAATATATGGTACTGTTCAGCCTCCCACTGGCCACAAGATCTACTGGTCTACCCCTGCAAGTTCATCATACCTCTGAGGTAGGATGGCTTATTAGACACAGAGCTCAAAGGAGACCCCAAGACTCTAGTATAAGGGCTTCCAAGACTTTAAAGTGTACATTAAAAGTCATGGACAAATCCCTTAGTTGTATTGGCTACACTGTGCTCACATGTTGAAATTTACTGAATACTACATAATAATAGTAAGGGATAGTTTTTTTTTTTTTACATCAACCCATAAAGATGGCTTTATAACAGTGGAGCTACATCCAGAGGGAGTTGTTACTAGGTAGATAACTCAAATCCATAATTCTGGTTAACAAAATAGACTAGAAACAACTGTATCCAAAAAAAAGGCTTGATATGTAAATTTCACTTTGCATGTTTTAGAAAAAAGTCATTGTGTTCTTTTAAAAGGAGTTACTGAGCAGGTACCCCTATAGGAGTCCTCCCCTTAAAATGGCATGAAGCAGTATTGTGATTGAATGAAAATTGTTTAGCCATAGTCCTTAATAATGAGAATGCTCGTGAGCAAAATCTTTTGTGTTACTATATGTAGCTTCTTGGGTCAGTGACTGTGAAGAAATGACAAAAGGAATATTTTAAGTCTTTGAGTAATTTTCTTTAGGATAATTAACTACGTGGGGCATGTTTAATTTAGAGTTTTCTAAGCTATAAGGTGTTAGGGTATTAAAGGTTTCAGGGGTAAAAATGGTACTGAGAAGACAAAACAAAACAGATCTACAAGTTGCTAAACCCACACTGAAATGTGCTAAAAGAGTACTGCCTACCAGTAGCTCTATGGAGCAAAATTCTCTGGAACTATGCCGTCCTATAGAGTAGGTACTAACAACGTGGCTAATGAGCACCTGACATGTCGCTTGTGCAGCTGAGGAACTGAATTTTTCATTTGATATCATTTAAAATAATTTGAAAACTGACGTTTGATTCAGTAGTTGGAAAATGTTTAATTATATTGGGAAAAACTTGGGTACATCAATCTACCTTTTCAACGATAAATATTCTGAAATCTAAATACAGACATGTAGAAATCTAAATACAAATGTAGGAAGTGTATCATCTGAATTGAGATGTGCTGTAAGTATAAAATACATGCCGATTTTTAAAGACTTAGTAGGGAAAAAAAGAGTGTAAGGTATCACTTTAATAAATTTTATATTGATTAAATAGTGAAGTGCTAATATTTTGACATGAGTCAAATAAAATGTTGTTAAGCTTAATTTCAACTGTCTCTTTTTACTTTTCCAAATGTGGACACTGAAAAAATAAAATTCTGTATGTGACTTAAAGCATAATGGACAGCACTTCTCCATAAGGTAAAAATTGAGAATAAAGAGGTTTATCTCTTTGACTCAACAAGCATTTATAAAGTACCACTCTACCACATGCCAGTTACTGTGCTGCTCAAAGACAATATTCTTCACCTAATGCTTACCAGCAGTTAGCATTATAATATTCTTTTTACAGAGAGAAATGTTTTAAAAACATGGTGAATTCATAGAAATGAGTGTTAACAGCAGTTATTTATAAACAAATAATTTATCAAATGGGGCAGATTCAGCAGAGTTCATAATAAACTCATAAAACCATGCATTTGTTATCATGTGCTTTCAATGTATCCAAAGTCTGATAGACTTGGCCAGTCAGTCAATAACAGTTTGTTGAGAGCATACTTTGTTTCACTACTAGACAAAGCTATCTCCAATCTCTCATTTAACCCACACAAGGAAAGGACAAGGTGGGCATTTCTTTTAGGTAACAAAGCGTTGTCCCAGCTAAAGAGAAACCTGGTTAATGTCCATCAGGAGAGGAACAATCAGTTCTTTTCATAAAATAAACCAGGTCCTCATTGCTCTCCTATCGTTCACAAGGTAAATTTTTTATTCCATGTCAACAGTCACCACTTAAAATGGTGAATCACTGAAATAGAAAAGGGCCTCAAGAGAAAAGATATTTTACCTTAAAAACTGTATAAAGTTTGTTGTTTAGGCTGGACCACTCTCCACGTCACAAAGTCAATCTAGGAAGTGACATTTAATCTCCTTCCATTCCCCAGAAGAACTCCAACCTCAGCAACGTCGCACTGTGTGGAATTCCCCAGACACGCCATCCTGCTTGGCTTCTCTGCTCCTTTTGTGTCCTCTGTTTTCTCTTTCTGGAATGTCCTCCCCTCTTTTAAACTGCCTGATGAACTCAAAGTTGATCTTTAAAAATCTTCTTTTGGAAGGCTTCCCTGGCATCCTTAGTCCTCCCCACACTCGCAGAGTTAATTAGTCCCTCCCTCTGCACTGTCTCTGCCTTGCCCATCCTTCTGCTGTTACTTTCCTTGTATTGTGTACCTGGTTGGCCCGCCACCCAACAGTGAGCTGGATCAAGAAAGGAACATGCCTTATTTAACCCTTTTTGCCCCGGGCCTAGAATAGTGCCTAGCGATCAGAATTCAATTTCCTAAATGACCTTTATTGACTTGTCCCATGCTATAAATTTTCCTGTACTTCCACATTCTTTTGTATTTCTAAGAGGCATCAAATGGGAATTGAAAAGATACTATAGGAGAACCATGGACGTTTACAACCAGGGACGATGGGATTAGATAAGCGTTCACATAGTATACAAAACATCTTCCTGATAAATTCTACTGACTGTAGCAAAAAGACTGTTCTGTCTCCTACAGAGTAGTAGCTTGACACAGTGCTGCTGACTACTACTCTGTGATTTTCCTGTAATCATTCATTTTTATCCATACATTGGAGTTGCTGATCACTGATATTTCAACTCGTCCTTTAAATGAGTATGTACATAAACCAAGGTGTACTGACAGCAAGGACTTAGAAGGAAGCACTTCAAAGGGAGTTTTAAAAATTAAAAGTGGAATAACATGATGACGGAGTGCAAAAAGCAATAAAACTGGAAGATGAACTCCAGGGAGAAGTCATCAGCAATTAGGTGGCTATTCACAAGCAAAAGCCTTTCAGCAGACTGAGAGCATCCCAGCATCACTTGGTAGTGCAAAGTGGAGCAGCAAAATGAAGGAGAAGATACATGAGTGACTGTTGGTGGGAGTTGCATGCTGGTCTTTAGCAATATCAAAAAAATACAGATGAAAATCAGCATTAACAGCATCATCTTCAAATAAAGGGATATTGGTTATGTATAGACTCGTATAAGTATGGATATACCCACATCGTTGTACCTTTCAAGCTGTAGTTTTGTAATGTCATAGGAAGCAAAGCAATCCTTTGAAAATCTTATGGTAGCCACTTCAAAGAGTCTGGTTCTCCTTCACTTGGCATTTGCAACTACAAACTGAACATAATGTAATTCAACACCCAGGAAAACAACCTTGTAATTTGATTATCGCACTTCATGGACAACATACTGGGTGAATGTTTCCCTTAAATTTATGTACTTATGTTATTATTATAAAAATACCAGTTTTATGGCTTCTTTCTACAAACTCAATTTATTCAATCCCTCTAAATTTTTTTTATGTTAAATTACTTACATTTTGATGATTTTCTTTCTTTCCTATATAAATATTGACACTATTTGTTACTTTGCTTTTCATTCATTCATTCATTTAAAGAAACTGAGCCCTGCTAATGTCAGATACTATACTAACTCTTTAGAAGGAGCAGTAGACAACATAGACAAAAATCCCCATCCATATGAATTTAACATTTGGATAGGCACTTTCCGTGTCTAGACAGTTCAAAAGCAGAGGCTCCCATAAATCAAATAACATTTTATGCTATGCATTGGTTATTTTGCTCTTTTAATGTACGTAAGTACCCAGGTCTAATTTATTTTTTTAAGCAATGAATTGCAGTAGTTAGATCTTTTCTTCAATCCAAAGATAATTGCTTTCTCTCTTAATATTTTGGCCTTTCTCCAGTAAGCTTTTGTATAAACAGCTTCAACTGGTTCCACAAGTAGCTTGGGTACTTTAAAATCATAATAAAAATGACTTCCTGACCGGGTGACTTGTATTTGATCTACATTTTGTAATATTATCCAAGCTTTATTATCTTGACACCAGTATACTTACCACTTTTCATCATTATGAACTGCTTTATCTTCACTCACTGGTAGGTTTTTTTTTTTTCCCCTGTTTCCATTAGCCCCAGATAAACTGACAGTATTTTAGTAGTTCAGTGAGAATCATATAATAAATAGGGCTCTACATTTATAACTATTTTAGCAGGACTTTTTTATAAGAAACGAAACAGTTTTGGAAATTTCCTGTCAGTCCTATAAAAATTAACCCCTCTAGTACTGGCTTTAATGGTATATTCCACTTTTCCTACATAGTTCTTATAATAATGACTAACAGGGAGGCCCTGCGAGCACTGTAATCATTCTTTCCAGTGTTGCATCTCCTGTGTTGCATACAGTGGCTAGAATATGGCGGTTACTCAATTACCATCGACTGGAGGAACAAATCATAGGTTTAATAATTTTTTTCTGAATTCAAACATATGTTTTCAGGCAACCTTAGTATATGGCCACTCATAAGTGAAGGACCCAGTTTAGGTTCCCTTTAATCTTTCCAAACTGTCTCTCCATACTCACCACCCAGGCCCTTGCTCAATTGCCAAGACTCCTAGATTGACTTTTTCCACTATTTGCCAATTTCTTTCTTTTTTTCTAGTTCTAAAACACATATCCACATTCCTAAAGTTATAAATGCCTTTTTTAAAAGCATTAAAAGCAATTAAAGCTTTATCATGGAATTTGTATCTTAGAAGATTAACATGTAGAAATCAGGTTTGCTTATATGTGAAAAAAAATGTGTTTACTTTGTAATATTTTTAACCATTATTTTTCCTGTCTACTTATCTCACATCAACCCTTAATTCCACCTTAACGCTAAGCCACAAATCAATTGCATTCTCTTAAGCGTCTACTATGTGCTCAGTGCTTTGCTGAGAAGAACTATGCCCAAGGTCTGATGCTAGCATGTTACAATTAATTTTTACATGAATACAGCAAGACTTATATAGCACAAGTTGAGCTGAATCTTCCAAGTGGTCACTCTGAGAAAGTATACAATGATGTGATGTTACACCTTAGGCACTCCTCTTTTGTACTTGCCTCTGGAGCCTGTGGCGGGCTATTGTGTACTTTCAGTGATGGTAGGTCATTGTCTTTTGAGAGTTTATTTTAAAAAAGAGTCGTTCAGAATCAACTCTGTTGAGTAGTATGGATGACTAAATTGGATAACCTCACATTTGATCAGACATTAGTAACTGTTGCAACAATATTTTCTCACATTCTTCAAGCTGGATCATGCTTCAAAGAAGCATTTAAAACATTGAAAGATGACAGCCTCTTTGGAATAAGCATAAAACCTTATGAAAAGTGACTCTTTTAAGAGATGTTCTCATTATTTTATAATCACGTCTATATGTGGTCACATGACTCATGAAGTTAAAGAACATGCATACTTGATAGAACGACATGAGAAGTAAAAGAACAAAATGCAGCATTAATTGCTAAGTGTCCAAAAGGTACTAGAGGCAGATGAAGGTGAAGAAGAGGCGTCACATAGGAGCATCATCATCAACATTGAGTCAGTGTTTACACGTGATCCAACAGGTATATAAAAAGATACTCAACATCGCTAACCATCAGGGAAATGTAAATCAAAAGCACAATGAGATATCACTTCACACCCATTAGAATGGTTATCATCAAAAAGACAAGAAATAATCAGTGTTGGCAAGGGTGTGGAGAAAAGGAAACCATTGTGCACTGTTGGTGGGAATGTAAATTGGTGCAACCACTATGGAAAACAGTATGGAGGCTCCTCAAAAAATTAGAAATAGAACTATCACATGATCCAGCAATTCCACTCCTGGATATCTGAAGAAAATGAAAATACTCATTTGAAAAGATACATATACCCACAGGTTCATTGCAGCCAAGACATGAAAACAACCTAAGTGTCCACCAAAAGATGAATGGACAAAGAAACTCTGAGACATATATATACATATATTCACACACACATATATGTATGTATGTATATAATGAAATATTATTCAGCCATTAAAAAGAATGAAATCTTGCCATTTGCTACAATGCAGTTGGACCTTGAAGGCATTATGCTAAGTGAAATGTGAGACAGAAAGACAAATACCATATGATCTCCCTTATATGTGGAATCTAAAAAAACAAAACAAAACTGAGTTTGTAGATACAGAGAACAGATTGGTCATTGCCAGAGATGGGAGGTGAGGGAGGGCAAAGTGGATAAAGGGAGTCAAAAGTTAGAAACTTCCAGTTAAAAAATAAATAAGTCATGGGGATGTAATGTACAGCATGGTGACTATGTTAATAATACTGTATTAATAATACTATAATTGCATATTTGAAAGTTGCTAAAAGAGTAGATCCTTAAGAAGTTTTTGTAACTATGTACGGTGACAGATGTTAACTAGACTTATTATTTCTTAATGTATACACATATTGAATCATTATATTGTATACCTGAAACTAAAACAATGTCATCTGTCTGTTACACCTCAAAAAATAAAATAAAATAAGCCAGTGTTTATGTGTTTTTTCTAAACTCTTTTGTTTGCATTCACTTGTAATCCACACTAAAAGTTTGATAAGACAAAAGTTCTTAGTTCATTCCCCAAAGAAGAAACTGAGTCACCAAAGATGAAATGACAACAAACTGATCTGGAAACCTGAGTCCTTCAGCCCCAAACCCAGGCCTCTTTTCATTCATTTCTGGGTCTCTTGTACGTACACCTAGCCAACAACCTAAAGATTGTTGACTTCCACGACCATCTCCCTCATTTCTCTTCCACTTCACTCTTCCCGAAAACCACTGTCAGCCTTTGGAATATGGGAACATCCCTGCAACAGAGACATGGAGCCGAGTGTTAAGGACTGAACTATATGTGAACAGCGAACTTCTCTCCTTAAATGTAGAATAAAATCGAGTCTGGCCCCAGAGGCAGGATCCAGGCCAAACTGTATTATGTAGCATGTTTGATGTTCTTATATGGATGAAATCAGATTAGAATTAAAAACAAACTAGAATTAGGAAAGAAATAATGAAAAGATGTAACTTAGAGCCTGCAGGGTATGTGTGTGAGGGGACAGGAAATGTGGAAGGGCATCTACATACAGAAATGGAGAGAAATATTGCCTGGATGATGGTTGGGAGAGAGCTTGTGGACTAATAGTATTATTAAAGGCATTAGATCCTTACTTTTAATGGGAGGAGGTCAAACTGTGTAAGCAACTATCGTGCTAGAAACGTCTCTAAGTGTATTCAATCAGGTCACACTCAAGACTAGACAGGCTACCACGCCACGACAGTATTAGTTGTGAAATCCCAACTAGATTCCCTCAGCAGCTGAAGTGGGTGGAAGTTTGAGAAAATGCCTAAAGTCAGTGCACTGAGGAAAGGGGAGGCAGGATGGACCAACCCTCAGAAGATTAAGGAACCATTCGGTCCTCTATCAATTGCACACAGAGAGATAAACTGCCTAAAATGGGGATAACAGTACCTTTCCTATAGGCAGGGCTGCAACCCATACATTCACACAGGACCCTACTCGAAAGGGCATATGCTTGGTTTCATGCTCTGTTCTCACCATCTTGAAATTCTGAATAATTTTTAAATAAGGGGACCTGCCCTGAGCCCACAATTTATGCAGCCAGTCCTTGCAAAGTTGTTTTTAGGATGAAGTGAATTAATACACAAAAGACACATGAAGTCATTCTAAGCACCATCATTGCCTCTCAGTCATGTTATTTATTGTTTCTTCTTCTTCTTGTTACTATGATTACTATTACTGTTACTGGCTATGATCCAGGAATCCTGGGGGAGGAGGCAATGACCTCAGTCCAGCAAGCTTCACTAACTTCATAACCACCCGCCCAAGAAGGTAAGCAGTTCGTGAAAGACTAGGCGTGTCCTGAATGCAGGTGTCAGTCTTAATGACCATCTGTCCAACTCAGGAGGGCAAGTGGGGGCCATGTCTACCAAGAAGTCACAATAGCAAGAACAACAAAAACAACCAGCCAGCAGGAAGTGAGAGCTTCCATAGTGAACACACACACACACACACACACACACACACCCCCTGCAAAATCAAAAGCACCTCTAAAGGAAGATAACTGTATAGAAATATAGCATAAAAGGCATCGATAAGGGCCGTGAGGAATCAACTAAGTGGGTCAGATTTACATGGGGCCCATTAGAAAAGTCTTTCTCGGGAGCAGAGCTGTAAGCTGCATTTTAAAAGACAAAAAGGGCCGATATAAGGGAAGAGGAGAGAATCAGGCATTCTACGGAGAGAGAGTAATGGGCGAAAGCATGGAGGCAAGAATGAGCACGCTGAGAACAGGAGATGACAAGGAGATTTGTCTGACTGCCACAAAAGTTTTCAGCAGTCCAGAAAAATCATTCATGCGCAAAAATATTTAAGGACTCAACTCTGTGAGCTTATATGTGAACGTGGTCTTTCCCTGAATAGAACCATGAGCTTCTACTGAGGCAGCTTTAAAATAGTGCTGGGAACCATTGCCTGCTCTTTTTGATTCCTTAACAGTTTTCTCCCAGTGGGACTGTTCAGTTCTCCTTGCCTTTGGGCTGCTCTGAATTCTAAGAGCACTCACTTCCGTGGGTCTATTAGACCCAAGAAAAGGAAAAATCACAAACTTTCTCTTTCTCTGAGAGTGGAATACAATTTTCATTTCTGGTCAAAATGTCTTATTGTGTGTCACCTGGCATTCTTTCCCCAAATAAGGCCACAGTAATTTGTCCTGAAAGAATATTTTGCAGTTTGACATGTGGAAACTTATTTTGGTAAGATGCTTGAATGCGTTACCAAAGAAATATGTTTGCTTTGCTTTGCTTTCTGTTATTTTTATAGCCCGTTTATTTGTGATAGCAAGAGCTTTAAACAATAAACGCTACATGAACATAGTCCTGACCTCCGAGAACGTCCTCTGGGGAGGAAGCGGGGTCTGGGTGTTAAGCCATACCAGATGGATGGAATGACTTGGAACTCCGGGTCTGATGCCTGGTTTCAGCCTGCCTCCATTAGATTGATTCTCCGTGCCTCAGTTTCTCTACTGATTAAATAGAGCTAGCCATTTTCACTTTACTTATAAATGCTTATAAAATATGTTCAAAGCCCTAGTGAAGTACAAATATAAATAATTGTCTATAAATATATATATATAAACATAGGCTTGAAAATACTCCCTTCTTCCTATTTACAGTAAAAATACAAAATCTCTTTGATGTCATAAGTCCCCAGAATACAGCACTGTTCATCCACCTCAGCCCTGTCAGATGGAGACGAAAATGCCACCGGAAATTTCATTCATTTAAAGGTGGCCCATTGCTGAGGGAGGTATTCATAGCTTTTGTCTTTACATCACTTTCCTCGGCTTCTGAGCATGCTTCTTTTGTTCTGGAATGGTGCCTGTCTAGCTATGCTGAAGGGCCAGTTTCCTGCCGCCACTCCCCCAATTTGAAATCCGTCTGAAACTGGCACTTTAGTGAAAATACAAAACTTTAACCACAGAAATAGTGAAAATTTTAAATTAGACATACAAAGTACAAGCTTATATGTATTATTAGTTTCAACAGACATAAAAGTACTCTGTCAAATTCTCCACGTTTCTGAACACTTTCCATCATGTCCTTAGCTTGTTGCTGGATGATGATGAACAACTCCGGGCTCGGCACTGGTGTGTGGCGTGACCATGCGTGGAGTAGCACCGCTCTAAATCACCCTCCCCAAGCCCTCTTTCCATCACTCCTTCCTGTGCCTTCCCAGAAGCTCTTCTTAACGCCGAGAGCATGACTATGCATGGAGGTGTCCTCAGCTGGTACTGGATGGTTTGGCGTCTTCTCAGCCTGTTTTCCCGTTTCAAATCCAGAGACGCGTCTGAGTTGTTCCTTAATCACTGGGAATAGGCATAGCCATCTTGGAAAGGAAGCTAATATTCTAGGCTTGCCCCAGCAACTCCAGAGTTGCACACCGCTCCTGGGCTATCTGAGGGATTCCTGAGGCGTGCCATGACTGTGCTTAGTCAGAGTCTGACGCTAGGTCCTCCATGTCCCAATTCCCCATCCAGATCCAGTGAGACCCAATGAGCCAGGCACTACAGAAGTCTTTCCTCCTCCCCACCCTTTTTTTTAAGTGAGATCCACCACCTCCATTAATGGCCTCTGTCTCCTCAAAAAAATAAAAAATAAAAAAAGCGTCCAATCAGCTATCATTATCCTTTGGGATAATTTTTCCATAATGACTGCATTCCTGTGATATTATATAACTAGAAAATAAAGAATTGCAGCCAGTGGGTGTCAGTCTTGATGACTGTAAGATGAAAAGGAAATTGATCCCTGGAACTGCAAGACTTCTCCCCGCCCCCACCCCCAGGACACAATCCTGGGATGTTGCGCACTCGTTACTCTTGCTTCTGATAGAGCTGCAATTAAATAAAGGATTGCTTATCTGGAGTCTGAGAAAGAGGGACATCCAGAAACTCCCTGAAAAGACATGAGTAAGTACGTGCCTATGTGAATTTTTCTGTAAAATGGGGTCTTCGTGTTAATCAGATTTTTCAAGAGTTGCGTTAAAAAAAAGTTTAAAACCTCTAATTTAAGCAATTCTAAGTGGAAGAGTAACATTTTTCTACCTTGGTTCTCTACAGTATTAGACTCAAGCCCATCCCATAGTATTTCCCCTCCATCTAGACACTGTGCTTTCCAAATTACAGGCTGTGATCAGCACCATGAATCACTATAAGCATTAAAAAATGAACGAAAATAGAATGAAATAATCACCAGTAGGAATAACGTCTAGCCTCACATGTAGTCAGGGTTTATACTATTTCATGAGACTTTTGTCATGTGCGTGTCCTGGGTCTTGATGTAAAATGTATTTCTTTCACAGTAGGGCTGTGAAAATGGTTAAAAGCCGCTGATGTAGAGATTTAGTTCTCAGACTTGAGCGTATACAAAATGACCTGGAAATAAGATTGTGTGCATGAGAATGTATATTCCCAGGCTCTTTCCACACAGAGGCTGCTTATTAGAAGTCTGCCTGCGGGCAAGCCCCTCCGGTGACTTGGATGACTAGGCTATGAGCTTAAGCTATCTCTCACAAAGCTGATGTGAGCTGATTTGAGCTTCCGTAGTTAGGTTCCAGATGCTCTGTTCCACAAGCAGGTCGTTTGAAAGGAGAACCATTGTGCACCTACAACGGCTGGGTCATTTCGGGCTTGTCCTAGACATCCGCCTCTCTCAGCGCCTCCAGCGGGGGTCACAGTCAGACAAGGTACCCCCTCCTTTCTGCTGCAGCACCCGGGGGTGTGAGGGGAAAGCAGCCTCCTGCGCCCTCCCCTCTCTCAAAGCTTCCCAGGAACTTCTCCGCAGCAAGAGGAAAGACCCCTCCCTTTGATCAGTCAGTACGAGTGAAATAAAGCTCTTTCAAGATCTAAGAATAATTCTCAGAACTTCATGTGATGCAAAAATCGAGTATGAGCAACATCAGTTTAGAAATGAAAAAATAACATGAAGAAAAACTCGCAGCCTCTGGGGGACTTAGCTCCACGCTTCAGTTGTTACAGCTTTGCTCCCAACCGCCCAGGTCACACTCCCGCACGGCCACTCATTTCTGATCATCCTCCCAATGGTTAGGTATATTTCTATTGAAATGTCTTCGTCTTAAGTGGGCTCAAAATCAAAATTTGCACCTTTGTCCCGCAGAATGGCTTCTCTTTCTGACTTTCCATTTTGTTTCAGTCTCCCTTACCAAGACCTCGGAATGCCCTGCAGTTTATCCCTATATACACCCATCACAGCTGACACACGCGTTCGTGTTATAGTTGTACACGGGCTCCTCCATCGCCCCTCCTGGATTCAAGGGCCCAGAGGGCAGGAACTGGGATTCATTCTTCTACAAATGTCCTATCAGCATAAAAAGAGTCCGTCCTCCAATTCCTCAGAGACGGAGGGCGGAGGGCGTTTGCAGTAGGCCCTGGCCGCACTTGAGCATTTCTGCCTTCTCTTGCTAGCTGCTTGTTTGGGTTGCCAAGTCAAGTTCCAGTCGCTCGGTGACTGCGACCTTAAGCGCCCCTTAATACTTGAGACTTATGACAAATGTCACCATTTGCAATTCTTGCATTCCCATTAAGAAATAGTTGCCTGGGGTGGAGTTGAGCAGTGTAGGCCTTCTACTTATTCAGTAACAAGGTAACACAATTTGAAAGTATTTAAATTTCAGTGTCTTCAATCATTTTTGTGTGATTTTTTTTTTGAATATCTTACTACCTGGGACTACATCTCTGGTATATCAATCAGTCAATAGGTTTAAGAATACTATGTCAGTCAATCTAACATGCTAGGTCAGGTAACAGTACACTATTTCAAGGCATAATTCTTGACTCCGAACATCTTAAAATTGAGTTGAGAGAATTGTCTATGAAATTAGAAGCAGATCAGAGGTACTCATGTTGTATAACTGGCTATAAATTTCAGAGATGGTTATAAAGTTATAAGATTAATAAATGCATGAAAGAAGGCTTCATGGAGGTGGGCCTGGGCTTGAGCTTTGAAGGATGAAAAGGGTTTAGAAAGATAAAAAGAAGATGAGAAGACAGTTGGGGAAAACCACAAAGAGTAAACAAGGTAAGTCTGATCTGAGGATGTGTGGAAGATGAGTAAGGAAATCAGCCTGTCTAGGTGTAGGAGTTTAGATTTGGGAATAGAAGGTACCCTAGTTTGTATATTTATGTCAGCCTGGAACATTAAAGTCTCAGAATGATGAAAGAACTTGGAACTTTAATCAGACAGGTAATAGAGAACAATTAGAAACTCTTTTCGAGGAAGTAACAGGAAGAGTGTGGGCATGACTATCTGTCACTGATGCCAACAATGATTTGGGAGGATGAGGATTGTGGGGTGGTGAGGGGATGCAAGTTGCACCATGATCTTTATGTGAGATGGTGACAGTCTGAATGCAGCGGAGGTAGATGAGTGGAGAGAAAAAAAAGAGGGAAGAAACTGACTTATTGAAAAGACTTAATTCAATCCACACGTATCCACTGAGCGCCTGCTGAGTGCAAAAGCTTCTGCTACGCCCTGAGAAGTTAACAGCAAACAAGACCCACATGGTCTTGCCCTCCCAGAGCTGGCCTCCTAAAGAAGGAGGCAAACAATTAAAGAAGCAGGCAGTCACCGTACAGATGTAGGGATTTTGATGGGAACAAAGAGGAATAATCTCCATGAGCACATACAGGATGACTCCCAGCCCCAATGGGCCAAGGGCAGGGGCAGAGAGCCAGGGAAGACAAGCAAAAGAGTAAGTTAAATAACATCTGATACACATGACGACATATAAAGCTGATGGGCAGCAGGGACCTACTGGATAGCACAGGAAATGCTATTCCTTATATTGTAATTACCTATAATTGAAAAGAATCTGAAAAACAATATATATACACCTGGAAAAGAATATACACTTACATGTATGTATAACTGAATCACTTTGTACACTTGTAACATTGTAAATCAACTATACTTCAATAAAAAATAACATCTGATGTAGGAGAACAGGGTTAAAGAAAGGTATTCCAGGCAAAGGAAATCATATGTAATAAAATGGAAAATAATGTCACACAGCCAACACGATACATACAGAAAACAAACATAGTTCAAAACTTCCCTCAGTCTTCAAGTCATAGCTCCTTGATGAGTGACAGAGTCCTGGATTTACGGCTTCTTTTTGGACTTGAAAAGCTAATGGAGACTGATAAGGTTTGTATTCCTACTCTTTTCTCCACAAGTATATGTTCTCAAAGTACAGCAGGAAGGGCTCAAGATCCTTGCTCTGGGTAGCTGCTGGCTGAAATAAGAGCATGATACACTTCAAAATATGTATAGAGGCAAACAAGGCTTTGGAAAACTATCACTCCTGGTTTTTATATCTACAGTGATCCTTTTCCTTCTTCTTCTTCTTTTTTTTTTTAACAGTGATATATCTTATATGCTAAAGGCCAGATACCAAAATCATGTCTGTAGTTACAAGACCTACTTGTAAAGGCAAAGGGGGGCATGGAGGCACCAGCCTGTGAGTTCATGGAGTGCATGGTGGGGCAAGTGAAGGATGTGAGACTGGCTTACAGGTCACTAGACTTGATGGCGGCCTCATTCTTTAATAAAGGGAATATACAGGAAGAGAAGCAGACTTTAGGGGGAGGGTAACAAGTTCGGTTACTAACACAAGTCTGAGGTGCCTCTGGGACATCCCGTTGGAGATATTCAATTTGCAGGTGAACCTGGAGTTCAGAGGATAGGTCAAGACACCCTGTATCATGAACGCTTTCTTTAAGAAGAAAAAAGATCTGAAGTGAATATTGGAAAATGTTGACATCTGTTAAGCTTTATTAGTGGAGATATCGGAGTCTGAATCACCCACAGAACCATTTTCTCAAGCTAATATTTTTGTAGAATTACCTCTGTATTCAATGAAATATTTCAAATGTAAAGGAACGTTAGGGAATCATTTAACAAACACACTCATCAATAATCTGCAGTCCTAAGCCTTTCAATCAATTTACGCAGAAACCAAAAAGGCCAGCAGACAAAAGAATCCGCTCATCCCCTTCTCTCCCATCTCTCGCCGCGTCCTCTCTTCCTCACGCCCTCTCTCTTTCTTCCCCTTCCTGTTTTGTCATGCCCTTCTCTCCACTTACCTTTCCTTTTCTCTTGATCACTATTTGTCATCTCTCTCTGGTACAGACCTTACACGATGCTCCCTTCCCCTTCAATAGGATTACGTTCACCATAAGCTCCCTTGGGATCATCCCAGCTTCCCACAGCCCATCATGGGGCTGAGAAAAGGGTGGTGATGGATCTCTACAGAACTCTCATTGCTTCCTCTTTTCCACCCTAGAAAGGCTCCAACCTCTAAAAACAACTGTGAATACCAGCCATTCTCTCAAAAGAAAACTCTGCACTCAGACCAACCAAGTATCGTTCTGTAGCTCTCCAGCTGTGTTCTTTTTTCTCCTCATTTAAAAACTTTTGTAGTATACTGTTGTTGTTTTTTTTTTTTATTGAAGTACAGTTGGTTTTCCATGTTGTGTTAGTTTCTGGTGCACAACATAGTGATTCAGTTGTACATATACATATTCTTTTTCATATTATTTTTCATTATAAGTTATTGCAAGCTATTGAATAGAGTTCTCTGTGCTACACAGTAGGAACTTATTGTTTATCATGGGACATTTGACTTACTTCACTTAGTATAATAATCTCTAGGTCCCTCCATGTTGCTGCAAATGGCATTATTTCATTCTTTTTTATGGCTGAGTAGTGGATCCCTTCAAAAACTAAAAATATAGTTACCATATGATCCACCAATCCCACTTCTGGGCATATATTTGGAGAAAACTCTAATTTGAAAAGATACATGCACCCCAATGTCCATAGCAGCACTATTTACAGTAGCCAAGACATGGAAGCAACCTGAGTCCACCAGTGGATAAGGAAGTTGAGGTCTATACATACACAATGGAATTTTTCCACCGTATTCTTCACACTGAGCTTGCTTTTGCACTTCTGCTCACCTCCTAATTTCCTTCTTAGCTTTAAATCCACATTGAAGTCATTCACTGTGGTCATAAGAGATCAAACACTATTGCCAATGTCAAATCCCTCAACATCTAAAGCTCTGGGGTATATATTTTAGTCCCCTTTGACCCGAAACGGTGTGACCTAATCATTCACTTTGGTGTCCACATTTTCAACCGTGTTCGACTTTTAAATCGTTTTTCCTGACCCTCCAATCCTAACTAACCTTATACATCCAACTCCTTCCTGAAATTGTTGGTTATTAAAACTTTTTAATTTCCCTTTCCCTAGTGACCATAGCATTACTGTTAACCCAACACAATAGGAATTAGACTAATATGTACTTACTTGTGTTGTGATTAAGTTATTTCACCTAAGACTTTTGCTTCCCTTCCAGGTCCTAGCACAGTGCTAATCAAATTGCGGTTTGGTTGAAATAAATATCCATCCTCATATCTACGTTGGGAGTGGAGAGAAGAGAAGTCAGGTGTGGTAAAGTCAGCTAGGATGTCAGCAAGTTTCTGGGAGTGACAAGACAATAGCTATGTCGGCATCAGCCTGCCCATACATCTCACTGCTGCCACATAACTTGGAGTGTCAATGGCATAATATCCTGAGTCATTTAGTCCATGGAAAGGATTGGGACACAAAAAGGCAGGATAGAACCCCATGGACACCCACCCTGCAATTTCCTCATAGACTTGACATTCCTAGTCTTACAGTACATCTCCCAAGAGGTATTCATTTCTCACAGCGTGAACAGTTATAAAACAGGCAAGTAGCCATGTCTTTTTCCTAGTGAAATCTATTTCTATGCTTTCTCTGAGGCTTCATGAGGACCTCAGTGAGAGTAAATGTGAATTCAAGTGTAAGCAGAGGACCTGTAGGTGGTCCAATTGCCGATTTAGGGTGGGGTGAGCAGTTGGGTTACTGTAAGTGGGATGGATATCTGATAGAGTATAATTTCTTGAGCATTTATTCTGTTCCAGGTACTGTGCTAAATCTACCTCACAAATTATCCCATGGGAGAACTATACTATTATTCTTTCTATTTTTAAGGTGATGGCCTGGATAAGAATAGACGCTAAGTGATTTGCTCAAGGTCAACATCTAGAAAATCATAGTGTCAGAATCGGATGCCATTCTGGTTCCAGAGTCCATGTTCTTAATATTGAATGTTCTTCTGGATATAAAGAGGAAGTTCAAGTCTACCAAACTCTTTCTGTAGTTTTACTTTATTACCGCTCAAATATCTGAGTGTATCTGAGAAGTTCTTTCTCAAGGATGTTGCATAGGAAATCTGGGCACTGGAGAAAACGGTGAATAAGTGATCTCCTTCATCTCCTCCAACTATAGGGCTATCCTACACACTCATCACATAAGGGAACCAAGTTTCATTAGTATTTACCTTTAAAACTGAGAGAAAAATATAATCCCTCTGGGATTATTTTTTTAGGTACTAAGTAGTTAGAATTGTATTGAAAGCATCTGAAGAAATGGCATAGAAAGATGGGTGTGTTCAGAAGACTGTTTTAACTGTATACATTTCCACCCACCCCACACCTATTTGCACATACTCACCCAACTAATTTCTCTTTCTTCTTCAAAACCTCTGCTCAAGGACCATCATCTCCAGGAATCCCTTTCTGACCTCTCCCACCCAGCACGCCCTCATCTGTGTTCATTTGATGTATGCTTTTGTCGTAGGATTTATTACACTGTCCTGTAATAGCTGATTTTCTTGTTAATTTCTCCTGCACGTGTCTGAGGCATTATGACCGTATCATCTTTGTCTCGTAGTTTCTAGTCTAGTGCGTGGCACAAAAAAAAAGACACTTCATGCATGTCAATAATGAATTAATAAGTAAGGCATAACAGTATAGAACCTGTAAGTCCCTGATCTTGCTGTAGAGAGCTACTCACATGTGCCTTAAGCGTGAACAGCAGCAGCCTGTGCTAGAGCCCAGTGCAATCAGAAAAATCCCCAACTTGCAAACCCTTATGGTTTTCTGGGTAGAAGTTCTCAGAGAGCAACTGTTCTCACTTGTCACTTCAAGCACACACACAAAAATGTCACCAGATTCCCAGGGCCCGCTGCTGTTGACAAGCACCATGATGAACACTTCCTCTCTGCATCTTCTCACCTACTGAAGGTCTGAGAAAGGAACATGGCCTTGCTCTTCTCTGTGCTTTTGTATAAGGTGTTCTCTCCACATACATTTTCCTACAGAGAGGTTTTAGTCCAAGGTCAGAGGAGTGACATTGCTGGGTGCAGAACTCAGGTTTCCTACCCCAGCCAGTTCTTTTCCCACCAGCTGATTTTGAACATCCTTCAAAATGAGCTCCAGCCTTACGTCCTCCAAGGAGCACTGAGTGTCCAGCTACACAGTCACGTTTCACCGCCCCCCTCTGCGCTCTCAGTGCCCAGCTCAGGCTTCTATAGGAGCACCTCTTACCCTGGTCAGAAGAGGGGCTGATTCACTGCTCTGTTTTCCTCTCCCAGGCTGGGAGCCGTAGATCCATGTCTCACATCCAGCGCCTAGAGCTGTGCTGCACAAACAGACCTTGTATCACTTCTTTTCCTGTTCCTTTGAGGGGGGGAGGAGTAAATATCCTCTGAAGGCCCTCCTCATCCTGATGGCCCGTGCTCCTGGTGAGGTCCATGTTTCCATGTCCTACTGCTGCAGGCAGCAGGGAGACTTCAGTGCTGTGCTCCTGTGTTCAGAGAAAGACTAAAGCTGAGCATAGCCTAGATAAACTCCAAGAGCCCTCTGGCTCCAAACAGCTGAGATGTCATTTCATTCGCCACCTTCCTTTCTCTGTCCTGCACCGAGCGCTGCTCCCAGCCCGACCCACAGGGGAGAACGCAGGGGTGCCCTCGGCTGCGCACACATCTGAAGGCTGATGCTATCCACGCTCCCTGGGACTGCAGAACAGTTGGGAGGGCCGAGCTGCGGTTGACTCGCAGATGAGGCCAGCTGCAATCCCGGGATGGAGGATCACAGGCAGGAGATGCTGTAACAACTGTCACAGATTTTACTGGCAGTGGCTTTCGACAGACTGGAATTGAAACGATAATAGGTCAAGACGTCTCAGAGGTCACTAGTGAATAGGAGAAAGCTCTCTGGCTTTCTATAATAGCAGCTTCTGCCTGAGCTGGATAATAACCTTGAGGAAGGTAGCTTGAAAGCTGAATTCATATGGGGAGAAAGTCTGGGAACACCTCTAAATAGCAGCTTATAGCTTTTCAGAAACAGTGCCATAATGAGAGTGAAGTATTTCTCTTTAAAAGACTCTTCGCTACCAGTTAAGGGAGCCAAATCACTGCACCCCTGTTTTATCAAGAAAGAAACCTCCTAAATTAACAAATAAGCCAAAGTCATTAGTGGGTATTTTCAGTAACAAACATATGTTTCTTAGTGGAGTAGAAAGGATGGAGAGGTTAGCTTCTCCTTCGTGGCTGAAAATGACCTTAAAGGTATTGTTAAATAATAAATGTCCATTAACTAGTCTTGAAATCATTGTATTTAAACCAACTTTATGATCCTATAGAACCACATTTGACATCATAGTGCAGCAAGATAAAAGTGTTCTATATTGCAGATATTAGCCAATAACAGGCAGTTTTGTGAGAAGGATTAACTTTCAGGGCAGCAAAAAATCCCAAATTTCCCCAAACTATGGTGTCACCAGCCTGTGGCATCAATCTCCTCTTCTCCCATCAAGAGAACTAGAAATCTTATCATAAACATGAGGAAGTTATTCAAAACGTCATTATATGACTCGACAGAGAAGGGAGGATCTTTAGCCTTTGCCACTAATGCAGATATTTCCAATCAGCTTAGAAGGTAGAGGAAATCTGCTAGTATTAATTGACACCCTAGAGTGTCAAGGAAGTGAGCTGTAGAAACACAGGGTATGATTTTATCATTGGTAAATCTGTTAGCAACTTCTCATAATGTTTATTAGCATGATCATGACCTGAGTATTTATGTAAATATCCAAGTGTTCTGATGTGGTGATGGTGCTTGGGATTAAGAACTAGAGAGAGCAGCCCACCTTTCTCCTTCACATCTATAATGCGCATGGATGCGGATGGGATATATGTATATGTACTATCTATAATGTCAGTGACATACTAGGTTTCTCCCTAAAGATCTTTTTCCTGTTTCTCCTAAGAAGCGTAAGAACTCTTTTACTGAAAACCAATAAGGTAAATTAGAATTTTTTATTGTGAGGAGAAAGCCTCTCCTTTTCTCTCCCTCCCTCTTTCTCTCTCTCGCCTTGGAGTCCAGACGTGAAGGAGAAAGGTGTAACATGTAAAGGTTATTAAGGTTATCAACATGTAAAATAAGATTTCCATATGTTTCCTTTTTCATTTCATATTCCGTTTTTCTAATTCTGTTGTGACAATTTTATGAAAGGGACAAAATATTAGACATGAAATATCCTTTCTCTTGTCACATCTTCTAAAGAATTATTCTATGTTTTATGTTTAATTCTTTGTACCTTGGTTGTGCTGATGGATAAGGAGGTGGAGAAACTATGAGAAGGTCAATGAATTCATAGAAAATATCACAAAGAAAAGAATAGCACAGAAACTTAGAGACAGAGAGAGAGCATCAGAACTTTTGAAAGACTGAGAAGAGAGCTAGAAGCAGCGTCTGTGGATAGTGTAGCTTTTGTGTTGAGAAGGATGACTAAAACCTTCTCAGTTTCTCTCTGTGCTTTGCAGTATAATTCTCTCTTTTGCTATCCTTTCAAGATAACCTTCAATAAAAATAATCATTATTAGTCTTTAAGACTTTTGACGCTAGGTTTGTGTTCCTTTTGGATGTGTCACTGTGCTGAGGTGGCTTTCCAGCGGGCACTCAGTTACGTGTCTTCACAGCATCGTCTGTGTTTGTCCCATGCCATAGGGACAATTCTTCTCCCAGTTCCCATAATTGGAAGTCCACTCAACAGGGCATTCGTTTGCAAGGTAGACTTTACTGAAGATTTCATGGTGGAGACCAAGGACAAATAACTGAAATCTGAAATGTCCCCAGGGACATCAGTCCTCAAGGCTGTCTTCCTGTCTCTGTTTCTCCATCTGCTGTTTCCTCCTTCCTCCCCTGATATATCCCTTTAGCCCTCTAGCTCTGCCAGGCCTGTCTAATTATACCCTAGGTGGCAAACAAAATACCCTCCTTAGAAATCCATGTAGGATTATGTATACACGTATCTCACTGCCACATAAAGTTCAAAATTAAAAATTGATCAAATTTAATCAGTTATTTATATCATTTTTCTAATTGAATATAAACAAGAATATTACATCTCTTGACCTCCTATCAATACATTCTAATTTGAAAAGGGTTTTGATGTCTCAATGGTTTGGGAGATTTTACAGTATGATATATGGCTGGGAGTGGTATCCTTAAGTTTAAGTTAGACAGGAGGGTCTGGGCAAAACCTGGGGAAAGTTTTTTGTTCAGAAGGATAAGTCGCCTGTCGAGGGAGAGGCTGGAAATTCATTCATTCACTAAGCATTAGTCGTACACCTACTATGAACTAGATACAGAGCTGGGTGCAGGGGCTACCATAGGGAGCAAGATGCACATGGTCCCTTGAGGCCCCTGACCTCAAGAAATATGTGGTCTAGTGAGAGAGATGAGCAATTAAACAAGCAACTCGAATATAATGTGCTAAGTGGCAGAGGACGTACAGAATGAAATGGGACAGTAGGCTGAAATCCCCTAGTCATTTATCTGGGACAAATAGGAAAGGGGTGGGAGCGGGAAAGGGAACTTCTGCTGAGCAGAGGGAACAGCAAGTGCAGCGGGGAGGAGGTGGAGAGAGCTGGCGCAGCCTGAGGGGCGCCAAGAAAGGAGCTCATTTTGGCCGCGACGTGGGCTGTGAGTAGGGCAGGATAGGTAGAGTCAAAAGAGGCTGGAGATGATCATATTAGGTAAAGTAAGTTAGACAAAGACAAATATCACCTGACATCACTTATATGTGGAATCTAAAAAATATGATACAAATGAACTTACTTACAAACCAGAAATAGACTCACAGACATAGAAAACAAACTATGGTTAACAAGGGGAAAAGGGTCGGGGGGAGGGATAAATTAGGAATTTGGGATTAACATATACACACTACTATATATAAAATAACCTATAATAGAAAGGAACCTGAAAAAAAATGTGTACATATAGAGAGACATAATTGAATCACTTTGCTGTACACCTGAAACTAACACAACGCTGTAAATCAAATATGCTTCAATATGAAAAAAAAAAAAAAAGGAAAAAAAGAGGCTGGAGAAGAAAGATCCCTGTTTGGCTCCTGCAACCGCAGGCTTCTGACCCTCTGCAGTGTATTCAGTTTCCTTCCTTTTCCTTATGCTCAGCTGAAACCTAAGGGTGATCTATGCCCCTACTTTGACTGCACCCCTTTCTTCCTGGAGGAGCCCAGAGTTTCCAGCTCAGAGGCGTGCATCTTAAAGTCACCCTGTGGCACCTGACACCAAATCTCTAAAGCTGGATCATGCAATCAAGCTATGGTTTAATCTTATGTTCCTTACTTTAATCACATGCCTATTAAAAAAAAAAAAAAAAAGGAGAGTTTAACAAAATACATGTATTTTCTTGATGCAAAGTAAATTAATTCTACCTTAAGAATTTTTCTGAGCAATCTTCAGAATAATCTTCAAAATGCTGATATATAACAAGTTAGGTTTGACATCCTTTTCCTTAATCTGAGTATTATGCATTTTGGAAATGAAAATAAGCAGTTGATTGAATAACCAGTAATAGCCACATCCTGAGGTTACGTAAGAAGATCTCTCTCCAGAGTGCCCACAATCTAGGAAATGTACAAAAACCCCACTGTATATTACTGCAATAAGAAGACATATAAAGGACATTATTATAGTCCAGATCTGAGGGTTACATGGTGAGCGACTGTGTAAGACTCACTGAGGAGGTGATGGTTCACATTCTTTCTTTTTTCCCTTTTCCCCTATTGCCTGATTATTACTATTCACCCAGGATTTCTGGGACCATGTGCCCAATTACCACATCAATGAAGTAATTAGGTAAAAAGACTCTGAAGTAAAAGTGTTCTGGACATAGAAGGCTGGAGTTTGAAGGACAGGGGCTCGTTCTTAAACACTGTAGCCTTGTCTGTCTAAAGCCCTTTCTCATTGCCATACTTTCCCCCCAGCTGGTTGGCCCATTTGCCCAGGGAGCCTCCTCCAACCAACACACAACTGTATGATAACCTGGATGGATCCTAGATACTTGGGCATTCCTTCTCCAAACCCAGGAATTAATGTCCAGAGCAGACAGAGAGCACTAACCAGCAAAGACCATCAGAAAGACAGGGAGGCAGAGACCAAAAGATACAAATTAGCAGACATGGACGGGGAAGCCCACACCAATAAGTGAGGGTACATATACTGTCTTGGACAGAATTGGTCTTACACTTCTCAACAGATTTTTAAAAACTTGGTATCCAAATTGGGAATGACAATAACTATTTGGGGTAGTAAAATAGAATCAAATGATGCTCTTTTTCTTCTCCTGCATCTTGTAGTCACACTGAGAACAGGAGACCCTCTGAACATTGAATAGGAAAGTTTGGATATAGTCAGTAGGCTTAGTTACCTGCGGTAGTTAACTTTTTCATCCATTTGTTCATTTATACAACAAAAAAATCAACTGTTAGACTCACAGACTAGAAAAGAAACTTGTGGTTACCAAAGGAGGAAGGGAGGGAGGGATAAATCAGGTATCTGGGATTTGCAGATACTAACTACTGTCTATAAAATAAATAAACATCAAACTCCTACTGTTTAGTACAGGGAACTATACTCAATATCTTATAATAATCTCCAATGATTAAGAACAAGAAAAAAAATGTATAACTGAATTAATATGCTGTACACCAGAAAGTAACACAACATTGTAAAGCAACCATGCTTCAATTAAAAAAATTTTTTAAACATATAGAACCCCTACTATGTGCCATACACTTTGGATCCAAAACATAAATAATAGGTCAGTCTGAGGAGGGAGACATGATGTACAGCACAATGATGTGAGTACAACAGAAGCTTCACAAAGGGCAGGGACCATAGCTGTCATTCAGAATTCTGTCCCTTATACATATTCCAGCACCTGACATGTAATAGGTGTGTGTTGAGTGATGTGTGTATGTGTCAAATGCACAGTGTGCTAATATAGCATGGACACAGGACACATCAGCACACAGACTGGGAAGTGAGGAGTGTCCAGCTGAGCTTGGAGACCACATCTAGAGTGGCACCATTCTGTTGATGGTGTGAGTTTATACAGCAGTGCTCTGAGGCTTGATTATGCATGAATTCACTGGATAGTTTGATGACAAAACAAAAGTTCCAGAAGGCAATACACAGGAGCAGAAAGGCAAAGGGCCCCCCTGGAGAGTGACTGAAGTAACGGAGCATAAAGTCTAGAATGGATAGGGAAGGAATGAAGCTCCAAGAGAATGAAAACAGAGTGGTCAAAGAACCAGAGGCCTCGTGAGCTTTAGAGATTGGAGAATGGGGTTAAAAATGAGGAAACAGGACGAAGAGGGGGATATGGATGTATAAGAATGGGAAATGGAGTCGTGGAGGATCGTGTCATTTTCCAGTGTGGACACTGAAGTCCACCAGCAGCTATTTAAGTAGAGAAGGTCAAAGCAGTACGTAATGCTGGGGCAGTGGATGGGTCCTCTTAGATGTGTGGGACAATGGCAGTGGTAGCAGCGGCAGGGAATTCGTCATGAGAGCGCCAACAGGGAGGTTAGCAAGTGATGGCACCAGAAAGGCAGAGCCCAGATGGAATGAGCTTCAGGTTTCCCCAGAAAGCAGAGCCTGAGTTAAGAGCTTGCTGGTAGTTGGTTGATTTTGGAGGCAACCCCGAGAAACAGGAGTGGGAGAATGGGGAGGGGGAAGAAGAGACGGAGGGAAACCAGTGGAAGGCTACACTTCTGAATGAGCTCCACTGTGGGTGAGCGGGGCTCAATCCTGCCTTTAGAAGCTTCTGAGAAGCCGTATAGAATGAACCTCAGAATTTCTCCACTGGTGTCTCTTCCCTTTGTCAAGGGCTCCCCTGTGGAGCTTGAACTTGCCACCGGTAAGGCGGCACCAGTGTGAGTGCCAAGCCAGTTTCTGTAGGTGTCCTACTCTACAGCCTCTGAGAAACCCCAGGTAGAAGTCTAAAGATAACAAGGTGCAGCTGAGGCAATGTGCTGTCAGGCTGACACCTGCCTGAAGCCGACTGGCACAGCTGGAGTGAAAGGTGGGCGGAGAGAACGCGAGGTGGAGCGCAAGCAGTGCCTGTGACAGTGGGTAAAAGAGGCATTGTGGGTAAGCAGCAGGTGGGAGCACACTGGAAACCAGTGCAGGTCGAGGCACCAAGGATGCCACAGACGGACAGCATGAGTGGCCATAATTCAGCAGCTTTGGCCCAGGATGCCAAAGGAATGTGGATGAAGTCATCTTTTGCCTGAGCAAGACCCAGCCCTAAGGAATGGAGCCAGATGGGAAGATCCATGCTCCTCTGGGCTTCCACATGTCCGCTAGGACCAAGCAGGTTTAACCAGATCTAGAAATCTGATCCAGACGTGGCTGATTGTGAAAGCAAACTGTGACCTATTCAGTGATATCATGAGCTCACAGAAGTCTGATCTGAATGTGGAAATGTGTGAGATCTATCTATATGTCTATCCATCTGTCTGTCTGTCTGTCTGTCTCTCTATCTCTCTATTTGTCCATCCATCCATCCACCCATAATCTACCTATGTCTCTCTATTCATCTATCATCTCTCTAGATCTATTTATCTATTATCTTCTATACATACATGCATATGTGTCTGTGTTTGCAATTTTTCTGGGAAGAGATTAGAATGGGAAACGAAGGCATTTACCAGAGCCTCGAAAAGCCCCAACTTACAAACGTAGAATTTATCTGGTCCACTTGGCCATTTTATTCCTCAAGGTAAGTTAACAAATTAGCATTCTGATTTAGAGAGAACTCCCTCGGGAGTTTGTTTAGCCAGTTAAGCTCCCCTGAGCCTGAGCAACTCTGGGCTTACTAATAATCCAAGTCTATGGGCCTCCAAAGTAGAGGATCCTACTTTAGGACTCAGTGGCCACACCAAGGAGCTGATGCCCCATGAATGTCTAGCACACCACCTTCGCTGATATTTTACAATTAATATTCTGACTTCAACACATGACGTCTGTGACATATCGTGCAGGAGTAAAAGTATGTCTACGTGGCAATAGTTAAGTATTACTGCTTAACAGATAAACACAAAACTTAAGACAATGCACACTGGTTATCTCAGTTCCTGTGGATCAGGCATCTGGGCATGGCTTAGCTAGTTCCGATGTTTCAGGGTCTTTCACAGACTACAATCATGGTGTCATCTGGGAGCTAGTCCTCTTAGGCTGGAAGAATCTGTTTCCCAGCTCCCAGCTTGTTGACAGAATCGATGTCATTGTAGGCTGTTGGACTGAAGGTCTCAGTTTCTGGCTGGCTTCAGTTCATGTCACACAGGCCTCTTCAATATGGCAGCTTGCATCATTAGAGCCAGCAGAGAATCTGCTGGGGAAGTTATCATCTTTTGAGACTTAATCATGGAAGTGACATCCTGTCATCTTTGCCATATTCTATTGGTCAGAAGAGAGTCACTAGGCAAGCTCACATTTAACGAAAGGGGATTTACACAAAGACTTGAACACCAGGAGGCAGGGATCATTGGGGACCATCTTAGAGGCTACTTGGCATGACATGTATCATTGTAATGAGGACTGTGGCTCTATTAAGCTGCTGTAACAAAAGGTTCATATACAGTGGCTTAAAGGACAGAACTTAAGCTCTCTCTCATAACAGACCAAAGGTCAGCAACCAGTCCAAGGTCGAGAGGTGGCTGTGCCTCTCCAGGGACCTAGGACTCAGGTTACTTTTACCTTGTTGCTCAGCTTTCTCCTAAGATGCCATTCTAAAGTCCTGATGCCCAAAATTGGCTTACACCTCATCTTCATTCTAATTCCTGGGAATGAAAAAGGGGATAAAGACTGAACTGAATTTATTTTAAGGATGTAATGCAGCAGAGAGAGAAGGTGCACAAACTACTCCTACTCACATCTCGTTGACGGAACAGGGGCACGTGACCATACACAGCTACAAGGAGGCTGAGAAATGTAGATTTTGGTTGGTCAGCCATGTGCCTGTCAAAACCTGAGAGGGAGTTTCCTATTAAAGGAAGAGAAGAGAATGGACGCTGGGGAGAAAGAAGCAGTCTCCATCAAAGTGGCCAAGAATGAACTGAAGTCTGAACGTTTACTTTGGTGCTTTCAGGTCATGCAACAGATGTTTATTTGTCCCAGCTCTGACATTCTCTTTAGAGCCGTGATGGTTACCTAGAAAATACTGCATGTGGGCAGGCATAGCTGCCAGTCCTAGGTGGGCATTTTCCTGCTTCATTAAAATATTAATTACAGTCCAAATGAGGGTCAGTTTCAAATGGGGTGTTTTCCCAAAGTAGAAAGAAAAATTAAGTGCACCACAGATTACCTCAACATTGTATGTCTGTATTTTGTTATTAAAATATCTTAAATAATAAAATCCCAACTTATAAAACATTCAAATGATTGAGTAATTACTAACAATCACAGTCCTTTAAATCGAGAGGGCTCCTAGTGAATTTCATTTACTGTAAAAGATTAATTTACTTAAAAAGAAAAGCTCTGTATCCCCTATGGACATAAAACAAACTGATGCTTGATAAGTTCCAGTTGAAATACAAGCGCTGATTAGGTTTTGATCGCCATGCTGTCTGTGTCATTTCCAGACACCGGTCGTGGACAATTTCCAGCTGGCAGGAGAAGACCCGGAATAATGCCCAGTGTTTCTGATTTCCGTTAACGTGTGTGTTATCTGTCAGTAACACACTTATTTTACAGTGTGCAATTTCTTCTCTGAAGTAAGAAATACTCCAGCCTTTTCTAGGAGGTTCCAGGGATGAATTTTAATTTTAAAACCTCCTTTTATTGCGTTATCTGATTGTGCCCGTTTAGGTAACGCTATGGCTAAAGAATTCCCACTGATTTATCTACCCTGAAAACTTTAGAAGAACCACTGGCCAGTGTACTGAGGGTCAGAAAGAGGCCACTAGAAAGTCAGGAGAAGTCCCTGGGCTGAATTTTCCAAACCTATCAATCTTTATTTTCAAACAATCACCTTAGTCTGATGGTATTTTGCCAGAAGTGTTAAGAAATTCAGATGTTTCTCTGGTCTTCCACCCAGTTATCAATAACTTATAGTTAATTCTAGATTTTTTTAAAAGCAAAATACAGTTAGAAGGTATATCTTTCATGCTTTTTTCCATCTTCTACTGTAAAGAGTCCAAATGTGGATTCCATGGAACTGTCTGGGGAGTTGACACTCTTGAAATTACATGTAAAATTTGTGTCTATGTGCAAACACTCCTAAGAGGGTCTTTGCCACTAAAAAAGTTAAGAATTAAGAAAGGTCAGTTACATAAATAAGGAGTCCAACTGCACAGTTGGATAGGAGAGGAGTGAGATTATAAGGCTGTGTTTAAGTTAGTGGGAAAAAAAGCTCATGGTGATTGACTGTCATGTGGCTGATAAACCACTGAAGCCAGATTTGAACTCAAGGTGGTCTCACTCCAAAGCCTGTGCCTCCAATTTCCATGTCTTAACCTCCTGCTGTGTTAACAGGTGCAGGCGGAATCTGCCGTATGCTGATGTGCAACATGCACACCAAGAGGACAGTTTAGAGACAGGGCAAGGGTTTGGATTTATTTGTTTAGGTTTAGGGTTTGGGGCTTGTTTGTCGTTTGTTTATCCATTCATTTCTTCATATATATCTCGAATATTTGCCAAGCACCTCGTGTATGCTAATCATCATGCTAAATGCTAGGACCTCAAGATCAAAAGTCATGTCCCTCTTCTCAAATTAGTGGTGATACAGGCCTGCTAACCCTCCGTGATGGTAGAACGTGAGGGAACTAAAATGAATTTGTGAACAGACGGCAATAAGAACAGAGGAGAAGAGGTACTTCAGTCTCCCTGGAGGAGCCAGAGGTGATTTAAAAGGTGAGAAACCTTAGAAATGAAAATTGAAAAAGACAGTAGTTTTAAGGAAGATTCACAGAGGAAATTACAGGAAGGAGAGAAGGAGGGGGAAAAAGAGAAAACGTGGCATGTTCAGGGAGCTTTGTATGGTTTGACATTACAAACGCACAAAGAGTGAGTAGGATGCAGAGATGGGCTGAGACAAAATCATAAGGTCTGACTGTGAAGACCCCTGGCTGCCAGGCTACACAGAGGATGAGGCGCCATGACATCACTGGAGCAGCAGAGTGACGTTGACTGAAATAAAACGCACAACCTGTAAGTTGAGAGTTATGTTTTATTGGGCAAACTTTCTGAGAACTTGAGCCCGGGAAGCAGCCTCTCAGATCGCTCTAAGAGACTGTTCTACCCAGGCAAAGGACAGGCCAGGATAGGTAGGGGTTTGGGCAACAAAAACCAGGTAGTCAGAACATTAAAAATTACTGTTAATTAAAGAAAACCAGATATCTCAAGTTAAGGAATTTAGAGCTTATCTATGTACGGGAAGGTGCAAAGGTCTGGGCTCATTGAAATCATTCCTTTGATCTGCACCTAGTTATCTGGGCCCAGTACCCTGTTCTTTCCCATCCTCAGGTGCCTCTCAGGCCGCAGAGGCTGGGCTGCCTGCTTGTCCACATCCTGAGTTCCCTTCACTTACTGTCGGAGGGGGCAGTAGCAGCTGATGACTTGATGGCCACAGCATCCTTTGTTTACTGAGATGGCTGGCAATATTTTTTACTCACAGTGACATGGTTCCATTTTTGTATTAGAAGGTTCACTCCAACAGCCCTGGAGGGGAAGGACTGAGGGGTGCTGAGACCAGAGGCTGCAGCACCTTCTAGGGAGCTATGGAACCATATGGGTGACCAGATGATGTGGTCTTGAACAAGAACAGTTGTGGGGGGATGGATTCAAGAGACAATTGGAGTGTAGGTTCAGTCGGCCTTGACAGTTGGTGGGATATGGAAGGGGAGGGGGAGGGAAAAGGCTAAGATGACTCCCAGTGTGTGGCTTATACAACTGGTAGGTGATGGTGGTGACAGTCACAGGTTGGGAACACAGCAAGAGGAACAGATTTGGGAAGAGTTCGGTTTGGGACTTGTGGAGCGTGAGGTCCCTGTGAGGCATCCCAGTGGAGGGGTCCAAAAGGCAGTTCCCTCCTGCGCCACAGAAGGCCTGAACCTCAGGCTGCCTCGGTTTCCTGACGGTCTGTGGTGGACCCAGGGAGAAAGGGCGGCCTCTGTATTCTGTGCCCTTCTCTGCCAACTAGGCCACCAGAGCAAGTCTGCTTCTGCTCTGAGTCCCAGACTCTCGTGAGAATTAGCTCCTCCAGGATTTGATTATATCTAATCCTTTCCATCCACAGTGGCTAAAAATCACTCCATGGGACCAAGGAGAACCTCGTCTTCCCCCTCAATCAACATGTATTATTCCTTCCCTCTTTCTTCATCCAGAATGCTGACATCCCTGTGCACATGGGCAAGAAAACACACAAGCCTAGGTCAGGTTGAGGGTGAGGAGATATCCACATGCCCAGTCTCCACTCAGGGACTACCATCCCTGCTACATGTGTGTGTGGAATCAAGTCTAGGATGCGAGTGAGAATGTTGACAATGATCAGTGGTGGGATGTCAGCTGGTTTTTATGTCTTTCTACTCACTTTGACTCTAAAAGTTTTCTATTCACATCATAACACAACATTTAAACGACAGAGAGCTAGTAATCTTCCATCAGTTCATTTTACTTCCCATGCCTGAGGCTGTCTCTGTGGTCATGGACAGAGCCTGCCCTGGGATGCAATGCTGGTCCTGCTGTCCCAGTTTTCATCTCTGCTCGGCCCCTGCCTTGTGATCAGCTGGAAACCACACGTCCAGGGAAAGGCAGAACCCATGTGAAAGAGAACCGAGGCCTGTGAGCATTAACTGTATTGTTGGGAGTGTGAAAAGGGAACGGTAGCAGGCTGTGATCAGAGTGAAAAGGGAGCTCTATTCCTCAGCCACCGTGACATCATCGCTCATCAAATGGAAACCATGGCAATGAGTTAATAATGTGGAACGGAAGAACAGAGAGAAAGGGGGAACAATGGGAAGGTAGCCGGGAGGAACATGGCATCCAGGACAAGTGTGAAACACTGGATCCTGGTGTAATTTAAACTGGGCCCTGGGGGCACCTGACAAGGTACGATGGTGCCACTGCCCGGGGCATTACTCCCCCGGTGCCTGTCAGGTGACACCCCAGCCTGAATATCGCCTGACACCATAGAAACACTGTCCTCTGATTCAGTACTCATCCATGGGGAAGTTAAAAATTAACCGTAGCATTTGCACCGCCCCCACGCACACCTTCAGCCTTCAGAAATGTCTCCTGGCAGAGGCCTCCTTGGCCTGCTGGCACCGCACCCTTCACACTGCCCTGCATTGCCTCACAGCGCACAGCAACACTAGTTCTGAGCTGTGACTGTTTCAGGCAAGGTCTGCTAGGAGGGCCAGGGCTGTCTTTAGTCCAGTGTCCCAGGGCTCGGAGTGTTGTGACAGCACTGCGAAGTGAGCAGCTCTGCAGTGACCTGACTTCTGGCATTGCCCGTCTCCTGCTTCCCAGAGCCTCTGTGACCAGGATTTGCTTCCTCGGGGCCATTTTTCACTCCTAAGTGAGTACCTGGATTTGGGGAGCACCAGAAAGGCCCTTTAGTTCTTCAAACACTTCAGTCACGAACTAACTCAGACCTAAAATTCCATAATTAGAGTCATCCTTGTCCTCTGATCATAGTTAAAATTCAAATCACTCTACCAGAGGCAGGAACGCCCTCCCCGTCTTAATCCAGGTCCTACAGTTTCTGTTTCTTACAGTCCGTGGGGATGCGGACACGGGCACCCTCCTCTAACCAAACGCCCTACACTTGGTGGTTCCTGAGTCAGTCATGTCGTGGACAGGATATTGTCCCTCAACCTTAGCCCACCCTCTAGTGGGGTTTGGACTTAATTGGTTCTGCTGCCTCAGACCTCTGGGCTATCATTTGTCCGAAGCACCTGCACACTTACCTAATCCTGGCCTGACTGCCCCACCCACTGTTAGCTCAGTCTGGATGTCTCGGCTTGGCTTTTGCTTTTTTTCCTTTCCATTTGTTCATTCAATGGATATTTATTAAGTGCATGTTCCTATTAGGCACTGTCCTTGGCAGCTCAGTGCAGATGTAGACAAAAGAAACAGCAAGTTTCATACCCCAGTTCTGCCTGGCCCTGGGCTTTGAGTTGACTGGGGTCCTGATATCATTTCGGTCTCTTGTCACTCATACCCCTAGCTCCTGGCTGGGATCCTGCAGTGAAGGAAATGAATGTAGAAATGGATGGCCTGTGCTCTGGCTGCCTCACCTCATCTGTGAGTTGGCCCTCTGCTGATATGATTACTGTCCACATCTCTACTAGTCTGCACTTCTCTTTTCTTTTGGATCCTCTGTGAGGGTTTCCCCATCTCTGTGTGGTGGGCTGACCTCACCCTTCTCTGGACCCTGTCTGTTCTTGGCTTCCTCCACCAGCTCACCACGCTGTTCTTGAGGCACCAGCTTTGGCCAGTTCCAGTCATGATGGAATGGAAGAATCAAATCACCCGCACTGCCCTGGTCATAATCGGGAACATCTTTATTCAATGTGCTCTTGAAGCATCTTGCTTGAGATGTGTCACAATTAAAAACAGGAGCTCTTTAACAGATGGCTGTGTGGTTAGTAGAGTAGTGGAGCATTAATGGCACTGAAGTGACTAGTTAAGAGAGTTTCCCATCAAACACTTGCATCTAGAGCCATGTTTTGCAAAAACTGAGTAATGGAAAGTGTTCCGCCAGACTCATCAGTTGCTCTCTCTGCAGTCAGGCTGCCAGAGCAAGGATGACACTGGTGACAGCCAAACCAGTATTCCCTGGAAACATGGATCCAAAGGCTCCTGTTATCTGTCTCTCTGCATTCCCTTCTCCCACACCAGCCCATCCCAGTACAGCACACATGGGCTTCTCTTTGGCTGGGGCTGGGACTTTGCTCTGGAACCTGTAAGACTATCTTGCAAACATCTGAGCAAATCCTCCCTCTCCAGCCTCCTCCGTGCCCAGCATCCCCTACAGCAAGGAACAGGAAGGCAATACAAGCCATGCGCCAACGTGGATATGTTTACCCAGAGTCAGCCTCCCAGCCCCACCTGCCAAACACACTGTCAGCAAAGGGTCAGGCTCAGTTTTCTTGAAGAAAGGAGACTTTGAAGCTGCTGTTTCCCAGCCCATGGAATTTGTTGCAATGGAAATTGTCATGACCAACACAGTGGGCTAGAAATAACATTTTGCAGGCAACGGGCATGTTCATCACCTGCTCTCCTATTGTGTCTTTCAATCCTGCACACTTCTACCTACTTTCATATGAGTAGAAGCTCAAGCCACGGGCTAATAACCCATATTTCCTTCTTCTCCACTGAAGATTACTCCAAAGACCCAAGGAACTGTTAAAGAGGCTTTACATAATGGGACTCAAGCTCCCAGAGTATATTTTATCTTGTTTATTTGGGTCCTCTCTCTTTTCTTCTTGGTGAATCTAGCCAGAGGTTTGCTGATTTTGTTCACTCTTTCAAAAAACCAGCTCATGGTTCTATTGATTTTTTTCTATTGTTTTTTTTTTTTTAAAAATCTCTGTTTTATTTATTTCTTCCCTGATCTTTGTTATTTCTTTCCTCCTGCTGACTTTAGTTTGTTGTTGTTGTTCCTATTCTTCTTCTTTTTCTAATTCTTTTAGGTAGTAGCTTAAGTTGTTTATTTGAGATTTTTCTTATGTTTTTGAGGAAGGCTTGTACTGCTATGAACTTCCCTCTAGGACTGCTTTTGCTGCACCCCACCAAAGTATATTCTAAATTCCAGGTCATCCCTAGGCATCCTGAAGAGCGAGGGAAACAAGCTGTGACTGTAGTTAAATAGCTGGCTTTCTAAAGAGCCTTTAGCTGATCATACCTCCCTTCCCTGCCTCACTGACAAAAAATTTCACCTGCCTATTGTACTTAAGTAACTAAGAAGTGCTTTGAGATCACAGATAGGTGGGAACGAACACTTCTTGAGCCTTCAAGCAGGGGCTGGGGTGTCAGCTGGCACCTGACACAGGCCAAGCCCTTTGCCTCCATGACCTGCTAATCCTCATACCTGCCTTGTGAATTAGATCTCATCCCCAGTTTTCAAATGAGGAAATTGCATTTCAAAGAGCCTAAGAATTTGCTCTGGCTTCCTCAGTTGGTAAAGTGAGCTGGAATGCCAACTCAAAATCTTGTGACTCTGAAGGCTAATAGCTAAAATAATTTAATTTTCTCTGAAATCTGGGTGTGTACACTTATAGATTCATTTATTCAATACACAATTCTTGAGCACCTACTAAGTGCCAGATGTTTGTGATAAATTAATGAGCAAACTAAACGAAACTCCTTGGCCTCATGGAGTTTATGCTCTAGTGAGGAGGGGTCCAGAGGGAGGCTATGTCATAGTTCTTTTTGCCTGAAATTCCAAAATGGGTATTGCTATCAAAAACATGAATAGACACTATGAAAAATGTTGTATGAAGAATGCAATATCCTTAAATGAAGCTGAATTGATTACAGTGATCAAAGCCAGGACATTCTACTGTTAAGATAGAAACTGTATAAGCAAAGTAATGGATTTCCATTTCTGAAGGCATTTGTTGAAATTCTATGTCAGTCAACTACGGGAATACTCCGCATTCCTAAAAAATTGATTAAAAGGATTAGATAAGAAGTAAGCCAGACAAAGAAAGAAAAATACTGTATGATATCACTTATATGTGGAATCTAAAATAAAAAAGACACAAATGAACTTATTTACAAAATAGAAACAGTCTCATCGACATAGAGAACAAACTTATGGTTACCAGGGGGAAAGGGCATGTGAAGGGATAAATTGGGAGTTCGAGATTTGCAGATACTAAGTACTATATATAAAATAGATAAACAACAAGTTTTTTCTGTATAGCACAGGGAATTATATTCAATATCTTGTAGTAACTTATGATGAAAAAGAATATGAAAAGGAATATATGCATGTTTATGTATGACTAAAACATACTGTACATCAGAAATTAACACAACATTGTAAACTGACTATACTTCAATGAAAAAAAACTAGATGTCTGTTCATGGATGATTTTTTTTTGCAATAACTTTCAATGATCTACATTTCCACACCCATTTCATCTCCACAGATGACTTGCACAGAGTTATTCAAAGGTAATTCCTATAATGGCAAAATGCACTCCTGAGTGGCAAATAAAATAACTAATTTATGGCAGAAGTGTGAGAATTGTAATGAATGGTACAGGACATGCTTAACCTTCTGTGCTTAAGAGGGATGAGCATCAGTGGCATCTCTGTGAAGATCCTCTAAGTGTCAGACTTACCCTCTGAAAACTGTGACTTCCCCACTAGAAAGGTCACTTCTTGTTTTTAAAATTAGAGTTGATTTACAATATTATACTAATTAGGTGCACAGCATAGTGATTCAATGTTTTCATAGATTATACTCCATTTAGGACACTTCTGATGATAGGATTCCTAAAGGTGGGTCACCTCGTGTTTCTGCACCACTCAGCATGGAAAAGACAGGTGACTCAGCACCCAGAATATGCAGTTGCAACTACACATGTGGGTGAAATGAAGAATTGACCTCATTACCTAGACCATGTAGCTTTACTTTACCAGCATACGTAGGGGTTCTAAAAATGTTAGGTGAATGTTTTGATGATCACTTCACTTTGAGATGTTGAGATGAACATTTACAGAAAAGTGTACCGTGTTTCAAATCCTGACTCTGCCATTGACCAGCTGTGTGATTTTGGATAAGTTACTTCACTTCTGTGTGTTTCAGTTTCCCGATCTGTAAAGTAGGGGTAAAAGTGACACTTATTTCATAGGGTCATTTAAGAGTTCACTGAGTTACTGCATGAAAAGCATCGAGTTGATTGGTGTCTGGCACTGAGTCAGTGCTCCTCAGTGAGGGATGTTATTGTTACTCAGGGTCCTGTATCTACGTGGATTGATGGCCTAACATTCTGAAACAGTCCATTTGCTTTAATAACATTTGAGATTTCTTTTCTTCCGTGATGGTTAAAGCCATGTAGAAACGACTTCCTGACATGTCTGAAAGATCATGACAGCTGACAAGGATTCTTGGTCTATCCCAACAATAAAATCTGCATCAAACTATCACAATCCATCAGGTTGTGAAGCATGCAGTCATCTACTTAAATGACTGAATATTGAATTTACCGCGGCTAGTTTGATTGCCCTGTCTAGACCTGATCTAAAAGTGGTTGACATCCCATCATGGTGCAGACCCACAAATGATGATGCCTCAAAAGGGGCAAAAGAACTAAATATTAATGAGAGAAACTCAGTGCCCACATGAAAACAACTGGTAAAAACCCTTTCTTATTAAAATGTGGGGTAAGTTTCATGCCAGAATTTGAGTTAAGAAAGAACATTACACCAGATTGTAATGATCCAGAGTTTCCGTTTGGGAGGAAAGTAATGATACAAAATATTTAATTCCTCAAGGGGGATTATTATCTCTGGCAGCCTTCTGAGTGATTTGTCAAAATGGAACACAGACCAAAAGAAGAATCTAGTGAGACTTCCCAGTGGTTAAAAATGGAGCAAGTTATAAACTGTGAGACTGTCTGGCGCTTTTTACATGTGCTTGGACAGTACTGTGGGTGTCTTTGGGGCAAAGAAGGAAATTGATGGCTGTTGTTGAAGGAATATCTATTTTTTAATTTCCTGACCTGGGTTCCAAATAATGACCTTGATGTTCCCCTGCCACAAAGAGGAAAAAAAAAATCTCTCGAGCATCTTCACCTTGAGGATTCAGCTGTTGAACAAAATCTTTTCTTGGCTCTGAGAAAGAGCTTCTCATTCCAGCTAGAAATCCATGTGGGCTGTTAGTTGACCAAGATGCTTTCTTGGAGCCTGAAAATAGGATATGTCCATGTCCCCCTCACCACCACAGGGAAAAGGAAACAAATTTTTCCTCCTCAGGTCATCAATGAAGGAGTCTCTCCAAGATACTTTGCTTGCCAATGTCATATTGGAGGAAGACTGGTGAAGTGGAAGACTGGTGAAGTGGACTGAATGTCCAGGGGTAGAATGAAATAGACGGTAAATGGTTATGTAGCTGCTACTGTGTAAATTAAAAATGAAAACAATTAACCTCTTAATTTCAGCAGAACAAATACTTTTTCTTTGGCATCAGAATATTTCACCTCAGAATATTTGGGGGCTTGTGCTGTCTGCAAAATACCCTTAACTAGTGTGTCTAATTTGCTAAGAGAAAGTCTAATTTTAAAGTGTGTATAAAACTTTCTAGATTTCTTTTTCTTCTCTTCTTCTTTTTTTTTTTTTTGCTATATGTTTGCCCACAACTTGCTTGAATGCTAAAGAAACTTAAATATCCCTCATGGGCTTTGGATTAATTTAATAATCAAGAGACATCAACAGATTTTATTACATTCCTGATGATACTACTTGACTACAATTTTTTTCTAAAACTACAAGGAGCCTGGGTATAAAAATTACTATGATTACTACTCATAATAGTGTCACTAGTAGGAAAAACTTCTATTTTTTTTAGCCAGATATATGTACCAGGAGTAGTTTTGAACTGTAACAAAAACTGCATGTTGTCTTGAGTGGTATGATCTTGTCATAAGGCGTGAATGGAGTTCATTGTTATCAGCAGTACATGGAGCTGGGAGCAGAGTGGCAGAGCTATGGCTGGGAAAACCACCCAAGACAGCAAGAGTATAAAAACAGATCTTGGAGCAAAAGGACATGAAAAGTAGAAGTAAAGGAAGATGCAAGCCCACTGACCAGTGTTGGAGAGCTCCCAACACAATGCCTGCCCCTTCCCCAAGTGCGTCGCGGAATGAAGAATTGGGAAATTCATAAATCAATCCATTAAAAGTGAAGGAAATAGTAGCCTGTAAAACTGTTACAAACAGGTTTTAGGTCCAGCAATCTCAATAAAAGAGCTGTAAAATTTATTTGAAAAGTAATAAAGCATATACAAATGTCAGGTGTTATTACCATGCCGTAATTTCCCTGCAGCTCCATTATTCAATTCATTTATGTTAGTATCACATTTCCAGTTAGGGCATGGAAGCCTAAATGACTATATCCTAAAAAATGAACATTTTGGTGCCCGGGTTGAATTTTTTTTAGCATGCAAATAAAAGTGTATTAATTGCCTCTGTTGGCAGTCTTGGATTTCTTAGGACCTTTTATCTGCAACCAAACTAATTGGCTTTGAATCCATTCTGACAACATTTTAATTATTCACTAGCTAATAATTCTTAAAAGCAGCTTCAGCATTAAAATGTCTCTAAGAGCACGTATTGAGTTGTTCAATCCCACATAATAATTTCATACAATATTCATATCAACCTAAATTTTCTCTGTGATCTTTATCAATGTGCATAACATTTTCTGTATTCAGAAAATAATGTTAAAATTCTAATAATTGTAACATTCTCTGCATGATAAATACACACATTCTCCAAACACCTTGTTTTTTCATATAGTTTGAGACTACCCAATATCAGTTTTTAAGAATCAACTGAGGAAACAAGAAAAAAATCTAGTCCCTATTCTGCACAGTACTGTACTATGGGGAACATAAAGGCGTGGCAGAACTGCACTCCATCGGGGCTCTGTTCATATCCCCATGGAAACCTTTAATGCAACCACTGAACATAGGGAAACAATTGAAAACAAATAAACAAACAAACAAACAAAAAATCCAAATGACACTAGATCATAATGCAATATGTTTCTGTATTGGCTTGGGCTCCTCAGATAGAGATACATGTGAAAGTGATTTGGGGAGTGGGGAAGTGAGACCTGAATGGAAGTCCCATGGCGGGTAACTTTGGCTCAGTCTTATAGGGAGTTTTGAAGACAGTGTACAGCTCGGGGCAAGGGAGCTGAGGTATTTATACCTCCCACCCATCAGTCATAGATTGTGGGGCCCCCTGGGTGAGGGGTGATGGGTAGGGGGTACTTGTAAGTTTACAGGCATTTCCTGCTCTCTTATTGGCAGGTAAAGCAGGTTATAGCTACTTGGGAACAGCCTTCCAACAGAGTGATGTAGGTGCTGGCTATTGGAAGAGGAAGTGCATCCGTGTGCCAGCAGTGTGAAGAGTGTGCCTGGCAATGGCCAAGGGTGCTAATGGGATATAAATGGAGCACTGACAGCATCTGACCCCCTCTAATAATAGAGGTGGCCCTGAGCTGCATGGGATTAATTGCCAGATTAATTGTACAGACAATGATTGCTGTAATAGATCAGGGAAAGAAGAGATTGCCTGGTCACAGAAGCGGTGGTTCAGCTCCCATTCTGTAAATTTTATAGGGACAGGTCTGTCCCAGTTCATTGTCACCTGTGACTGGATAAGTCCCTCTACTGGGATTCTGTATTAGGAAATCACTTGCCCAGAGATTAAAAAGCATGCTCTACAATAAAACATTATCAGTAAAAAGGTGATATTTTGATCTCCATCTGTTTTACTTCTTGTATATATCTTAATTAGTCCAGCACTCAGGTGGGGAAATGAAGTGGTATTTATTGGTCCTGCTCAAACCTCAAAAAATAATAATAGTTAACATTTACCAAGTGCTAACTATATGCCAGGAAAAATTCTAAGCACTTTGCAGAAATGGTCTTATTGCATCTTTTCAACAGCCTAAGGACATGTACCTTGTTCACACTTTTCAATTATGGAAGCTGAAGTACAGAAAGGTTAATTATCTTGACCAAGGTCCCACTGCTGTAAGTAATGGGGCCAGGATTTGAACATAAAGACAATCTAGTTACAAAGACTATACCATTAGCCATTAGATTAAAGACAATTGAACTGAGAGCCAAAGGAATTGCCAAGGGATTTTTGTAGCAAGAGGATGGTGGCCAAATCTCAGAAGCCATAGGACAGATTTAGCGAAGGGTGTAATGGAGAATCAGAAGATACAAGGTCAGTGAGAGCTGAGGTAGGCTGCAATAGCAACTGAGAACCACTGGACCTTAGCCCAGCCAAGAAAGCAAATCAAAACTTCACCAGCCACATCTCTGTAGACACTATGATAAAGAGACTCAGAGACCTTACCAGATCAGAAAACCTTCACTTGGGAAGTCATGCCAACCCCAAATATTCAGATTTCACATTGGTTGTTTTACTGTGCATTTTAGGTATAATCATTTAGCTTGCTTTGGATTCACAGGGCTTTTTAATCTGTGGTTTGATGTCTTCCATCAGTTTTGGAAAATTCTCAGCCATTATCTCTTCAAATAATGCTTTGTTTTTTTAATGACTATCCCCTCGCTCTTCTTTTGTGACTCCAATTAAAGGGTTTTAACTTTTCCTTCACATAAATCTTCCTATTTCTTGTTAAGTTTACTACTAATTTGTTGTTGTTGTTGTTATTGTAATGTTGGAAGGGTTTTCTTCCATGAGTACTTCTGGGGGTTTTTCTTTGTGGATCTGGAAGTTACTGTCCTTCATATAAATATTGCACCCTGCCAGCTTACTGAATCCTTTCATTGTTTGCAGCTGTTTTTCAGTTGATTCTCCTAGGTCTTCATATCATCTGGAAATGGTAGTATTATCTCTTCCTTTCCAGTTTCATGCTTCTGATTTCCCCCCTTTTTTCTAATTGCATTAACCAGGACCTTATGTGCAATATGAGATAATAATAATGATAATGGACATCCTTGTCTTGTTTCAGTCCTTAATAGAAATATTCTTGGCTTTTGAGCTGAGATAGCTTTATTTAACCAATTTAAGGAATTATCTATCTTATTCCAATGATACTTTTTTAAAAATCAAGAATGGTTGTCGAATTCATCAAATGCTTTTTCAGCACCTATGCAGAGGATCAATAATTTCTCTTCCTAACAACTATTAATTTGATGAATTTATTAATAGATTTCCTAATCCTGAATCATTCTTGTCTTCCTGAACTAAATCTTACTTGGCCATGATGTTAATTTAATATTATTCCAGATTTTATTCTCAAGTATTTTATTTAGGATTACTACATCAAAAGTCATAGTTGGGATTTATCTTTAGTTATACTTGTTTCATAGAGAGAATGTGGAGGTTTCATTTTTTTTTCCCCTGAGGCTATAGAACTGTTAAAAGCCATTGGAATTCTTTAATGGTTCTATCAAACTCACCTGTAACACAATCTGGCCCTGTTGCTTTTGTGAGGGCATAGCTCTTTGACAATTTTCTCTATTTCTTCTACAAAAATCAGATTGTTTAGATTTTCTAATCTACTGGGGTCACTTTTGGTAAATGTGGAAAGTTCCTGAAAAGTTACTCATTTTTATCTAGGTTTTCAAATGTGTTTGCATAGATTTCAGTCATCTTTAATGCTTCTTTTATATGGCCATTTCTCTATTATCATTTAAAATTTTGTGTATCTGTACTTTCTCCACATTTTTCTTAAAACTTCCTTGGAAGCTATTTTAGGGGGGGATTTATTTTTCAATGTTGAAAATGTGCTAAATTTTCTTGGAACATGAAATTCTTAACCAATGCCCCGGTACAAAGCCAGGTATATGTAACAACTTAGTTTATAATAAAAGTAACATTTCAATCAGTTGGGAAAAATGGGCAATTTATTAAATTATATTAGATGAAATAACTTGATATATTTGAAAAAAATCTTCATATCTAATACCACTCACTGGACTAAACTCCAGATGAATTTAAAGTTATTCTTAAAATGTATGTAAGAAAACATTGTAGAATAGTTCTCCAAATTTGAGATGAAGAAATAATTTCTAAACAAGGCCAAAAAGCCATAAAGGAAAATAGTGGCAGATTGGTTCAATTAAAAATTCTACTACAGCAAAAGAGACCACACATAAAATTAAGTTATATGACAGAGAGAAAACATTGCTATACATTTAAAGGACTAATAATTAATATCTAGTGTATATTTAATCATTACAAATTAACATGGAAGTGGCAAATAACTAAAATGGAGGCAAAAGATATTTTTAAAATTTATAGAAGAGCAATTATAAATAAATAATAAATAAAATATATTCAAATTTGCTATCATCTGTAAAGTACAAATTAAGGTCACAGTGTACCAATTTTTGGCTATCAGGTTGTTAAAAATGAAAATAATTGAAAATATCAAATGTTTGACCAAGAACTGATGCATAATATAAAATATGGGGCAGAGGGAGTGAATCTCAAAGAACAGTTTAAAAAAATTCATATACTCTTTGATTCAGCACTTTCCCCATTATAAAGATAGACTTAGATATGTTCACATAGTTGCTTCCTATTGGTTATACAGGGTCGTGGTGTTACAATGTATTGTATCCATAATATGAAATACTGGCAGTCATTAGAAGGAGGTAGCACTGCATGCAGTCATGTACAAAGCTCTACAAGGCCTGTTGTTAATTAAGTAAAAAAGCAAGTTGAAGTATGAAAACTGTGTGTTTGCAGTGTGTAACAGAGAGATATATAGTATGTAAAATACATATACATTTTTAAAAGACCAGAAGGATGTTCACCAAAATGTTGATACTTTCCCCTCTGCATAGATGAGTCAGATTGAGAAGAGTGAAGATAATCATATCCATCCATTAATTTTTTTGTATTTTATATTCTTTGAATAATTTATAGTAATAATGCAAATATTAATAGTATCACTTTTTAAAGGCAGTAAATATTTTTTTAACATTGTTTATTGATTTATAATCATTTTACAATGTTGTGTCAAATTCCAGTGTTCAGCACAATTTTTCAGTCATTCATCGACATATACACACTCATTGTCACATTTTTTTCTCTGTGAGTTATCATAACATTTTGTGTATATTTCCCTGTGCTATACAGTGTAATCTTGTTTATATTTTTTTAAAAAATTGATGGTATGGACCTGCCTATATGTATACAGGGGGCTGGTGTGATGAGCAACAATTACGTGTGACCCATTTTCTCAGGAGACACTTCTGTATTTCAGTGAAATACTTTGTAGTACAGAGCAGATCCTTCAGTAAGAAACAAATATTTCAATCTTTTCTGTCTGTTTCTTTTCACACACATATACACACAAATTCACATATTAATTTATTCCCTAGCTGTTTGTTGAGTACAGACCTACTTCTAATTCTGTTGTAAGTGTGAAGTGATGACACTTTCTCATCGCCCTATTCAGGTAAAAATATGCATTTTCTCACACTTTCTGGGTCACCCTGCCAGCTTGTAGGACGGCACTGGGCTGCTGCTGTTGGTAAGGGTGGATGCCTTCAGGCAACTTCAGGTGAGCTGTTCCTCCCCACCCCACACTCGCCTCAGGCTCCAACTGCTTAGATGGAGCTGAAGGAAGCAGGGTCAGGGCAAGGGAATGGTGAGGGGTGTCTATACAAGGCTGTGTGTAGTTGTAATATTGTGACTTATAATAAGAAATAAATCTTTGGTCTTTGTCCCTAATTTTGGCACAGAGCACATTCTGTGGCACTGCCTACCACTTCCTCATGCCTACACATCCCACTTGGCAGATGTGGAGTCTCCAAGCTGTTTCCACTGCACTGGGGTCCCAGTTTCCTCACCCCTAACTTGTCCCTCTTTTTGGATAACAGTCTGTCTTTTCAGAGAACAGCATCCTTAGTAGTAGCCTTCTAGTGTTTACAGCTTGATTCCATGCTTAAAACCATTGAAATCAAATTAAAACACACCTTTATGATACACTCATTAAAGTCAATAATCAAGCTTACTGTTTGCTTATATTTGTAACTTCAAAAATATTTTCAGGGCTTTAAAATTCATTACTGGCATGCAATTTCTATGTTTTGATTGGCTCAATCTGAGGGCTTTCAGCTCTGAAGCAAATTCTCCGCATTAACACAGCCTCGTTTACTAACCACAAAAAGATGTTTCCATTCATAAGTAGGTTGTATTTCCACACGTGTGCCTTACTTTTGTACAATGGTCATATATTGCTTGAATTACATGAAGGGAAACCATTCTACTCTTATTTTTATTCAACTATATCGCATAAGAAAAAGAAGATTCTATTAAATTTTATCTTGAAGGTCAAAATCTCAAGGCAGTCCTTATCAGAGGTCTATTTGCAAAATAACCTGCTCCTGGCACTCTGACTAGAGGCAGAATAAATTAACCCAATTCTAGCAAGTGAGGTCGGGGGACCAAAACTGTAGCTAGACTAACAGAAGTATTTCTATTCACTGATTATATATTCTTTAGAAGAGGTTTGGTGTTTTTCTGTGGCATTGGACGTGCAAATGTAACGAGCCCCTCTCTGCCTCCACCTTGATTTTATTTGTTTTTTCCATACATGTGACCGATATTCTCAAAGAAGCTCCTTGTGGGATTGGATGAGACCTCTGTTACAATGATATTACAACTTCATTTCTCCTTCTGATGAATCCTGCTTCCCTCACATCCTTACAGGTGTCATTCCCAAGAGCATTCCCCAATAAACTTCCTGCATGCAAATCTCCATCTCCATCTGTTTTCTTGGAAACTTGTCCCATGATATAGCACTACTTACACTCTAGCATTCCATCTATGTCAAGAGCCTGCCTCAAATTTTAGCTAGCTTGGCTGATCAGAATTCTTGTGCGGGAGGGCAACCACACCTGAGGAAATGACAGCCCCCATATGAATGACAGCCACAATAGATAACATCTTCATGACAGATCATCTTATTAAGGCCCTGCATGGAGGATAGTCCTGAGCTGACCTAAGGCAAGAAAAATCCACAAAACCCAGCAAGAGATAAGGGCCTATCGTGGTCAATGGAGAGTCCTGTGGGTCCAGTGGAGAAAAGCCCTCACACTCACTAATTCTTTGATTCAAAGTCATTACATTTGGTGGGCCCCCAAATTCCCAGGAGATACCTAAAGCATGGGAAGCTGCATGGCCAGTGCTCTGCCCCTGCCCCACTGCTGCCTGAAAAGCACAGTTTTTTAATCTGTCCTATACATTGGGATTCTGTTATGGACTGAATGTTTGTACCCCCCCTCCTCCCCACCTCCAATCTATATGTTGAAGCTCTATTCCCAAATGTGATGGTATTTGGAGGTGGGGCCTTTGGAAGATAATTAAGCCAGAAGCGTAGAGTCTTCTTGAATGGGATTTGTATCCTTATAAGAAGAAACACTAGAGAAATAATCTCTTTCTTCACCATGTGAGGATACGGCAAACCAGCAACTGAGTTGTCACCAGACATTGAACCTGTTGGCATCTTCATCTTGGAATTCCCAGTCTCCAGAACTGTGAGAAATAAATACTTGTCGTTTAAGCCACCTAGTTAATGTTATTTTGTTATAGCATTCTAACCTGACTAAGAAACATTCTGAATGAAATTTGTTTATGGGGGAAAAAATGCATTTCTTTAAGAGTCCAACAATCAATGATGTCAAGGTAAGGCTTCTCTGACGAAGCATGAAGCACAGAGGCATATTGTAGAACTCAGGTCTATGGACACAATTTTCTATTCATTAAATCTCTCTTGAACATTATGTGAGAGTCCTTACTATGGATAAATATGTGATTTTTCTGTGTGTTTCTCCAGATTTCCAGTTCTAGCTGGTGCAAAAGCCTACGTAACAAAACTAGAGGACTCTTCAGCACATAGATTATACGTAATGAATAAAAATGTCAGACAATGAGGAGGCGGATCATCCCAAGTCAAGATTGTGTGCGTGTTTTTCTCTATCCATCCGCCCTTTCCTTCTCTCCCAACACCTGCAAAGGAATTTGAGTCACTTATTTTACACCTTCCTTCTCCCCTATGATCGCCATTGATCTACGAGATTGCCAGCTCTACAGTAACACTACAAGGTTATTGTACAATAATGTTTCTTCTAAACAACCACCAAAAGACATATTATCTTAGTCTCTGTCAAAGAGGCTGGGATTTTTTTTTTTCAATCTACTTCTAACCAGGCTTCATTTTGTTTGCCTTTCAGTCTCTGGAAACAATTCTTGAGAGATAAATAAGCAAACAATGGAATACACTGAGAAGAAGTAATGAGGAAAATATGTTAACAAAAATGTGACTGCAACTTAGAAAATGAAGCTGTATTTAAATATAGCCTGCTGATGAAGGTTTAGTGTTTTTGAGCAGTTTGGAAAGACATTTGCTGGTAACACAGATGTGCCGAAAGGCTTCTCAAGTAAACATTGCCTTCAGTTGACAAAGGCTGACATTTTCTCCAGCTTTCCTGACACTAGTAAGATGCTTGCTTCATAGTATGTGCATGAAGGCAGAGGCTAAATACACAAGCAGATGGTTGCTGACTATACAGGAAACGGCCAGTAGTCCACAGAGAACAGAACTTCCCAATGCGGTGGCTCCCAAGCCTGGGGCAGAATTTAGAAAATACATGCAGATTCCTGGCTGAGTTCTGATTCAGAAATTTTGGAGATTGCCCAGGAATCTGTATATTTTAAAGTTCCCAGGCAATTTTTAATATACAAACAGTTTTGGGGAATTACAGTTCAAAGGCTTCTGGCAAAATGGTAACTACCAGCCCAGCACCTACATCAGCAGGGCTCATGGAGGCTAAGATGGAATAAGATGTGAAGGATGCACAAACCTTATGTTCTACAGAGAAGGTCCTTCAAGGTTATGGTTGAAGCATACAGCCACTGTGTCTATTTCTTGCATAAATAGTGGAATTTATCCTGCGGGCTGCCAATTTGGCACCCATTTGGAGCATTAAATTCACTTTGCAAGTCAGAAAGGGAGGCTGTTTAAAAACACCATTTCAGTTGGGGGTAAATTTCAACCGAGAATGCTCATGCTCTCTTTATTGTAGACAGCTGTGATCGCTCAGACATGAACAACAGCACATTACTACACCTTGTGTTTTAAATATCAAAGATCTAAATGTTCTTTCGAAAATCAGTCAATCAGTCATAGTTAGGAAATGCCAACCTCAGTGAGAATAATAGATAAACCACTGGAATTCATCAGACATGGGTTAGAACATAGGTCTACTTCTTACTGTTTATGACCATGGACATAACTGCTTCATACCAGTCCTTAAGTGTCCTCCTCTGTGCAATGGTGATAACAACAATACTTACAATATAGGGTTATCATGAAGTTATAATAACATAATACAGATAAAGCCCCTATGTTATTATCTGGCACATAGTAAGCAATCAACAGTGTTAGCTATTAGAGTTATTATTATTATATCTGACACATAGCCAATACTCCGTGCATTATGATGATAATCATGGTGGTGTCAACTGAGATTATTCTTCCAGCCCACCATGTCCACCACCACCATCGCTGATGATTTAAGGAGGAGCAATTAGACACGTTTCTCTTCAGTGTCAAGTTCATATAAGATGGGTTGTGAAATAACTCAGGGCAGAGAGGGAGCCCTCAGTCTTCCCTCTGCATAATAAAGCTGATGCAAGTATTTCACAAGAAAGAGAGTCATGGTATGTTGATGGGAGGATCAACAATTTCTCTTGTAGACCAAAAAGAGCGAAGTCAGTCTTCAATACATTCAAGGCAACTAACCACCATCTGGAGAAGCTCTAGAGCTTAGACACCCCCCCACCCCCATACATGGAACTAGATCCTGACAGAGAGGCAAACACAGGGCTGGTCCCTCATCCCTTCATCACTGACATTCAATGACAGGGACTGTGGAATTTACAAGATCTGAGAGAGAGTTTGGAACTTAATGATTTCCATAGGGAGGGAACTCTGAGGGCAGATGAAGGTTCTAGAAGTAGAAAGGAGTGAAAGAGCAAGGGTTCTTAGAAGAGGGAAGTGAGTAGAGAGTTTAAGACCAAGAGAAGTCTGCAAGGCACGCTCACATTGCCTGGGAAACCTCAAGATAAGCCTCTCCCAGCAGGCATAGGCAGTGAGAACTTGACCCTGTGTGCTGCAGAGAGGCCAAGGAGGTAACCTGAGGAGACTGCCAATTCTTCCTCCATCCTTAAAGGTTCCAATATGTTGTGTTGTGGTGGGGTAGGGGATTCCCCACACATCTGAACAATTATTGGATTCCAGCAGGGTGTCCTATAATTCATCTCTATTCTGACACTCTCTACCTGTATCAGATCCCACAGGTTAAAGGCTCAGCTCACATCTTCAGATGCTGTTCGAAGTCCAGGTTGTTACCTGGATTTCTGACTGACCAGCTGTGGAAGTTCCCACAACTTTCTCCTTGGGTTCCATTAACTTGCAGGAGTGGCTCAACTCAGAGAAACATTTTACTTATAGAAAATATGCATAGGGCAAGAGATGGGGAAAGGGCATGGAGCTTCTCTGTCCTCTCTAGGCACACTGGTCTGTGCAAATCTCCACATGTTCACCAACATGGAATCTCTACAAATCCCATCCTTTTGGGTTTTTATGGAGGCCTCATTATATAAGCATGACTGAGTAAATCATTGGCCATTGGCCACTGATTCACCCTTCAGCCTCTCTCCCCTCCCCAAGGTCAGGAGTTGGGACTAAAAGTTCCAACTCTCTAATCACATGGTTCATTTTTCTGGCAACCAGTCTTAACATTAGGTATGGTCCAAAAATCACCTCATTAACATAACAAAAGGCATAAGACAACTTTATGGCTCTTATCACTTATGAAATCTCAAGTGTTTTAGGAGCTCTGGGCCAGAAATAGAGATGAAGACCAAATATATATTTCTTATTGTAAATCACAATACCACAATCCTCTTGTCCATGCTACAAAACTTTGGAATGATCTAATAAAGCCCTCCACTAAAAATGTCTCATGCCTCTATTGAGGTCTAGTGTGAGGTTGCCTCAGGGAAAGTCTGAAGGGACAGTGTTTCATGTCACTTTTCCATGGGAGCAACCCCCACTGTGGACCATGGGACAGGAAGACATAACCATTCAGAGCCTATTATCCCTCACTGCCCTGCCTCTTTGAAAGGATAGCTAGAGACACACCCTTGTGGACAGAGAAGGGAGGGGCTTACTTAGATCAGGAGTTAGTTGGTAGTTTTGATAGATGCTGTGGGACATAAAGGCAGTAAAAGCTATGTTACATGCAAAGCCTTTCCAGGGCTCAAATACTTAAATCTTTGAACATATTACCAAATGTACTTGTGAATTTTCCATTTCTGGAAAGCTTTTAAATATGTAGAACATCATTTTGCACAGTTTAGATTTTTCTGTTGCCTTTACATAAGAAGCCATATCATTTGACCCCTCCGATCTTTTATATTAAGCTCTCTGTGCTTATATATTACCAGCAGGGAAAAAAGCCATATAAAAAGTATGTAAAAAGTGACAATGGGGGGAGTGCAATAGCTCAGTGGTAAAGTATGTGCTTAGCATGCATGAGGTCCTGGGTTCAATCCCCAGTACCTCCATTTAAAAAAAAAAAAAAGTGACAATGGCCAAAGTAGGTTCATATCAATACACATTTCATCCTTCAACATCTGTTGTCATGAGCAAATGAAAACACTGGGGTTCACAAAATTTAACTTGGCCCGGTCACAAAGCTCCTAAAGAATGTTTGACTCACTCAAAGCTTGTGCCCCTAGTCTACACCTGCCCTCAGGGCTATCCTGAACCCCCTGCCAGGGAGGGATCCACACTGGTCCAAAGTTGCTTCATCTCCTAGAGATACTTCTAGGAGAAAGGAGCGCTGAACACAAATTTCTCTCTGCAGTTTTAACACGTTGGAATTACAACATAAAATTTCAGCTTATCACACAAATGACTTTTTACATTTCCTTTTTGTTTTTTTTTCCCACTCAAATAGTTATTGAACTCCTATGTTTACTCAAATATTCCCTGACTCCCTTCTGTGCAGAGCACCGAGCCGCACAGTAGAGGCAATCTGTTGCACAGAAGGATTGATGTTTGGCTTTTGCACAGGGACACAAGGGTCAGGGCAGTAGGTCAGAGTTTATTTCAGCTGGGGTCCCCTTGCCCCTGGACAGGGACAAAAATGCAGTTGGAAAGACTGGATTAGCTTGTGTCATGATGGAAGGTAGAATTCATGCTTTGATATTCAAGACACTTGAAAGGCAGAGAGCAGCACACAGGTCCTATGATAAAGGCTGGACAGACGTGGTTTGCAAAGCTGGCTTTAGCCACTAAGACTGAATCTGGGTTGCTCTGACCCTAACACAAGAGACTCGAGCCAATGATCCATGAAATCTACTTGATCAAAATATTTTTTAAAGTCGGAGCTGCCCATGACATCCATTCTGGTTCCTCAGCATCAGGCCGGGGTCTTCTCTTATTATTATTAGCACCAGATGGCACTGCCAAGTCTACGGACACGTGTGTCCATGTGTGTGATATGTGTGTGTGAGAGAGAATACAAAGGAAGGATGGCCCATCACTGAGAACCACTGCCCAGTCTCTGCAGTGTTTCCAACTCCAGGGCCTGAGAACCAGAGAATCCGAAATCCATAGTCTTCATAGGTATCTTGTGTACCTTGAAATGTTTGGTCATTTAGTTTGCAGGAAGTAGAACTGTGTTGGAGAGTAATCAGAAAGAAGACTTCAAAGACAAGGTTTGGGCCAAATTATGAGAACCCAGAATGATAGGCCAAGGGAAAGTTTGGGGAAACTTTTTTTTTTTTTTTTAATTTTAGAAACACATTTTGGAAACTATTTGGATGTTTAGCCCCTTGTAAACCAAAGATATATGTAGCAGACTACTCTTCAGACAAAGATTCTGATGGCAATTAAACAAGTCTTTGTACACTTGCTACAATTTACGCAAAGAATGCATTCCCCAAAGATTGTGTTTAAGTTACACGTTGCAAATTAAACCACATTTTAAATGTACTCAGGGACCTTGCTATTTAAAGAGCCCCTTATAAACATTCTGTCCACTGAACACACACGTATGTGCCTGTGTGTATGTATGTACATAGTAAATTCATTTTGGCTTAAAAATTGGATAAAACTGTAGTTTATTCACCCACTAAATTAACCATTTTTAAAACTCTTGCTTTGCTGTCTTTTTCAAGGATTTAATGGCCTGAGACAGTTTAAAAAAAAAATTACTGCCCTATGTATCTGCCCAACTGTCAGACAGGAAGATACCAACACATCGCCATGTACTTCGTATCTACCATAAGCTATCTGAGGTGTCAGGATGTCTAATGACAGTGTGTCTTATTTTTAAGGATGTAAGAGGGAGGAGGGAAAGAACTGCCTGGATCCTCCCCAGATGTCTCTGTGGAATATGTTTGTCTGTTTTGAAGGACACAGGGAGGGGAGAGAGAGACTGTTCAAGGCAATGGCCGGTTGGTGGGAGGAGGAGGTTGCTAAATCCGGCTCGGAGGAACTCCACACATCAAACAACTAGTTTGCTGAAGCTCTGCTCCCAGACCTTTCTGAATCACTCATTTCAGCCAGACAAAAACGAGCCTGTTGCTTGAATAACTCAACCCATCGCTGCAGTTTCCCTTTTGCTTCGTCAGCAGGAACCTGCCCCACGCGCATATAAGCACCGCTCACATTTGCATGCAAGGGCCATCTGTTTATTTTGCACCGGCTGGCTGGGACCTTCTCTGAATATTTTTCTGGTCATCTTGATCTTAAACAACCCTTTAACTGCTCCCATCTCAAGGCTCTTTCTCACAAGACTTTCTGTTCTGGGATAATTTGTCCCAGGGCAGAGTGTAGGACTGTGCCAGGGAGATTTAAAAAAAAAAAAAAAAGAAAAACTGCCAGAGTGGAAGTGGGGCCACTGCACATCCTACCTGCCCTGACTCTGCCTGTTTACAAGCTCCCCACTTGGCCACACCGCCTCCCTCTCCATGCATATTCATCATCCACCACAAACCATGACCGACTTTGGGAACATGGGTCATTTAGCCGATAATAATTGCACAACCAGAGATGTTTATCAACCCTGGAACAAATTAATACCAAATTTGAAGTTATACTGACGTGATGTTTAAACATGCATTTAATTCAGCCCAATGACTAAAAAATTCCATTAATTACCTAAAATTCTGTCTATGGGTTTGACTGCCTTTTTACAAAATTGACTGTATTGTGCCATGTTGATACGTCTTGTGAGTGGCTTATTCTCAAAAGCAGAATTTTTCCTTCCTTGTCAAACTCAACATGTCCTTGGAGAGTTCAGGGAAAACCAAGAAAAGAGCCTCAAGATTTACGGAAAGAACAAATGGGGAAGCGGGTGGCTTAAAAGAATGGGTTTTTTGTTGTTGTTGCAAATTTGCACTTGGAATCACAGAATTTAAGAATAATGAAATATGAGGAGTGGGACTCCACACACAAAGCAGGAATAAAAGTAACTGAAAACTCTCTCTGAAGTAATTATATGATCAAATTCCCTTCCAAATATTCATTCCATCATTGGCATTCAATCAAATAGAACCTTCTGTGAGATTTCCATACACAAAGCCACTTCTGTCAATACTGTATAAGAAAAGGAGCCTGACCTTTTAATAATTTCCATATGTTCTCATACAGTTCATAGCAACTGAACACTTACTAAGTGGAGGTACTTTACTAAGGACTTTGCAAACATTATCTTGTTCAATTAATCATTATTTCCTCCCATCTACTAACTCTGGGCTTTGTTCGTTTTTCTTTTACTAGTTCCTTAGATCAAGTTTGTTTATCTGAGATTTTTCTTGTTTCTTGAGGTAAGCTCGTATTGCTATGATCTTCCCTCTTAGAACTGCTTTTGCTGTATCCCATGGATTTGGGAATGTTGTGATTCCAGTTTCATTTTTCTCAAGATATTTTACAATGTCCCCTCTGAGTTCTTCATTGACCCATTGATTTTGGTGCCATGTTGTTTAGTCTCCACAAGTTTGTCTTATTTCCAGTTTTCTTCTTGTTGCTGATTTCTGTTTTCACACCACTGTGGTTGGAAAAGATGTTTGACACGATCTCAATCTTTTAAAATTTATTGAGTCTTGTTTTGCGGCCTAAGACACCATCTATCCTGAAGAATGTTCCGTGAGCACTTGCGAAGAATGTGTATTCTGCTGCTTTTGTATAGAAGTTTCTGTATGTATCTATTAAGTCTGCTGGTCTAATGTGTTGCTTAAGGCCAATGTTTCCTTATTGATTTTCTGTCTAGATGATCTATCTGTGGATATAAGTGGATTATTAAAGTCATCTCCTATTATTGTATTACTGTCAATAGCTCCCTTTATATCTATTAATAATTGCTTTATATATTTAGGTGCTCCTGTGTTGCACGCATAAATATTTACAAATGTTATATCCTCTTGTTGAGTTGACGCCTTAATAATTATGTGATATCCTTCTTTGTTTTTTGTTACAGTCTGTTTTAAAGTGTATTTCTTTCTGATATAAGTGCTACCACAGCTTTCTTTTTTATTTCCATTTCATGGAATACCTTTTTCCATCCTTCCACTTTCAGTCTGTGTGTGTCTTTAGGTCTGAAGTGAGTCTCCTGTAGGCAGCATATATATGGGTCTTATTTTTTTTATCCATTCAGCCATCTTATGTATTTTGATTAGAGAATTCAGTCCATTTACATTTAAAGTAATTAATAAGTATGTACTTATCACTATTTTGTTAATTATTTTCTGTTTTTATAGTTCCTCTCTGTTCCTTTCTTCTCTTTCTCTCTTTCCTGGCTTGATGACTTGATTCTTTTCTCTTTTTCTTTTGTGTATTTACTATAAACTTTTTTTATGTGGTTCCTGTAAAGTTTACATATAATGTCGTATGTATATAATAGCCTCTTTTAAGTTAAGCAACTTAAATTTTAATACATCCCAAAGCTTCACATTTTTACTTACCCTCCCAAACCAGTTTTAAATTTTTGCATTTTACATTTTTTAAAGTATCCCTTAACTAATAATTATAATTTTAATAGATTTTATTGCGTTTGTCTTTTACACGTCATACTTGCTTTTTTTTTAAACATTTTTTATTGAGTTACAGTCATTTTACAATGTTGTGTCAAGTTCCAGTGTAGAGCACAATTTTTCAGTTATACATGAACGTACATTTATTTCATTGTCCCATTTATTTTTCTCTGTGGGCTACCACAAGATCTTGTATACATTTCCCTATTCTATACAGTATAATCTTGTTTATCTATTCTGCATATGCCTGTCAGTATCTACAAATTTTGAACTGCCAGTCTGTCCCTTCCCAACCCCCGCCCCCTTGGCAACCACAAGTTTGTATTCTGTGTCTATGAGTCTGTTTCTGTTTTGTATTTATGTTTTTTTTTTTTTTAGATTCCATATATGAGTGATCTCATATGGTATTTTTCTTTATCTTTATGGCTTACTTCACTTAGAATGACATTCTCCAGGGACATCCATGTTGCTGCAAATGGCATTATGTTGTCATTTTATGGCTGAATAGTATTCCACTGTATAAATATATCACATCTTCTTTATCCAGTCATCTGTTGATGGACATTTAGGTTGTTTCCATGTCTTGGCTATACATCATACTTGCTTTGATTGATTCATTGCCCTATTATTTCCAGTGAATCTTCACCTTTTCCAGTGAAGATTTTTTCTTCCATATGCTTTCTTATTATTGATTAGTGCCTTTTCTTTTCGATTTTTTTTTTTTTTTTTTTTTTTAGAGAACGTACTGGGAATTGAACCCAGGACCTTGTGCATGCTAAGCATGTGCTCTACCACTTGAGCTATATGTTCCCCCTCCTTTTGACTTAGAAAAGTCCTTTTAACATTTCTTGTAGGGCCGGTTTAGTAGTAACAAACTCCTTTAGATTTGCTTATCTGGAAAACTCTTAATCTCTCCTTCAATTCTGAATGATAGTCTTGTCAGGTGGAGAAGGTTGGGAATTTTTTCCTTTCATCACTTTGAATATGTTGTGCCACTCCCTTCTGTCTTGTAAAGTTTCTGCTGAAAAACTGCTGACAGCCTTATGGAGTTCCCCTTGTATGTAATGTTTCTTTTCTCTTTCTGCTTTTAAGATTCTCTCCTTATGCTTAACTTTCACCATCTTAATTATAATATGTCTCAGTGTGTTTCACTTTGGGTTCATTTTATTTGGGCTTCCTGGATCTGGGTGTCTGTTTCCTTTCCCAGATTAGGGACTTTTTCAGCCATTATTTCTTCAAATTCATTTTCTGGCCCTTTCTCTCTTCCCCATCTGAGACACCAGTAAGGTGAATGTTATTCTGCTTGATGTTGTTGTCCCAGAGATCCCTTAAAATATCCTCAATTCTTTCAATTTTTTTTTTTAAATTTTGCTGCTTCGTTGGGTGTTTTCCATTTCTTTGTCTTTTGGTTCACTGATTCATGCTTCTATTTCATCTGTTCTGCTGTTGACTCCCCTTAGTCTTTTTCAGTTCCGTTATAACTTCCTTCTTATATTTTCTGTCTTTTTGTTGATGTTCTCACTGTGTTCATCCATTCTTCTCCTTTGATTGGTAAGCATCTTTATGACCATTACTTTGAATGCTTTATCAAGTAAGTTACTTACCTCCTGGGGATTTACCATGTTCTTTGGTTTTGAATAAATTCCTCTGTCTCCTCATTTTGCCTGTCTCTGTGTGTTTATCTATATGTGTTGGACAAAATGGCCCCCTCCCCTAGTCTTAAAGAAGTGGTCTTGTGTAGATGTTTCCTGTGACCCAGAAACACAATCTTTCCTAGCCACCAGCACCAGGCACTCTGTGGAAATCCCTTACATGTGCTGCATGTGCCTGCCATCTTTAGTATGGCCATGGCCATGGTGCAGGATGGGCAGCGCACAGGGCATTTGCCTGACCCAGTTTCAGCTCAGCTGCTGAAGGGGAGGGTGCAGCTTAGGATATCTGTCCAACCCAGGGCATCCATCCTGCCTGACTGCTGGACAACGTGGGTGGCACATGCTCTCTGGTGCTGGCAGGATTGATGAAGGGCATCAAAAATGGCACCTATCAGTTCCATTACAGGTGAGTTAGGATGAGATTGTAAAAATGGCATCCATCAGTGCTTTCACCACTATATAAAGTCCCAGAAGTTTCCTGCCTCTCCAGCAGCCACTGCAAGCCTTTATAGTCTAGGTGCTTTTCAGGCTATTGCTTTGGGGCTGGATCTCAGGACAAGTGAGCCCTTTAAGAGTTGGTTCTCCATTTCCTACACTTCTATCATTCCCCTTGTTCTAATCACTGGTTTTCAAAACTTGATTTAAAAATTTGTTTTTAATTGAAGTATAGTCAGTTTACAATGTGTTAATTTCTGGTGTACAACATAATGTTTCAGTTATATATATATATTCATTTTCATATTCTTTTTCATTAAAGGTTATTACAAGATATTGAATATAGTTCCCTATGCTATACAGTAGGACCTTGTTGTTGATCTATTTAATATATAGTAGTATCTGCAACCCTGACTCCCAATTTATCCCTCCACACCTCTCTCCTTTGCCTCCTGGTAACCACAAGTTTCTTTGCTATGTCTATGAGTCTGTTTCTGTTCAAAATCTAATCTTTTGAGGGCTCATCTTTCCATGGGGGCCCTAAAGGTCAGTGTGTCTGTCTGATGTGGAGTACAATCTGTTTATTCCTCAAAGGAGAGTCCCATATTTTGGATTCCTCCCAGTAGTGGGTTGCCATTCCTGGAGTTGCGTTCTGGGTAAGGCTTTGTCTCTGCCTCTCCTGCCATCTCAGAGTGTCTCATTTGTGTTTTGTCGTGAAGGTGCTTTTCATCTAGTTCTCAGGTTTTATTCAGGAGAAAAATTTTTCCTTATGTAAATCCCAGCTCTGTCCAATCACAGAACTTCAGAGAGAGACCAGTGATCAAGACGAGCCAATTAGAATCTCTATCCTGAAGCTCTGAATTCTGAGTGGAGATACCTTCTAGGACTCAAAAGCAATTAGAGTGGAGCTGCCAGAGCTTAGTACCTTAAACAAGTAAGAGACCTAATGTCACTACCAGGATCCCGGGAGCTGCCCTAGACCCTCTCCTTCACAAAGACTGAGCTTCAGCTCTTCCTTCGATTCTGGGAATGACCTCATTTCCTTCCAACAGATTCCTTTTGGGAATGCCTGTGTTAGTCAGAGCTAGTTTCTGTTCCCTGCAACCCAAGAACAGCAACTGATATACAGAAAAGTGTTCAGTAAGTGCTTGAACCTCACAGGTACTAAGTGAAAAAGTAGGGCTTTTAACTCAGACCTGCATGTCTACAAAATTCTACAAACAGCCATTAGTCATCTGATTCATTTACCCTGCCTCCTTCATCTCATGGCTTTTATAGTTCTTGTAACAACAGGGTTTGTGATGCTTTTCTGTTTAAGACTTTGGCCAGCTTCTTGATAGGAGAACCCCTTAGCCAATATCAGAGTTGTTTAGTTTTGCCTTGTTTTGTTTCTTAATTTCTGACAGAGAGCACATTGGTAGTATTAGTCCTATACTGGTGGACAAGTTATTTCACCTGTCTGGGTGTCTACCTCTTCATCCCTTTATGACATAAAGGGGGAGGAGTAGTCACATAATTTCAGGAAGGCTTCAGAGAAGGAAGGATGCAGGTAACTGGAGGGTCCTTTTTTGTTGAGCAGAGGTGATGGAAGACAATCAGGTGAGCCTGAGCTGCAGAGACACAGGCAAACTGCCCAAAGGCCTGAGGGAAGAGGATGTAGGGCCTTGTAGATGAGCCCAATCGTTTTCAAACTTTTGTTCACACTTTCACATCAAAATTTTTGAACATGCACCCCTCAATATAGTACATTATTTTTGTATATGATAAAGATTTCCTACTTAACCATTCTGTCATGTTATAAAACACATGCAAAAAATAAAAATTTAAGGAATTAACAATAACAAGAATAAACATAAGTTATAATATTCATTTCTGCATCTGCTTGATTATTTTCTGTAACTCCTAGGGTACCCACTCCTACCTTGGACATCACTGAATTGGAAGTCAAAGAAAGGAATCCTTATAATAAGTTTAGATTTTTGGATCTTGATTTTTGCTAAAGGATTTTTAAAGGCCCACCCTTACCCCTGAGGTCAGTGTATAAAAATAGTGTTCACAGTACTAATTTAGCACTTATCATATTACATTAGTTTATTTTTATGTGTATTTTCCCATCAGATTATGACATTCTTGAGGGCAGGGTCTGTGTCATGTTTACCTTCGCATTCCCAGTATGTGGCTCTAACGAAGTTACAGCACAATAGGTACCCAATAAACGGCTGTTTAATTTAATAGAAGCCCGTTCCCTCTGTAACTTTCCTTCCAGAGTTGCCAGCCCAGGCACCCCCTCTCCTTCCTGTTGGTCGGGCCTGTGCCACCTCTGGGATAGCCGCTAAGGCCCTCTGAGCAATTGGCTAGGGTCCTGAGCCCAGCAGCTTTGCTCTCAGTCCAGTCTTGCTTTTCAACAGCAAATAATCAACACATTTTAAACACAAACAAATGCACAGTTCTGAATATCAAGAAATTAGCCTTAAACCTCAGAGAAGGAAATCTATTTAAATAAATAGGAATATCTTTAAAGTTCTCTTTGTCTTCAAATACTGATCTCTATTGGAGGAGTGGGTGAGGTTTCGCATATGGAATGCCTTGAGTTTACAGTGTGATGGAAAACACTCTCATGCGTGTCTCGGGGTTCTCACCGGTAGCTATTATGAAAGAACTCTATGTGGCATTAGGATCCCTCCGCGGTGAACTACATTTCCTGAGTCTGTAGTTCTTTGGTCTGGAGGCATTTGGGTTTCGCAATCAAGCTCTTTAATTGTGCTCAGGTCAGGAAATCATGCATGTGTTTCTCGGTTTCTCTGGTCCCTTGACTCTATATTACTAGAGCTTATGGATGTGGTGTAGGTTGCATCTCACATTTTTGTAAGATTATGCAATTCAGTCTTCTTTGGCGTCCCAGAGGAAGCCTGGGAAAACTCACGATGTCAAGCTTTTCTCTGTCCCTGAGGAGGAAGTGGAATTCCATTCTTTTGTCCCTTCTGTTCCCCCTTCACCGCCCCCACCCCCAGAGGACAGAGCTGTGGACCAGAACAATTGACCAAGTAAGGTCCTGCACTCACATCCTCCGGGAGGGAAAAAATTAATCAGATTCCCAGGGCTAGAGATTTCATCTGTTCAACTTCGAGGACTGTTCCCCCACACATTTTCAAATGATGAAACAAAAGACTATCAGATCACATCCCCCTTCCGGGGGATGAGGTGGAGCAATACACAGCAGGGAGGACAAGAAAAAGACAAAGTGAAGAGAGGGGCTGAGGAACTAAGTGTGGCTAATGGGATCCCTCGCCAAATGGGTTATGTAACCTGAGATCGGTGCTATTTCTTTTGAGATAAGATGTTCACATTAAATCCAGAAGGCGCTCTCATGGAGGCTAGAGCTGTATGAGGCTTGACTCGGGGTCCTCGGACAGGACACACAGCCCGAGAAGATTTATTCAAGTCCCCTCTCCTCCAGCCCAAATGCTGCCTCCGCTGTTTGTGGCGGGCACTTTCAGATGCAAATGCGATGCTGGTCACTGGATGCTAATCTCAGTTGCTATTCTCGTTGCTCCTCTGTCCGGGAGAAAACCGGCTGGAACAGCAATACCGCCGCACAACATGCAGTGTCACGGCACCGCGCCAACGGCACTTTAAAAAGCAAAAGAGAAAGAAAAAGTCTCGATAGCATTTCCCCCTCCAGCAGAGCCAATTAGTTACGGGCTTTCTCGAGGTCAGCGCTATTCCGTGAAAACCGACCACACGGAACCCCCAACCTCTCCCCTCCCCTCCCCGAACTTCTCTAAGAAATTCACAATGGGCAAAGCAAGGGCGTGTCTTGCCTCGGTCGGGTTTTTCTCTCTGAATCTGTGGACAAAAATACTACTGTAGCATGTGTGCTCCTGAGCTGTTCTCTCCCTTTTGCACGGAAGACGTTGCATTTTGTCCTCCTGAGCCCGGAAGAGAAGAAAGAAACTGTTCACTCTAGTACATTTTGAAATCCTCTCCCTGAACTGGGCTTGGCTCCCATCATGGCCAGATTTGCAACATGAGATTGAGTGGTCTTCAGGGCTGTCAGTAAAATAATATCACCCCTTTGTGCAGGGGTGACGGGCCATACAAAGGGTGCGGCTTATTTTATCCGCTCATGCTGGCTGCCAACGCTGTGAAAAAACAATTTAGATATTTTCCCACAGAATCTATGCTAATTATGTCTATGTATGTAACACAGACAAGCCAAATAATTCTACCACTTAAAGTTAACCACTTTTCACACTCAATGTACATATATTGCTTGTCTTTTTTCTGTGTGAATTTTCTTTTTTCACCAAAAAATAAAAACTCAACTATATGTTCTGTATTACGTACTACTTTGTACTAAACAAATACTGTATTTTTTCATATCAGATATTGTTCTTAAAATTCATTTATAAAGGGGACATAGATATTAATATTTTTAACCTTATGAGTAAACTCTTATTTTGGGAGACATTTGAATTTGTCTCTTGAAAAATTCTTTGGATAAAATCTGCACTTTGGACATGATTATGATCATTTCCTAAAGATCAATTACTAGTAGTACAATTGCTGTTACAAAAGTAAACAAAATGATGTCTTTTGACACATCACCAAATTGCTTTCCAAAAAGATTATACCAATTTACAAGGCCACCTGCTATGTATAAAACTGTTTTTAATCTCTGGCATGTTGATAAGCACCCATCAAAATGTGTCTTAATATTGTTTCATTTTGCAATATTTAAATAAATGTTACAGTAAGCATTTAAAAATGTATTACTCATTGTAATGCCATTTTTGTGATACACTATTAACAGTTTTTATATGGGTTTTTATTGGGAATCAAGTATTTTCATATTGATATGTAAGAACTCGTCACACTTACTTACTTAAACCTGCTGCTTCAGCTGACTCCTCTGACATCGCTCCAACAGGGAATGTAGAAATCAGTGTTCCCGAGGTGACCTCCCTTGACACTTGTGGGTGGGGGAGCTCCTAGTTACTGCTGAGCAAGGCTGGGAGTTCCAACTCCCTAAGAGGCTCCACTGATACCCTTGGCTGGGGGGCACTGGAGTGGCCCCCTCCTTGGGCCCCAGGTGGCCGCTTCTGATGGAGAAGGGGGAAACTCCTTATAAATGGGTGGTGGTAAAAGTCCACTCCACGAGGCCTCCACTGATACCAGCTTGGGGAGGGGGAAGGACACCTCACTACCACCAAGACGGAGTGAAAGTTCCAGTTTCCTCTGGAAGTTCTGGGACACCACCTCCACTGGAGGGAACAGAGGATTGGAGCACTTCATTCCAGGCTGGTGAAGGTGGAAATATTGCCTCCCCACATGGCCTTTGCTGATGTGGGTAGGGTGGGGCCATGGCATTTTTTCTATGTTGTTGGCAGGAGTAGAGCAATTATTATCTAATAGTTTTCCATCTTGTTCAGCTGCCATTTTCCTTGTCCTTTGGCTGAGAGAGTAGTTTTTGTTATTGTTGCTGAAACACAGCCTCCGGACCTCGCTTACCAAACTGAAACTTGAGGACAGAGTTTTGGATGAAGTAGAAAAGGCAGCTTTATTTCTTTGGCAGGCAAAGGAGGTCACAGTGGGCTAATGCCTGTAAGACTGTGAGCCCCTTGGGGAGAGAAGGCAGGGGGTTTTATAGTAAAAGTTCAAGAGTTTAAGGCACGGAGCTAGTTTCCATTGAGATCATATACAGGCTAACAAATTGTTGAATTCTTGTTTCTGCAGATGCAGCAGCCCCCTTCCCTCTCCTGGGTATGAAGTTCACATCCAGCTTTGGGACTTTCTTAGTATTCTTGTACCTAGAACAAAGTATGCATAGGAAGGGGCTCTGTGAAGAAGAGCTTTAGGGAAAAACTTGTGCAGTTTAAAGTCAGGATGATAAATGCTTTTGACCTTTTGAACAGGCTGAGACCTTGGACCTCCTGCTACAGGCTGATGCCTGCAGCTCAAACAACAGGATACAAGGAAACCACAAGGGATCAAAAACAACTGCAGGCATGTGCAGTTGGGGCAAATTATGAACAACAAGATGCACAAAATACCGAACTGCTGTTTCTGAGGTATCAGGGTCAAGAGGAAGGCACTGGGGTTGGAAGCAGGGCACTGGGGGCAAGATCCCTGTACACAGCACCATGAGGGGGTCTGGCAGACCACCCAAGCCTCCCCTCTCCATCCCAACCCTGAGCAGCAAGAGCATGAGGAAAAAACCCTCTAAACCATTATACAGTTAAGCAATTACAAACACCATTTACAGGTATCAGATGGTCACCAATGATGACAATAGGGTCCTGCTCAATTGCATTGTGGGTTGTTTTTTTTTTTGTCTGTGCTCACTGGTGTTTGGAGATTCCAGCTTCTTGAGACCCATGTCTGAGAAACATGAAGCAGAAAGAAAAATTCACTACAATGTGACTCTTCTGTTCCCAAGGTCCTTAGCCAGTCGGACTTCTCTCTTCTTTTCAGAATCACCATGTGTTTGTTTTATATATAATGTCCAGCCTTCTTCATTGCACTTAGTGGGAGAAATACCAAAAAGTACATCTGCTCCATCTTTCTTGTTTCTTTTTTTAATCTTAAAAATAGAAATAAAAGCAGTAGTATAGATGTATGAAAAAATATATCTCTATATATGAAATATATATATATTTAAAACACACACGTTAATTTCTAATACAGGAACACCAAATCCTGTGCTTCTTTCTTTCATCTAGTTTAACTTGCCTCAATATTTAAGTAAATATGAAGAGTTTGTGTTTAGAAAGATTCTTGTCAAGAAGAGTCAGAATCTGCTAAATGTGGATCATCACACTCTTTCAACGTCTAATTAGACATTGTCGTTCTCAGTGCTTCCTTGGTTACAGATCATCAGGAGTTTTTATAATTATGTCTTTGTAAGGAAAGGCAGGGCATTTCTCCCCGATGGCAGCAGTTCCAAGCAACGTGAAAGCAAGTATTAGTTCTTATAGGGAACTTACATGGAAAACCTGTGTGTGAGTGTGTGTGTGTGTGTATTTGCGTGCACGGTTGTGTGTGTATACATAGGCATGCATACCAATCTCTAGATATATCTTACTCATTGATGGTAAGTGTTTAAAGTCATGGCAAATTTTTTGAGTATCACTTAAGAAAGAAGCATCATTTGTGCCTTTATGGAAAGAAAATTGAGGAATGAAATGTAAAGACATCTCTTAACAAAGCACTTTCCATCAACATAGAGCCCATCCAGCAAAGCAGGTCGAGTAGGGCAATAACCACCCAGTGGAGGTCAGGGGCCCGGATGTGCTATGAGAAGCCTAAGTTTTTGGATGAAGCTGCTTAGATTTGTTCCATATGTGTTTGAGTCTCAGCTCAACTACTTTTACCATATGACTTGAGGATAATATAATATTGACCAATAAGGTTATTAAGAGATGAAGAAAGTTAAGTACATTGCTCAAAGGGCCATACTAGTGATAGGGCTGGGGCTTAAGCCCTAGTGAAGTTGTCTTCATGTGTCTGTGCCATTAAGGTGTTGTTGGTGTTAAGATGGTCTTTGCAGTTGTGTTCACAACCAACTCACACAAAAGCTTCCTTCCTCTCCACCTGAAACCCAAGAGAAATGGAACTTTCAGCATTCTGCCAGTGGAAGTCCTTGGTACTTCAATTTTATTGATTAAAATAAACTCATGAATATTGACTGGAAAAACTGCTGTGTGCTAAAGACAATGCTACGGGTCAGGGATACAGAGCAGAACAACACATAACCCTTTTCTGAAAGCTACCCATAGTCTGTTAAAGGAAACAAGCCTGGAAACAAATAAGCTAAAAGCGGTGTAGGAAGGGAGCGGCTGTGTACCGATTGTGAAATTTTAACTGATTTCTTTTTTAAGCACTGTAGTTCATCTCTTTCACCTTATCCCCACTCAAGCAGTGAGGCCAGCTCACACCTACTGCCACAAAGGAGGATGTGACCCAGCAGAAAGCAGGCACAATGGAGTCTTCCAGCTTGAGTGTGCAAAAGCCGAAAAGCACAGGGAAGAGAGATTTAACTCTTTCATTCCCGCTTTCCATACTGCCCTCTTTGGAAGGAAGTCGCTACCAGCAGCTCACACTTGATGAGTGGAATATCTTGAGGGCAGAAGAGCTACAAAAATTATTTGGAATTGTTCTACATTGATTTGTCTAGTCTCCGTCAACTTATTTATTTATTAAATTATTTATTATGTCCATATAGATGGGGCAGAGCACCAACAACGTCTGCTATGTCTGACACAGAAAATGGGTGGATGAGTTGCTCAGCGGAGAAAGGCTTTTTTCCACAGTTGACAATAGAAACTGTAGTAGCAAGCACATGTCCACACAAGAACTTGTACACTAATGTTCACAGCAGCATTTTTCATAATGGCCAAAAGTTAGGAACAATCCAAATGTCTGCCAACTGATAAGTGAATAAATAAAATGTGATAGAGCTATACAATGGAATATTATTTGGCCAGAAAAAAGGGTAAAATGCTGATACATGCTACAACATAAATGAACCTTGAAAACCTGTCAATTGAAAGAAACCAGTCACAACAAAGACAAGATATTGGATGATTCTATTTATATGAAATGCCCAGAACAGGGAAATTTATAGAGACAAGATGTAAATTAGTGGCTGCCTCAGGCTGGGCCGGGGGGGTGGGTGGGGGTAGGGAGCTAGGGAGATGATAGTTAAAAGGTAAAAGGTTTCCTTATGAAGTGAAAAAAAAAAATGTTCCAAAATTGACTGTGGCAATGGTTGCACATATCTGTGAATAACTAAAAACCACTGATTTATAGACTGCAAATGGGTGAATTGTATGGTATGTGAATTATTTCTCAATAGAACTATTATTAAAGAGAAGTTTTAGCAGCAGGCAAATTGAGAAATACAATTTGGCCTCTTTTATTCTAACATTAGGCTCAATTATTCTAACATTGTACTTTAATTTGTATCCCTGGTTATCTTTGGTTTGGAAATGAACAGAAATACAGACCGTTTCAAACTGTCGGACAACAATACACAAAAATTCAAATTTGGCTCTAGAAACAATACAGTGATTTTGAAATAGTTGATTCTTTTTTCTAATTATGTTTTGCCTGTGTGACAGAATAAATTTACCTTCCTTCCATTCATAAAAGGAGACACACAAGGGAAAGATGGACAAGAGATTCTCTAAATGGAAAGTCAAACCAGAGATAAAATGGACTTCAAACAGCCCACTAAGAGGAAGAGCAATGTGTGACTACTGGGCAGGTGAACACACATATGCACATAACACCGCCACACATGATGTGGTGCCCTTAAATTCAACCGACTCTCCTTCCTTCCTCTGTTTTCCTTCATTAGCTTGATTACCACCTCGGCTATGAATAAATAACTCCACATTGTTCAGCCCGAGGCTCGACGAAATGGGCTATTTGAACATTAGATTGACATAAGGGGAGATACAGCTCTAAGCACATGAACTTGAACTTTTTGGCAGATTCCAACCAGCAAATACAGAAAACTCTTACTGAGGAGAAATTAGCTCATCATTCGTCTATGGAGTTGGCCCAGGGCAATCATTTATTTCCAAGTTCCATCTGCAGCCCTGCCATCCCTGCAAAATGGGGTTGGCGTGCTCCCAGAAACATGTTTTTGAAGAGGACTCAAGGAATCGCCTCTAGTGTTTCTCACAACTGGTACCCTGTTCTTTCCTCAAAGTCGGACTCATCTAAAAACAAAAGCTTTCTGCTAGGGGGTTGAAGGGAGGGAGATGCATCCACTGACTGAGCCCGTGAGTGAGTGACAGAGGTGTGCAGAAGGAAATAGTTTCCCTCTAATCAAGTCCTATGCCACAGAGATGAGGGGAGAGGGGAAGCTGGTTCCAGTGTCAACAGGAGGGACTGATACGTGTCGAACACTTGAGGCAGAGGAGAAGGGAATCTTCCAGGACAGCCAGAGAGTCTTGTTATTCCCTGAAAAGACTGGCAACTGCTGGAGCTCCATGCTGGACTCTCCATTCTGGGCTTTGACATGGTGAAGAAGTGCAGAGGGGAGAGTCGTGGGGAGAAGTTAGGGAATGGGTAGTTCCAGAGCTGCATCTTCCAGTATTCTGGACCATGCTTCTGACCAGTGTCTGCTGAGTTTGCTCTCCACTCTCCTCTCTTCCCAATCTTCTCCTAATCCTTGGCACCATTTAGTCTTTCTGGGTCAGTCCTCATTTCCAATACTCTTTCCCACGGCCCCATAAACAACAAAAAGTGATGGAAGGTCTAACCTTTTCTCAACCAAACTACATCTCTTAGACTATTTCCTGCATCTAGAAATGGATCACAAGCCACATGTATGCACCACATACATCTGTTTGGAGGACCTGTAATAGTTAGAGAGAAGGGAAGTTTCCTCTCCTAGAAATTCTTCCTTTTCCTTTGGTATCATAGGAATCTATCAGCTTGCTGAGCAGAGACCACTGTAATTGCAATATGCTGGGTCATTGACGGGCATGGTAGAGTGAGATAAAGAAAAGCAAGTGTAAAACTCAAGAAATGACAGCTTCAGAGTATCAGCATTGCCTACATTGGCATATTCAATTAAAAATATAACGTGCAAATTCTGGAATGACCTTCTTTCTGCCACTTGCCACACTTCCTGTGTCTGAACACAATTCTTAAGAAAACTCCCAGGAGAAATTCTTGCTTAAACTCACTCCTCCAATCCCTTTTTCTTAAACCCAGTATATTTGGCATCATCCACTTCATTAAGTGACACTTTCTAGGAGCTTGGCAGATACTTATGTTTGCTCATCCTAGAAAATCCATCTACTAGGGCCTGTGGTCTTAGCAACATGACATTTTATTAAAGAACTTGTAATTGACATGGCAAATATTAGTCTAACAGACAAACAAAAGCTCTACAGGGTGCAGAATCCTCAGTTACTTTTCTGTAATCTAAGGGGTTAGCTCGCCACTTCCTTCTTGCCCCTCTTTGTGGAAAACTTACCCGACCACCCTAGCAGATATTTAGAGCCCTCCATGACTGGCTGCTTCTTACATTTGCAGCCTTCACTTCCACCACTGTCTCTATTGGCAAGAGCTATGGCTAAACTGGGCCACCCAGCATTTCCTGAGCATGCTCACTTCTTTCTCATCACCAAGCCTTTGTGTATGCAATTTCCTCCCTCCATCAAGAATGCCAGCTTCTCAAATTCTACACATTGAAGTCCTACCTATCCCTCAAAACCCAATTCAAATACCAGTTTATCCAAGTCTTCCCTGATCTGCATCCCCCAAGTCTTCCCTACTGTAATGAATCTCTTTCCCCCATGGCCATATCAATATACGTGGTTAGCAAATTTTGCCTAACAGTCATCAACATTTGATTACCAGAAAGTACTTCTCTCATTCAAAAAATACATTTTAAGGGACTTTAACTTGACTATCTCTTTAATTGTCAAGGTACCTAGAAAGTCACCTTGCCTAGAATACTTAGCAAATTTATGTGATAAACTGGTAGTAGGTAGGACTGGACCTCCAGATTTTATGAATATTTGATGAGAAAGGATGAAAAAATAATTTGTATAAAACAATTGTTTTTCCTTTAGACCCACTGACTCAGGCTTTGAAAAGTAGTAATGATGCTGTATTTTCTTGTCCCTTTGGGGATGGATCACACGATTAGACAACACCCTGCTGGGTGGAGCTGAAAGATTCTTCAACAGAAATAAATATCTAGATTGCTTAATATTGGGAAATGAGAGCAATTTTGGGTCAGGGAATGAGGAATCAGAAGGTAGGTTTTAGTCTGGCTTGAGGGAAACCCCCTTTCAAAGCCAGAAGTGAGTGGGACTTGGACTAGAAGACATAGAGACACCTACAGCAATTCAAGAGGTGGGAGGTGAGATCCCCATGATCACACTGGTGATAGCTGTATGTCAGGCAGACAGCGGAATTGAGACAGGACCCCCAGACATTTGGGCTCTGTGCAGTGTGGTTATTTCCTTTCCATTATCCTCAAACTTTGATACATTCTTATTATCTATAGTAATTTGCTGTAAATTTAGGGCAGAAGACACTCTGACCCTTGAGATGAAGAGAACAGAGGGAGAGCAATCCCTGTGGTGACTACGGTTGGAGGGATTGTCACAATGGTGGTAACTCAGCCCAGAGGTGATCCCACAGAGAATATGGGAGCTGGAGGAGGTAATGAAGTGCACATCGACAGTTTAATACCAAAAAGAATGTGATATTAAAAATCTTGCAATTAATCACTTCCTAATTAACAAGTGTGCTGAGCTTTTGATATCAGATGTTCTCAGAATGGTTGATAATTGTGATTTATGCAAGCTAATGCAAACGTACGTCAGAAGTTAGCACAAGTCACGGAGGTGCTGTTAAACATAACAGAAATAGCCAAGATGGTTTTAACACTTTTCTTTTGAGAATATGCTACTTGAAAGAAAGACGTCTCAGAAGTCAATACCAAATCGGGTTAAAGATAATTAATTGCAGAATGTGTGTAAAAGAACAACTCAAATTAATTTTTGAAATTCATATGCTCCAAAATTGATTTTTTGGAAATGAAGTTCAGATTGTTGCACTGTTTAGGTACTATTAGCATTGCCCTCAGCCTTAGGCCATCTTTAAAAGTATCTAAAATATTCAACAACATTGATCAAGAATTTAGATTATCTACTGTAAGCTCTGACAACACACTGAGAAACCCCTCAGAGTATTAAAACAGAATCCCTTATTTTGAGGAGCTCATACTTGAGTGGAGAAAGTCTGATGACTGTACTGATTGAGATATGCAAAGAACAGCATGGGAGTTCCAAAGGGAAGGTAGTCTTTGAGCACTTCCCAATGATAAAGCTGCAAAACTTTTTGCTTGCGTAAGTTTCACCAAATTAATTTATTTTTAAGTTATGTGAATAGACTTTTAATTGCTTGCAATTACTTTACTACCACCTCAACCAGTAACATACTTAGTTTTGTGGCTAGAATTTTTTTTTATAATTAATTATAGCTCTAAGTGTCAAACAGAGGGGCTGAGAGAGATGGGCAGTTCCAGAATGGCGGAGTAAGGACCTTTGCAAATCTTCCCTTAAAAAGCACTGACAAAATTGGCAAAATTATCAAAGGCAACAATTTCAGAACCACTACCCCCACTCCACGGCACAGTAACCATGAAGACTAGAAGCCTCACTGTCCTGGAGGGAGCTGATTTAATTTGAAGCTTCCTGGAAAAATCCCATACCCTAGGGTATTGTCAAAAAACAATAGCAATTAGTGACAAAAAATTGGGAAGACTAACATTGCATCTGCCTAAGGCTGCAGTACTGTCTGGGATAAGCAGAGACTAGTCAAACATTTAAAAGGGATCTCTAGGGAAACAAGATAGCCATGGGAGCTTTGAAAAGATCCAACATATTCCTGGGGATCTGGAAGACTGTGTGCGTGTAGAAGGCTGCATGTACACTCAAGAAAAACTGAAGAGGGTCCCAGGGCCCCTAAATGAACATGAGGACTATGCAAGTAGAAAATAAAAGCTAAGACAGAATTATGAACCATTTGAACTTTGAATATGTGCACCAACCCATACAGATCCCTTGGCAATTGGGTAGAAGCCTTGCTGGCTTAAGATGTTTAAGGTAAATTTCTAACCAATCACTGGGGAGCCACTCAGTTACGCTGACCCAGAGGTGACTGCTAGGAAGCCTGGCTTAAACATAAAAACGATAATTAAAAGCTTTAAAAACCTGATCAGAGACTTCAATGACTATGCACTGAACAGACTGTATTAGCTGAGGTAAGTCACTAAACAAACAACAAAACAGCAAAAACAACAACCCCTTGGGAAGATCAAAATCCAGAGCTGCTACAATATATTATCTAAAATTTCAGTTTTTAAAAAATTATCATAAATACAAAGAAGCAGGAAAACATAGCCCATACACTGGAAAACAAGCAACCAACAAAAACTCTCTATGAGAGCCCAGATGTTGGATTTAGTAGACAGAAACTTCAAATTTCCTATTATAAATATGTTCAAAGAATGAAAAGAAGGCATGTTTAACTAATTAAATGAAAGTATTACAATAATGCCTCCCCAAATAGAGAATATCAATACAGAAATAGAATGTTTTTAAAGAGCCAAATAAAAATTCTGGAGTTGTGAAGTACAATAACCAAAATGAAAAATTCATTAGACACTCAAAAAAAGATTTGAACTGGGAGAAGAAGAGCCAGAAAGCTTGAAGACAGATAAAAAGAGATTATCTAATCTGGAGAACAGAATGAAAAAGAATGAAGAAAATTCAACATGGTATCAGAGACCTGCGAGTTACCATTATTAAACCAGTATTCACATATGGAGGTGCCAGAAGGATGAGAAGGAGAAAAGAAAGAGGGAAAGAGAAATATTCAAAGAAGTAATGGCTGAAAATTTCCCAAATTCAATTTTTAAAACTTCCGTCTACACAGCCCAAAAGCTTAACAAATCCCAAGTAGGATAAATTATAAAAGAGACTCACACCTCGACACATCATGGTCAAACCATCAAAAGACAAAGAGAAAATGTTGAAAGCAGCATGAGAAGAATGACTTACTACATACAAAGGAGCCTCTGTAAGATTAATAGATGACTTCTCATCAGAAACTGATGAGGCCAGAAGTTAGCAGAACGACATATTCAAAGTGCTACAAAAACAAAGAACTGCCAACCAAGACTTCCATATCCAGAAACACCAAACTTCATGAATAAAGGCAAAATAAAGACCTTCTCAGATAAGCAAAAACTAAGAGGATTCATTGATAGCAGACCTGCCTTATTAGAAATACTAAAGGATGCCCTTAGGAATAAGAAATGGTAACTTGAATCCACGTGAATTAAGAGCACCAGTAGAAGTAATTACATAGGAAAATCTAAAAGATAATATAAATGTATTTTTATTATTATTCTTAACTGTTTTAAAAGATAACTGCATGAATTAACAAATATAAAACTGAAAAAAGATGACCCCAATATCTCTCTTTTTCAGTCCACAGTGAGAATCATAACTCTGACGCAGAGCTGGGATATTCTTTCTGGGATTGAAACCTGTGAAGTCAAGGCAACCCAAAGGCAGCAAACAGTAAAAATGGCAAGGAGCAAAGAACCTCTGCTCTAGGCTTAGAGCACACCTACACTGCTGTCTACCCATGGTGTCCTCTTTAATTTCATGAGACAGCCCTGCTTCACTTTTCCCAACAGACTTCTCTGGTCTGACCCACACGTTTTCTGACTCCACCCTGTCAACCCTACTGAGCAGCTAGACTCCTAGTCTCTGTCATTGTTGGCCAGCCTGGTCATTGTGATGCCCTTACTTTGGTTTGGCAGAGGTTACTATAATTCTAAGCAACCAAATAGTTGAAGAAGAAAAGCTAGGATGCTTATAGAATCTCTATAGAACGTGTCTGTTTTGCTCCTGTTTGTATATCTGGCACATAAAGTTTGAACAAATACTGGTTGAATGAATGAATGAATAAAGCTCAGATGGTGAAGAGGGCATAGTGGTCCACAGTTCGGACTTTCTGGAAGAGATAAGTCACAAGCTTTCAGTGATTAGAGAAATTTTGACAGGCAGAAATAAATAGTAGTTTAAAACCATCTTTCTCTCCATTATCCTTTCTTATGCATTGTTACCTTGCTCATCAATCATCAGTTAATGCCCCTTAGATTCGTGGAGATAACAGCAAAGAAAAAGAAAAGCAGGCAGATTGGGAAACTGGCAAAGTTATAGGAAGAAAATCCTGTGGTGTGCTAGTTCTTTCTGTCTGAGAGCCTGCAGGTTTCCAGGCTCTGCTCGTTTACTGTATCAGGACCACTGACCTCTTCAAGAGTCTTAACCTCCAGCTTGAGAAATATTACTGTAGGTCACTGCCTAGACTCAATTAACAGAAGGAAGAAAATTGATCACCAAGGAGAGATGCCAAAAAAGAAAATAATACATACCATCAAAAGCAAGGCAAAATACAACTATTTGATTTGGATTTTTGTATTAAATAATTATTGGTGATTAGATGGCAATTCTTTTTGAATGCATGTATTGAAGGCTAATTACTCTTAGCTCATGTTTCCTTTACCCTGTTCATCTTGGCAGTTAGGAGGTAACATACTGGAGGTGTTACTCTGATTGCTGTGGAAACTGCTCATCAGAAGCTAGTGAAGACCAGAGCAATAGGGTGGAAATTGGTGAGCAGCAGTGGCTGTAAACTCTGGTTACCAATCCAGAAGAGCAGCTGGGAAAGAGGCCTCAAAGGGGTCAATTTGAGATGTAATACATCTCCAGGGAATGCAGAGATACTCCCTCAGCCTCTCACTGACCTCAGCACTTTCATGTCTCCTTTACCAAGGGCTAAAAGAATTAACAACAAGTCAAAGTCAGGGTGAAACCAGGACCCAGGGCTCCAACTTCCCTTTTGATGCAGACTTCTTCAGAATGACTCTACTACAGTAAAGTTTTCAAAAATACAGTAGGCCTGTTCAGATGCCCTCGGAAATGTGAGACATACATATGCAAGATATGCCAAGGTCAGGGCTGTGCTCTGTGCTCAGCACCATCTGGAGGCATTAGCATGAGTGAATCCACTTGTCTTTTTTGTCCTTTTGTGAATTCATTTTTCAAACTTGTGCATCCTATTTCAAGCTGTTTATGCACAACAAATTTGACTTTTAGGAAAATCTAAGATCATCCAAAACAGTAGTTCCCTCTCCACACTCATCCGTGAGAAGAAATATTAAACTTGGATTTAGGGACAGAGACTGTCTCTGCCCACATGACTGGTCTGATCACTGTAATAGTCAAGGAAACAGTTTGACTTATTATTAACCTACTAACTTTTTACAAGATCTAACTAGTGGGTAAAAGTGTATGTGTGTCCCTAAATGAGACCCCATAAAGCCCTTTCTTCTGCATGTAACAACCAAAATGAACATTCCTGGTTGGTGAGTTCCATCACCAAGTAGGCCCACCCTCTCCCCATCTCCAACTAAGTATTTCTGCACAAGGTGAAACACAAACTTCTTTCCTAGAAAAGAATTTTCTATGGTAAATGGAAACACTATTTCCAGAATTTGTGGCACCATCAAATTTAACTTGAATTGACAGACCACATGAAGAACTTGAAGGCACTTTTTTATCCTTAAGAAGAGGCAGGGTCACAAGATGTCAGCCTAAGCCAAAAAGAGGTGCTCGCTCACTAGGAATCCCTTTGTCATTGCTGCTGTCTTTCCAGAGGAAAAGGTTTATAAAGTATATTCATTGTCTTTATTTCTCTGAGAAACAGAAGTTACTTTCCTCCAACTGTAGGAAAGTAGACCCTCTCTAGGGGAACATTTTAAAGTTAAGGAAATTAAATGTTGTAGATTCAAGACTCTTCTTTGTTCCACCCAAATAAAGGAATGAAATGAATAGATACTTGGAGCATTTACCTCCATCAATGGGCATAGTTTTGGAGTACACAGACTGAGGTCCAAATCTCTACTCTTCCCCTTTGTAGGTGTGTGGCCCTAGGAAAATTGCTTAATTTCTCTAAGCTCTGTTTTCTGATTGGTAAGATGGAGATAATAACAGTACTCATTACATGAGGATGTCTTAAGAAATGAGGGAGATGGCATTTGTAAAATGCCTATAGTGCACAGAAAACTGGCTTGAGAAAATCTAGTCTGTATATCTCTTCCCAGTTGTCATTCTCAACTCTTCTCAATTTTTTAGTAGCTTGAAATTGCCACAATGGGATTATTTACACCATAGAAATTGGCAACACTACAAATCAGGGCTTTGGTTTTAGTTTCACTGACGCAGTTTATTAGCACACCATTGTACCTATCCACAGGAAAAACCCAATTGTAGCTACTTATCATGTGATAGTGATGGCCTTTAGTATTTCTAAAACACCCAAAGTTCTGAGCTGGCCCATGTAAAGCTGAACGCACAGAGAAAAACATGTGGAAGTGAATTCAATTAGCTTTCCCCGACTGGGTGACTGGAATTGCAGAATGATAACCTCACTAATATTTCCAAGGATCACAAAGAAGATTGAAAGAGAGTATATGGTTTGATTAGCACATAACTTTTAAAAAAGAACAATAACTCAAGGACAAGCATTTCTTGCACAAAAATGGATAGTGTGGCAGATCAGAGAAGACTCAGATGGCAGAAGTGTGATGCACATCTCTGCAGAGGACAGAGTATCAGTCCACCTTAATATAATGTTAAACATGACAGCTCCCCTAGTAAACTGATGAGTTGAACTGTGCAGCTCTTCTGCTTGTACAGATGATAAGAGACTTCCCGGAACTGCAAATCTCAGGAAATAGGTCTTATCGCAGAGTATTTATCCATGTGAACTTCTGCAAGCAAAGAGGGCCAATATTAGATGAGATTATCTGTTTCTGAGTTCATGATGCTACGACATCTGTTTTCATACTTGTCTCTCCTCCACTCATTTCATATTAGTCACCTGATGAGAGTGAGAGAAAAAGATTCTATTTACAAACCAAACTCTCTCTTTCCACCCATCTTCCCTCCCCCACGTCTCTCTCTCTTTTTTAAGAACCTCCACAAGTCTAGCAAAGAACTAGCTAGCAGAGAGAAAGCAAGGTTTCCACTTGGGCTAGCTTGGCAGTAAGACAACCCAGACAGGGAAACGCCAAGTCCCAGAGGCCCCAGAAATAGCAGAAGGCTGGGCTTTACCTATAAAGGGAGACGTCTAGGTAGGTAAGTTTTTAGCACCAAGAGGTCTAGTGGCAAGTAACATAGACTCAGTAATAGCATCAAAATCATAAAATGTGGGAGAAGGTAGCAAGCAAGTAGATTTCCTTTCTGTTCTTCTTAGGACGTGTTTGAGCTTATATGACTACCAGTCTAAAGCAAACAGATAAAGAAATGGGTTAACATACTTGGAAAACAAGGTAACCACAAATCAAAAGCATACAATAGAGCCAGAAAAACAAAAAGAAACCAAGCTAATACAAAAGAAAATTATCAAACCACAAAAAGAAAAAGAAAAGAACAAAAAGGCTTAAAGACTTAAACGTAAGACAAGTCACTATAAGCCTCCTAAAAGAAAACATAGGCAAATATTTTCTGACATAAATCATAGAAATGGTCTCCTAGGGTAGTCTACCCAGGCAATAGAAATAAAAGCAGAAAGAAACAAATGTGACCTAATTAAACTTATAAGCTTTTGCATAGCAAAGGAGACCATAAGCAAAACAAAAAGACAACCTACAGAATGGGAGAAAACATTTGAAAATGATGCGACTGGCAAGGACTCAATTTCCAGAATATATAAACAGCTCTACAACTTAACAACAACAACAACAAAACCCAATCTAAAAATGGATGGATCTAAACAAGCAATTCTCTAATGAAGACATACAAATGGCCAATACGCACATGAAAAAAGCCTCAGTATCATTCATTATCAGAGAAATGCAAATCAAAACTACAATGATATATTGCCTCAAAGCACTCAGAATGGCCATCATTAAAAAGTCTACAAACAATAAATGCTGGAGAGGGTGTGGAGAAAAGCAAACCTTCCTACACTGTTGGTGGCAATGTAGTTTGGTGCAGCCACTATGGATAACAGTATGGAGATTTCTCAAAAAAACTAAAAATAGACTTACCATATGATCCAGCAATCCCACTCCTGGGCATACATCCAGACAGAACTCTAATTTGAAAAGATACATGCACCCCAATGTTCATAGCAGCACTATTTACAATAGCCAAAACATGGATACAATCTAAATGACTATCAACAGATGACTGGATAAAGAAGATGTGGTATAGTTATACAATGGAATACTACTCAGCCATAAAAAAGAAAATAATAAAATAATGCCATTTGCAGCAACATGGATGAACCTGGAGATCGTCATTCTAAGTGAAGTAAGCCAGAAAGAGAAAGAAAAATACCATATGATATCACTCATATGTGGAATCTAAAAAAAGACATAAATGAACTTATTTACAAAACAGAAACAGACTCATAGACATAGAAAATAAACTTGTAGTTACCAGAAGGTAAGGGGGTAGGAAGGGATAAATTGGGAGTTTGGGATTTGCAGATACTGACTACTATATATAAAATAGATGAACAACAAATTTCTTCTATATAGCACAGGGAGCTATATTCAGTATCTTGTAGTAATCTATAATGAAAAAGAATATGAAAACGAATATATGTATGTATATGTATGACTGAAACATTATGCTGTACACCAGAAATTGACACAAAATTGTAAACCAACTCTGCTTCAATAATAATAAAAAAACAAGACCTATAAGAAATTGTGGCCTATAAGAAATTCACTTCAGATACAAAGACATACACAGACTAAAAGTGAGGGGGTGGAAAAGGTACGCCATGTAAATGGAAAGGAAAATAAAGCCAGGGTAGCAATAATTATACCAGACAAAATAGACTTCGAAAGAAAGACTAGCCCATGGCTAACCTTGAACACAAAAATTTAAAAAGTCACATTGTGGCATCAGTTCATCAAAATGAAAACAATCAATTTCAAAGTGTCTTTGGATGAGATTAAAATAAAATGACAAACTTTGGGTAAAGCATATTGCCCTCCATAATATGGGTGAACCTCATGTAAACAGTTGAAGACTTGAATAGAACAAAAAGAATGGCTTCCCCTATCAAGAGCAAATTCTGGACTTCATCGTCACCATTAGCTCTCCAGGTGCCAACCCACAGTGCAGATTTGGACTTGCCAGAGTCCAGAATTACATAAGCCAATTCCTTGTATGAAATCAGTCAATCTATCTATCTATCTCCTATTAGTTCTGTTTCTATTTCCTAGTGTTTCTGTTTCTCTGCAGAATCCTGACTAAACATATCTTTGAACCAAGGAACACTAAGAAAATTGCAGATTTCTCTGATGTTTAATCTCAAGAAGCCATCACTCTGGGAACATATGATCTCAATATATACTAATTAAGCAAGGTCCACAAGATGAAACTAGGAAGTCAGTAAAATGTGAATATGAAATTGCATTAAACCCCAAAACACACCCAAGACTGATGATGCTGAGTAGTGTCTTACTTTCCATACAACTGTGAATCATGAACCTGACAACTTTTTTAGAAATAAAGTATATGCTTGTCAAAGCCTGGTGAGAATATGCAGATTGTGTAGTCTGATCCATTATTTTACAGCTGTGAAAATTGCCTGATTTCATTACCATTCATGAGAACTGCCCAATCTTAAACAGTCAGTGGGAAGCTCTGGGATATAGCTCATCACCAGCTCTGGCGTCAGTGTCAGAGCACAGCCCTGCTCAGCTGGATATGTGGGAAGCAGGGACCCCCAGAGACCACATGTGTGGGGTGTGTTATCCATGGCTGATTAACTAGATCAGTTCAAAGATAATATTGATGATGCCAGTGTCATGGGCTTAAATCTCATGAGCTAATTAACATCAGTTGTATTATTTTGTCACAGGCAGCCTTACTAGTCCCTATTCATTTTTTCCTCAAAAATACATGCCATAGGTTGCAGTAAGCAAGAGAATGTAGTTGATTTAGAACAAGTTCATGACACTGCTAAGAAAAATAACTACAGTGAAGGTCTGTTGATGTTTATCTGCTCAACGTCCTATCCCACCTCTTGGAAACAGCAGCCTGCTTTCCTCCGAGGAATCCCCCTTCTGCTGTGTGAAATTCCAGTGGGGCTACCCGTAACAGTCCTCCTCACACGCCCATGTTTGCACAGGCTGACACACCCAATCTTGGCCAACCAGACCCTCTTTCCTGGGAATTTGGATCTTGACCAGGGACACAGAGACCTGAAAGCTCTTATAGCTGAGTCATCCAGGGTTTGTGCCCTATGTATCCTGCCACCACAGAACCCTACCAGTGGTCTGCAGGTTCCCATACTGAGAGTCCGGCAACAACCCAGCTCTTGTTACTCCTGAGGCCAGGTTGTTCAACTTTTCCTTTAGTTTCTTTCCAACAAATCCTTACTTCTCACTTAGGTTGGATTTGTTGCTTTTAGTCAAAACTGTTTTGCGGGGGGAGGGGGTAGTAATTAGATATTTACTTACTTACTTACTTACTTACTTATTTATTTTAACAGAGGTACTGGGGATTGAACCCAGGATGAACTCATGCATGCTAAGCATGCGCTCTACCACTGAGCTATACCCTCCTTCAACAGCCAAAAAGTCTGATACAATAACTCAACATGCCTACTTTTCAGTGAACCATATCTTACTCACTTATTCATTCAATAAAATGAACACCTGTCATATTTTGGTATAATTTTAGTTGTGTTAGCTTTTTTAAATCATAAAATTAATATATGGATGTAAAATTCAAATGATAGAGAATTACACAAGGCAGAGTGCACATGTCTCCTGGAAACCCAGCTCCCTTACAGAGCAGTCACTGCGTCATGCAGGTTGACCAACAAAACTTTATCCAAAACTTTCTCAGAATGGGATCACGCTATGAATACTGTTGTGAAAGTCATTGTTTACTTTAACAATGTAACTATGATATTGTTCCACATCAGTGTCCATGGATCTAATTCATTCTTTTAAAGGGCTGCATATTATTTTATTTTGTAGATTGTTTTGAATGTAACTACTTTTCTATGATAGGCATTTCGGTGTTTCTAACTCTTTGCTAATATAAGCAATGCAATGATTACGATTTTAAAATAAACACAATAATCTAGGACTGCTAATGAGATTTATGATGACTTCCTACCAGGGGAAGAGGAAATGGACATGTCTTCAGGAATATTTATCTGAAACCCAGAAGCAGTAAAGAGATTGGATGAAAAGGATCAAAGGTTAGGTGTCTGGATATTAAGAGATTACCTGCTGAGACCTTTGCCATGAGTCTACATGGGATCACTGGGGTCCCCCACATTCTACTGAGATTCAGGCATGATTAGGAGTTGACTAGAGCTTCTGCACAACAAACTGGGTTAATGTTTCAAGTCAGACCATGGACATGAAGGTTTCTTCCTGCTTTATAAGCCCTTCCTGTCCCAACACACCTCAAAGTAGGGTGAACCATTAGCTAACACAGTAGGAAGCTTTCCATAGGGGGCATTCAAAGTCTCAGTCCTGAGATAAATATTGGGAGGAGAAGAAGGAGGAGGAGAAAGTCTAGAGCAAATTTACTGCACAGTCAGGTGGTGTTAGTGGCTTCCTCAATGAGAAAGCATCAACAGAATTTTCCCGAGGTGGGACCTCTGGCTCCAAGAGCACTGGCTAAAGGGGTCTCAGAATACACAGTGGCACCCAGGGGTTGCATCAGCACAGGTGTTCCTGTGGCCAAAGGCACAGATGGTATTAACGGTAGTCAGGCCATGAGCTCCCTGAGGACACTGTCTCCATTTTAGTCATTTCCCAAAACCCAGACATGAAGTATTGTTAAGTGATTGTTAAATTGAGTACAAATAGGAAGAGAGGCCCCATGCACAAGACCATGCTCACGAGACCAGGGGTTATACGAGGAAATTGGTGAGAAAGCTTGGCCACTGATGGGTGACTTGGTCAAGTGAAGGCCTTGGCTTAAGCTGATTTTCTTAAAGCAGAGACAAGGGACAGAAGAGCAGTGGGATTTTTTTACCCAGCACTTGGGATATTATATTCTTCTTGGAGATTCACTACCAAAATGAGCTCTGCCCGAGAACCGAAAGAAGGCAAATGGGAAGGAGCAAGACTTGATCTCAGTCTCAGATGAGCACAGTGGGGCTGCCAGTGTCAGGGCTGTTCAAAAGCACCAGAGATGGAACTGATCACTTAATCTGGGGGACTCTCAGCTGGTTTTCAACCTTAGAAGGTGAGGAGAAATGGCAGACCTACTTTATCATCCCCTGCGGAAATTTGTAGATGCTTCTTATTTCCGGTACATGTGTATCGGGAACTAATCAACATTAGCTAAGATCACTAAGCACATGAAGAGAAAGTTCTGGGAAGTTTTAAGTTGTAGAAGTTAATGTTCAGTTACTATCTTCAATACTTGCTCTAAGGTCCCTCTGAAGTAGTTTGGTTAATAGAGATAGCTCAGAGTAGAAAGATGACAAGCATGTGGTCAACAATGCCTTTCCATTACCTTTGGCCTTTCCAGAAAGCACCATTTATTACTGTTCCCTTAACTTTGAACTTGGCAGAGACTTTTATCTGGAGATCTCAAAGCACCTTTATATCAGTGATGCTTGGTGTTAACACAGAGGAGAGAGTTCACAGCCTTTCATAAACATTCATTAGCTCTCTTCACACTCTGTGATCATCTTTGTCAAATCTCAAAATTCTTAGAGGCTCCAGCCTGTGTTCCCACCATGGGGCCTCTCTGCCAACCTCTGACCTACATGAACAGAACCCCAGGGCACCCGGGGGCTGGCCCAGTATTATATATTAGTTCCTAGACAAACAAAATTCTCCAAGGCCCAGGATGTCTAATCTAGTCCAGCCACAGTCACATGATGTATAAGACCCTCCCAGTTATACTAGAAAAACTATCCCCTGCTCTCGCAAAAGCAGGGTGCATCCATAAGCCTCTGGCAATTGTTTCTCGAAGGACCCAGGGCCACCTATAGCCAGAAGGGAAAGAGAAAGAAGAACACCTGGCCCAGGCCCTGAGCTCAGGACTGGTGTTCGTGTCCCTGCTCCTCAGACCACTGACTCAGTGGAAGGAAGTTGAATCTTTGAGCCACTGTGACCATTAGAGACATAGCTCAGAGTGGCCATATTCCACCTACCCCATCTGCCTTATCTTTTCAGTTTATCAAGTTCTGGGTTTTCAGGACACTTTCTCCATCACATCAGCTAACTACCTGCCTGACTGCCAAAAACACCCGAATCCCCAGACTCCTTGTCCTCACTGCCTACTAAGCATGTCCATGCAACCTGGAGAGTGGAGGGGGATGGAGTGACAGATGTCTGTTAGCCAACACTAAGAAGTGTCCCTTGCCCTCCCAGAGTCAGTTAGGCCAAGCAGGACACCACAGAATGAATCAGTACCAATCAAAGTGTTATGGGTCTAGTCTGATTCCTAATTCAGACTTCCCTCCTGCCCCCATATCAAAAGAACTTTGATTCCTACCTGGCTCAGGCTTGTCTCCATCTCTGAAGCCTATCCTGGCCTGAGTAGGAAGGATTTAAACCTTATCGGCCTAAACAAGAGTCAGAATCAATCACCCCATGCTCACCACCCTTTAGCTTTGAGAAATAAAATTCTGCTGTATTTCTAAGAGCCAATGCCCACTCTTGGCCCAGTTTGTGATGCCTGGGTTTTGTCTTCTCTGTATCTCAGCCCATGTCATGCTGGTCTGGGAAAGCCCTGTCAGTCCTTTTCCTAGATCCTGGAGTGACTAGGATTTTAGTAAATCAGCTTGTGTTCTCTTGATCCTGACATTTTAAAAGAATTGGAGACAGGAAAGATAGCCTGAAGAAAGAATTGATATGCTGAAATTCGTTAAAATTAAAAATTTCTACTTCACAAAGGACAACATCAAGAGATTGAGAAGACTAGCCACAAACTAGGAGAGAATATTTGGAAAAGACACATCTGACAAAGGACTCAAACTCAAAGATAAGAAAACAAACAACTTGATTTTTTAAAAACATGGGCCATAGATCTTAACAGACACCTTGTCAAAGAAGATACGCAAATGGTAAACAAGTATATAGAAATATTCTCCACATCTTAAGTCATTGGGAAAATGTTAATTAAAACAATAGTGAGAAACTACTACATATCTATTACAATGGTTAAAATCTGGAAAACTGACAACACCAAATGCTGGCAAGTATGTGGAGCAACAGGAACTCTCATTCTTTGCTGATGGGAATGCAAAATGGTACAGCCACTTTGGGAGTCAGTTTGGCAGTTTCTTACAGCACTAAACATACTCTTACCAAATAACCCAGCAATCGTGTTCCTTGTTATCTACCCACTTGAACACAGATATTTACAGCAGCTTAATTTATAACTGCAAAAACTCAGAAGCAACCAAGATGTCCTTCAGTAGATGAGTGAATAAATAAAAAGTGGAACATTCAGACAATGGAATATTATTTAGTACTAAAAAGAAATGAGCTATCAAGCCATGAAGAGACACAGAGGAGCCTTAAAGTCATATCACTAAGTGAAAGAAGCCAATCTGTAAAGGGTACCTACTGAATGACACTCTGGAAAAGACAAAACTATAGAGATAATAAAAAGATGAGTGGTTGCCAGGGGTTAGCAGGGAGGACGGGATGAGGAAGCAGAGTAGAGAGGGTTTTTAGGGCAGTGACAGTACTTTGTATGATTCTATAGTGGTGGCTACATGTCATTAGAAATTTGTCCCAACCCGTAGAATGTACAACATCAAGAGTAAACCTAAATGTACACCATGGATGCTGGGTGATTATGATGTGTCGATGCAGGTTCATCAATTGTGACAGATGTACCACTCTGGTGGGGGACGTCGTTGATAGTGGGAGAAAAGAAAAAAAAAGGAAAGAAGGAAGAAAGGGAGGGATGGAGAGAAAGAAGGAGAAAGGAAGTGGAGAGGGAGGGAGGGAGGGAGCTCTGTGGGCTGCCAAGTCTCCTTCACAACTGCTGACTAACACTTCTCCCAGCCTCATCCTGGAATGTGATCTCTCTCCTGTGCACTCAGTGAGTGCACTAGATCTGACCCCTTGACTGGAAGTGCCAAGACCTCTGAAAACAACCTAGGGAGAGATGCGTGCAGCCAGCCTCTGCAGTTTTCTAGCACTTGCCATTAGCAAAGCCTAAACCAGCTCCATGTGGAAGATTTGGCTCCTGTGCCCCAGAGAAAGTGCCTTAAGTCTTGCTTATATTTGATATTCAAGCTCCAGAGTTTCTGGGCCTGGTCCTAACATTTGGTTTGTATTACATATACGTTGCAAGGATCTGCCCAAGGAGAGTTTACTGTCTCTTTGAGGGTGGCCTCACTGAGAAAGCACAGGGAGTTAAGAGAGGAATTGCTATTTGGACTCAAACAAACATCGCCAGGTGGTTGCTGAAATGGCAGATAATACCTTAAGACCTGGTGACTGGCTCATCTCAGAGTTCATGGACCAGGGAAGAGAAAGCTGGGAACAGTGTGGCACAGAAAGCAGCAGTCAGACCCTCAGAGACAAGGTCAGTAAAATACCATGACCAGAAATTCTAAAGGGGAGCATGGTTAATAGAAGGTGAAAATTTCCAGAATAATTGAAATGTCATTCTAATAATGAAATTTCTGTGGGACTGGTATAAGTAATCTGTGTGTGGTTTTGTTAATTGACGTTTATTCTTTTTTGTTTTTCTTTGTTAAAAAAATGTATTGTAGTGTAGTCAGTTTACAACACTGTGCCAATATCTGGTGTACAGCATAATGCTTCAGTCATACATATACATACATATATTCATTTTCATTACAAAATATTGAATATAGTTCCTTGTGCTATACAGAAGAAACTTGTTTATTTATTTTATATATAGTGATTAGTATCTGCAAATCCCAAACTCTCAATTTATCCCTTCCCACTCCCTTTCCCCCAAGTAACCATAAGTTTGTTTTCTCTGTCTGTGAGTCAGTTTCTATTTGGTAAATAAGTTCGTTTGTGTCTTTTTTTTTTTAAGATTCCACATATAAATGATACCATATGGTGTTTTTCTTTCTTTTTCTGGCTTACTTCACTTAGAATGATGATCTCCTAGTCCATCTATGTTGCTGCAAATGGCATTATTTTGTTCTTTTTTATGGCTGAGTATTATTCCATTGTATAAATATACCACAACTTCTGTATCCAGTCCTCTGTTTATGGACATTTAGGTTGTCTGCATGTCTTGGTTATTGTAAATAGTACTGCTATGACATTTATTCTTAAGGTATGCCAGAAACTAGGCAAAACTCAACAAAAATTTCCTCACTTGATCCTAAGACAACTGTATTTGTTAGGTACTATTTTTACGCCCATTTTACAGATAAGACAACCAGGGTTCCCATGGTTAAATTCATTGGCCAAAGTCAAACAACTGGTAGGTTTTCCAAATCTGGATTTGAACCTAGACAGACTCCGGAGCCTGTGCTCTTAGCCATCACCTACATGGAAGACAGACATAGACCTAGCAGGACGATGTCAGGATGCATAAAGCCCAAATTAAGCTAGAAGTTGTGAAAATACTAACTTCTTAGCCAGCTCTATTCAAAGCAGCACCAGCAAGGCAAGACTAGATCCGCATTTTGGGGACAAATAACATAGTCCGATGGAGTGTGGGTTTCGGTCTGTATGACGGTTCCACGTGACTGGGCGAGGTGACTCGGAGGCCAGTGTTAAAGAGGTTTCTGAGATGCTTCCAGGCTGCACTGGAAGGAGTGCTAAGACTGATTACCAGTACCCGCCACGCGCGCAGGGGCTGGGGAGAGCAGCACGGATGCTGTGTATCTGCCATTCTTTTCTTTTCTTTTTTTTTCAGTTCTTTTTTTTGGAGGGGTGGTAATTAGGTTTATTTATTTATCTATTTATTTATTTATTTAAATGGAAGTTCTGGGGATTGAACCCAGGACCTTGCACATGCTAAGCACGCATTCTACCATTGAGCTATACCCTCCCTAACCTTGTATCTGCCATTCTTGACAGAAGCCCACAGGCGGCAGAGAGAGAGAGCAGGATTCCTTCAAGGAGACAGGCAGAACTTGAGAGAGATGCGTGGTCAGCATGGGAGAGGTCTAACCATGACCAAGGACACCTGCGCCCCAGATGCTGCAGGTGGCGTCAGGAGGGGCTGCACATAGGCAGAGGTCCCAGCTCACCACTCAGAGTCAGTCACCCGGTATCTGGGGTGTAAAGTTGGACTCCTTTTCCAGAAGACCAGGATCTCAGAAAGAAATCAGGCAGTGACTCAGTGACTTGGTATGTGGTCAGGGCAAGAGCCAGAGGCCTGGTCCCTAGAGGTCAAGTCGGAGCGGGGTCAGCAGCATGTCGCAGTTACGCTGCTCTGCAGAGGGGTAGTTCTTGGCTCTGTAGCTGCCTCTCCACTGAGGGCCTGAAATTGTTCTAGAATACCAAGAGGGGCAGAGCCAGCAACTGGAATTAAGAGGCCCTGGTTATTTGTGAAGATTTGAGAGAGGACAGGGCAAGAAAACAGTATGTCCTTATACCTGTCCTGTGAAGAGAGAATGGGGGAGAACTGGTTTGGCAACCAGCCAAGGCGAAAAGGCCTAGAGGCTGTTACTTGACCACTAAATTAAAATGAAGCAGCAGCTAACGTGGCCTTTGTTAAAAGTGAATACAATCTGCACCAGCCCCATTTTTAGATGTGTGGCATCCAGATCGAGGGAGCATAATCTGTATTTTTGCATTTGTAAAAACATATCTGGAAAGCAGTGCCCAAGTCTGGCCACTCCGTGTCAAGGAGGCCAGGGACAAACTAGAGGATGGTGACAGGTTACATAAAGCATGGCTGAAGTGAATAAAACTGGGTATTGTTTTTGTTTTTGTTTTCTGGTCGAGAGAGGATCTTTGAGGAACATGGAAGCTTCTTGTAGCCAAAGGGCTGGTCTTTGGAGGAAGGCTTCAACTTATTCATAGTAACTCTTGAGGGAAGAATTAAACATAGTGGGTGACAGTTACAGAGAGGCTGATTTCTATTCCATAAATGATGACATTTCTTTCCCCGAGACTGTTTCTCCACAGACTGCTCTCCCATTGGGCGTTACTAGAAGGCACTGTGGGGTAAATTTAGGAATCTCTGGATTAGAGAAAGTAAACAGGTTTCTTCATGGCTGGATTCCTCAATCACTTGAATGCTTAAAATTTCTCCAAGAAGGACATTCTCGAACTTAATTGACCCTGACAGAGCCAAATTGTATTTTATTTATTAATTCACTTTTCATGACTCATCTGTTAACAACTCCTGAAGCAAGTCCTCTCTGGAAAAGACACTTGGGAACGCGGGACTAAAGTTGACAACAAAGAAATGGGTTGCTCTGTGAAGCAAGTTAGCAACCTGTCAGCATCCAAGCAGATACCCTTCAAAGACTGTCTGAGGAAAGGCTTGCAAAGCAAATAAATTCAGAGAGGAGTTTGGATCAAATGACTTCGGAGTCTGTGGTTCCGTGACTCCATTGCCTTCTTTAATGACCTCTGTCCCACAAACAAATGTTTTCTAGGACAGCTGAATTAATTCCAGTCTTAACAGATCTCTGAAACAACACAGAGGTAGGCACCTGGGAATGTTCAGCTAGTGACAACTCCTGGGATTATATAGGTCCAGCAAGAGGGTGCTGTTGGCACATGCAGGTTTGCAGAACTTTCTAAGGCTGATGCTGCCCCCACAAAATACCTTACTGACCTCGTGGAACCTTCCAGGCACCCTCTACTATCAATTCAAGTTGACCTCTGGGAGCATTTTTCTGTCTGTAGTTCCTCAAGTCTCACAGAGTTGCTTTTGTCTAAGATATATTCATGACTCATCTTAAAAATAATTCCACTCCTCAAACTTGCATATCATCTGAATCCTTTTAGAGACAGGGAGGATGGGATACAAATGTTTAATACCTAATCTCGAGAGCTGTGTCTCTACCACAAGTGTAATATACAGTGGCGTACCTGGTTTAAAAAAAAAAAAAAAGTGGGCCCAGTAAAAATCTGAATCCCTGGGTTAAAAAAACAAACAAACAAACAAACAAACAAACAAAAAACGCCCAGCCTTTTTCGTTTAAGCAAAGGATTTAGGCACACAAGATCAGGTTCTAGAGGCATCCACAAACATCCTGAGCAGCGCAAGTCTCACTGAGCTCAACCTCATCCCCTGTCTGGCTGGTCAACGGCCAGGCCCAGCAAGGAGTTTCCCCTCTAGCTCTCCCCGTGCAAGGATGTGCTGCTCCTTGCACGCACTCCCCTGGCCTCAGCCCCCCCGGACAAGAGACAGAGGCGGCTCTTACGGCCCTCTCACTCCTGCGCATGCGCAGCTGCTGAAGACGCGGGAAAGAATGCCTTTCCATGGCCTCCTTGGGGCCTCTTGCGATCTGGCCCCTCCCCACCTCTGGGACCTCACCTCCTATGACCCCGAACCCCCTTTCCTCACTGCCCTCTCGCTGCCCCTCTTCTGTCTTTGACCCGCCAAGCTGGTTCCTGCCTCCCGGCCTTTGCATTTGCCGTTCCCTCTGCCTGGATGTCTCTTCCCCAGACCCCGCTTACTTCAGTCTCTCTCTCCTTCTAGGCCTCTGCGTAAACGTCACCTCCACAGAATTCTTCCCTGATTACCACAAGCAGCCACCAATCCTTCACTCATGATCGCCTTACCCCACTTGGTGTTTCAATAGCATTTGTTAGGACCTGACATTGTGTTACTCATCCACCTGTTGCCTGGTTTACTCCGGGCAGGCCGCAAGCCTTGGCTGCTGGGGGGATGCTGTGTCCAGGAAGTGGATCCTCGACCCTGGAGTTAAATCCACTCAGTCCTGGAGCGAGCTCTCTGCAGCAGGCGAGGTGGTCCCTGCCACCCATTCCTGGTAGACAGACAGGCCTGGCCATAGCCTCCAGCACAGCTGGACGTGCCCCTGGAGGGCATAAAACCCTCACCAGAGTGGCAGAAGGACCTTCTCCCAGCACCTTCCGGTCTGATTAGTGCATTAGAGAAGCGTCAGCTGCTGGCGGGCCTCCCAGGGCCTGAAATCCAGGAACACCACCCCTCGGGCTTAAATCCCAGGAAGCTCCAGCCCTGCAGAGCTGTCTCTGTGGGGACAGATGCATCCCTCACATGAAGGAGAAAACCCAGAGTCTTTACCTATGGCCTGTGGCACTTTTGTATCAGTCCTATCTGTAAGATAAGAAAATATATACATATATATATTGCCCCTAGTTACTGGCACAGAGCTCCTAGACTCTTGTTATTTCCTAAATGATGAGAACACCAGGAGCATCTTTTGTTGTAATGGGGAGATTTGGAGAGGGATCCTGGATGAGGGCTGGTTACCAGGAAGATCAAGCCATGACTAGAAACTTGAAACCTTTAGCTCCACTGCCCCCAGGGCTTCTCTAGAGACAGGAGAGGAGCTGGAAATGGAGTTAATAATCTGTCATGCCTACAAGAGGAAGCCTCAATCAAAACCCCCTAAGTACGGGGCTTAGAAGCATCCAGGTCGGTGAACGTATCTATGTATTGGGAGGGTGACACACCCCAAATCCACGGGGACAGAAGCGCCTGTGCTCGGACCCTCCCAGACCTCACCCTATGCACCTCACCCCATTCATCTGCCTGTTCATCTGTAGCCTTTATTACATCCGTTAATAAAGTGGTAAACGTTAAGTAAATGTTTCCCTGAGTTCTGTGAGCTGCTCTAGCAAATGAATCAAATCCAGAGGCGTCATGGGAACCTGTGATTTGTAGCCAAGTCAGACAGAGGTTCTGGGTAACCCGGGGATCTGCTAGTTGCGATTGGCATGCACAGTGGGGGCGTCAGTCTCGTGGGACTGAGACTGTAACCCGTGGGATCTGATACGACCTCTGGGAAGACAGTGACAGAATAGAGTTAAATTGTAGGACATCCAGCTGGCGTTGTGGAAAATTTCTTGGTGTAGGGGGAAAAAACCCACCCCTATTTGGTGAACACAAGTGTCAGAGGTAAAGTGTCCTGAGTGAGTTGTAAAAAAAGACACACAGAGGGGAAGACACGTCCAGGGAAACTAGACTGAGTTTTTCACTTCACTGTCCCCTTGGGAATGGAAGCTCCCATCCTGTTCACCACTGTATTCTTGGGTACAAGGAACAGTTCACTATAGTAAGCATTCAAAGTGGTTTTTCATGACTAAATACAAGAGTGTCAGGAAATCCTCTACGAGTGAGAGGGGACAGAATTATAAGATCAATAGGGAGGAACTGAGGTCAGCCTTTCCCCCCAGAGATGCCCCTGCATTTGTGACCATAGCTTATGACTGTGACCTGGAGTTCAGCCTTGTAGGGTGAACGGGTCCATTAGGGCATTGCCTCCAGGACCTTGGCCAGGATTTCCCTGTTAATAACTTCCTCTGAAATTTACAAAATTAGAAGACATGCCCTTTGCCCAGGAAGATCTTATACCCCTTATGGATTTCTTCCCTCTACTCCTGACCACCAGGACTCACTGTGAACCTATGACTTTGAACTTGCCCCACTGGCTCTAAGCTCTGATTTCCACCCTCCACTAAGGTTCACACCTGCTTCCTAGGCAAGCGCTGTTCCTAGGGCTTATGTCCTGTTTCTTTCCGGTTATTTCTTGTCCCCCACTCACGGGACCTGGAAATGTGCCTCCACGGAGTGTACACACCACCTGAGGAAACAAGACACATAGATACAGATTCAAGGGACCAAATTAAATGCTCATCTCAACGTTCTCTGTGGGCAGTGAGGCGGATCCCTCGGAAGCAGCTGGTGACACGGAAGCAGGCTGACCTGGGGAAATTATCAAGTTACAAATGAATCTTGGAGAATCAAAGGGAGAGGTAAGGAAGCTGAACTCCATAAGCCGCTAGTTACAACCCTTCGATCGCTCCATAGAGGACACAGGAAGGACTTCTATTCGCTGCAAGTTAGCTTGTTCTTAAAAGACGCCATTTAAAACCACACTCCATTAAAGAGGGCTTGTGTAGGTGGATTACGCTGCATCTCCCTACGCTGTGAAGGAAGGATAATGAAGCAAGTAGGATGGTCATGCTGGCTGTACGTGAAGAGGTCAGCAGAAGGGAGTTTTCTAAACCCAAGTGCATTTAAAAATAGAGATTGAAGAGATGTGAAATGTCACAGAGCAAAGAACTACACTTCCCAAGCTTTCCAGTTGCCCTCGCGGCTGGGGGTCCCTGGGTCCCTGACAGCGCCAAGTGTAGATCTGTCCTGTTCTATTCACGCCTGAGGTGTGTGTGCTTGGCCTGGAGGGAAGTCAGTCACCTGGTTCTGATCTGCTCCAAGGTGGCTCAGAGTCAGTGGGCCTATTCCAGAGTGGGGTGGCGTCATCTGTCACCTGTGCGTGTACACACACACACACACACACACACAAAGCAACAAGCCAGTGATTCTTTCAAGGAAAGGGATTGGATTCAAATCTCAAGAAGGGAGACAGTACCTGACTTTAAAAAGCATGTTCAATGTGCTTCTGGTTTACTAATAGAAATTACAGGAAGCAGAGCGCCACAGGAATCTCCGTATTGTCAGCAGAGTGAATGAGAGAGGATGCTTTGGAGTCAACTACCGAGCTTTAAAAAAAAATCACTGAGAAACACTGCTTGTGTTTGCCTCTGTCTGTCCTCCATGACGACATCGGTGGTGGAGAGGGCTTTGCCTCAGGGCCCTCAGTCAGCAGATAGCACCAAAGGCGAAGGGTATAGCTCAGTGGTAGAGTGCATGGTTAGCATGCCCGAGGTGCTGGGTTCAATTCTCAGTATCTCCATTAAGACAAATAAATAGACCTAATTACCTCCCCCTACCAAAAAACAGACAAACAAAAAAACACCTCCCCCAAAACAAATAAAAAACAGCACGAAATCCTCACTGTTTGGGGGCGAAATATCTGAACTCTAAGCAGTGAGACCCACAGGAAATCTGCCTGTATTAACCAGCTGGGTGCTGGAAAGGTTTGCTACTGCCTCAAAAAAATTATTTCACTAACAGATGTCTGGTCTCCCCCTGAAAGGATTACTGAGCAAATAGCAGATTTGCCACAAGCTTAGTGACTCACCACTGATGTCAGGCCAGGCACTGGCTGAAAACATTTGAGGAAATGTAGTCGGAGGGGGACCCGCTGTGAACCCGGGTACAGTAGCATCTTGGTGGGGAGACAGAGCGCTGGAATCTCTGTGATTGGAATTTTAATACATTGAGATTTTTCTACAAGGATTGTAGAAAGTCAAGGCTCATTGACTGCAAATCAGAGCATTGATTCCAGACCTGAAAATAGTTCTTCTTTCTAAAACATAAAGGCAGCTTCATACCCTGTCTTTACCTGGTAGCAATGTAAAAAAAAAATTTAAGTTAGGTTCCCCAGGTTGCAAGGGAGTTCAGAATTGGTTTAGTCTGAACAATCAAGAGGTCAATGTCTCCAGCCCCCAAAGAAATTGAATTTGAGTAGAAGAGGTTGAAGTGTTATTCTATTTAAAAAATGTTTTCCCAGAAGTGCTATTCTAGGAAAAAGACTTATTGAATACATTCCAAACCTCCTGAAAGATGCAAATAACAGGCACACACACACACACACACGCACACATGCTCACATGTATACGTATACTTCACATACATGTACACACATCCTTCTAACTTTCCATCCACAGCAGCCTTGCTACTCATTCTAATTACTGGAGGAGCTTTTAAGAACCCTGACACTTAGTCCACACACCAGACCAGTTAAGACCAATAGCTCTTGGGGGGGAGACCCAGGCAACAGCGTGTTCTGAAACGTCCCTGGGTGATTCCGCTGTGCAGCCAAGGTGAAGAACAGCTGCTCCAGAGAGTGGAGTCAATGTTCATTCATTCATTCATTCATCGACGCATTCCTTCCACAAATACTTACTGAGCATTTGGTACATACCAGGCACTGTACTAGATGCTGGGGATAAAAGGGGGACCAAACAAAAAACTGTGATCTTGGATGTCATGAGATTTTCAGTCTCATGAGGGAAGACTAATTAGCTAATAGTGACTATGCCATTTAAGAATTACTAAATGTTCTGGAGGAAAGATGATGCTTCTGTGAGCAGATATAACAAATTGTCTGACCTAGATGAGAGATCAGGGGGGTCTTCCCTGAGGAAGGGGCATCTGCAATCAGTTCTTAAGATGAAGTGGATCTTGCTAGTCACTAGCAGCGGGTCAACATTTTACCAAGTCCTTTCAGTGGCCGGCATCGGTGACAGCCATCTTGTAGGCACAGGTCTTAGGCTGTCTTCCTCCATTATCATGCAGTCAAAAATATCATTAAGTGTTTCTGCACATTTTGAAGAAACTGAAAATTGACCGACAACTTTCATAATGAAAGCCTCATCTCACAGGTAAACAAATCATACCCCTTTTTAGCAATATTACATATGCAGGGGTTACAGGATATTTAGCAGGGAAGACCTTTTCATTTTGTTTGATGAGAAGTCTATAGATTGAATGGACTTTGCCAGAATTTACGTTTGTGCTGTCTCTCGAATGCATGTAGTTGAGCAGAGTCTGGTTTCTATTTGCATGTCAACAATATTATGATGTTGTCTGCAGTTTCATTGAAATCTTCATAGAAATCAAGAAGACAATTTGAAGTTCCAGTTTTCAAATCAAAGTACTCACGAGCTAGGGACAACATGCTCTTTTACTGCTGCGATTCAATAGATCACTTGATATACTATGGAAGGAATGATGGTTGTTAAGATCTGACAGAATCAGCGAGATGCCAACACATTTGTTATCAAAACGCCCTCACTTGCTCGCCCAAACATTTTAGTTGTCATCTCTGGATCAGAAAATGTACCTTTACTATGTTTCCTAGAGCAATCACGAGAGCAATGAATAATGGGTATTCGTGTGATTTGCCCCAGCCAATTCAGTGCCTGTTTTTGACTGAGCATTGTTGTCTTTAGGGGAGATGAAAATTTTTTGATTGACTTTAAAAGTTAAACTTGTGAGATTCAGTCCTTATTTATGCTTTTAACTCTGCTTCTTCACCATCACAACTTCTTTTCCCATATTACACAGATTGCTCAATTTGGATCATTTATCTCCCTTAGTCCATTGGTTGTGTCCTTCCATCAGTCAGAAAAAGAACACAGCCATTTAGTCTTTTTTGGTCATAGCTGGGTCATGCTGACGTTGAGATTGTCATTGTTCTCATTTTCATTATCTGAACTTTCAGCAAACATGATCCCAATATGAACAATGTGAGAACTTGAGCAGTTGATACAATCCACAAGCAAAGCCAAAGATGAGTTGTTAATGCTCACAATTACAATGCACTTGAGTTATGCACGTAAGTCGCATCACTCAGGGATGCAACAAGGGGTGGTCCATTATTGAGAACGAGAAACCATGGTTGCCAGTATCACAGCCTGGGGGGAAAAGAAATGACAGAAGTGACGATGGAAAGTGAATAATCTATGCTTATTCTTTTGACAAGAAATCAAGGTTGCTTTCACTTCCCGTTTTCGGGGCCTCTGTATGTGTTTTGCACTTTCCCTGCTGACTTCCACACCCATTGCCAGGACCTTTCCCATCCTGGAAGAGGTTTTCCAGGAAGCAGGACTTTCAGTGCTAAAACCAGGCCAGGACCGGGCAAAGCAGGACAGGGTAAAAGGTCTGAGTCCTGCCAGCAGTGCCTGGGAGCTGCCTCTGCCTGGAGAGGTCTAATGGCATCACTGGAGCGTGTTACCCACCACCAAGCAGTGGAGTTTCTTCCTGCTCCAGACTCCACACCGGAAATAACTCTTGCCCTTTTAGAGTTCAAATACTTCTCTCATCACCCCAGCTCTGAGAATGCACCCAATCCCCAAAACACAGAAGAGGCCTGACCAGGAGACAGAGAGCCACAACACCCTGCAACCTGCCTTTTTAACTGCCTTGTCAGGTAGGACATAGCGAGGAAAAAGAAAGCTCCCCACAAAACCAGACACGAAAATCTGAGTCATCAAAAACTACATTTTGAGCAATATCTAGCAAAATCTTTCTGCAACTAATAACTAGATTCTTGTTATAGAAAAAGAGCATGCTAAAAAAGGGGGCCTTCCATGTTTTTTACTTGTGTATCCAAGTTGTTAATGCTCATAATTACATGATGTACCTCTTTGCACATTTTTGTATTGACATGTGTAAAAATTATATATTTCAGAATATAATTCCTGGTATATTGTAAATAATGATACTAAAAAGAAACCTGTTACACTAGATGATTAAATATAATATAACAATTTTATACCCATAAACATTCACTTTAAAAATATGGGAAAGGTCTTTTTTTTTTTTACATTTGGAGACTTAACATTTCTTTATTTTATTTGAATGCATATTTCTGTTCTACTTCTATTCTAATATATTTTATGGTTGAAAGTCTTTTATAGTTAAAACTCTTTGATCACCTCATCATACCTGTAATTAAAATGTGTATATTAATTGAAATTTTAATATTTATTTTATTTTCTATGACCTAAGCGTGTTAAATGTTTAAAATCTGGGGAGGTGTTTTCATTACCATTGTAAAGATTTTTAAACACAATTGATGAAAACAAAGCAAATATTTGTATAAATACTGATTATAATAAAACAAAATTATATTGGGACTACAATATATCTTTTAGTCAGACGAATTATGATTAAACTTTTCCTGTATATAGCACGTAATTTTATTTTTTGCTAATGAGCTAAAAATAATTTAAACGCTTTATAATATGAAACAAAGATTGATTGTAACTGGAATAAATATTTAATAATGTGATTTGATAATATAGGTTTTAACCACCAATTCTGAAAAAGAAATCACATAAAAATTTTATCTACGCATTTTAACTAATGCATCCTAAAAAAGCTTCCTGATATGTTTAAAGGAATTAATGTCACTTCCCTCTATTGTTATTTAGAGATGATTTGCTTTCCAGCTATAGAGGAGTAAGCAGTACTCTGAAAATAGCTTTTAAAAAATTTACATTTAAGTGCGTATTTGAAATATTCAATATTTCTTATCAGTTATCTCTGCTTTACTTTTACAAGACTCTCAATAACCAGGGAATGAAGGAGGCAAAGTTACTAAGTAAAATTGTTACTAAGCAAAACTTCTGCCACGATTTCATTCTACCACATATCTGAATCCAAACTTCCCCAGACAGGAGTGCCACCAGCCATCTTTAACAGAAACGATAATAAAATCAGGAAAGACAGGAAGCCAAGGGGTCCATGGAGCCTTCATGCCCATTAAAGGAAGCCCCCCTTTGGCTTGGCACTAGGAAGTTTTTACGTCGCAGGGCAATGTGCCCATTGCAAGATTTTAAATGGGTGAGGAATATAAAGAGCTCTTGTGAACACAGCTCTGTTGTCTAGGGAACATCTCAGTGAGGAGGGTTGAAGATCTGAAAATTGATTTCCTTAAAACTATGCATTGTAGACCTTAAAAAAAATTTGTTTGTACATCCCAGTGGTGCACAGACTCCAGTTTGAAACCCATTAAATAGAAGAGTTTGGTTTTGCAGTTGGTCACATACAGATTCCAGTCCCAGCACTGATGTATCGGATGTATTAGGCAGTTTGTTTAGTCTCCCTGAGTCTCAGTTTTCTTGTGGGTAAAATGGGGCTAAGAGACATATATCATAAAGTTATAATGACAGTTAAACAAGATAATACATGTGAAGCAACAGATGCATTACCTAGATAACACAATGGGTGACCCTGAATTGTTTTTATCATTACCATCATTTTAGTTTTGGTACAGAAGTTGGTATTATTATCCGCCTGCAGATGGCATTGGATTAGAAGAATAAAACAGGCACTGAAAGAGGATCTGTAACAAAACCGAGTATTTTGCTAAAGGCCATAGAGACTTCAGGTTTCACTGATTGATGGTGGAGAGGAATTAGTGACTGGAATCAGAATCAGTTGTATAACCATTTGATATAATTGTTATTGCAGAGAATGGTTTAGTCATTCTCAATAATCCGTTGAAGCCTTTGTAAAGTCTCTTGCTTAAAAACCCCTTTAGGTTTCTACTTTATTATTATAGTCAAGGTTCTGGTGCTAATGGTTCATACAACTGGGTGACTAGAAGCCTTTACAAAAATGTTGACCACAGGTCATTCTTTTAGCCTATGGGTTTTGGAGGCAGGTAGACCTGGGTCTAGGTCTAAGCACCATCCTAATTGCCATTTTTACCAGCCAGGATGATTGAGTGATTCAACTTTGTCCCAATTTGTAAAAAGTTTATAATAACACTAACTTTTCAGAATTACTAAAGAAGATGTGTGTAAAACGCCTAACAAAATACCTGATATGTAGTAGGTGCTCAAAAGATGGAAGCTAGTACTGTTAAAAAACACAAAAAGAGAGATCACGGCGAATTATCACACAAGGCAGGATCTTAAACAGCAGGAAAAGAAGTCAAGGGGCTATGATGGTTCAAAGAAGAGAGAAGCATAACTTTTTTTTATCAAAGTATAGTTGCTGTACAGTATTATATAAGTTCAGGTGTACAATATGATGATTCACAATTTTAAAGGTTATACTCCATTTATAGTTATTGTAAAATATTGGCTATAATTCCCATGTTGTACAGCATATCCTTGTAGCTTATTTTATACCTAATATCTTGTATCTCTTAATTCCCTAGCCCTAAATTGCCACTTCCCCCCTTCTCCCCACTGGTAACCACTAGTTTGTTCTCTGTATCTGTAAGTCTGCTTCTTTTTTTTTTTTTTATATTCACTAGTTTGTTGTATTTTTTAGATTCCACATATAAATGATATCATACAGTATGTATCTTTCTCTGTCTGACTTATTTCACTTAGCATATTGTCCTCCAGGTCCATCCATGTTGCTGCAAATGGCAAAATTTTCATTCTTTTTAATGGCTGAGTGGTATTCCATTTATATATGTGTATATATATGTATACAGTGTGTGTGTATATATATGTGTACATATATATGTATATATATATATATGTGTGTGTGTGTGTGTGTGTGTGTATATATATGTACCACATAGAGGGATAACTTTTAATCCTGGAAAGGAGTGATGGAGAAAAGCTGCCTGGAAGAGGTGGCAGTTGAGATTTCCCTCAAAGTCCTAAATCCTGGTTGGATTTCGACAAGTGAGATGGGAAGAAGGGACATTCAGGGTAAAGGGAGTGGGATGAGAAAGGGGCAGAGGCGGAAGATTATAGAGAGAGGTTCAAGGAACGAATAATTGGCTGTGTGGAGGTAGATGACATTGAGGAAGGCAGTTATTGCCTTGTCTGTTTATATTCCCTCCTCAAACCTCAGGTAGTAAAATTGGAAAGGTGGTTTGCAGCCATAGTGTGGAGATCCTTGAACGCTGGACTTAGGAACTGCAGGTGGGAGAGCTGGAGTCAGAACACACTCAGAGATCTCAGGCTTGATGCTGGCCCTTAGCTACCACACAGAGGCAGAGAAAGGAACTGGTTTTCTATTCCTTTCTTATTCCTCATAACCCCTGGCTTGGGTCATGTAAGGCTATATTAGAGAATACTGTTTAGGGAATGTTCTCAGATCAGCATTTCTCAAACCATCTCTTGGGTGCACTGAAAACTGTTAGGGTTAACACAGACATACTGCAAAATAGGACGCTCTGATCACATGAATCTGGAAACTCTGATACCAGGTCCCTCCTTGTAAATTACCATGTGGATTAACATATTAAAGATTCTGAGAAGTCCTGAAGCCAGTGAGTGATTTCCCTTAATTTAATCCAGCATTTTCCATACTGTTTACAGCATAGCACATTGTCTTCTACAGCACATTTATTAACAGCTCAGGGACCATGATTCTGCAGAACCTAGTTTGGGAAATGTATCTTAAGCAAGACCTAGGTAAGCATCTGAAGTATCATTTTTGGCTAGGGATTTGGGGAGAAGCATGGAAAAGGCAGGTGGAGGCAGACAAGGTCGCCAGGAGAGTAGTAGTTCATGGTGTATGAATCAGATAGGTTCCCCCAAGAGTCAAAGAGATGAGCTTTATTGTAGAAAATTAAGGAGCAGATAAAAGAATTTAATCATGCTGAAATTTGGCAACAGTGAAAAACACTTTCTTCTTCAAATTCTAATCCTTTTAAGTTTTTTTTTTTAACAAACTCTTTAAATTCTATTTGCTAGCTCTTTTAAGAGCCAGAACTCCAGATTGCTTTCTGCTTGTTTTGAAAGATGCTTTCATAGCCTTCCCCAAATTGGGTGTGAAATGGTTAAACAGTAAAATCCAAAATCTCTGCAGCCAGAGCTCTTCTGGCATCTCTGCCTCCTTCCCAAGAATGGAGGCCTTTTTAGTTCATATTGGAGCCACATGCATTTCTTCCCATTGAAAATCCAGAGGCTATAAAACGTGTCTCCCCAGCTCCCATCACTCTGCCTTTTCCTCCTTCTGTCTGGCTGCCTGTAGGGAAAAACTCACCGGCAGCAGTTAAAAAGCATTTAGAGAGAAACGAAAATTTGGCAAATGACAAAAACATAGAGTGATGCCTTTTTTGAGTAATCTGTAACTAGTAACAGGCACTTTTCAAATAGTATTTGAAGACAGCAATTTCTCTAAACTGTCATCGATCCATTTTCAGGACTGAAAATGCAAATTTTGAACCCCTGTAGTTAACAAAGAACAAAAGTTGTCTGTGAATAATATGAGGTCCTTGATATGAAAACAGTATAAGCCACAAACAAGAGCACCTGCAGAACCTGGTCCAGAATGAGCTAATACGACCAGAACAAAGACAAGGCTCCTAGACTCACCTGGACAAGGATTTCAATAATTTCTATGATGGAGGTGTTTGAGGTTAATTATTTGAGACAAAATAGATCATATATATGGTTTGATGTAGGTAATAATGCTTGTTTGAGTTTATTAAAGCAAACTACATCTAGGTAACTCATATGTAAATGTAGCCATTTTGAATTAATGTTGTCTACTGTGTTTATAAAGTCTATAGTTAAATAATCTCTTTAATACATGTATTGATACACATATCTATAACAAGTAGACTTGACTGATGACTGCAGACAATATTTTGGTTTTTAGAATAAGAGACCAAATAAGCAACATACCTTAGATAAGAAATAGGCTGCGTTCGCCAGGCTTACTTTTTGTCTAATATGCCGCAGTTAGCCTATTTATTCCTGGCATGGCTTTCTCCAAATACCTATGGCTACATATTAGTTTTAGGATCTCCCAAACCAAGCGTTAACTGTGCTTTGCTGAAATGAAATGCTAAAGGAAGCAACATGGGCTTGGATTAGTGTTCTTATCCAAAGAGCATTAAGGCCTTATCAGTTTTCCTTCTATTGTCTGGGGAGGGGGGTGTATTATATCTCATGACTGGTTTTGAGTCTGAAAAATGGCCCTGCTATGGGATGCCCACTCTCTCTCTGAGAAGTGGGACTACTGATATAGAATAGTAACTTTTCCACCAGCCCCTCAGAGCTGATAGCAACCTTAATAAGACCCCAGTAACAGCCAGAAGGATGCTTTATGGACATGAAGTACAAAGAGGATGTCCAAATCGGGAACAGGACCACCAACAACTTCTCAAGGATCTCATTGTGCTGCTGACCACATGACACAAATTTCATCTTAGAGAAGAAAGGTCAGAAATAATGAGAAAACTGCCCAGAGGCAAGTGACAATTCAGGGGTGTGGGTGGCAAGAAGACAGTTCTTCCTTCTTGTCACCCACCCCTCTTCCAGTTCACTGTGCCACCCTGTCAGCCAGGCCCTCTCACACAGTATTTTCCTTCCAGATCATTCACTTTGCCCAGACAATGCAGGGAAAATGCATTCACACAATGGAGGCAGCGTTGTGAGGAGTGACTACCCACTCCTGCTCTCAACAGCTTCTACTAACTGTGGATGGAGTTCAAAATCAACAACTAGGACCAGGCTACAAACACTCTATATGTCCTGCACTGATGCGAGGGAGGCTCCAGGTAAGCTCCCAGCAGCATCTCCCCATGAACTCAAAGGCAAAAAGCATCTAAGCTACTCATTTCCTCCCCATCACCCCAACCTGCTAACCTCACTCCTTACCTGCTCTTCAGCTCTGTACAAATGTAAGTGATGGAAAGATGGGGAAACTCCTGTTTCACAAGCACCTTTAGACGAGTGTGGCCAGAGCTTAACTGTTGCGATGTGTCTAAGGAGTGGCAGGACCCAAGGTGGCATGTTTAGACTCATGTTTTGCAATTTTGTGCTGTGCATCTTGGTTCACATTTGCATTTCACTCTGTGAGTCAGATTTAAGGTGGAAGAGCTTCTGCCTCAAAGCCTCTTGATATTCCTATTAAGCCACACTGGATTTGCACCATTGCTCCTAGAACTCCATCTATATCTTTGTACACATTTCCTCGAATGAACTAAACCTAAATCTCCTCAGTCCCTCCAAAAGGAGAAAGTAAGATTCATTTTACTTGTGAATCATCAGGGGTCAAAACTTTGGTCAGAAAGGAAAATGTGTAAGATTAGATCACGTTAATGGGTGTTTGGGCAAGATTTCTGCCATATAGCGACAATAACACCGTTAGTATCCTTAATTATAGCATACATAAATAAGTGAATTCTGCAAACATGAAGAATTGAGCCTTCTCACTTTCTTTGCTGAACAAAATGTGAAATTCTTCATGAAATTATCAAGATATCACTTAAGTTCAGTGTTAATTTTAATTAATTTACTATGAAGTAACTTGGGAGATAATATTATTCCTTCTTATGACAAGCATTATTAAAATAAAATGCAATAAATGCATTGTAACCTGTCACCAGAATGATGTCCTTTGTTTTATATTGGGGTTATCAATTTCCAAATGTTGGGAATAGACTAAATTGTGTACAGAAAGTCTGCTGAATAAAATTTGGCCTTTTTGATTATGTAACAGGTGATTTAGAGTTGTCACAAAAATTCATGGAACTGGTGTGGGGTTAAAATGTCATTTGGAAAGTGCTCTTGATTTCAAGTCATTCTACTACTACAAATGAAGAATAAAAGTTAAATGTCTAGACATAAAATGTATCAACCTGGTTTACAATGGCACCTATGTGACAGCCGCAACACATTCTCTCTCAGATACCTCTAACACACATCACATCATCTCACATCACCACCTGAAACTAGTACTCATTCAATAACCACGCAAATTCTCACACCAAAAGGTAACATGTATTTCCACTCCCAAAATCTGGATTGGCCTTGAGACCACCTTTGAAACAGGCTGGGACGTGGAACCTGGGGCACTTTGCTGCAGGGCTTGTACCTGGACAAATGTCTCCTCAAGCAACAGAATAAAAAGGAACTCTAAGGGACCAAAAATTACTGTGTACATGCACATTTGGGGCAAATTATGAACAACAAACTACAAAAAGACCAAAAACCCAACTGCCACTTCCGAGGTGCTAGGAGTAAAAGCAGGGTACTGTGCATGATCCCTGCACACAGCACCACCAAGAGGGTGGGCAGGTCACCTAAGCCACCCCTCCGGCCTGACCCCTGGACCCATCCCTACCCTCACCCCATTTTAGGGACCAGCTCACCCCCTCTCAGGGAATGAGCAAGGGAACCTGTTGCTTCTTTTCGCTCCCTCGTGCTGCAGCATGAGCCCCAGGAAAGCCTAGCCTGAATTTCTCTTCTGGCCTCTTATCAATTTCTACTGATTAAGGAGTCCAAGAACCCAGGTCGGTGACACCTTGACCATGGAAAGGGGCAGAAATGATATTCCACAAGTTTGAGACTTTATAGCTTCTACTCGTCCCCTCCCAAAACTTGATACCATGTGAACAAGCCCAAGGTCGCCTCCCTGAAGGTGAGATACTGTGTGGCAAGAGCGGCCCCGGGCATGAGTGAGCCAGCTCACCCCACGTGGAGTAGCTGAGCCATGTGGTTTTACAAACATGTCGGCAAACTCTCCCACGCCCCTTAAGGAGCTTGGCGGAGTTTAATTGCCTTCTGCCTTGAAAATGGGTTGGCCTTTCTGATGCTCTTTCAATGAATATAATGCAGTAAAGTGACTGCGTGACTGCTGAGGTTAGGTTAGAAAAAACAAAACAACCGCCACTGGGCTCTCTCTTGGGACACACACTGTGGGGTCCCCGAGCCAACAGGTGAGAAGTCTGGCTACCCAGAAGCCACCATGCTGGAGAAAACACCCGGAGAGGCCACGTGGAAATTCAGCACGATGCTTAAGCAGCCATAGATGTTTAAGTCTGCTCAGCGTCAACCAGCAGACGTGTGAGCCCCCAGACTTCAAGCCGCTGGTGCCGGGAGGAGCATGGATGAGCTGTTCCTGCCACACTCTGCCAAAATTGCAGACTTGTAAGCAAAATAAATGTGATTTTAAGCCACTAAGTTTGGGGATGATTTGTTAGGTAACAGTAGACAACAGATAGACGATTGCATTTTCTTCTTCTGGTCTGTCACAGCTTGGTGAATTTTGGTTAACGAGTATGCATATGCCTATGCATCAGTCAGTGAGGAAGAAGCAACTCAAAACCAGAAACCAGAATGAAGAGGGATGAAGGTTGAAGATATCTACATCAGCTGCAGCTGATGGGTCCAAAGTGTGATGTTTAAAAGCCAGGGGACTCCAGTGAAGGGAAAAGGAGAGGGAATGATCCAGCAAGTGTAAGGACACGTTCTCAGGTAGGCACACAGGGACCACATAGTAGCGATCCACTGTGGCCTAGGGGCATGAGGAAAACAATTCTCCAGCCTGGAGGAGGGGCTTTCTATATTATGACCCAGTTGGAGAAACCAAAATAACATACATGAAACCTTGAAAGGGATAATTAAGTGCTCAATTCCTCGGACTATGTGTTCAGAGAACAGAAACTTTCAGTGTGTTAAAAATGAAAGTTACCTTCACAGAACACTATTCACACTAATTCACCTATCACTAGCCATCCTTGTTTTAGGTGCAAAGAGCTGCACTGAAGATGGGTCACGAATGCATTCTCTAGCTAGAAAATAATACCAACCAATTCCTAGAAATGAATGAAAAGGATTTGTGAAAATAAACCACCACTCTTCAGAAAGAGAAAGGCTGAGACTCTGCAGGGGTTTGAAAGTGACAGTGAAATTTCTCAATCAGCCCCCAAACCATCATCTTCTCTCCCAGCAGTGGTTTTTGGAAATCCCCCGTACTCTCAGTTTCCTCCACGGACTATTCACTCGAGCATCAGCATCGTATTTTCATGTAGGTTAAACTGAACCTCTAACCATGAGCAGATCTTGTCTTCTGATCAGCAGGAATGGAAAAATTAATGGAATTGAAGCCATAGATGATGAACACTGGCTAAGGGTTGAAGGATAAATTATCTTATGTCCAATTATTTCAGTGACTATCTGAAATAATCTTATATTCTCTACATTACTACAGATTTTCTGCCCATTTGCCAAGAAGAGCATAGAGAAAGAGAGCAGGGTTAGAGAGCTGTGTTCAAAATAACTATCTGTTGTTATTGGTAACTAAGACTCGGAGTAAACTGAATTAGAGGAATCTTTGTCCCTTTTTGATTTTCAGAGGGTTGAAAGTTTTAAAAAATGGACTAAGTTTATTTTGGGATTTTATGGTTCAAATATTTCTCAGAAGGTCAGTAGGCCTTGGGAAGGTTTAGATCCCATATTTAGATTTCTAAAGCTATGTTTTAAATAAGAATATTTGGGACTTATCCAAAATTTGAGCTTAAAAATAAGAAGTGTAAGACAAGTAGGATTTTAACTGCCAACCCAACCATCTGCACGTCCCCATTCAGGGCCATCACTGTAGACCCTCTTAGTTCACAGCCATCCTTCATAGACCCTTCTAGTGTCCTCTTACAATTTGCTTGTTTTTTTTCTTCTTAGTCTTCACCCTGTGCTTACCCTTTGGACTTGACGAAAAAATTTGACTACCCAAGTGTATACACTGGGATTTTTGCCATTGCATGTAACAGAGTATTCAACCCAAACTGGCCTAAACCAAAAAAGAAATATGTTGTCTCCTGGACCAAGAAATTTCAGATGTTCTGGTACATCATGGGGCAGGGACTCAAATGATTTCTCCAGGACCCATTTTTTTCCTCTGTGCCATGACTCAACTTCCTCTGCTCTGATTCCATTCTTAGGTAGGTGTTCCCTGTAGGACCCCAACATGGCTGCCATCTGCTGTGGGAACAATTTCCTCCAACATCCAAATCTGATAGAAGAGAATGGAAGTCTCTGACAGAATTCTCAAGAAATATCCAGAGATTCACACTGAACAGAGCAGGCTAGATCTCATTCCTACCTTTGTGTCAATTGGCTCAGGCTTCAATCCAGTTTCCACTCCCAGAGCGGGAGACCACTCTAGACTTTAAGGAATGAAATGTTGTAGGAATGGATCCCAAAATGAAAATAGGGCCTATTGACCGCAACAGAAGGATTGGATGCAAGGAAGGCAAACAACAAACATCCATTACATTCAGCTTTGAGCATTAGTTCCATCTAAGCTGAGATTGTACTCAGTACTCTAGCCATACTGAGCCCTCCACACCCTTAACTTGCCACACTCTTTCCTCTTTATGCCATCCCACGTGCTGGGATATGTGGAATGCAGTTGGAGCTATTGCCTGCCTGTCACGAAAGAGTGTAAATGAACTTACTCTAGGACATAGGTACATTATTGAGGTCTTTGGACTCTGTCCAGTGAACCACCCTAGCACCCCAGGATTGCTACAGACCTACTGAAATGAGCATTGCTGCTTCCAATGTGTATTGATCGTGTAAACTCAAGCACGTCTAATTTTCAAATCTATTCTGCTGTGGGAAGAAAGATGATACAACACCTGCAGCAGGAGATGGGTGGTGCACAGAGGCACCTAAATGGTGACCAACTGCACTTTGGAGTGCTTTCATCTCTGCAGTCTTAAAGATATTTAAAGGTTTATCCTCCAACCAATTAATCCTTTTGAAACTACTAAGCACCTGACAAGGTTGTTCAACCCAGAGAGAAGAAGGCTGATTCAAATTGTGGATGAAAAATGTTGCCTGTCGTATCAGTAAGCAAAGGATGCTGTGGCCACCCCCAACTGTGCACCCTGAGGAGACTCAGGATGGAGAAAAGCAGGATGCTGGCCCTAGACAGCTAAGGCACACATCAAAGGAATGATTTCAATGAGCCCAGATTCCTGCATCTTCCCACACACAGAAAAGTGTGCTAAATTCATTAACTTGAGATGTCTGATTTTCATTAACAGTAATCTTTTGATGTTTCAACTACCTGGTTTTTGTTGCAAAATTCCTATATATCTTGGCTCCTCCCTTACCTTTTTGGAGCAGTCCCTCCAAGCTTTCCAAGAGGCTGGCTTAAGTCCTTAGTTTAGTCCGCCACATAAAACATAATTCTCAAATTTTACATTATGCATTTTTTTCAGTTGACAAACTATACAAAGCCCTGTGAGCTAAGTAGTAAAGTAAAAGAGATAGACTTGTTTTGTAATTTTCTGAGCATATGAATAGAACTAAAAGGTGAAGTTCAAACAGAGCACATTTCATTCAACATATATTTTTTTCAAGAGCCTGCTGAGTGCCCAGCCAAATATACAACATTGAAATGATATTAAGTAAGATCCTTGCCCTCTAGGTGCATATAGTCTAGTAGGAAACAGTCTTGTGAACAACACTCACATTAACACACACACCAACAAATGCCCCCAAGCATGGCAGGAACCCTGACTGAGAACAACTGCACCCTTCCCACATCTCCTTCAACATTCCCACCTGGAAAAGAGGTGAGCAGTCTTGGACTTTGCCACATTCTAGGCCCTGCTTGGCATCTTCCAAACCAGTGGCTCCTCCTTCCATATTTTTTAACTTCCCCTGAAATCCTGCTGCTTCAAGACCATCATGACACTTTCTCCTGCTTTCCCTACTGCTGTAAAAGGCCTGTGAACTGGAGGAAGGCTTACTGAATAATTTAAAGGCAGCTTCTCACTTCCAGAACCAATGCTCCAGTTACCTAGGATAGCATCAGGCCGCCCAGCTTTCCGCCTGTGCCCGAGGCACATACACACCCACTGGTGGTGGCTTCAGCTAAAACAGCCAGTGAATCAGCGGTGGCAATAACGACCCCAAAATTCTCATGAATTACAGATGTCACTCTAAACTGAGGGATGATGCTGTGTGTGGAGGAGATGGTTAGATTAGTTAGCCAGCAGCAGGAGAGCAGGCAAAAATGATCACTTTCTTGAGCTCTGATAACAAAATCATGATTATTTACATTTTTTTAAATTGAGTCTGAAAGTTTTATCTACTTCCTCCTCATGCCACTAGCCTCTCAGTCATTTCAATAAGCACCTTCATCACGGAATTCAAAGAAACACAAATCATGAATACATTCGAGTCCTAAATATAAACAGAGGTGAGATTTCTTTTGTGAGAAAAACAATGTGCAGTAAGATCAAGAACTCACAAACAAGTTTTGTTAATTCAAATCTTCAACAAAATTTTGTTCTAAATGTTACTGAACTCGGGTTGGGCTGCTCAAAAGCCAATACCCAAGTGGCAAGTGTTGGTTGGAAAGTAAAGGTTGCTTTATTCAGGAGGCTGGCAACCTGGGGAGAAAGCAGACTTGTGTCCAAAAAACCAACTCCAGGGGAGGGTATAACTCAAGTAGTAGAGCACACACTTAGCACGAGGGTTCAATCCCCAGTACCTCCATGAAAAATAAATAAACCTAATTACCTCCCCTGCACCAGGAAAAATAAATCACTATAACAACCCCAAAACAAAAACCAACTCCAAGCTTCTGCTCAACCATGAAAGCTTTTACAGGGAGAATCATTTGCAAAGAGGGTCCTAGTCTTCATTATATTCCAGCGTGTGCAGACTTTCTTCTGATTGGTTGGTAGTGAGGTAAGAGGGTAATGTTCCAGGGCTCTTGTGCTGAGCCTGAAGTTACCATCCTCCACCTGGGTGGAGGCCTTGGTCCCTGCAGAAGAACTCAAAGGCATTGTTATGTCAATTCCTTGAATGGGATCCAGGACCCTGCCCCATGGCTGCACTGTTGTTGCCTGACTGCTCCTCCTTGGTTTCTGTGTTCTCTCTCTTCCCTGATTAGCAACTGTTTGAATCTTCCCTTTGGAACTCGGGGAAGGTCAGGAGGCTGAATGAAACCTCTTTCTTACAAACAGGAAATGGGAGACACAGAAAGGACTTGTACCTGGGAGGGCCCCACATAAACATTCATAAGCATTCCTCAAATTATGATCATACTTGCAAGATTTCTAGATGTGACTATTGAAATATATTGATTTAATCAGGTTTAAATATTGAATAGAGGCTAAAGTTGAAAGAAGAATAGAAACAAACCCAAGGAACACGAGTCCTCTTTATATCCACCCTGTGAGGGTTGCTTTTACTAGTTTAATTAAGCCCCGGGATTAGTATAGGTAAGCCCCTCCTGATTCATCCTTCCCAGGCAGGAAACCCAACACACGCCTAAGCTGGGTTCATTCTAGGACTCAGGCAAGTCAAGGCCTGTTACAAGGACTGGTGGGGATAGAGGGGGCATTCAACAAGGATCTACTTCTGTGAAGGATAGAGGAACTTCTCGGAAAGAATGCCTTTTCAGGAAAGAGACTTTTAAGGCAGACAAATTTGATACAGGACAGAGTTACAGAATGGGGAGGGATAAATGGACAAAAGGGGAGAGGTGAGAGCCTCTGGGAGGCTGAGGGAGTCCCAAACTCCTTCTGTGTCTGAGATTCCTGGAACAGTCCAATATTAAGAAACACCAATACCAACTGGGTTTGTAAAAACAGGCACATTTCACAAATTTACATTTAACATTTCCACGTAACATACAAATGTTTTTAACAACGAAATAAAAACACATTGCAAATAATTGCACTATTCACAAGGTCACTCAAGGATTTATAAGCATTTCTAATTCATAATTCAGTGCAGGCGAGATGACCCAGTACAGACACACAGGAGGAAGGCTGTATGGTGAATGGTGTCTTTTTTCAGTTCTGGTGGCATCTCTCTGATCTGGCACGAATGAGCTCTGGAGGCATCCCCATCACCGTCCTGTAAGTGGCTGTGTCTGTCCCACAGAGTGTCCTCCTGATTAGTCCCCACTGATCCAGCCTGAATCCTATGCCTTAGGGGCTGCAGGAAAAGAGCAAGTTGAAACCACAAGAGCTCTTTATGCATAGGCTCTGAGAGACGCTGAGCTTGCAAACTTTATGGTGCCAACACTTCTTCAGAAACTTTGGTGCCTTTGGCAACCACAGGAGTCGGCTCAGACATTATCGCCTGGACTAGGCGTCAGCAGCATTGGCACAAATGTTGCTGGTCCATCACAGCCGTGGACGTGCCTTTGATACCGGCAGTGGCTGCATCTTCCAGGTATATTGAGAGTTGGGCTGTCATTTTCAGCATCAGTTACAAGAAAGATCACTAATGGCAGGAAAATTGCAGTAGCCGTGGTGATAACCAGGAAGATCTTGGTCCATCAATTAACCCTTCCTTGTCTTTTCCTTTAGGGGCCAGCCTTCCCTCAGACAGTACACATTCTGTTTCTTCGTGGCTGATTTTGTAGGGACAGACCATGTGGTGAATCACTTCCTTTGACTGAGGGGGTAAATCTATTTAATTCTGAGGTTTAGTATTGAGAAGCCTACTTGCCCACAGTTAGAAAGCTCATTCTCCAATATAAGCTTAGTCAGGAATTTTTTAAAATGTTATAACTTTGGCTTTATGTGCTGGCTCTTTTGTCTTATTTCTGGATTGATTCAGAATTCAGGATAAAGAAGTGCTATTTGTTGAGCCTCTCAAACTCTCATAGGAACCATCACCACCACTACCACCAGCATCATCTGATCATCATCATTATCATTACTGTATTCTCAACTCTTGGTATATTATTTGACCCTAACAGATACATTAAGATATATTTGAGGTAACAAATGCATGAGAAAATATGAATGATACTCACCCAGGGACAATAGCAGAAATATCTGGTTAGAATTTAATGGTGTGTAATGGGAAGAAGACATCTCCAGAGAAAAAATGGTTAATGATTGTTACAGTGACTCAGTTTTTTCTCAGACACCTGGTATACCCCAGGAAGCATAAGCCTACTCATTTATTGATTTGTACTTTCAAGAAACATTTAACATTGTGCCAGGCACACAGAAAGAGAATTCCCACCTTTAGGCAGTTCATACTCTCATTGGGTAGGCAGACTTGGGTGTGAGTAGCTGGAATTCGATATGACAAATGATTTACTAACAGAAACCAGTTACTATAGAGCATAAAGGAGGTGATAATGAATTCTGCCTGTCAAGAAGTTTAGGAAAGTTTCAGAAGGCAAAGGACCAAAAGGTATCAACTAAAGTTTATAGATTCACAATATGGAACAGACAGGTACCTTTGGAACACTGAACAAATCATCAGTGAACTGGCAGTTCTTCTTGAAATCAGCAAATGGAAAAGACCATTTGAATGATGATTCATTCATTCAAAGAGTATTAGCTGAGGGGCTATTATGTATAAAGAACTGCTCTGGGGCCCTGGTAGTTGCAAGTATGACAGAAAAAGGACCAAGACACTTGGAGTTACATGTGAAGGGGGATTGTAGACCTTCTCTGGTCTCAGGACTGAGCTCTCACTCCCAGGTTCTGTGCTTGGCATAAACTTCCTTCCTACAGGGATTCCTGCAGTGAAGAAAGGGTCGATGTCAAGTAGTTTAATCTTTGGTTCAAACTGGAACCTATGATCCTGGACATCTTAAAGAGGAGGATCAAATTCAGAAAAATCTCTCACCAAACTTTTGAAGAATTTTCTGTGTTATAGGCAGTAGAAAATAAAGTCACTTTTTGGAGAAGGATTCCTTTGTTCTGGAAATCTCTGCTCTCAAGGAAATGGCCACTTATGATTCTGATACAAATTCCGACGTGCAATTTTTTTTTTACCACACCACCAAGCAATTCTCAGACACTAGCTAAATGTCCTACAAATCAACCCAATTCTGACACTATCTACCTGGAGATAATATCACATCCTGCAGGTTAAAGACTCAGTATTGTGAGACTGTCGCCACTCCCACTTCAAATGCCAGTCACAAGTCCACTTTATCACCCGTACTTCTAACTGAGCGGCTATAGATCAGAGATCTACAACCCTCTCTTTGGGTTGGATTAACTTGCTCACAGAACTCAGAGAAACATTTTACTTACCAGATCACTAGTTTATTATAAAAGGATATAACTCAAGAACAGTCAGATGAAAGAGATGTGCAGAGCAAGGTATGGGAAAGGAGCATGTGGCTTTCATGCTCTCTCCAAGTGCATCACTCTCTCCAAATCTCCATGTGTTCACCAACCTGGAAACCCTCCAAACCCTGTCCTTTTGGGGTTATATGGAAGCTTCATTACATAGGCAGGATTGATTAAATCATTGGCCATTGGTGATTGATTCAACCCTCAGCCCCTCTCCCCACTCCAGAGGTCAGGGGGTGGTGCTAAAGGTTCCAACCCTTTAATCACATGGTTGATATTCTTGGCAAACAGCCCCCATCCTAAGGTGCATCCAAAAGTTATCTCAGTAACATAAGAAAAGACACCTCTGTCACTCTCATCACTTAGAAAATCCCAAGGGTTTTAGGAGCTCTGTGCCAGGAACAGTGAACAAAGATCAAAAATATATTTCTTGTTATAAATCACAATATCACACCACTCCAACCCACAAAGAAGACAATGGCAGAGATGTGCATATACCACAGGACCCTTTCTCTGTGGCTGTAGTTATTAAGATAAAGGGGAGCCATCTCAGATGGAACAGTCTCTTTCCCAAACTTAGAACTGAAGCTAAGAGACACATGCAAACTGCTAATGGGTACTTGAACTGAAATGGTATAAACTTAGACATTGTACTGAGTTGAATAATATAAATATAGTAATATGATAAACTTGGACACTTGAACACCATCTTTCTGTCTTGTGTATGGAGAAGCAGAGGACAGTTGATGAAGAGAGACAATGCCAAAATGACATTTGCACAATGTCAAAGAACACGTGAGCCTAGTTGCCAACAGTTCAAGCCTCTGTGAGACAGCTCCACTCCTACCCTTGGATCCTATTGCCCTATAATAAATATTTCACATCCTATATTTTTGCTTAAGTTAATTTCATAGATTCTTCTAATTTGTCATCAAAAGAGCCTTAGGGTAAAAAGTGAATAAATAAATAGAGCAGAAGCTCTGTGGTTTGTAACTCTCCAGCTGCAAAAGTTTCCATTGACTCCTTTGGTCCTATAAAGTCTATTTGATTACAGGAAGACTTGCTAAATATAAACTTAGGTGCATCATTACAGATCATTCTTAGGAAACACAGTTGCTCAAGTGGATTGGCTGCTTAGACCTCAGTTGGTGGCAGGGATAAGCAGGCATGGGTGTTACCTCAAAAAGAAGAGAAAACGGAAAACAAACTAGACTAAGGCTAGCAAGTTTGCTGTAGGCTGGACTCATTGCACCCTGTATGTGATGCTAATCTAACTCAGTTGAGAAAACAAACTGATGTCCAATCATGATGTTCTAAAGAGACTGTGTTTTTCAACATGAAGTTTCTCAGAAAACTAAAAATAGAACTATCATATTACCCAACAATTCCACTCCTGGGTATATATTGGAAAAAAACAAAAGCACCAATTCTAAAAGATACATGCATCCCAATGTTCATAGCAGCATTGTTTACAATCGCCAAGGTATGGAAGCCTTGTGTCCATCAACAGATGAATGAGTAAAGAAGATGTGATATATATATATACACACATATATATATATACACACACACACATATACACACACACACACACACACACACACACACACACATATATATATATATATGTAAATTGCAAAACTACTCAGCCATAAAAAAAAAAAGGAACAAAATTTTGCCATTTGCAGCAACATGGATGGGCTTGGAGGGCATTATGCTAAGTGAATTAAATCAAACAGAGATAGACAAATACTGTATGATACCACTTATATGTGGAATCTTAAAAATATAGCAAACTAGTGAATATAACAAAAAAGAAGCAGACTTACCAGATACAGAGGACAAACTAGTGGTTACAAGTGGGGAGAAGGAAGTGGGGAGGGGCAATATGAGGACAGGGGATTAAGAGGTACAAACTATTAGGTATAACATAAGCAACAAGGGTATACTGAAAAACACGGGGAATATAGCCAACATTTTACAATAACTATAAATGGAGTATAATCTTTAAAGATTGTGAATCACTATATTATACACCTGTAGCTTATACAGTATTACTGTGTATCAACTATATTTCAATAAAAAAAAATATTTAAACAAATAAAGAGATTGTTTCGGCTGATAGAGGCCACCTTCTATGGCCTGGGAGTTGCATATTTTTCTAAAGGGTATGGAGATTTCCAGAACTTGTCATATTGGAATGGAAAGCTCTAGGGCCAGGAGAAAAGACTCAGAAGGCAGAGACTCTTACACTTTTGAGGGGTTTGGGCAACAATGTGGTTTGTGGCTCAACAGAAGGGTGTGGGCTTCAGGCCTTTCCTCCAGTGTGGGAAGAAGAAAACAGACATCCACCATGGTGAGACAGGCCAGTGACTGTGCAGGCTTTAGTCAGCGCCCCTGAGGACAGTCTTAGACTAGTTTCACATTTCTCTGCATTGTCATTTCCCCCCATGACATTAAAGCCCCCCATAAAGTTTTGTTGTTAGTCTGTCCTCAGCTTAGCTACGAAAAAGGAAGGATCTGTGTGAAGGGATAAAGAGGGAACTGACTTTCCTCATCCTGAGGTCAGCTTCATCATAGCAGCAGCATTGATTGAAAGGATGTAGAAGGTTCTAGAGCTGCAGAAATTGCCCAGCAGGAAAGTGATTGGTGGTCTGTGGTAGAGTGGAGTTCACCAGTTTGGAATCCCGCATAGCTGAGGCATGGGCATGGCGTGACTGACCTGGGAACCACCACAAGGTGACCTTCCCCATGGGCCTCCCCTGAGTACGCTAGAAGGGAGGGAACAATTACGGCAGAGACTGGCTGGGCGCTCAACCATACTGTTCCCACCTCCTGAGTGTGGGGGCCAACTGACATCCTTCAAAGGCCAATGACCCCCATTCCTGGACTCTCAGATGTCTGCCTGTGATCCCTCAACAGATAAAGTAGGTGATAAGGTGACTTGTTTCAGCCCACTTTATCAGAGTCATAATTCCCACTGCCCTTCATGGACTCTAAACTTCTTAACCACACGTACAATCAATCAGAGACTTGTGCACAAGCTGAACAAGCACCTTGTGACCCGACCTTAAAAAAGACCCCAACAACCAGCCCTCGGTGCTCACGCAGGCACCAGTCGTCTGTGTGGCTTGCTGTTGTGCATGGCAGTGTACCCCTAGCAAACTCCTTTACTATTTTCCTCCTTCATCTCCAGTAAATTCTTTTACCAACCCGCATCACTGTGTCACTGACCGCCACTGTGTCCACAGCACTGAGCACAGAGACTGCATCTCCTAGCCCCCTTGCAAAGGCCCAAAGAACACAACTAGAAGTGAGGCAGGCCACTTCCATGCCTCGAACCCAAAATCTCCACAGTACCCTCTGCTTGACCTCTCCTTGCTTGCTGGTCAGCTCTGTTCAGATGATACGCAGAGGACTCCAAGAGGGCCCTAGAGGGCAGCAAACCCAAAAGGGAGAGGAGCCTGAATCCCTGAGTCATCACTTGGAGGAGAGCTGCCAGACCTGTTTGGAGCTGTGATGTGAGCAAGGAGTAAACATTTATTGTGTTAAACCACTGAGATGTTGAGGCTGTTTTGCTACGGCAGCTAATATTAATTACTCTGACTAATACAACCACACAAAGAGATGTCTGGAGTCCTATCATTACACAGATGAGGGCCTTTGAACCATCAGAAGTCTGGGTTACAGAAACCTGAATCAGATGTCAATCCCCCCTAAGAGCTTGCAATCCACTAAGAAGCTTAGAGAGAAGGTGACAATAGAAGGCTAAAAAGGAACCTAATAAATGGCTGTGTTTTCCTATTGCAGACATCCGTGATGAGGCACAGAGCCAGGAGGAAATGTTCGAGCAACGATTCTTAAAGTATTGTTCCCTTGTCACAATTGCCAGGAGGTGAAAGCTTGTTTCACAAGTGGTGAAGTCATTGACATCCCACCCATTTTCCTCTCGGAGCAGCTCCTAAATTTTTGTTTATAACCTCTATTTCTGCATTGCTATGGTTTTATCTTTTACTTTCCCATGACTATTGGGCAATAAAACAAATGAAAGAGACAGCATACTAAGTCAGTTCATACTGAGCCAAAACTTTGCTAACACAATGTTCTTTAAGTATACAGAACTACAAACCAAAAAATGACTAAAACTTAAAAAAAAAAAGTTTCTGTGGCACCCCTGGAGGAATAGATGTTCACTTGGGACACACAGACTTTGTTTCTTTTAATCCCCTTTTCCCATTTTCTTGGAACTGGATAAAACACCACATCAGAGGTTTGCAGTGGTCATTCTTTCTTTCCTGGACCACAAATAAAACTGAGTGAAAGGAGACATCCAGCCAGGTGGGGCGGGTCTGTGACTTTCCCTCTCAATTCTTCTTAATTCAGAAGTGACTTATAATACCTGGTACAACATGGATGAACCTTGAAAACATCAGCCTACGTGAACGAAGCAAGACACAGAAGACCACATGCTGTGTGATTCCATTTCTATGAAATGTCCAAAGTAGGCAAATCCATAGAGACAGAAAACAGATCAGTGGTTGCCAGGGGCTGGGGCAGAGGGGTGGTGGAGAGGAGATGGAGTGGGGCATAGCTGCTGCTTAATGGGTACACGGTGCTTCTGGGATGATGAAAATGTTCCGGAACTAGATTATGGTGATGGTTGTACAGCACTGTGAATGCACAAAATGTCACCAGACTGTGCACTTTAAAATTTGCAGATTCAAACTACTATATATAAAATAAATAGCAAGGTCCTACTGTGTAGCACAAAGGAACTATATTCAACATCTTATAATAGCCTATAATGAAAAAAATATGAAAAGGAATATATATATATATAAATATATCTGAATCACTATGCTGTACACCAGAAATTAATTCCTTATAAACTGACTATACTTCAATTAAAAAAATAAAATAAATAAAATGGTTAAAATGATGTTAAGTGAATTTTACTCAATTTGAAAAGTATTCTGATTTTCAGATCTAACTTAATATTTTCTGTTGCCTTCTTTTCCTCCCATATTTCCGTTCTGTCTCCTATCCATCCTTCCTAAAGCTATAACATTAATAACAGCAGAAATTGAATGCAGCTCAGTGCAACTTTACGGCAATTGATTGTCTGCCGAGTCAATGGAAAATCTGAAAGGGGAAATCATACACTCTTGAGTCCGGTCTCAGGCGAGACTGGGCTTCCACTTGGAGCAGACATGGAACTGTAAGTTCCTGGATGAGAGGTTAATAAACAAAGACTAAAAGAAACACATCTAGGTCCTTTCAACTCATCTCCGCCATGTACATATTGGTGTTACTTGATCATTTAAAAAAATCTTCTTACCTCCTGGAACTGGGTTTTGTGGCAAATCAGACTTCGAGAGTGAAGAAGGACAGAGTCACCAGAGGGCAGAAAAGGAGCTGAGGTTGGAGTGTGACAGTCACACTGATCCCTAGAGAACCAGCCCATCCCTGTCACTGACTCGGTGCCAAGCACGTAGGTGGAAAGGCATGAGGCTGGAAGAAAATGGACTGAAAGACACTTGCTTTAAATTCCTGTCCTCCCTTCCTGCCTGAGCCATGCTTTCTCTGCAGTGAGAGGGTTTGGCAACTCTGCCTGAGCTGGGAGATAAAGGGCACGGCTGTCACTTCATGAAGAGGTGCATATCTTCAACCCAGGCCCCAGTCTGTTCTGTGAACTGGTTTCTGGGCATCTCAGGATATAAAGTTGGCAAATGGTCCAGCATGACAAAAAGCCAACACCATTTGGTGTTTTGATTACTGAGTCCTACATCCTAGCTGTGTTTTGAAGAAGATTTGAAGAGAATCAAGCCAGGTGGCTGCCAGGTCCTAAGGCAGAGGTGCTGGAGCAGGCTTGGCTTCCAAGAGTTAACTGTTAAATTTTCAGGAATTTTTCAAGCCTATTCTTAAACAAAACCATTATTTAAAAAAACTATATTACAATGGTTACTAGAGCTGAAAGAACCCTCCTTTAAATGGTTATAATTTGTGTAAAGATAATAAATAGTAAGTAAGCTGTAGACTGCATAACAGATAAGATGACAATGAATTTATTGGGCAAAGATTTAGCAGATCGGGCTGCGACTCTATTTGTCATGTCATGGTTGAACTGCACTCATAGGTTGGCTCTGGGTATATGAATTCTGCCAAAATCTACAAAAGCCTTTTGTGAAGGTCAGTTGGCTATGTGGAATTTACAGTAAAATGTGCTGCATATTTTATTGTTATTTGTAATTGTACCCCACTCTCCTTTTATATCAGGAAAATCCATAATAAACTCATAAACTCACTTTTCCCCCCCAGACAGTTGTTAACATTACCAGCACACCACTACCCAAGGTCAATAACCTCAGGAGACCTGCACCAAGTCATTTATTTGTTCATTTTCTCAACAGTAAAATGAAAGAAAGAAAGAGAAAGAAAGAAGGAAGGAAGGAAGGAAGGAAGGAAGGAAGGAAGGAAGGAAGGAAGGAAGGAAGGAAGGAAAGAAAGAAAGAAAGAAAGAAAGAAAGAAAGAAAGAAAGAAAGAAAGAAAGAAAGAAAGAAAGAAAGAAAGAAAGAAAGAAAGAAAGAAAGAAAGAAAGAAAGAAAGGAAGGAAGAAAGAAGGAAGGAAAGAAAAAGTGAAGGAAGAGGAAAGAGAGGAGAGAAAGAGAGAAAGTGAGTTCCAGATAATCTTACTTCTAACATTTCAAATTTTAAAGTAGTAAAGAAAATTCTAGACATGAAAAACACAGGACTCTCTCCTTACACAGGTAGAGCAGATGACCTCCTATCTGATATCATGTGAGAAGTACCCCAAAGCTTACCCGCCCAGAAATATCTGTTCCTTTGGCTTGTCTGAACCTGTTTCTTGAAATTCACAGGATTTAAGCATCCTTCCTTTGGGTGAGCCTTGTCTCCTAGAGCTTTCTCTTGTCTCCAGTATCACTTATTAGCACTTTAGCCCCCATTTGTGTATAAATAACTAGATATGACCTTGAAGAGCACTGAAGTTCTCCCCAGGGAAATGACACATAACTGAAATTTCTGATGTGGGAAGGGAGCTTGGAAAAGTCCAGGCTTTGGACCTGCCTTGACAGTCCAGGCCGCCAAGTGTGGGATCTCAGGCAGCCTTGGCCGTGAGCACTGAAGGCACTGTTGGTGAGCACAAGGGCTTCCTGAAGGCAGATGGAAGCTCTGGAGGCTTCTACACCTGTAGACCAACCTGATGTGGATCCTGGGACTGAGCTTGTACATCAGACCCACACGAGAAATAAGGATGTTCAAGTGAACCCTGATGTAAATTGTGGACTTTGGGGGATGATGATGTGTCAACATAAGTTCATCAGTTGTAACAAATGTACCATTCTAGTGGGGAGCATTGATGGTGGGGAGACTGTGTGTATGCAGGAGGGCAGAGGGTATGTGGGAACTCTCTGTACTTTCTGCTCAGTTTTGCTGTAAATTGCTCTGAAAACTGAAATCTATTAAAAAGAAATAAGAGTGAGGATCATGTGTTTACCCTGTTAATAGTTCCAGTCTGCAACTGCCTGTTCAGATAGCTCCTTTCCCTGTTCTAGAGGAAAACGTGTACGGTGTACAGTCAGGTTGGTATATACTTCTGGCCCTTTAGGCAGGATGAGGCCTGAGACCTCTTGCACAGACTGGAACAACAGAACACAAAGTAACCATAAAGGGCTAAAAATCACTGCAGACATGCGCAGTTGGGCTGAGTTATGGACAACAAGATTCATGAACACCCAACTGCTGTTTTTGAGGTGTTGGGAGCAAAACAAAATGGATGGTCCGATCACCTGAGAGTCCCCTCTCCTTTCCAGCCCAATCCTAGTCAGCAAAAGCATGAGAAACACCCTTTAAATCATTATACAGTTAAGCAGTTACAAATACCATATGGTCACCGATGACCACAGGATCCTCCTCAGTTACACAACCACCCCTCCTGCTCTGGCGTCTCCCACCTGGAGAAATTCACTGATGAAAAAGGGCAGGGAGGAATGTCAGCTCAGTCCCTCTTTGCAAGGCTGCTTGTCTTTGACCTTGTTTTCCTAAGCAAAACTCAGGACATGTGGTCTGAAAAGGGATTTCTGTGCTGCTTCCAGGGGCATGAGTCGGTTGGGGAGAAGCATGGTTTAGAAACACAGATGTTGGAATTTCTGGCACATTTTAAGAACAGCAAGGGAGAACAGCAGTTTTGGAGTTAAATGGAAATGATTAAAAATTATACCTTTGCTGCTTAAAAGCTGCAGGGTCTTCAGCAAATTATTTTAGTGTGACATAGCTTTCTCTCCTGTAAAAGGGAGCCATAATACCTATCTCATGGAGTTGTTCCGAATGTTGCGATAACGTGTATGTAAAGGAGGAAAAGGAAAATACCACTGTAAGATGCCACAGTTGCTTTCTAAGAGACCGGGATCCTCTTGTTATTCTGGGTTTCTTCACAGGTCTTCTGGCTTTTCTTAGTAAAGAAACAAGAATTTGGTTTTTCTGTAAATAGTCCAGGAGAGATGCCCTGGAGAATGGGATGGAAACCCAGAAAGAAAATAGGAGACAGTGAGACGGTGTGAGGCTGAAGGAGGACGTTCTAAACTCAGGGGCTCAAATTCTAGATAGACCAGGGTTCAAATCCGGCCACTGCCACTTACTAACTTGAAGCTTTGGGCAAGTTCTTTGCCTTCATTTAGTTGAGTTTCCTCATGTAAAAAATTGGGATCATCATCCTTTCCTCTCAGAGCTGTTGGGGGCATGAAATGAGATGATTATCGTGAAGCGCCTTGTACACAGTATCTCTCGTGTCACTATTGTTGTGAATAACATTGAGAATAGGTGGTCTGGTCTCCACATCGGAGGACCCCATGGCAAAGTCACATCCCCTGCCTGTTCAACTAAGAGTGGACACATTCCTGGCCCAACGTCTCCAAAGTCCAGTATCAGATGGGAGATTTTCGAGAGAGTTTAGGGAACATCCCTGGGTTCCGGCAGCAGCTACTGTAGTCTAAGCCCCAATGGAATCCCAGGTACTATTTCCCCTTCATGCTCCCCCTTTAACATATTTTTAATCCAGAAAAGCAGCATTTGCTTTCTCTGATTGGGCTGACAAATGTGAAAGTCCTACTTCTCTGTAAATAAGCTCACGTCCATGAAAGGTTTTTGTAAACAAACTCAGGTGTGTTACAAAGCAGTAAGGCAGTAGGGTTATTGCCAGGAGAAAAGGGCTTACTGCTACAGCTCACTAACGAATCTGGTAAAATTGCAAGGCTGGGTATTCCCTTTTTATATCAAGCTATGTTTTCTTCAGATACATCATCTATGCATTAAGAAATTTTTTAAAATCCACTTTGGAATTCTACCTAGTTACTCCAGGATAACTGAACATGAGCGCCACTTTGGCACACGGTGTAGTTATATGGTTTGTGTCCGGATAGAGTGGACCTGCCAGCTCAGCCCTGGAGGAGAAGCAGAGGCTGTACCTACCTCCTGTACCCACTGTCAGTTCCTTCCATCCTTATGGCAGTGGGTACCTGCTGGGCTCAGGGCTGGCACTGGGCATGTAGAGTGAAGACAGGCAGGTCTTGGCTGCAAAGGTGCTGACAATGGAAAACATTTCACAAAAGTTTAAGTGTACTAAACCCACTTCAAATTATATTTTCCATAATTCCCTTCAGAACCATTTGTCTTTCATCATGATAGCAACCCACAATTTATTATATCAGGATATCAGGGCTGATGATACAAGTCAGCCTGCTAATGTAGACTTTCCTGCCCAGTTTGGAGGTGTTTGCACTCAGGAGTCTCACCCAGTGCTAGTTTCTTCCTCTTTCAGGTGCTCAGGTGCTAGATACAAATCCTCAGTCAATTAGAGCTTGATGGACCTCTTACAGCCTCAAGGCACTCTGATATCTCAGTTGTAGGAGATTATATACATTCTAAGCAGAAAATAATGGAGGCAGCAAAGACTTCCAACTCTATCAAATCACACTCCAATCACAAAAGTCAACTACAAAACTTTATAAATAAAATATAATGCAAAATAGCACCAGGCACCATCAGAAATGCACCTTGCAATGAGTAGAAAGCTCTTTTCAAGGAAATCAAAGAAGCAAAGAATGTAAACCAAATTGGTGAGTGAATTAGAGACATAATGTGGTGATTTAGCCCCTAGGGCTTGGTGCCTGAAGTGATGCACTCCAATTTTGCTCAGGAATTTCTATTTTACGTCTTCCCGACATGTGTCAAGAGTCTCCAAAAATTTATTCTCAATTTCTTTTGAATGAATGTCTACTAAATCAATAAGTAGAGACATGGGTAAAATCTGTGGTCTAAGATATTCAATGCAATACTATTTATAAAAAATTAAAAGTGTTGGAGACAGTATAAGTATCTAATTATAGATGGGTGATAAAAAAATTATAGTGCTATGAATACTGTACCACCATTAAAATTATATTTTGAAGGAATTTTAATATCATAATAAAACACTCATGATACAATATTGAATTTCAAAAACACATACTTGTATGTACAGGTATAGTTCAATTAAGTGTCCAAATATATATACATATATGCACTGAAAAACAAGCATTGAAGAAAATATACTAAGTGATGGGATTAGAGAGTTTTCTACAATCTTTAGAATAAGAAAAAAAGTAGAAAAGCAATCAGGCTGTCTCCAGATTATTAATTAGTATCTGGTGACAAATAAAATAAATAGCTTTTATTTATAAGCTATACCCTCCATTTAGATTTGAGTACCTTGAGAGTAAAGACCCTATCTGCTATTTATTTTTCCTCCTGTATACTACAGGGCTTTTTGCACATGGAAGCAGTTAACTAATAAGTCTAAGGAGAAACAGCTAATATGATCAATTCAGTGATCACTTCTAAAAAGGCACCATGGTCAATCTGTCAACAAAATGATCAGCAACTCACCAGGTGAAATTCTACAGCAATGAAGATGCCCAAATTCCCAGTGTAGAGGAACACCAAAAAAAATTAGGGTCAAGCATATCTGAGTTCTAACCCTAACTTCATCACTTCATAGTTAAGTAAATTTGACTCAGTTACCTACTTCTGTGAGCCCCAGCTGGATCATCGGTAACAATACCACTCATCAAGGTAGTTATAGGAATTAAAGGAGGTACAGTGCCTGGGAAATTGTTGCTATCTTCTTTCCCCCTTTTGAAGTATGAATCATTTCACCAAGAAACAGATGTGAATAATTAAAATTGTCATCAGCATCATTAAGTATCTCCTTTTGAAGAACTCAAAGGATTTACCATTAAATTTTAAATGGTATCCGTGTGGACAGAATCCACCCACATCTAGAAAACTAGAGGTTGAGTCTTTGTTCTTGCTGCCAGTGATTCAATTTTTCAGTATTTGCCTGAAAACCTCTTGTTGTTTCATCAAATCTGATTGGGGTGGGACACTCATTTCCCCAGGGTCTCGGGTTAAGCATCCTATATGAAAGTCACATCACGATCAGGAGAGATGAATAACTTGTTTCAGTTCATTTATTTTCAAAAGCCTTTTGAGGCAGGAGAAGAGGCGGATAGGAGGAGCTGTGAAAGAGTAACCAGTTTTATGAGGTGAAGGGATATCATTTTCATAATTTAATACTAGGAAGCAGAATTAACTTTGATGAAATAGCTATCTCGGAACTTGAGTAGCTATTTCTTCTGTGTTTTCCCTCTTACAGTACAGGGACTTTGCATGGAATGTAATAGAGCCATATGAAAATTTATTTTCTGTCATCTTTCCTCTCACGCTTCAGTTTAGATAGTTCCCACTGATTTGTTTTAAAGTTTATTTATTTTTTTCCTTCATTAGGGGTCAAATTACTGTGAAGTTGAGTCAGTAAATTTTTCATTTCACATAATTTATTTTTCAGCTCTAGAATTTTCACTCGGTACTTTAATTTATTTATTTTGAGGTTGCATACATTTCCCCCATCTTTACTGATATATGATTGTTATACAAAAAACTGCACATATTTAGTGCATACAGTTTGATAAGTTTGCATATATGCCTACATCCATGATAACATCACCACAATCACAGTCATAACATAAAACATGTCTGTTAACTCCAAATGTTTCCTTTTAGTTTTTTGCTTGTTTTATTTTATTTTATTTTATTTATTTTTGTTTCATTTTGTGATAAGACTAATTCACATGAGATCTACACTTTTAACAAAATTTCAACCACTATTCCACTTTCTGCTGCTATAAATTTGACTATTTTAGATACTTCATGTAAATGGAATTATGCAGTATTTGTCCTTTTGTGACTTACTTATTTCATTTAGCAAAATTTCTTCAGGGTCCATCCATGTTGGGACAAATGATAGAATTTCCTTCTTTGTTAAGGTTGAGTAATATTCCATTGTCTTGTATACTGCATTTTCCTTATTCATTTACCTATCAATGGATATTTGGTTTGTTTCTACATCTTGGCTACTGTGAATAATGCTGCGATGAACATGGACGTTTAGGTATTGCTTCAAGATCCTGATTTCAATTCTTTTGGCTCTGTATACCCAGGAATGGAATTGCTGGACCATGTGTTAGTTCTATTTTTAAATTCTGAGGAACTTCCATACTGTTTTCTATAGTGGCTGCACCATTTTACAGTCCCACCAACAGTGCATAGTGCATAAGGATTCCCTTTTCTCTACATCCTTGCCAATATTTGTTATTTCTTATATTTCTGATAACAGCCATTCTAACAGGTGTGAGGTGACATCTCATTGTGGTTCTTATTTGCATTTCCCTGATGATTAATGATGATGAGCACCTTTTCATATATCTGTCGGCCATTTGCATGTCTTCTTCGGAGGAATGACTATTCAAATCCTTTGTCTCTTTTTAAATTGGGTTATGTGGTTGTTGTTTTGTTTTGTTTTGTTCTGCTATTGAGCTGTATGAGATCCTTATATATTTTGGAAATTAATTTCTTATCAGTTATATGGTTTGCAAATATTCTTTTCCCATTCCGTGGATTGCCTTTTAATTCTGTTGATTGTTTCCTTAGCTGTGCAGAAGCTTTTTAGTTTGATGGAGCCTCACTTATTTATTTTTGCTTTTGTTGCCTGTGCTTTTGGTGTCATGTCCATGAAATTATTACCAGATTAATGTCATAAAGATTTTCCCTGCTTTCTCTAGGAGTTTTACAGTTTCAGCTCTTATGCTAAGTCTTTAATCCATTTTGAGCTGATTTTTTGTAGAGTGTAAGCTAGGGGTCCACTTTTATCCTTTTACATGTGCTTATCCGGTTTTCCCAGTATCATTTGTTGAGAGACTATCCTTTCCCCATTGTGTATTCTCGGCACTCTCTATTTAGTTCTTTTAAATAGTTTCCATTTCTCTGGGGACATTTCCCATCTGATTATTCATTGTGGATATTTTCTTTAGATCCTTAAATATAATTATAATAGTTGCTTTACAGTTTTGTGTGCTAATTCCAGAACTGTGTTATATCTGAGCTTGTTTCTGTTAAACGTTATTTCTCCTGGTTACGATTCATGTTTTCTTGTTTCTTCATATATGAGTAATTTTTTTTTATTGTGAGCTGAACATTTTAGATGCTCCTGTGGGTTTTGTTGAGCTCTTTTAAGAGTATTAAGTTTTGTTCTAGGGAACAATTAATGGGAGGTTTAGCTTAATCCTGTTGAATCCTAGTTTTACTCTGTATTAGACAAGATGAAGGGTAGCCTTTACTCCAGAACTTCCCTAAGGTGTAGTCTTTCTATTATTTCACCCGAATAACCAGAGTATGTGGTGAGATCTCTCCACTCTGGCTAATTAGAATTCAGATGTCTCCCCAGCACTGCGAAATCCCCGGAATCTTCAGTCAGCATCATGCAGTCTCTCCATCTACATGTGTTGCTCAGAGTTTGGCCAAAGACTTGCTGATATCTAGGTCTCCTTCTCTGTGCAGCTTCCTTCTCACTAGTACCTGACCCCAAAATTTCAGCTATCTTATTGTCCCTGAGTCCCAATTTCTGTTTTCTCCCATCTCTGGCTTCATTTCCATATACTACCTTTATAAAGAGCCCCCAAGTAGAAAACCAGGGTGAATGTGAAGGTTATTTTATGTGTTTTCCTTCTCGTAAGAAGCTTAGCTCTGCAGTGTTCAGTGCTTAATAACTGAAAAGTTGCTTTATGTATTTTGCCAGTTTTACAGTTGTTTGCTGTAGGAGGGTGAATCCACACCGGGTACTTCATTAAAGCTGGAACTAAAAGTCCGATTGGCTGAATTTTTTTTACTTTTAAGTTTATTTTTTCACTGCATATAAAACAGAGTATAATTCAACACTTTAAAAGGGACAATTTTTATAGTGTTACTGATTCTACCACAGCTCCAACCCCAGTATTTCGTGATCAGTATGGAAAAAAGAGGGGGAGGTTAAATGAGAATATGTGACATGTAAAAACTTCATAGCATTCACTCTAGTAAGACTGATTTCTCACTATAAACTAAAGCATGAGTCAAAGAAGATGTTTTTGCCCTGGATTAATCCAGTGCAGATTTGAATTTCTATTTGGACTGGCTGCCCAGAGACTTCAAATATTAACTCTAGAAAAAAATGATTCCCAACTTAGGAATGGAGAGAAGATTCTGCCAGAATAGATCACACAGAGGTAAGTATTTCCTATTGTAATTCCAACGCTTAGCTAAGTGAAACAATTTGTTGGACCCAGAAGGCTTCAAAAGATAATGAAAAACAATGTTTAGGATAAAAGACAACTTATTCAAACTCTAGTGTGTTCTGTGGGATAAAAACAGCAGCTGGGCTCCTTTTTAACAGCTGCAGAGCTTCACAAGTCTTGCATCTCTGATCTGGAAGGGTATCAGCGTACTCCTCACACTCCTACAGAGTCTGCTTTTGCCTTTCTCAGATATTAAGAATCTAGCAATGATAGTCTCTCAGCATAGGAACGTGGCCTCTGGGGTCAGATTCACTAGTGTTCAGATTCTAGCTTCCTCTTACGAGCTGGGTGACCGTTGGCAAATTACCCTCTCTGAGCCTCCGTTTCTCACCTGGAATATGGCAGAAAGCACTGCTTCACAAGACACCATCTGCCACTTCCCTGCCGAACAGTTGACAATAAAGCCAACTTTCTAGGGGAAGTGCCCAGGCTCATGAGAGGGGTACGTTAAAGGCTCCTTCCTCTTAGAACAGGAGACAGGAACGGATCTACTGCACATGCGCCTGTTACCCAACATGCCTGGAGTAAGTAGCAAGGTGCCATATGCCCTGTGACTGTTGGCATAGACAGCTTCATCTGCCTCGCTGTTTTTGTTCCTTAACCGTGCCTGGTGCTTTCTTGCCCCGAGGGCTGTGTGCAAGCTGTTTCCTCTCATGGGAATGTTCTTCCTTCCCCAGTCCTCACTCTGACTCCCATCCCCAACTTACGCTTCCTAGATAACTCCTACTCTTTTTACAGGTCTCAACCTAAACATCTTTTCCCTAGGGCGACCTTCCCCTCCCACTAGGGTTCAACTAGGTTCAACTCCCCCTGCATTAGGGTCCCCTGAAAACTGTGCTTCCCCTAATATAACGTGCATCACAAATAAAATTTTTTGTTTAGTAGGGAGGGTGTAGCTCAGTGGTAGATTGCATGCTTAGCATGCACAAGGTCCTGGGTTCAATCCCCAGTACCTCCATAGAAAGAAAGAAAGAAGGAAGGAAGGAAAGAAAGCAAGAGAGAGAGAGAGAAAGAAAGAAAGAGAAAGAAAGAAAGAAAGAAAGAAAGAAAGAAAGAAAGAAAGAAAGAAAGAAAGAAAGAAAGAAAGAAAGAAAGAAAGAAAGAAAGAAAGAAAGAAAGAAAGGGAAAGAAAGAAAGAAAGAAAGAAAGGGTGAGTCACGTGGCAAAGAAGAGATGGAAGGATTCAGAGCTGAGCAGGTAGGCAGGTATCCTGCCTGTGAAGTTCCTCATGTAAACTTTGCTGAATAGAAGACAGAACAAGAATCATTATCACCGAACAACTCCAGCTGACCTGCTTGGTGGAAGTATTTGAATCCTGGCTGTTGCCCAGTTTGGCCAGGACCGGGTAAGTCATTTTACCTGTTCCGTACTTCCCTGTCTTCTCTGGTGAAAGTGAAGAGGCAGCCAAGATGTTTACGGTAGTGACGGCTGTCTTCTTTTTTATACTGAGGGGATAAAAATATATAGTTTATTTTAAAGTGTGAGAGAGCCAGACACAAGAACAAACTTCTTGATTCTGAAGAGATTCTCAACAGGATTATGAAGGGGAAGGAGCAATGACACTTGCTTTGAAAATTTTGAACAATTTGTCACAATTATTCAAAAAACTAATGGTACATGATAGACAGACAGATGATAGAGATATTGCTTTATTTTTCTTTTTAGAGAGTGTGTGTGTGTGTGTGTAAAAGAGAAAAAAACAAAACTGATATGGAAAAATGTTAATTGGCAAATCTAAGTGAAGGATATCTATGGGTATTTCTTTTAGTAATCAGTAATGTTTCCATATATTTGAATTTTTTCAGTGAAAGATATCATCGTGAAAAAAGATATCAAGATAATTAATAAAGGTGAAGCTTTAAAAAATATATTTGGTCCATTCAGGGAGTTTGTAGAAGCTTCCTTTCCCAACCTCCTACATTCCTCTCCCCAAGAGTCTCTCTCTCTACCCACTTAGAATGTAGAAGAATCTCTGCTATTGGGAGATGGCCAAGCCCTCCCTCCCTCACCACTCCTCCCGGACATGCAGCTAGTCCAACAAAGAGCCAGTGCGCTAAAGGTAATGACATTGGAGCCACTTACCAAAGCAGGTTGTGTACCATTATTCTCTGGGAGAGTTTTCAGTGCTTTGAAGTTTTAGATATAATCTTCCTTAAAGCAGATGGTTGAATCAGATAAGCCTCCCAAGGTCCTTTTGGCTGTAAATGTGCCTGAATGCTGAGGACTGAGGGTTGAGAGTCTCTGGAGTAGGTATTACAACTCTGTTTCTTTTCCCTTGGGATTTGATTACTCAGATTTTTGAAGTTGGCACACACTTTTCATTTTGCTTTGCTTTGTTTGCTTTTCTTTCTCTTGAAAGAGCTAAGATCCTGTGTCTGCCCAGCACAGTTGCTGGTGGCAGCATTCCCGGAAGCTCCCACCTCCAGATGACATCAGACTTCATGTGACCCAGCCACCACGGGTCGGGACACATTACATCATTCCAGGATGTGATTCCTTCTAATGCAGATCTTGCTGTCACTGGGCTACCGTCGCTGCTGCTACCACTATGAACAACAAGCCATAAGCTCAGGCGGAGTCAGCTTTGCACAGGTCGGCAGTCAAGGCTAAGTAGACAACAGACTCAGCTGAAGGTCATGTTGCACCCACCAAAATTCAGGGGCTTTGAAGGCAGGCCACACATTAAACATTCATAAAACATTCCACCATTGAAGATCAGAGATAAAAGGAAGGTGGCTTTTTTCTGCCAAGATGTGGTAGCATGTGGTAGATGTTTTGTTGAGTCAGGTATTTTGGTCTGTCCAGCTTAGGTCATGTGGACAAATGTTGGAGTGAATCGTCACTGTTGGTTGGTGGAAAGAGACTGACTCTGAGTATAAAACTTACATGTGGACACTAAAAGGACAAGAAGCCTTTAGAGTGGCATTAAAAGAAGACAAAGCACACTTGAAGGACACTTGTGATTCATAATCACCTCAAAATAATTATAGATGCAAACTCTGCAGGTGGGGGGAGAAGGTGATCAGGCAATACCCATCTGTAGGGTAATTATAAATAGAACAACAGAAATAATGACAACCATTTATTGAACTCTTACCATGTGCCCAATGCTGTGTCAAGTGAGCTCATGGCCTTGCTAACAGCATGACCAGGCAAGCATGAGGCAGCTGAGACCTGGGACCTGGGACCCTTTACTGCAGTGATTGCGCCTGGACAGACATGTCCTCCAGCAACAGAATACAAAGAAACTATAATGGACTAAAAATAACTGTATGCATGTGCATTTAGGGGAAATTACGATCAACAAGATACAAAAAGGTCAAAATCCAATTGCCACTTCCAAGGTTCCAGGAGAAAAAGCAGGGTACTGGGCATGATCCCTGCACACAGCACCACCAAGGGGGTGGGCAGGCCACCGAAGCCACTTCTCTGGACCGACTGAGCCACCCCAACCCTCGCCTCATTTAGGAAACCAGCTCACGCCCCACTCTGGGAGCGAGCTAGGGGACCTGTTTCTTGTCACTGTCTCGTGCTGCAGCATGAGTCCCAGTAAAGCCTTGCCTGAATGCCTCTTCTGGCCTCTTATCAATTTCTATTGGTTAATGAGTCCAAGAACCCAGGTTGATAACATGCAGCTTACTCTTTGGCTTACAGTGGTCTTAACCTTGTGTCCTAGGGGTTCCCACCAAGGCAATGGTCCAGTCAACCACTGTCCCCAACCTAATAACTCTGAGCTTTCATGGCTCAGCCTTTTGCCTTCTGGAGCAATGCAGATACACCTGCATTTGGATCAGCTTGAGTGATTCCCCGAGACAAGCTGAGGCGTAGGAAGGATGGCCTCAGTCCTGTGGATCTCGGCAGTCCTGCCGGCATTCAGCCACCGGGTTGTGCCCGAGGAAAGCAGGGAACTAATAGTCCTATTCCAATTCACCAGGAGCTTCACTCAAAATGATTTCTTCTCTGTTTATCCTGTCTGAGCAAGAAGCCTGCGGTTTCTTTGGCATGCACACAGCCTCAGGTAGCACTCACCTCATGTGGTGTCTCATCTTCGATCCCTGTCTCTTACCTTCCTCCTTTCCCTTCCCCATTTGTACTTTAACTCTGCTTTTCTGTTTCTTTATTTTGTTTTTTGTTTGTTTTAATTTAAACAGCTTTTTAAAAAATTGACATATAGTTGATTTACCATATTGTGTTAGTTTCAGGTATATTGCAAAGTGGTTCCATTATATATTTTTTTCTGATTATGTTCCATTATAGGTTATTACAAGAGATTAAATATAGTTCCCTATGCTATACAGTAAATCCTTCTTGCTTATCTATTTTATGTATAGTAGTTTGTATCTGTTAATCCCATACTCCTAGTATGTCCCTCCCTTCCTCCTTCTCCCCTTTGGTAACCATAGTTTGTTTTCTATGTCTGTGAGTCTGTTTCTGTTTTGTATGTAGATTCTTTTGTATTATTTTTTAGATTCCACCTATAAGTGATATCATGTATTATTTTTCTTTCTCTGCCTGACTTACTTCACTAAGTATAATATTCTTTAGGTCCATCCATGTTGCTGCAAATGGCAATATTTCATTCATTCTTATGGTGGAGTAATATTCCATTACACACACACACACACACACACACACACACTCCACATCTTCCTAAGCCAAATGTCTGTTGGTAGGCACTTAGGTTGTTTCCATGTCTTGGCTATTGTAAATAGTGCTGCTATAAACACTGGGGTGCATGTATCTTTTTGAGTTAGAGTCTTCATTCTGGGGGAATATATACCCAGGCATGGAATTGCTGGATCATATGATATCTCTATTTTTTGCTTTATAAGGAACCCTGTACTGTTTTCCATAGTGGCTGCACCAATTTATATTCCTACCAACAGGATAAGAGTGTTCCCTTTTCTCCACATCCTCGCCAGCATTTATTATTTGTAGATTTTTTTTTGATGATAGTCATTCTAACCAGTGTGAGGTAATATTTCATTGTGGTTTCGTTTTGCATTTCTCTAAAAATTAGCTATGTTGAGCATCTTTTTATGTGCCTGTTGGTTATTTATATATCTTCTTTGGAAAAATGTCTATTTAGATCTCTTGCCCATTTTTTGATTGGGTTATTTTTTGATACTGGGTTATATGAGCTCTTCATATATTTTGGATATTGTTGGTAACGTCATTTGCAGATATCTTTCTCCCATTCTGCAGGTTGTTTTTTCATTTTGTTGGTCATTTCCTTTGCTGTGCAAAAGTTTGATTAGGTCCCATTTTTAAATTTTTTTTTTCTTTTATTTCTTTCACCTTGGGAGACTAATCTAAGAAAATATTGCTATGATTTATGTCAGAGAATGTTTTGCGTATGTTCTTTTCTAGGAGTTTCATGGTAATATGTCTTATATTTAGGACTTTAAACCATTTTGAGTCTATTTTTGTATAGGATGTGAGGGGGTGTTCTAATTTCATTGCCTTACATGCAGCTGTCCAGCTTTCCCAACACCACTTGTTGCAGAGGCTGTCTCTTCTCCATTACATATTCTTGCCCCTTTTGTCGTAGCTTAACTGACTGAAGGTGTGTGGGTTTATTTCTGGGCTCCCTACTCTGTTCCATTGATCTCGATGTCTGATGTTGTGCCAATACCATGCTGTATCAATTACTGCAGCTTTGTAGTATTGTCTGAAGTCTGAAAGGGTTATGCCTCCCTCTTTGTTCCTTTTCCTCAGGTTTGCTTTGGCAGTTCTAGACCATTTGTGGCCTCTGTATAAATTTTAAAATTACTTGTTCTCATCTGTGAAAAATGTCATGGGTATTTTGATAAGGATTGCATTCAATCTGTAGGTTGCTTTGGGTAATATGGCCATTTTAACAATGTTAATTCTTCCAATCCAAGAGTGTGAGATATATTTCTATTTCTCTGTATCACCTGCAATTTCCTTTACCAATGTTTTATAGCATATGGGTCTTTCACTTCCTGGGTTGTTTATTTCTAGGTATTTTATTTCTTTTGACATGATTTTAAGTGAAATTTGTTTTTCCTTTTCTCTTTCTGATAGTTTGTTATTAATGTAAAGAAATGCAATAGATTTCTGTATATAAATCTTGTATTCTGCTACCTTGCTGAATTCATTCATTAATTCTAATAGCTTTTGTGTAGAGATTTTAGGGTTGCCTATATAGAGTATCATTTCATCTACAAATAGTGACAATTTTACCTCTTCCTTTCCAATTAACTCTGTTGAAACTAGATCTTGAGACCAGGAAGTATTTCTTCCCTACTCACTCAATGGTTGTGTTCACCCTCTTAGCTCCCCCAGTGAGGGGAGGTCCCCTTGGTCCCTGCCTGCTGCCTCTGCCCTGGTCTCCTAGCAACCCTCAGCTGTTCGCAGTTTGGGAGGTGGAGGTGTCAAAAAGAGCCGAGGTGGCAGAGGTGAGAGGTGAGGAGATCTCTCTGCTCCCAGGCCCTGAAGTTAAGACCTGCCACTTCATAATCATTAATATTACAGAGGAAGGGATTTACTTTCCCTGGCATAGTTAGGACTCAGCCCTAGGGTAACAAATCGTTTGCCAGAGAGAGTTCTGCTTGAAAGATGCTTTATGATTCCTTACGCAGCTTTCCCTAAGGACTGATGAAGAAATTGTTACATTAAATGTAGTGTCTTTTTGGTACAATAACAGTTAGATTGACTTGTCATTCACAAAGGATGTACTTCAGTTGTTCCTTTAGAATAATGTCCTTTCAGAGTCAGACGATGTCTTAGGATCATGTCGCTCAAGTATCATATCTTTCATAACCTGGGAAAAGTTGGCCATGAAGTCACTAAACTCCAGCTAACCCTGATGTCCCACAGGTGCAATGCAGGTGCAGCAACAGAGCGTGTCACTGCTCCCTCTAGTGGTTAACTGAAAGTAGGAAAGTGTGTAAGAGTACTTCAATTTTGAAATGAAGAGAAGAACAGCTTTCTCCACAGAGCCTAACAAGCACATTCCCACGGAGTAAAGTTAAATAGCAAAGTTCTGGGGGCATGAGGACAGCATGGCTTTGTCAGTGGAAGCCCTGGAGAAGTGCCAAGGGAGACTTCACTTCTGCATGGAAATGTAGCCACCCTGACTTTGATTCAGAGTCACCATGTGTCCAACCAGTACTTGGTAGAAACAAGAAACTTACCACAGAGGGAAAAAAAGAAAACTTGTAGAAGAGTGTAAATAGCTCTGCAGACAATAGAAGATGAGAGGGAGAGAGGGGTTGGTCTCACAAGTGCTGCTGATCAAAACATTTTTTTAAAAAATTGAAGTATAGTTGATCTGCGATGTTGTGTTAGTTTCTGGTGTACAGCAGAGCAATTCAGTTATATCTATTCTTTTTCCTTACAGGTTATTACAAGTTGTTGAATATAGTTCCCTGTGCAAAACTTATTTATTCCAGAAACGTTTATTGAGCATCTACTGTGTCACTGAGGATCAGAGAATGCACAGTTCCGGCCCTCCTGGAGCTTATGTTCTAATATAGGACATAAACATTATATAAATAGAAGTATAGTAAATGCCAGAAAGTGAAAAGCTAGGGTGTTCTCTGAGCTCGTAACAGGGGGCCTAGCCCCTGACTTTGGTATCAGAGAGGGTCTCCCTGAAGAAGTGATCTTTAAGCTCAGTTTTGAGAGTGCTGACACTGTGATATTGTGATTTATAATAAGAAATTTATAAAATATACATACACATATAAATATATATACATATAAATCTATATATAAATCTATCTATCTATCTATCTATCTATCTATCTATCTATCTATCTATCTATATATGTATATGCCTCCGGTTCCTGACACAAGCCTCCTGAAATCCTTGTAATTTCCTGGGTGATAGGAGTGTCCTTGTTCTAATGAGATGACCCTATGAGTTCTTCCGGGTGGCTTCTGGATGAGGGCTGGACACCGGAAAGACCAAGTCATGATTAGGAGCTTGGAATTTTTAGCCCCGCCTCCCTTCCTCCCCCATTCTCTTGAGAAGGGAGAGGAGTTGAAAATGGAGTTGATAACCGATCATGCCTGTGTGATGAAGCTCCGTAGAATCCCAATAGCAGGGGGTTTGGAGAGCTTCCAGGTGGGCGAACACATCCATGCTGGGAGACTGATGCAGCCCAGCTGAGCTGGGGACCCTCCCAGACCTCACCCTTTGTATCTCTTCATCTGCTGTTCATCTGTATCCTTTAGCATATCCTTTGATAAACTGATAAACGTGTTTCCCTGAGCCTTGTGAGCCTCTCTAGCAAATTAATTGAGCACAAGATGGGGCTGGATGGAACCTCTGATCTACAGCTGAGTGGTCAGAGGCACAGGGGATAGCCTGGACGTGTGACCGGCATCTGAAGTGTGTGCTGGTGGCGGAGGGGACAGGGTGGTGGGACTGAGCCCTTAACCTGTGGGATCTGACACTATCTCCGGGAAGACCGCGTCAGAATTGAGTTAAATTGTAGGGCACCAGCTGGTGTCACAGAATGGCTAGGCGTAAGGGAAAACCTCCACACATTCGATGATCGGAAATGGGTGTGCTGTGTGGCTACTAAGGGAGGGTCACACGGCAGAGAGGTCTAGTCAGGAAGAACTGGGTTTTTCCCTTTTCAAGCTGATACCAGGTCAACTGCAGGGGTAGGCAGTAAACAGCAAATAGCATGCACATTTTTGTGTGAAAAATAATTTTTAAAAATGTTAAACATTCTTTAAATGATTACCACATGTTATGCTCTGAGGATACGAAGATAAAGAAAATGCAATATCCTTGCCTTTGCAGACAACAATCTGTGAATGACAGAGGAGAGGGTTTGGGGGACAACAAGAGTTGGATTCCCAGAGGTCTGTGGTTGCAAATAGAGGGGAGTTGTGGTGTTAATAAAATGTAGAGGATATGAGAGGCAGAGTCTGTCTTAGTAATCACCATACTTTAGGGGTTTGGACGCTTCTAGACATGCGTTTGGACAGTATGCCCTCCTGCAACAGCTGAGGGAGTAGACAGTCTGTGTCCTACACTACACGGTACTTATCCAGCACCGCATCCCCAGCCCGGCACACATGGCACCAGACAGATGATGAACTAGTGAATCAAGTTGCTTCCGTCAGACTCTTCAGCCTAGTCTGTCGAATTCATTCAGAGTGTGTGGTGCACCTGGATACGGAGACACGAGGCAGGGAGGAAGTTGGTGCCAAGTCAATGCCCTGCATAGAACAGGTTTCTACGGGTGTTTAATGACAGCATGGTTGAATGAATGTGTGAACAGCTCAGCCTGCTGGTCTGTCCAACAGCTAGGTGATGAGAAGTGGATCATGTCCATCAGAGAACGGGCTGAGATGCTGACTGAGATGCTGACAGTATTTTAAGACTCAAAAGACTCCATTCCTTTTGTTGGCCATTCTCACTCCTCAGCGCCCTTGGCTTCCTGTCTATGGGCAACAGCTGAGACCCGCTGATAAGTCTGTTTTTGCTTTATTCTGAAGATGAAGGTAATCCAACCCCAGCTCAGCGTAGCAGGTCTGAAGACTACTTTGCCAGGTCTCAAGTTAGAACAGGCATTAATGTCACTTTCCTTAATATTGAAATGATTCTGCTATCTCTGAGTACAAGTACACACCAGCTTTGCTTGGTGGCAAAGAGACTCAAAGCACTCACTATCTTAGGTCACCAGCCTGGAATTCAGAAATCTCTGCTGAGCTGATCCAGAGGTAAAGATATTGGTTAATAATTTTTTAAGTTTAATAAAATGGCAATGATCCCCTTAGTGTTTGTGTTGAGAATTCACCTTGACAATCTATTTTAAGTGAGAAGAGTCCGAGGAAGTACAATGAAATCAGATACAGGGTGAGATAAATACATATCTTTGCCTTTGAATGTCTTCTACTGTTAATGAGCTCATTTATTAAAACATCCTCCAAGTGTTCTTTTCATATTCATTACTGACTTTTGTTAAATATTTTATCTATAGATCCGTGCATGGTCAATAATACTAAATAGTTTAAGTTGTAACATATAAAACATTCAAAGAATTTCACTTACTAAGATATTAACGTGCATTAACCAGGACTCCATTCAGCACTGAAATATTTATTAATGCATTAGTGAATTATTTATTCCCTTGTTTTATTCATTGCTTAACATCTCAGCACTTTTGATTTTGAAATTTAATTTCTTTAGGAAAAAAAAAATCTCAGAATGGATTTTGAGCCAAGTTTACAGAGCTTGGTGTCCTAGCTTACAAAAAATTCTATTCTCCAAAGGATAAGATTTTCGAAGAATGTGATTTAGCTAGAAGGACCACATAATGTCTTGCACACAATGCGTGTAGAGTTAGTGCTCAAAGATGAAGTGATGGTGGGGAAAGAGGAGAGGAGGAACAGAACAGACAAGTGAAAACAGACTGGGAATGGATGGCAGAGGATTCACAGTATCTGGCTAAATCAGTTCATAAAATGTAAGATGAGATTACACACATTTAAAAAAAATAAAATGTAGGTGGCTCGGTACCACACATAAAATCCATATTGATTTGTATCACCATTAATGAAAGAGATTTTTAAAACTGACTGGTATTATATATACCACACAGTCATTGTCTATTTTGGGGTTAAATGGAAACTGTCAAATCATTTTCTTATCTGAGCAGTTAAAGGGCATTTGGAGTGTGAAACTCACAGAGTCACAAAGAGCATAAACTAAATAAACATTTCTTCATTTTACTCCATTTCCATATAAATCATCATTTATTAAACATTTGGTGATAACAGCAAAACTATTTCATAGCTACATTTTAAAAATGACTAGTTACAGAGAAAATTAATGGACAATCTAAAAGTCAGAAAAATATCGTAAAATAAATGTCACAGAGCTGGTTTTTCAAATTCTGCAATGTTTGATTTTCCTGCTTACAAATGATTATCCAACCTTTTTGGCTTTTCAAATGCAACGTTTATTCAGAATAAATGGTTTTTGAAATGAGTCAATGCTTCAGTTTTCTTTGACTTTTGAGCTTTTGAAAAGCAGTATTTATTGCTGCCTCACTTTTTTGCCATGTACCTGATGAGGCAATTGCTTGAGTGTTTGTTAGTATTAAGGCCTTAGCCATGGTAAAATATCTGCTGACTGTTTGTATTTTGAATTTAGTGAATGTGCAGTTTATATCATCCTTGGTTGTTGGTCTCACTAAGGATCACAGTCAAATTTCACTCTTTAAATGGCAGGTAGATATGTCACTGAAATGGCTCTTTTCCCAATAAGATATAAATTACCTAAATGGCAAAAAAAAAAAAAAAAAAGACAGCCAAATATTTAGTCCTGTGTTACTGTTTTTCTGTTTGAAACAAGTTCAAAATCACTCAGGCTACCCCTCTGGACTCACCTCTGACCATAGTGTCACATGCATGTTCCAGAAACAGCTGCTTGTGTTCCTCTGCACACACAAGTTATTGCTGCTCCAAAGCCCTTTTGATATTCCCTTTGCCTCGGTTACTTTCTCCCCTCTCCCTTCTACCAGCATTAATCACCTAAAACGTATTCCACTTTCAAGACTCAGCTCAGATATTACCTCCAAAAAGTCCTTCCTGAAGCCCAAGGCTGTGGTATTTGCCCCTGCTCCGTGCCCTTGTAATATTTTTTATCTGTCTGTGTCTTGGTAACTCACCAACTCCACCAGAGCTAGATCTTATTTATATTCATGTTCACAGGGCCTCTAGCCATTCCTAGCACCTAATGGGCACTCAGAAAATAGTTCTTAAATGAATGAACAAATTGAGGAATATATTAAAGTGTTATTGGAAGACTTACTAATGTGATTAGACCCCTATGAATCAGGAAGACAAATCTGGCAGCAAGGTCTAGGGTGACTGAAGTGGGGAGACACCAGGATCAGGAGCAAGAAGAATCAGGAGCCATAACAAGAGATCAGGCAAGTGGCTGTGAGGGTCTGGATGAGGGAGATGGCCGTGAGGACAGTAAGGAAGAAGTCAACTGAGAGACATCTTGGAAGTTAAATCAATAGAACTTGGTGGCTGGCAGGTGAACAAGGAGGGCCAAATAATTTTCAATCATTCCATTATTCAATGATCCACCAACAGAAGAATAATACCATTAACAGAAGAAACGAGCCCGGAATAAGAGTGACTTTGAAGAAAGGACTGCAGGAAGGGAGAAAGATGGCAAGAAGCTAATAAAATACCCAGACATAGAATGATCAAAGGGGAAGAAAGGGGCCGGGAGGATGCAGCTTCACTGAAGCTAAGGTTTGAGAAAACTTTAAGGAAAGTGTGGTCCAGAGTGGGAAGACAGCAGTGAAGTCAAGAAAGATGTCAGCCTGAGCAATCTTCCTTCACAAATCCCAAGGCAAAGGCTCTTTGGACTTGGCTCCCAGATTTAAATACAACTCCTTCCAAGTTTCCCCTGCTCCTAACCTGCCCTTGATTTTCCATTATGAGAACTGTTGGTTGAAACTAATCACTCAGCTACTAAACAAGCCTGGGAATATTCCTTTATTTCATAGAACATTTTAAGGATCTATTTCAGTTGTGCCAAAAAGAAGAAAACAAGAAATATTTGTTCATCTGGGGTATATTTTTTATGTCCAAATGAAACCAAAAGTATTTAAACAATTAAATATATCCAAGTTAATTGGCTTAATCTCTTCTGACCTATGCCAGAGGAAAAAAAATTATCAGAGAAATGAAAATGCTTTCATTGAAACAAGACACATGGAACAGACCAAGTTTCCTTGATGAAAAGTTCCTCTCGATTACGTAGGTTGTATGGTGTCAGGATTAGGTTCAGCTACAGTAACAGAAAACCTAAAATAAAGTAGCTGAAAGATGTAAAGATTTATTTTCTCACGTAAAGAAATGCAGGTGTGGCAGTCCAAGCTTGACATGGCAGCTCCACGAAGCAGAGGAGACCCAAGTTCCTGTCTTCACCCTTTGCCATTGTTCAAGTCTCTTCATTGTCTAAATTGACATTGTGGCTGGCGCTGCAGCCACAATGTCACATTCCATGAAAGTAACCGAAAAGGGGAAGGAAAGAGCAAAGGAGTTTTCCTTAGCCGTCTGTTCCTCTTTTAGGTAAACTTTCCCGAAATTCCTCTGCACAATTCCAACCATTTATGCTCCATCTCATTGGCCAGAACTTAGTCATATGGATACACTTAGTCAAGACAGGTTGAGAATTGAGAAATGTGGTTTGTTTTTAAATATGGGTATATAGCTGCCACAGTAAAATAGGGATTCTCTTGTAAGGAAAAAAGGGATATGGATAATGGGCAACTAGTAATCTCTTCCACACATGTCTTCTCATTGTTTTAAATATGAAGGCTTATTTACCTGACAAGTCCTAATTGTATTAACGTCAAGAAGATGGAGACTCAGATGTGGAATTTAAAAATAAAAAACAAAAATAAAAAATGAGCTCTTAGACACAGACAACAGACTGGTGGTTGTGAGAGGCAGGTGTGGGGCATGGGCAAAAAGGGTGAAGGGAGTCAAAAGGTAAAACTTCCCGTTATGAAATAAATAAATCAGGGGGATGTAATGTACAGCATGGTGACTATAGTCAGTGACACTGTAAAAACCCTGTAACTTAATATTTGTAAGTTGCTAAGAGAGTAGATCTTAAAAGTTCTCATCACAAGAAAAAATATTTGTACCTATGCATGGTGATGGAGGTTAACTAGACTTATGAAGTGACTGTTTCACAATATATTTAAATATTGAATTATTATGCTGTACACCTGAAACTAATATAATGTTATATGTCAGTTATATCTCAAAAAAAAGTTATCAATAACACACACATACAAAAGAAGATGGAGACTTAAAAGCACTATAGCACTTAAATTTTTTAGCTAACTATGTTAATATCTTCTTCTCTTATGCAATTTATTATAAAGTAGATTTTGGCCCCAATATAAATATTAGAAAGTATTGAAAATGTAAATATATTTTTTATGTTCAAAAGAAGCAATAAAACACAATGTTAAGTGAAGTTAGTTTTTTCATAATTGGTAAATGCCAGCAAAACCAACCAAACAACCAAAAAACTCTTTCTCACTCTAAAATGTTTCTCCTTTAGCCAGAGTTAAAGATGAGGACTGCCATAACTAGTCTCTGTGGCTGCTAGAAAAATAACCTGCGTGTGAAGAGAGGTTACAAATTTTCTGCCAAGGAAACAGAGCTTGGCTGGTCTGTAAGCTGGGTAATCACTTGTGACTTCCCGCCTGCTAAATGCAATCACCTCTTCTAGGAGATACACATTCTATAGGCAGAATGTGGGCCATCTGGAGAGGCGAGAGGCTGTGGCCTCAGAGCATGGAGTTGTCTAGGAAAATCAGATCAGCCATGAGGTGTGGGGTTGGTTAAAGCGAAAGTAGGTACATAGACAGAATGTGGGCCATCTCAGAGGCAAAAGAGACAGACCGTGAGGCGTGGGGTCGTTAGTTTTATGCTCTCGGTAGCTTCATATGCTAACAAGTAGGAGGATTATTCCAACTACTTTGAGGAAGGGGCTGGGATTCCCAGGAATTGCGCCATCACCCACTTTTGGACCATTTATGGTCAGCCTGGGAAATGTCATGGCACCTGTGGGAGTGCCATTTAGCAGCTAATGTATTACAACGAGCATGTCATGAAGCTCAAGGTCTACTGGGAGTTGAATCTTTTTCCATCTTAGTGCTAGTTGCTGTGTCATTCTTTTAATGGTTGCGCCCGTCCCTTCCCTCCAGTCTCAAAGAGACTAAGGCCCAGGAAGGTGATGTGAATTACCCAAGTTCACATCACTTATTAGCTGCTTAGCTGAGACAGAACCTAGGTCTCCCAGCTCCAAGTTCATTGGTCTTTCTTTCACACTGTGCTGCCCATTCTGTCTCTCAACACCTTCAGCTTCTGGCCACTGAGATTGACAAGGGCCTGCCTCTGATGCTCAGTGAGCATCTTTTTCTGAACAGCAGCTATCAGTCCTCTAACTTGGAATGATGGATTCTGGAGAGAATTCACATTAGTCCCCTCCTGAGATCGTTTGGCCCCGGCATTCTTCCTGGCTTCAGAACTCAGACCTCGGAGGGATGCTGTCTGGGCTGGGATATGGAAAGCCTGCACATTTTCTGCAACGTGCTTTCTTATGGCTGTGTGGTTAGTGATATTCACTGTGTAACACAATCCTCCCACGCTCCACAGAAACCATGGCAGCCGAACTCCAGAGGCTTCCCCCTGCAGCTTTACAACTTCCTGGGGGAAGAGTTCAGTTCATGACTGAGGTAATTTCTGGGAAGGGTATTTAAAATCCTCAGAAACATTCATGAATGAGTCTTTTCAATACTACTTGGAAGGAAGTCAGGGACTTCACCATTGAAACTGAGCAGTAATGAAATTCAATGGCTGCCACACAAGAGATATATGAATGCCTTGGGGCAGAACAAAGACCAGCTGAATCAGCCAAGGGCAGTTACTTCCACGAAAATGCACTTACCTGAATAGGAACTTGAAGGGTTTTCAGGGAATAACACTGCATCCTTGCCAGAAGTGTCATGTGTTCTTTACTTATCTTGTAAAGCTAAGAATCTAAATTTCAATTTTATTTTAGTATGGTGTTGGTGCCATATTTTAGGGTTTAATCATCAGGACTGAAAAGGCCTGGTTTTTTTTTTTTTTTTTTTTGCAGAAAAGGCAAGCTTTGATTATAGAATTATAGGTCTCTGTTCAACGGATAACAGAAATAACCAATTTTGTGAAAATCATTTTACTTTAGAAACAGGAATTAATGGAGTAGGAATCTGTGCACTAAATTATAGTTGTTACATTATTAGGACTAAGTGTGTACACATGTCTGTCAGAAAAGAATGCTCTGGACTTCGTCTATTTGCCTTCCATTTATTTCCACCCCATTTTCTGTTGTATATAGTGGATGACCACTTTAGATTTCCTTTGGGAAGTATGTGAGTGTCTCCGGTTCTTTATGCTAACATTAAAATAATTCCTTTTTTGGTTTTTTCTTAAAAAAATTATTTAAATGGACTTCAAGAGTCTTCTCAGAGGCATAGATAAATTCCTTCATTAAAAAAATTAAGGCATGTTCTTTCAAGATGGCATTGTGACTATCTAATCGGACATGTGGAAAAGTACTGTAACAAATACGAAGTGCTTTGTAAAAAGAAGCGGCTTATTCTACTTTATGTACATATTCCATTCCTCCAGCAAGTATTTACTGAGCACTATGTGCCCAGTCCTGTGCTAGATGCTGTGGATACAAAGGCATTAAATGACATCCCAACCTTCAGGAGGTTACAATGAAGTCTGTTCCGGATCCTGGCAACCCTCCACCGCCACCCCAACAAAACAAAAAACACAAACCAACTAGGTGAAGTTCCCTGTTATGTGCTGTCATAGCACTTTGTACGTTCTTCTTTCTTTCCTAGCATTATGCCAATTTCAGTTAAATAGTTGAGTAGTTAATTGCTTACTACCTGTGTCAGCCACTAGAATTCTGAGCTCCAGGGCAACAAGTATTCATCTCTTTGGTTCTCTACTTTATACTCAGTGCCTTGCGTGGCTGACAGAAAAAAACAACAACAAATATTTGTTGAATGGATGAAGGAATGAATGAAAAACATGAGTATAACACAGTCCTATACTAGGCGTGCAGAGTACGACGAGAATTTATATGAGGAGCACTTAAAGCGAGCCTAAACGGGGCTGATTTCCGGGAGGGACATTAATCTTTTCAAACTCAGATACCTGCATGACACCGTCCCCCACTGGCATGCCATTAGCTTAACAGGGATTGTTGTCTGTGAAACAACGTAATCGTGCCAATAGTAGGACATCAATAAGACTGGTTAAATGCTTCAAAGGCTGGCGCGGAGAACGCCCAATTAGATCACCTCTGGCTAAATGCCAGAATGAATAAAAGGGTTGACTCCCGGGTGCAGGCGCAGAATGGGACTAAAGCCGGCCCCTTGCCTCCACGTCGATGTTAGACCCCCCTCCACGGGCCACCACTGGTCACGTGACTCGGACCTCGCCGGCCCGGGCGCCGGGGCCGTCCCGCGCACGCGCAGCGTTCGGGGCGGCGGACCCGAGGGCGCTGACAGCTTCCGGTTTGGTTTCCCCGCCCCTGCGTGGCTGAAGCTGTTCTGGCTCGGCGGTGGCGGCGGTGGCGGCGGTGGCGGCGGTGGCGGCGGTGGGGTGGCGCGGGGCAAGGGCGTGGTGAGGTGAGGTGAATGCCCGAGCGGGGTTCCCCGGAGCCATGGCCTGCTCCATTGTCCAGTTCTGCTACTTCCAGGACCTCCAGGCCGCCCGGGACTTCCTCTTCCCTCATCTGCGGGCGGAGACCCCCAGCGGCGCCGTGCGGAGGGACCCCAGTAAGTGCCTCTGCCCGCGGCCCCTGCTGGGCAGGTTGGGGGCTCCTGCCCGCTCCCGCCCCTTCTGCCCCCGGGGTCCCTAGTTCTCCCGGCGCCTTCCCTCTTCTGACTGCGCGGATCCCCTGCCGTCCTCGTCCTAAAGCCGCGTCCGCCCTGGCTGCGTCTGTGTTGTCTTCCTGTCGCCCCAGCTTTCCCCTAAGCCACTCCGCCCTCTGGCCAAACACTGCGTCCTGCTTCCTCCGGTCTCGGCCTGTCCCACTTCCCCACCCCCACCGGCTAGCTTTCTCTCTCCGTCTCCTCTAGCTCCCCTCCTTCTGGCCCGAGGTCCCCGTTCTGCCTGCTCCGTGGTCGCATCCTTCTCCCCATTCTTTGCCAGCTGTCAGCGTTCTAGGCCTGGTTTTGCCTCAGCACCCCCCCCCCCCGCTCCCCCATGCCTGGCCTTCTGCTGTCTCCTTTTCCGAAAGTGTTAACCATCGCCCACACTCTCCCTTCTTCCATCCTCTTTCCTCTCATTCAGATTCAGAGAATAAGTGATTGACAAGTGAGTGACTCCTAAGGTGGTGAGTAGGCATCTCCCACATCAGGAAAATAACCTGTCAGGGAGTGAGAATCCCCCTCAGGAACTTAATTTACAGTAGCATGGCCAGGAAAAGTTAGTATGTTTTATTGAGCTGGGAAGCCGTCCACCTGCTATTATCATCAAACAGTGTAACTCGCCCAGTAGTTTAAAATGCAAAGTCTGGTTTATTAGCTACTGCATAGTTCCTCAGAATGTCCTGCATTTCTGTTATTGAAAGTGTGTGTATTTTACGTTTGATTTCTTCGTATTTCCAGTCTGAAGCACGCCAGGCTTTGTCGTAGAGTGCTGTTACTTTGTGCTCTACTGGGATGGTCATAAAAGGCCCAATAAGTCAGCTCCTCCCTTTTTAAAGTTTGATACTGAATCAAAACTGTGTATGAATATTTACTCTGTGCCAGTCAGTAGTGCTGCAAATCAAATAAAGTTGGTCTCTGCAGTCTCAGAACTTACAGTTTACTGAGACAAATAAGTTAACCCCTACCGTACAGTGTGATTGAGATAATGTATTTCTCCCCCCCCATATATATATATGGTACTAGGGGGGCACTTCCTTGAAGTGGTTTTGCTTAAGCCTACCTTTGAAGTCGTAGTTAGATGAATTAGGAAGAGGTAATAGCATGTGCAGAGAAAGGGAGGCCTGAAATAGCGTGATGTTTAGAGAACTAAGTAAGGCCTAATGACTGAAGAAGAGGATGTGGGGGAAAGGGAGGGGAGATGAGCTGTAAAGGTAATAAGGAGCTTGATCACGAGAAGCCTTGTGAAAAGAATGGGATGCGTCTGAAAGATGTTACGCAGAGGAATGACATCAGATCTGTACGTAATGTAATCAACAAAGTTGAATCAACCTGTTCTGTGCTTTGGCACTGGTAGGAAGGGGAGAGAGGAAGCAGGGAAGGTGGTTGGGAGGCTCTTCCAATAATCCACGTGAAAGTGATGCGCACTTGAACTAAAATAGCATCAGCAAGACTTGAGAGCAGGGGGTCTAGATTAGAAAGATGTTAAGGAGGTAGAATCTGCAGAACCTAATGAAGATCTGGTGTTGGGGGTTGTAGCTGGTGAGAGGGAGTTGAGGGTGCCTTTGGCATTTGGCATGGGCAAGGGTTTTTAATGAAGGAGGTAGGTTTTGGACCTTTGGCATCTTTAAGTGTTTGCAGTTTGCCCAGCTTTAAATGCTCGTGGTGGTCTCAGCTGGAGGCCTAAAACTTAGTGAGGATCCCTGAGCCAGAGGTGTTAATTTGGGAGATACCAGCAAAAAGTGTCAGGTCTCAAGGATTATGTATATAGTGAAATGAACTCAGCACTGAAGGCAAAACAGTAGAGGAGCACTGAGGAGTCACATAGAGGTTAATGGGAAGAGGACTGAGAACGTAACAAAGAGGAAAACCAGGTGAGAGTGATGCCCCAGGAGTGAGAGAGAATTGGAGGAAAGGGAAGAGGGGTCAGCAGTTGCAAATGTAGCAGAGGTCAGCTAGGATAAGGAGACAAAAGCTCATGAGTTTTGGGAAGGTGGAGGTGGCTGGAACCTTAGGACAGTTTCAGTGGAATGGTGGAGGCAGGAATCATATTTACAAGATATTGAGGCATTAAAAAATTAAGTTGACTATTTCAAGGAGCCAGGTTGTGAAGGATGGTGGACATAGGACTATAGACAGGGGATGTAAAGAAAAGAACATGTTTTCTCTATCCCACTGCCACTCCCCTGGTCCAGCCACCATCTTCTCTGATCTGGGCAATGGTTTCTTGTAATTAGTTCCCAAAAGCAGTCAGAGTGAACTTTTAAAGACATAATTTAGATCATAGCAATCCCCTCTTTATAACCCTCTTTGGCCTTTTTTTAAATTGTGATTTTTAAAAATTATATTATTTAATTTTGGCAGTCGGGGGAGGTAATTAGGTTTATTTATTTTTAGAGGAGGTACTGGGGATTGAACCCAGGACCACATGCGTGCTAAGTGTGCACTTTACCACTTGAGCTATACCCTCACTTCCCCTGTGGCTTTCAGTTGCACTTAATATACAATCCAGAGTTCTTATGAGGCCCCCAAGGCCCTGATCCCTGCCACTTCCTGCACCTCATACTCTTCTCCCCATGTTTCTTATGCTTTTGCTGTCAAACCACCCAAGCCCCTTTGTGCCTGAGGCCTTTGCCCTTGCTCCTGTCCCTGCCCTGGAGGTTCTGTGCAGATCTTTGCATGCTCGTTGCATTTTGTTCAAGTCTCAGCATCTCAGGGAGGCTCTTTCTGAACATCTAATCCAAAATGGTCCCCCCCCACCCCCTTGATCTCATTTGTTACTCGCAATCATTTCACCTTGTTTTCTTCGCCAAGTCTGTACTGTCCAGCGTGGGACTCTCTAGCCACAGCTAGCTATGGAGCCCTTGAAATATGGCAAGTGTTACTGAGGAACTGGATTTTTAATTTTACTTAAATAGTCAGATGTGGCTAGTGGCTGCCATATTGCATGGCACAGTTACAGGAGCAAAAGTTTAGGCACACACATGTGGAATGCTTGTCCAGGGCTGTACAGTGAAGGGTAGCCTTAGACTGTGAACTGGATCCAGGCAGTTGGGAGTATAATCATACCCCATACATCTATATTAATTTATAATATGCCTATGCGTTTGCAAATGTGATTTAATTTATTACCCTTTTGAATAAACTTCTTAGGTGTATGTAGGTTGGTTATTGTGGCTACCATCAGTTCAAGTAGAAAATAAACGGAGAAAGAACCCCTTAACCAGTGAGCCCCTTTGCCAAACCTGTATTTTACAGTTAAAATGGTGCTTTAATTTAGAAATGAAAACCAGAAAAATGGCTAGCCAATTATAGGTAGTTTACTTGGAATTCTTGGAGTGACAAGGGCTCTGGATTTCAGTAATCACTCAGGGCCATCTTTTACAGAAAATAAAGTTATGTAAAGAGCTCTTCATTAAGAAAACCTGAATCTAAACTTTTGTGAGGGTGAAAATTTGCAGAGTAGGAATGCAGTTATGATGGTGTTTGGCTTGGCTTTTCTACACTTCATTTATTAGTGTTATAAGTAATTACTTTATTGGGAAGCAGAAGTCATGAGGTCGTTTTACTTAGCTTATATAGTTTGAATTTCTTATCCCAGCTCATCTCTAGGGGATATGTGAAACCAAAAGAATAAAGAAACCTCAATTACTTGTCATGATTTCTATGTAAATGATAATTTTGATGACTTACCCGTTGGTTTAATAACTTTTATTTTAATGTGAATATTGTCATAGACATAGTAATACCTGGTACCTGGGTACCCAGAACTCAGTACTGCTCTCTTCCATATTTGAATTGTCAGAGAATAACAGTATGGCTTTCTGTTACTTAATATCATCAGTTATAAAATGAGACTGTCTTCTATTGCTGTAAAAGAGATCTTGATCCCTACTATTTTTCAATGTTTACATTAGTGATAAATATTCATAATTATTTCTACTCAACCAAATGCTATCTATTTTAGACATAAAATTTGGTCTCATACTTCAAAATTTTGGAGCTGTGTAGTAGTATAGGTGCCTACCTAACTTACAGTGAGATAATTTCCAATGAGACTGGATTTCTGTATCAGCTTTCTGATATTTATAATTAAGTTAAACACAAAAAAAGAAAGAAAAAAAGAAATACATGTACAGAGAGGGAGAATTAGAATATTGGAGGTAATTTAGATGTTATAATCTTGTGGATCTCTTATTTACCCAATAGTAAAATAATTTTCTGTTGACATACTTAAAAGGTGGGGTAGCTTTCCTTCTTGCCTCTTTTATCAGAAAGATAGAAGATAAAGCATACAGGGAATTAACTTTAATTAAATCAATTAAAATTGTGTTCTTATACAATCACAGAGAAAAGTGTGCTTTTTAGGGTAACCTAAAATCATGGAATCATTTTAGGCTGAAATATTATAAATGGTGTAAAATACCCTTTTTTTTGTACTTGGTGAAAATGCTTTTGTTTGTGATAATACTGGGGAGAGAGAAGTAATCTGAAAGAAGAACATTTATAGGAATTTCAGAAAATTTATAGAGTTACTGGATTTTGTTAGCTATTTAAATTTGGAAGAGTGTCTTGGAGATAAATTTTTGTCGTAAGGAAATTGACATGAGCAGTCTTTAATTCCTTCCTTCAGCTAATACTTATTGCACACCTGCTCCTTAGTAAGCACAAAGTAGTCTTAGAGGTAAATAAAATCGGTTCCTCTCCTCAAGGAGCTTTCAGCAATAAAGGAGATAAGTATGTAAAAGGAGTGTTGGAGGTGTTATGCTATAATTGGAATATGATAGAGAATGAAGGAGTGTTGGTTCATTCTGTGTAGGGGACTCAGAAAAGTCTTTATAGGGGAACTGTCATTTTCGCCAAGTTTTACTAGTTTATTAGAGGTCCATCAGGTGGAGAGAAAATGGTCAGGCAAGGGATGTGAAATGTGAAACAGCATTGGGGTCAGAAAGCTGCAGATAATAAATTGTGGTGGGAGAGTGGGACATGGTAAGGGATAAAGCTGGAGAGACGGGCAGAAGCCTTCAGATTTTACACGGTAGCAGGGTCTTCAAATGGAAGTAAGAATACCTTGGGATTACGTGGAAATTTGCTAAGGTTTCTTGGAAATATGGTTTTAAGTAGATCAGCTTCCAGATGCGCCTATGTAGGCACCAGATGCCTACTTTTCTACCCTGCCTCCTCCTACTTTACTAAATAAAGGCTCACCTCTCACACATTCCAAGTATTATTATAATAAGTTGCTCCAAGTTGTTAAAAAAACCCTCCCCTTTAAGGTACTGTAAACAACTCATCCATCCCAACAGATTACCATTTTTGTTTAATAATTATCTAAATTTGTGATAATGTATGTTATTTTTCTCAGTTATCTGCTTCTAATAGTATTTGCAATAAAGCAAATAAGAAAAAAAGCCATGTCTTGGCTCACCTGTAACCCATTTGAATTTTTCTGGGAGTCTGTGCTAGTGGCAACCTAACCATTGTTGGTTTTAAGCCAAAGTATAGCATTTCAAGATATGAGTTGTAGAGAGATGGATTTGGAGGCTCTGAAAAGGGTAGCTTGGGTAATGCAGAGCTAAAGGTAGGGGACCATTTGGGAGATGTTCATACAAGACCAAATCAGGGCCCTCAGAAGTACAGACAGGACTAAGGCAGTAGCCGTGGTGATGGATGGAGTTTGAAATTCGCTAGATACAGCAGTGGCGATCTATGAAGGGAATTTGAGCTGAGAAATAGGTTAACCAGGGTAATATTTATTTGTCAGCAAGGAAGAGAATGAATGGGAGTGGTGGGTGAAAGTAGAAATAGAATGACCAGTTAGATGGCCTTTGCAGGATCTCTTAAAAGGGGAGATCATTTTTTCCTTAGATTGGTATTCGTCAGACGTTATTTAATGGTCTACACAGTGACAGTCCTGGAGCTACAAGACAGCAAGTGTGTCTGAATGACTACTGTGCTAATATCAGTTGGGACTATTGAGACCCTAAGGACCTCATGGAAAGGAATCCTTGAAACCCTTAGGTGTCTGCCATGCCGTATTCCTCCTTTGAAAAGAAGACCAGAAAGAGTCTCTTGAACACAGATCACTTTTCTGTGTATCATATGAGCCTAAGTCTCAGACATAAATTTCCCAGAAGAGAGAGTCTCAGATCAAGAGAGAGAGAGAGTTACTCATTGTCACGTTCCCTTTTTTTAAAGTATATAAAGTCAGACAGGAAACTACTTCTGATTTCTTATATCCCACCTTCCAGATGTTAAAACTAGTGTTATGCTGTCCAAAATGGTAGCCACTGGCCACATGTGGCTATTTAAATTTAAGTTTAAATTAATAGAAATTAGATAAAAATAAAAATTGAGTTCCTCAGTCCTGCTAGCTACATTTCAGTGGCCACGTATACCTGCCTAGTGGCTACCTTATTGGATAGCACAGATTTAGAGCACCTCCATCATTACAGAAAGTTCTGTTACAAAGTGCTACCCTGGTGAGAATCCTTCCAGACTTTCTGCTTAGATAATAAACACATACTTGTCACATGGGTATTTTAAATTTTATATTATAGTCTCATTTTTGTAAAATGGTATATTCTGGAACTTTTTGGGGGGTTACTTAATTATATAATGTCAATATCTTTTCAAGTCTGTATATACAACTTGGTGGCATTTTTTTCTAATGGCTTCACAGTATTCCAGTGAAGACTCCCATTCCCCTATCAATGAACTTTAGATTATTTCTGATGTTTTTGCTTAGTAAGTGTCCTTATACATGGTTTACCCATAATGCTAATATTTCTGTATGTAAGTTTCAGGGACTGTAATTGCTGGATAGTAGGAATTCACATTTTAATTGTTGATGACAGTTGCCCAGTTACTCTAAAAATTGGTCACGTTCATTCCTGTCCATGGTAAACAGAAGTACTGTTTACACACATACTTGTCATCTCCCTGTTACCAGTTTCTTTGATTTTTGCTCTTCTAGTAAATGAAAAGTGTTTCTTGTATGATAAGATTATTTTCAGACTTTATCTGTATTTTTTTAAATTAGAAGTAATAGCAAGATTAAGCTGGTATTGGAAGAATTTAGCTTAAATATGAGGAAAGTTTCCTCACAGGGGCAATAATGGAATATTAGAAGGAGTTAAGTCAGGAAGACATCGAATTGGCTCTAGAATATGCAGAAATTAGCTGTAGCTAGCAGTATTTTCATACCTTCGCCTTCTAATTCCCTCACCGTATTAGCTCTGCCTGTCTTTTTCTGCAGCTTGGGATATAATAAATCAATAACACATAATTATGAACTTGTAGGAAACAATTGTAGAAGATATAAAAGTTCTTTCTAATATACATATTATTGCCCTTAATGACTTCTTTTGAAAAACAAAATAGGAAGAAGAACAGGGCATATTAAATTTCTTCAAGTCTATGCATTTTTTGTTTTATTGTTTTGGTTATGGTGGGTCTAAAAATTTCTTAGGTTTTTGGGCAAGGGAAACATGTTCATTGTTGTAAACCTTAGAGTAAGAGGATGCACTCTTATTTTTGCTTGAAGATATTTTCAGTTCTGTCATTTTCTGAATTGACTATCAGCATTCTTATGTGATACAGGAGGCTACTTATTTGACAACAGGAGTCATTAGAATTCTAGAACTGAAAGGGACCTTAAAGATCTAGTCTGATTTAATCATGGTGGTTTGAAAGAAATAAACTCCTGTTTGTTGAAAATAGGATGGCTGCCTCATTTTAGATTGCTACATATTTTTATGTGCTGAAAGGACTATGCTAATATGCAAGTTATCTTCCCATTTTCGGTTTCCCTAGAAATAGAAAAAGATTAATAATTCTGAAGCATAGGAGACTAAGAAGCAGCTTCTCTTTTCATTAGTCTCTTTTTTACTTTGTGTTGCTATGTGATGCTTTCCTTGTCTTGACCAAGAAAAGCCAAGTAAAATTGATTGAACCCCCGAATTATTTCTGAGTCATAGGCTCTAGAGGTTCGTGCTCTTTATATAAACCAAGTACCTTATCTGTTCTTTTTTTCTTGTCTTAGAAGAACGGGAGTGAATTTGATTCAGTGTTAATCAGATCTTTTCTTAGACCATGAAGATTAAATTAAGTTTTCCTTTTCGTAACATTTAATGATTTCAGTTTCTCTTTTTGTTTTTGATCTTGACATACTCATACTGGAAAAAGCAAATACTGTCAAATTAATTGCCCACTTCTAGAATTCAATTTCCTCTCTAGCTTCAGGTTCTTCTTAAATGAAAAAGATAACGCTCATTTTATGAGGACATACTATTCAGAAGCAAATCAGAATAATGTATTTTTGGGATTAAATAGAACTATGGAAAGCAGAAATTTAATTTCTTATTTTAGCTTTCATTGGTAGAATAATTCATTCACTGGAAATATCCCTAAAAAGATACCTATATTTTTTGATGATTGAATTACAGTATGTTTTCCCTATACTTTGAAGATTTCAATGACTGTATCATTTATCAAGTGAGAAACTGAACATATCTTTTATACTACTATAATCTAATCTCTTCAGGGAGAAAATTCTCTCCAGAGGGAGTTGTAGTTATATTTTATATTTTAAAGTCATTGGTTTTATTCATCCAGGCAAAACATTTAACTTGATAAGGGTAAGAACAAGGGCTTATGATTATATTAACAATTATTCTAGACAGTTCAAAACAGCCCTCTTCAGTGATGGGTATAAGAAAAGTTAAGGATTGAGAAGTCAAGTTACTAATCAATGAGGACGTAGTTGATTTTTGTTGCTATTACTTGTAACTTCATCTTGCTTGTTTTTATTTCTCTGCATATCATATAAGTTGGAGATCAGCTTAAAAATTTTATTTATATAGAGAGCAGGTATGATTCAAGTTGTGTGAAATAAGAGGGAAGGGTAATTTCACCAATTGAGGTGGACTAACAAAATAATGTCAGCTGGCAAACTTCTTGAAAGACTTAAATTGAATCCTCAGTGCAATCCTTGATTTTCTGTGAATTTTAAGGAAAAAATGGCTAAGAATGAGAAAAGAATAGATGTTTAAAGGAAGCTCTTCCCTCAAGAAAATTTTGCTGCCCCCACTCCCTTAAAATTACAGATTCAAAACTATGCAGAGATGTCTTGCGTGTTTGGAAATGCCATTTCCTCCCCCGGTAGGTTGTACAGGAAATGAGATGGGAAAGCCTAGTTGAAAACATGAGCCTTTGAAATATTTTGCTTATAGCTGATGCTATACTGATGTGATATAGTTGTAAAATAACTGCCTTAGGAGAAACATCTGACACATGAATCACAGCACTGAAGTAACAAGACGAGGGAAGCAGTCTCGTGACCTAGTTTTAGATGCCTCCAGTAGGCAATATTTGCTGTTTTTTTTTAACTGATTTTAGTATAACCTGTTTTATTCCCATTGGCAAAAAGAATATTTGCGTAATAGAGTACAGACACAGTTCCGGTGTTTATTTGGGATCTCAGTGTCCTTTGTGGTTATTTTCTAGCCTACCAAAACATTAGTCTGAAACTCATTCCTAATTGAATGAATGTATTGGTTTTCCTTTATTGATGCAGGATCTTTTTAAAGTAATGATACAGGTATCGTTTTATGTCGAAATATACTGTGTGTGTGTGTGTGTGTTTGTGTTTGTGTAAGAACTATAAAGACTCATTAATCCATATCAGGCCAACTATTTTGAATGATATTTCTAGAGGATCATTTTTTACATAATCGAATTCTGCCCCTTAGACTTGAATTAGGACAGAAATACTCTATTTTTCCTATTTTTAATCAGAACTAAAGCTAAGAATTATTGTTTTTTTAATTATTTTTTCTTATTAATTAAAATGGAATGGAATAGAGAATTATTAAAGTTTATATGTTTTTAATTTTACATAGAAAGCTTATTTGAAAAAGTTGGTTTTGACCTGGGCATAAAGTCTGTGTATATGAAGTTTACAAAAAGTAAAGTTGTTATTGTTTTGTATTTCTGTGAAATTGCAAAAGATTTAGAATCAGCAGCTGATTTGTTCACTATATTTTAAAATGCTTGTTTAAATCTTGCTGCTTTTATAGGGCTATAATGGGGAAGTGTTTGGGTAAGAAAGTCATTTTAAAGACTTTGTATCCTAAATGGATATAAATATTTATTAAGTGGTTATGGTATTCTTGAAGATACTTATGTACATGTGTGTATGAGAGTTTGCACACATACAGTATACGTAGTTTCTGCCCTCCGAGGCCTAATAGTTGTATCAACAAGGTGTGCATTTATGGTAAACCAAACAAGTTAACAATGCAGCAAATGACCCAGCACAGTTCATACTTAAATTCTGAAAGAAAAATATAGTTAAGTGCTGTGGTTTCACAAGAGAGAAGGACCATTGGTGGATGCAAGCAAACTTCATAAAGAGTTCATCTGAGTCCTGGAGGGGAAGTTGGATTTGGAGAGGTGGAGACAAATGGGAATGCATTTTGGTTGTCAAATATGGGATAGACAAATGCACAGAGTAAGAATGAGGAGTGAGGATGCTGTATATAGAGAGGACTCATTGTAACAGCCATTGAGGGTGTCTGTGTGCCAAGCACTACTCCTAAGTGCTTTACATATGTCAGCTCTTGACCAACAATATGAGGTGTAAATGGTTATTAACTCCATTTTGCTTAAGAGGAAGCCAAGGCAGAAGAGATTAAATAAATTGCCCAAGGTCATATGACTCTATAGGGGTAAAGCTGGGTGTCCAACCCAGGCAGTCTGACTCCAGAGACCTAATAGTTGTTCTAGACTTATCTCATACCGTGGCCATGAGCCACATGTCCAACTGAGCACTCGAAACGTGTCTGGTCCACACTGACGTGCTCTAAGTGTGAAATCCACATGGGATCTTGAAGACTTAGGATCAAAGACACAATGTAAAATATCTCATGAACAATTTAACATTGATTACTTATTTAAATTATAATATTTTGCCTATGTTATATTAAATAAACTGCATTATTAAAATTAATTTTGCCTGTTTCTTTCTGCTTTTTAAATATGGCTGCTAGTACATTTAAAATGGCATGTGGGGCTTGCATTATGTTTTTATTGGATACTGCTGCTACAGACTGCCCGCCAGTGAGTGAAGAGTCTAACTGGAGTGAAAGAATAGAAACACGGGTGAGGGTAGGCAAAGGGAAAAAGGATATTTAGGATCAGGTTAGATGGGCATTGAAGTTTATCCTTGAAGCTAGTGATCCTCAGAGTGTAATCCATGGACGATCTGTCTCATGTTTTTAGGGTGGGTCCAACCTTAAAGCTGTAGTCACCCCTAACTCATTATTTTAGTCTCTTCTTGCAGAGATTTTAAGGCTACTGAGAGAAGAGACTGTAACTCTGCTTTTATAAAGGCAATGAAAGTGGACGCCATTTTAAAAATTTGCTCATCGGTGTTGTTGAATTTGACTTCAGCAAAATAAAGGATGCAGGCAGTTGATGATAGTGTCATTTAAAGAATTTCTGGAGATTGGATGGTTGCTACTTATTTATTTAAAAAATGGAGAAAACTTCTTACAATTACTCCATAATTTATTGTCCAGCCTTTGACCGAAATAAGTGCCACTTGGCTCATCAGGTAAACTGGGTAAATGCCAAAAGCTATGTGATGTGGTGATTTATGGGGTCTGGAATTTTTACACTGGACCCTGACATCGCTAAAAAAATTGTATGTCCTGGTGTCCATGTTCGATATTACATTTTGTTAAACCCATTTACCTCTTAAGTTATACCAGAGCTTGGGACTTTCAAATTACCCTGGCCTATAGGAGATTTTGATCTAATTATTCTAAGAGACAATCATAGTTTAATAATAAAAAGTAAATTAGTCTTATTTCTTCATGAGTACATAGGATTTGTAGACCTTAAGATTTTACAGTGATGTTCCATATTGACATTAAACAGTGCACAGTTCTCATATGTTAAACACATTGCTCTGGTCGTCCACAACCTTGATCAATAATCAATTAAAATACATTGATAATGATATGGATTGAAGAACCATCATCTTTCATATGGAAGTTACCAGAAGGAAGGACTGCCTGAATAAAATTCTGTACATGAACAGCAACTTTATTAGACATTCGTCAGCTAGTTTTTCAACATAAACCACCTTTTTTTTTTTTAAGAATGTGCTTGGCCTGCTTACATAGTTTGAGGGCATAGGAAATAACCTTGGTAAAGTGCTGAGATTCTGACACTTTTTAACAGCTGACAATAGCTGTCAAACAGCAGCCTGCAAAACAGTATCAAATGATTTTCAACAGAAGTCAGGAGGCTGCAAAATTTATATCACTGGCCCTGAGTAGAAATAGCCACAGCGTAGTGTATAGTTTGCAGAAATCCACCCCCCCCCCTTTTTTTTAATGTTTCCCATTCTTAAGTTGACTAGAATTTGGAATACATTTTCCTAGAAGTATGATAAACAGACTTAGGATTCGAGATCAGCCTTCAGAAACGTCGTTAACCTACCTAAGTGATAGTTCTCCTTCACCTTCCTTTAACCTCTGTTTGTACCGTGACTTCTTTGGAAATGTATTCCTGTGATTGTGAGAGATGCCCGATTAAATTCTTTTTCCCTCTTGTTAATAGAAGCTCCCCTATCAGAGGCATTGAGACAAGGGTAAACTGTCACGAACACAAATATTTTGTAAAAAGAAAGTATTTTTCAAGGTCTTTCTCTTCCTGGATTGTTTAAAATTGTGCCATAAGGAGAGACTGGGTCCCTGCAGGGGCAGGAAGTCCAAATTGCTGCTGTCCTCTGAGCAGATGAGTCATTTGTGAATTGAGTCAGTACTTTTTATACCAATATGCAGGAGAAATAACACATTTTTCATAGTTTTGTACAGCATTCAACAGAGGTTAATATGCACAAACCAAGCTCTCGGAAGGCTTGTTTGCTTTTGTATCTCAAGCACTTAGCACAGTGCCCAACATATAAGAGAGGCTATTGTTTGTTGAATGAATAAATGAATGAATGAACTAATGATTAGCTGACCTTCATGAAGTGCTTTAAATTCTGCATGATCTCTCAGAGATTGCGGTAATTTGATAAACATTTTTTTACAGCAATTTTAACACTGAATTGTGAGCTTTAGTGTGGTACTTTGTTTTCTTGTACAAAAGACAAAGCATTTTTAAAACTGTAGAAGTGGGGTGGCCTACTTACTTGCCATGAGCCCACAATATGACAGTTGTTTTTGGTGCAGTGGAAAAATTAGCAGAATAAAGAGATTAATTACCTAACAGAATTAGATTGCCAAAGAGCAAGTTACAAAAAAAACTTCTCAGTCTCAATAGCAAGGGAATATTTCTTTTTAAAAATAATAAATATCTTGCTTTTGGCCTTAAATTGTAAGCCCCACTCTTTCCTAATCTTATCCGTCTTCAGAGGCCATAGGAGAAGTCTAGCAGAATACTTGTGAGCATGGGACTTGGAACTCAGGCAGACTTGAATTCAAACCTCACTCTGCCACTTAATCCTCTGTGATCTTGGTCAAGTTATGTAAACTAGGTAATCTGTTTTTCTTTTTGTAAAAAGGGAATAATAAAGGATCCTTGTCATGCTTATGTGAATTAATGCCTATGAAGCATTTAAGCAGGTAGAAATGCTGAATGTATATTGATTGTTGGTGGTATGTGAATGCCATCTTTTTGCCTGTTTGCCTTTGAAGAGTTCCTAGCCATTTCTTAAAGACTTAGTTTAAGCTGACTCCTCACTATATTTTTCCATCTCTCTCACTGCCGCTTCTGAGTTCCCACAGTAGTGGATTACAGGCCTTACCACGACAGTTAACATGTTTGTCTCTCTCCTACGCTAGACCACAAATTCTTTAAAGAAAAGGGGCTCATATGTTTGTATTTTTCTCTGTTCCTACTACAGGGTATGGTACATGGTGGTTAACAGAACATTTGTTAAGTTGTTTAATTGTGTGTATGGAAGTCTTCTATAAGTTGTACAGTGTTAATCAAATGATAATAGTATTTTAGGACTTAATATATGCCTAGCAACGTGCTTGGAACATTAGAAAGTAGTTATTTGCTCTTTAAGTACCATAGATGGGACAGTTACCACAAAGCTAATTGAGGAATGATTCCAAGTACCAAACTGTAACATTTTTTATTGTCTAATATAAAAAACTTACAGATAAGTAGTTCTGTTTGCTTCCTTCCTGCTGTAAGCATTCTAGATAACAGACTCAGTCCTGTCTTTTAAGTTGATTCTTCCCCCAGAATTTGAAGCTGGTTGGTTTAAGTATAGTCTTTTATTTATATTTTATATTATTTTAATGGCTAAGTCTCGATGACTAGCACTGAGTACTTGTTCCGTATCAGGCACGGAGGACTGCAGCATGCTGTCTGGTGTAAGCACTTACAACAACCCCACCAGCTCTGAGTACTACTGTTTTCCCTGATGTTCTGCTAAGCGGAATGAAGCTTATAGATCTGGGGTGACTTGCTCCAGGTCACAGAGCTGGCAAGCACTGGCGCTGGATCCAGGATATGAACTTAGAAAATCTGATTTTGGAACCTAAACTTACAATCAGGCAACTGCCTGCTCTTTTCACGTTGGAACTTTTATCTGTTTGAGATAATACACATAAGGTATCTAATGTTTGTCTCAGATTAATTCCCTTAAAAATGATAGTTTTATTCCTTCTCTTCATATGATATCAAGAGATAAAGTCAAAGGTAATTTTATAAAAACAAGTAACGTGAGCATTATAAGGGACCATACCCTCCAAACCAATTTAGGATATTTAATTCCCTGTTGCAATGTTGGTTGAACATCTTATTTTAATCCAAGAGAATGTTCTCATGTGTAAGAAATCACAGAGTACCAGAAAAGGGTGGAGAATAGTAGATATCTTGTTTCAAAATTTAGTTTTTTCTATCTTTGATAACTTGTCTTATTAAAGAACACGTTTTAAGATATCTGTATGAAATTTTAGGTGTGTTTTTGGTCACTGTGTATATTTAACTTGTCTAATGTCTTAAGTAACAAATATTTGTCACTTAAAGATTTTTTTTAAAGTTACCTTTGCAGTTTGATTTTAATGTGGATAAACTTGGTATCCAATAGCTTGAGATCCAAATAACTTGCAAAGTTTTACTACTACATAGATTTAGAAATTCAGGTCAAATGTTTCCTGATTATTATTACATATAGTAAAATCCTGATCTAGTGTAGTTTACCATTGTCTTCTTCCTTTAGATTCATATAATATGTGTAATATGCATTATATTCATAGAATATGTATTATATATTAAGAGTTGGTTTTATTATGTTTAGAGGAAGTGTTTTAAAAATATTTTAAGCTCTGTGTTTCATGTGAGCACTTTTCATCTTTTTCAAAATAGGTAAATCAACAAACTGGGAAGATGATGGTTGGGGAGCGTGGGAAGAAACAGACCCCCAAGAACCTGTAAGTCTTTGTAAACATACGCGTGGTTTTTTATGGTGGCATTTCCCTTTTGTAATGGTGGTGGCATATTTCAGTGTTAGGCTGACATTTAAAAATTTATGTCAAGAACATTTTTGAACTTACTTAATAGTGCTTAAGGAGATGCCTATTCTTAAGGATTTAATGACTTTATAGCTCAGTGGGCCAAATGGAGAACAGCTATTTTAGGATTCTGTCTCCTTCATTAGTTATCCTTTTAGACCCTTTCACTTACTCATTCACCACGTTTCTTAAGGGCCCACCACAGTCTCGGTGCTGGGCATATAGCGATGGGCAAGGTAGGCAGAGTCCCAACATGTGGCAGTATCTTTTCACCTAGGAGGAATCGAAAATCTAAACTGGCTTAAATGACAGGGAAATTCATTAGCTCACATAAAAGGAAGTCAGTGATAGTTTGTGTTCCCAGATAAATAAATTCTGAAAGGTGAAATTGCTTTTAAGAGGTATACATATTTCAAATTTCAATAGAAATAGTTGAGTGGTGTTTCCAAAGGGCTGCCCCCTTTGTTGTGCATTTCCAACAGCAGTATATGAGAGTGCCTTTCTCTGCCCTCTGAATTATAGAAGTGAAAACATCTCTGGGCTAATTGTTTTTTATCACTGACTGTGCACTATTGTTTATTTTGTAAACAGTGAATTATTTCTCTGTACCCATGTTTTTATCAATATTGGGAAACTTAGGACTATGAGAGATGAATGTGTTTTCTTACAGAGGCCTGCTTTTCTCAGGTTCTTTCTGAAATTGTTGGCCCCTAGTATGTTATCAAACTTTAATCTTTGCAAAATCAGAATGGCATAAAATGCCACTTCAGTGTTTTAATTTGTATGTTTTTATATGGAAGTATAGTTGATTTACAATGTTATGTTAGTTTCTGGTGTACAGCAAAGTGATTTAGTTCTATATACATATATATACATATATATATATATGCTCTTTTTCATATTCTTTTCCATTATGATTTATCACAGAATATTGAATATAGTTCCCTGTGCTATACAGTAGGACCTTGTTGGTTATCTATTTTATATATAGTAGTTTGTATCTGCTGATCCAAAACTCCTAATTTATTCCTCCCCTAACCCCTTTCCCTTTCGTAACCATAAGTTTGTTTTCTATGTCTGTGAGTCTGTTTCTGTTTTATAAATAAGTTCATTTGTATCTTATTTTAGGTTCCATATATAAGGGGTATCGTATTCTATTCGTCTTTCTCTGTCTGACTAACTTCACTTAGTATGATAATCTCTGGGTCCATCCATCTTGCTGCAAATGGCATTATTTCATTCTTTTTTGGGGCTAAGTAGTATTCCATCACATATATATATACCACATATGCTCAAAGTAGTCTAGAAAGAAAAGAAAACTTGTATAGCTTTGTTTAGTTACTTTTTTATGTGAAGCACTTATTTCTCTTCGTTTTAGGTGAGGTGACTGTTTTATTTCTATGATTTAGGTAGTAAACTACTGAGAATTACAGTGAATATACTGACAGCCCCTTGTTTATACTGGATTTTAGTGGTAGCACTGTTTCACATACATGCCTGGGAAAGTTAGCACAATGAGAGTGACAATAAAAATTGCAAATGATGGACATATTAACTAAAGTTGAAAGCTTTGAAAAATTACTCTGGGCTACTTCAATGGCTATCTGGTCATCACAGTAGCTGATACACCAAAAAACATTTATCACTGAGTCCAGAGTGGTAACTTACCAGCCCTTGGAGTGGGCAGCTATAATTGAAAGGCTGGTTAAATTACTGCAGTTTTACTCTCTGCTACATTGTGAAAGGATAGTTGTTTGACAAATTTGTAGGCTTAAAATCAAAAGAAAGAAAAATTTTAAATATGTATTTGTCACAGCCCTACTGTTGAGAAAGGATACCTTTTTATAATCCACTTTGGTGGCTTCCAAACTTGTGCAGATTAAGAAAAAATTTTTACTAGTTTCAAGTCAAAGAAAAATCCTTGAAGTTTAGGCTATGCTGAAATAAAATACATTCTCTTTCCCTACCCCAACCAGGGACTATGTTTTATAGCTAATGGATGCATCTAATGTTAACTTAAGTAACTGGGTACTCGCTGGTTTTTGTGGAAAGCCAACTTGGCCCTGGTGGTGCTGGGTATTTTTTTTTTTTTTTTTGATATGCCTCTCTGGGGAAATTAACTACCTTGTCAAATGATGGCATTATTTTAGGACCAGTATCATCAGGGAAGCATTATTCATAGCTTCATAGCTGTGGGACCCATTATTGTGTAGGAGGTTTTCAGAAAAATCTAATTGGTCGGCAGATGCCCTTATGGTACAAAACAAGGATGAGCTTGCTTGAATGTGTGCTGAGACTTCCTGGCACATTCTTTTTTTTTTTTTTTTTTTTTTTTTTAATATTTTGGCATCAGTTTATAACACATACAAAGATGAAGGTAGAATTTTTAAAAAGTACTTCTATATAACTTTTTAAAATTTTTTGTGTATGTGTGTTTGAAGTATAGTCAGTTTACGATGTTGTGTCAATTTCTGATGCTTCAGTCATACATGAATATACATATATTCGTTTTCATAGTCTTTTTCACCATAAGTTACTACAAGATATTGAATATAGTTCTCTGTGCTATACAGTATAAACTTGTTGTTTATCTACTTTTTATATTAGTATCTGCAAATCTCAAGCTCCCAGTTTATCTCTTCCCACCCCCTCTCCCCCTGGTAACCAAAAGTTTGTTTTCTAAGTCTGTGTGTCTGTTTCTGTTTTGTAAATAAGTTCATCTTTTTTTTTAGATTCCACATGTAAGTGATATCGTCTGGTATTTTTCTTTCTCTTTCTGCTTACTTCACTTAGAATGACAATCTCCAGGTCCATCTGTGTTTGCTGCAAATGGCATTATTTTATTTTTTATGGCTGAGTAGTATTCCATTGTATAAATATACCACATCTTCTTTATCCAGTCATCTGTTGATGAACACTTAGATTGTTTCCATGTCTTGGCTATTGTATATAGTGCTGCTATGAACATTGGGGTGCATGTATCTTTTTGAATTAAGATTCCCTCTGGATATATGGCCAGGGGTGGGATTGCTGGATCATATGGTAAGTCTATTTTTAGTCTTTTGAGGACTCTCCATACTGTTTTCCGTAACGGCTGCACCAAACTACATTGCCACCAACAGTAGAGGAGGTTTCCCTTTTCTCCACACCCTCTCCAGCATTTGTCGCTTGTGGACTTTTGCATGATGGCCATTCTGACTGGTATGAGGTGATATCTCATTGTAGTTTTGATTTGCATTTCTCTGATAATTAGTGATATTGAGCATTTTTTCATGTGCCTATTGGCCATTTGTATGTCTTCATTGGAGAATTGCTTGTTTAGGTCTTCTGCATGGCACATTCTTAACCAGGCCTTTACAGCCCTCTTTCCTCCCTGTTCTTTTTTAATCATTGAGGGGCACTAGTCTCTTGGTCTAGAAGTGGAGTAGAGCTTCTTGTCACTCCTTCATTCTGAATGAACAGCAGAGCAGAGCGGGGTTAGAGGTGCTGTGGCACTTTGGGTTACAGGGCTCGGCTTCCCAGGGCAGCGTAGCGTGGAAGCAGCACAGAGGGTTAATGCAATTAAACCGGTGCAATTAAACTCCAGTGCCTGCGTTTCAAATCCATGCTCCGTCTGTGTGATGTGGGGAAGTCATCCATCCCCAAGTGAGGGTAGTAATAGAATCTTATTCATAGAGTTACAGTGAAATTAAGTAAGATTTCTGTGTAAAGCCCTTTACACAGTACTTGGCACTCAGTAAGTGCTTGGCCGATGTTGCTATGTACATCATCCAGATCACTGTTGTCATCCCTGTCTTGTTCCTGTTGAGTCAGTCACCAAACCCAGACATACATCTGGGTCAGCACTTCTTAGTGGACCCACTGTGCTCTGCTTAGGATGGTGCCCAAGGGTTTCTTTATTGTGAGAGGAGGTTTCAAGTGACTGTGGCCTGATTTCTACCAAATCGCTTGGGTACAAAGTAGCAGACATTATAGAACAGTTAAGGGCATGTTCATCCTTTTGTTCTTTGTTTGCCTTTATAGCATGTTGACTGTTGATACATCATCCCAATGAGCTAAGGGATTTTTTTTTCTTTTTGAGGACTTACTGAAAGAAATTTGATTTACATAAGATTTCTTCTCCTACCTCCACTCCTAGTGGTTTTCAATTTTTAAATTTGCTTCATGATTTTCTGGTAAAAATTCATACTGCTTGGGGCAAAATAGCAAAACCTATGGAGCAGTAACAAATTTTTACCTTTCTTTATAATTTTAAGGATATCATTTTTTTTCAGTTGTGTGATTAGAGGGTTTTAATCTTATTGAATCTGATGCATTGAATACTGTCCCTCCAGGATTACATGTGATGACCAGGAACTTGTGGTTGCTCTCCCCACCCCAGTGTGGCTGTAGATCAAAAGAGCGATGGAGCTTGTATTAAGAGCACGTGCCATTGCATCTCATGACAAGCTTGCATCATTCCCAAGCAGCCAGACTGAAGCTTTTGATCTAGAATTTCATGACACATCAAATCCTAATGATGATATGATGTAATAACATAATAGCCTACCAGCATGCCTCATTTCACTGTATTTCACAGACATTGCTTTTTTTTTTTTTTTTAACAAATTGTAGGTTTGTGGCACCCCTGCAGCATACAGGTTATTGGCACCTTTTCCAACAGCATTTACTCACTTTGTGTCTCTTTGTCACATTTTGGACGTATTGGGAAATATTTGAAACCCTCCACCAGCAAAAAGACTATGACTCGCTGAAGGTTGAGATGATGGTTAGCATATTTTATCAATAAAATATTTTTAAATTATAGTATGTACATTTCTTTAGACACAATGCTATTACCCACTTACAGACTATATAGTACAGTGTAAACATAATTTTTATATGCACTGGGAAGTCAGAAATGTGTATGTGCTTTATTGTGATATGTGCTTTATTGCAGTGGTCTGGAGCCCAGCTCGCAGTATCTTCAAGATGTGCTTGTGTAATAAAATCATATGAGTATTTTCTAACCTGTTTTTGGTATATGGAACTCCAGCTTGTACACATCCAAGTTGGCCATGACGAACTAGGAGGATCTGCTTTTAGTCCCACAGTCACAAGGAAAGGTGGAGAGTTAGAGAGGTCATAGAAAAGGAAAGGCAGTGAAGAATGACGAAAGATTTTGGTTTTCACCCTCTTTTCCTCCCATCATCAGTAGATGAAACTGGAGTGCTGATCTACGTGATCTTTTTCTGGTTTCATGTTACTACTACAGATGTACATCTGTGAGGTGGCTCAGCCAGATTAGGGATGTAACTAGTCATCGTGAAATAGTTTCTCTGAATTTGCTTTCATGTAAGTGATGTCTGCTTCTCGTGTTTTCATCTTGGTTGGTTCTCACGGGGCAACATTCATGTTTGCTCTGGGATCGCTTGTAGTCCCTCTGCTGGGATGGTGTCAGACAAGGCTTGATCACAGTTTGGCACTGAGTCCTAGGCCCAACCAAGAGGGCAATACTCTGTCCCTTCTGTCTAACTTGTACCTGCCATGGATGTGCCAGCCAGAATCTTGAAGCATGACATTGTAATATTACTCCAGGAAAACATTACTAAAGATACTGTTACTTCAGGATACATCACTTAGGGTATTAGCTTTGAATCAGTTGCTCGTTGTCATAGAGGTTCCTGTGCAAGAATAAGTAGTAGGTGATTCAGGTATCTTTATGAATACGAGTAAGGAGAACTTGGACTGCAGTTACTCATTTTTGCTATTGGGCTGTGCTGCGTGTGGAGTTGAGGAGCTGGGGAGAGCATAGGCTTTGCCAGGTAGAAGGTTTCCAGTCTAGTGTGGGAGAAATACAGCCACAGAGTAAATAGCAGAGAATAGTAAGACTTTTAATTGCAGTAAGTTCGAAAGAAGGTAAAAGTCAGAGTAAGGTAGGACTGAAATAGGAACTGGAACTTGAGATGGAAAGACAGAAAAGAGAGGGAAAGTATTTTTAAATAGAGTGCTTAAAGAAATGCCTTAGGAATGTGCTGGCTCCCGTGTGCAGGTCGTTCTGCACAGCTCTAAATCGGTTTGCAGAACTAGAGAAAGATTAAGCTGGTATAAGCGATAAGTAAAAGGGTAGTTCTTTTTGAGAAAAGGCTTTTGATTCACTATGAGACTAGAGTCAAATCCCAGGAGGAGACAGGCTTCCCAAAGAGCTGTTGCAGGCGCCTACCAAGATGAGCAGGGTTCTCCTTTGGGCTCTGACACCAATTGTGTGGCAGGGAGCACATTTCTTAACTGGCCTAAGACTCCACCTTTTTTATTGTAAACCGAGTTTGGGCCTGTTAGTCTTTAAACACTGTCCATCTTTGACTTCCTTAAACTCTCTGTCTTTTCAGCAAATGTAAACATGCAGAGCTCATCCTTATTGGTGGCATCATTTTGGAAACAGGATAGTCTAAGGTATCTGTTGAGAGAAAAAGGTATGGAAGTATATGTATAACATGCTGCCGCTTGTGTCAGAAAAGGAGGAAAAAGGGTAAACATATCTGCCTGTGCGCACAGTGTCTCTGAGAATACACACAAGAACCGGTCATGTCTTTGTCTCTGGAGTAAACAGCTGCGTGGCTAGAATGCAGGAATATCAGAGAGATTGTTCAAAGAGGACCTTTTCAGATCTGCTGAATTTCTAACCATGGGAATTTACCTATATAGGGATACATTTTCAATTGAAAAAAAAAACAAAAAAACAGAACACCTTTCAGGTCACATAAGAAAGAAATGTCAGAATTATTAAATACTTTTACAGATCCTACAACCGTAATTAATCATCAGATCATTTTTCCTTTGCTGTCTAGCCATAGGTTCCCTAGCTGTCTGTCTCGAGTAGGGTTATTTACTAAGTTTCCTAACACTGAGTCATTCCTAGAATGATCCCTATGGGACATTCTCTTCATGTCTTGCTGTTTGCTTTATTTAAAAATTTTACGTTAATATTCAAAACCGAGATTTGCTTGAGGGGATGTTTTGTTTTTTGGTCGTCTCTGACATGCTTTGATAAGGAATATTACTGAGACTGTAAAAGAATTAGGAAGATTTCTTTTTCTGTTTTTCTGCTCCCTTGCTCTTCAAGGTGGACAAGCGGGGTTGGAATAGTCTTGGTATTTTGGCATGTAAGTAACTGTAGTTTTACCCACAGGAAGAAGAAGGAAATACTTGCAAAACACAAAAAACTTCCTGGCTTCAAGATTGTGTTTTATCCTTGTCTCCAACCAATGATCTTATGGTTATAGCTCGGGAGCAAAAAGCTGTATTTCTAGTGCGTAAGTACTCTATAATGTTCACTTATTTCAATGCAGAGAACAGAAAATGGATTAGGTAGAAAGAACAAGTGTTACTTCTAGTGTATGTATTGTATAGTGGCATTGGATAGTTTATTGGTCATGTTATATAACGCTTCTTAATTTCCTTTTTTATTATTTCTTCATTTTCCTCTTTCTTGTTCCTTTCTCTTCTCTTTCTTTCCTCTTTGTTTTGCTTTCTTGGCTGCAAATACATGAGCTGTCTCTGTGGTCCTTCAGAGGTAGTACTGGGCATCGCCCAATTCTTACCAGGCACGGTCAGAGCTAAAAAGGCCACTGACCACTTCTAGGTAATAATGTGAGTTAGGGTGACTTTCAACTCTAATTTGAAAACTCACAGTCTTATAAAGTAGGCTTTCCATCCAGTAGCATGAATCTAATAGAAAAATTTTCTCTGTCAAAAGGAGTTTTATAAATAAAAAGGTGGAATGGTACATAAGAATTACTAACTTTATTATATGGATTTCATTGGAGGAAAGAGAGACTAAAGAGAGTGTTTTATAAACATCTTATAAGTATTTTAAACATCATCTAATATTTACCCGTAGAAAGACTCAAATCAATTAATGTAGCACTAGTCAATTCTGTGCTCATCATTCTAAAGGGAAAGAGGGAAATTTGTAAATTACTATTTTAGTACACTACAGTGAAAGTTATTTTGTTTGATAACTTTATTTTTTCAGCAAAATGGAAACATAGTGATAAAGGGAAGGAAGAAATGCAGTTTGCTGTTGGTTGGAGTGGTTCTTTAAATGTCGAAGAAGGGTAAGTACCAGTTAATTTTTTGTGTGTCTCCATGCGTTAAACGTATATGTGAAATTGTTTGACTTGTAAGTGAATCTGTTAAGAAGCTTCATCATTTGCAATGTTTAGTAAATGTATATTCATCACGGCCTTAGAAGTTTAGAGCGTGACTCAGGCAGGGAATTCTAATTTTATTTATCATATGATTACTTAAAAAAAAAAAACCTTTTATTTGGAGAGGATTTATAGAAGAGTTCAGAGAGAATCCCGTAACATCCCGTCCACATTTTGCCTTCTCAGCTCTTCATTACTAATTTTGTTCATCTGAACAGTCAAGGGCGGTCATTGTCCTCTCTGCTTTGCCAGCATTGGGCTGGTGCTTGCAGGGTGTGACAGTTCGCCACTAATTCTTAAAACTCATAAATACTTCAGAAATGCAAGTTGGTTAATTCACGTTTCCTACTGACCCAATAAGCGTTTTAAAACCAGGTCTCTAGCGGGGTTCCGTGACGGAGCTGCTCGCCCAGAACCTGGAGCCAACACCGATAAATTTTTGTGACTGAAAGCTATCTGATCAGAATGAATAAGATTCTTCAGACTTTGAATTCAGATAAAAGACAACCAAGTGAGAGTCCATAGTACATGCCGGGCACTTAGTAGAGACTCACTGAAATATTCTCTACTCTTACCAAAATAAGTGATATTTCTCCTCAAGTCCTCAGTCAAAGCATTTTGAAGACATTTAATTTGTCAGAAATGCAAAGCAAATGTAATGGTTCAGCTACTTTAGAGACAGCAAACAAACAGAAAGCTTAATTTTGTTCAGTGATTATCTAGTTTGATGTATAGAGGAGAGTGTTCACAGTGGTTTGAGTAAGCTGGTGATGGTCCTGAGGTTTGACAGGTTAAATCAAAGTTGGTCAGTAGGAGTTATTTTAATTTTGAGGCTTGGTCTCTGAGCCCTAGACAAATTTTTCAAGTCTGCATGTCAGGAAAAAAAAAAATCTAGGGGACAGCTAACTTAGCAGGTGCTGAGAAGTAGGTTATCAGGAGCAGTTTCTGCGAAGTATGAAAGAAGCTGCCCGCCAACTGAAATGCAGCGCGTCTCCAGAGTAACATGCTCAGCAGAAATGCCGCTCGTCTGTGACGTGGTTGCCAGTTCCTCCCACCGCTGCCTGAGTCCTTAGCTGATGTGGAGGGAGGTAGATGGCAGGAAATGATTGCCTGGTGATCATTTGATATTTTCTTAGTTTTGTAAATAATCAGTTGTGCACAGTAAACGTTCACTTTCTTGACTTTTGTGCTTTTTATGACAATAGACAGTGAAAATACTGTTTTTATTAACCTTAAGTGAATGTGACATTATCTTTTATACAAATGGATTTTATGACCTGACTTAATGGTGGCGTTTCACTGTTTTTCACTTATGCAGTGGATAAAACTGATCCACAGAGTTCATCTTCCACTTAATTGCCCTTTAATGTCAAGTTATAGAGAAATAAAAGTAATTGATAAATTCGTTAGGTAAACATGTGATTTTGTTTTTGCTTTTAGGGAGTGTGTCACCAGTGCTCTCTGTATCCCTCTAGCCAGCCAAAAGAGGTAAGGGTAAATGAGTCATTTGTTTGCTTTGCTTTGATACATGAGTTATTGAGATCGTCCGTTTTGTTTGTCGCAGGAGTTCCACTGGGCGTCCAGACTGGACCTGCATTGTGGTGGGCTTCACTTCCGGTTATGTACGCTTCTACACGGAGGTGAGTTGAGTGTCACGCAGTTAAAAAACACCAGTTGACTAGAATACCTAGTTATGCATTCCGTTATGCTCATTTGTGACCCATTACCTGCCACTAGGCTGCAGTTGATACTTCATGGGGGTGGAGGCTGGAACAGGGGCAGGGGTGGTCGTAGAAAGTTCTGGTGGGAGCTACAGAGAGGAGAAGCTGTGTTCTTCTAAAGAGAGACTACCTGCCATCCATGGAAGGCTTGCTGGGGGAATGACACCCTCTGCCTGGCCACGCCTGCCCAGGTGTGTGGGTAAGGAAACAAGCCAGGGCTCTTCTCTGTGCTTCCTCCTAGAATGGCGTGCTCTTGCTTGCACAGCTTCTGAATGAGGACCCAGTGCTGCAGCTCAAATGCAGGACCTATGAAATCCCGCGACATCCTGGCGTGACGGAGCAGGTACCGTGAGAGATTGTGTCCAGAGTAACAGGGGATCTATAATAGATGTACAGTGTTGGGAGCCAGGACTGGAATGGCTATGACTTCTGCACAAAGATCTCTGTCATCTAGCACAATTTCTGCAGCTTTTGGACCATTGGTGTTTGTATTAGTATCTTCTTCAGGAAGACTGTCTAGTTCTGGAGATAAGTGAACTAGCTGGTGATTAGTCAGGAGGGTTTCTCCCCACAGTCATGCTCAATGGACCGTATAAGCTTAGCCTTGTGGCCTTGTCATGTGAGCCTTCACGCCAGCTCCCTTGTCCCCTGCCTCCCACCCCTTGTGGTCCACAAATGTCTTTGAAAATGGAAACACCTAGAGGAAAGGGAACCCTCCTACGTTGTTGGTGGGAATGTAAATTGGTGCAGCCACTATGGAAAACAGTATGGAGGTTCCTTAAACTAAAAATAGGGTTGCCATATGATCCAGAATTCCCACTCCTGGGCAAATGTCTGGAGAAGACTCTAATTTGAAAAGATAACATGCACCCCAGTGTTCACAGCAGCACTATTTACAATAGCCAAGACATGGAAGCAACCTAAATGTCTATCAACAGAAGACTGGATAAAGAAGACATGGTATATGGAGTACTATTCAGCCATAAAAAGAATGAAATAATGCCATTTACAGCAACATGGATGGACCTAGAGATTATTATACTAAGTGAAGTAAGTCAGAAAGAGAAAGACAAATACCGTATGATACCCCTTATATGAGAAATCTAAAATACGATACGAATTAACTTATTTACGAAACAGAAATAGACTCACAGACATAAAAAACAAACTTACGATTACCAAAGGGGAAAGGGGGTAAGGGAGGGATAAATTAGGAGTTTGGGGTCAGCAGATACAAACTACTATATATAAAATAGATTAACAACAAGGTCCTACTGTATAGCACAGGGAACTAACTACAGTCAATATCCTGTGACAAACTGTAGTGGAAAAGAATATGAAAAAGAAAATATATATAAATAACTGAGTCACTTTGCCGTACACCAGAAACTAACACAAAATTTGTAAATCGACTATACTTCAATAAAAAAAATAAAGTAAACGTAGAAACACCTCAACAGTCCTAGAACAAGGGGCAAGGCAATTCTCAAAAGAAGGAATATAATTGGTCAAAAGCATATGATAAAATTTTGGACTGTACTAATATCCTGAGAACAGTAAGCAACTAACTACATTTGAGAATTTTTCACCTTTCAGATAGGCAAAAGGTGAAATTAACAAAACTTGGTGACAACATAGAGAAACAAGCGCTCTCATGTATTGTTGGTGGAAATGTAAATTGAGAGACACTTTCTTGAGACAGTTTAGCAATACGATTGAAAATGAAAATTGTGAATACTCTATTACCAGCCAACCCACGTGAAGGAATTTACACTAAAGTGACATGAAAAGATATATACAGAAGAATGTTCATAATAATGAAAAGATTTAATTCATTCGTAAACAATTATTTACTGCCTGTTATGTGCCCAGCCCAGATCTCATCACTGAGAATTCACTGGTGAACTAGACACACAAGGTTCCTTCTATTTTATTTTATTTATTTTATTTATTTTATTTTATTTTATTTTTATAGAAGTATAGTCACTTCACAGTGTTGTGTCAGTTCCTGGTGTACAGCATAATGTTTCAGTCATACATGTACATACATATATTTGTTTTCATATTCTTTTTCATTATAGGTCACTACACGATACTGAATATAGTTCCCTGTGCTATGTAAGATTCCTTATTTCGTGGAGCTTACAGTTTGGGGATGGTAAGCGGAAAACAGTAATAAACAGCTAGAGATTCCAAGATGATTCGGTCTCTGAGAGGTGCTATGAAGGAAGGGATTATGTTGATGAGACTGTAATGAGACAAGAGAATGGAGATGATGTTTGAGGCAGAGGCTCGGGTGTAGCCCTTCTGAGTCACTACATTTGAGCTGAGACCTGAGTGATCAGAAGAATTAGGCAGATGAAGACCTAGGAGGTGAAGGTTCAGGCACATAGAAAGCACTGAGCTGATAGTGACCTTCCTGGTCACGGAGCAAGGGGAGAGAGGTGAGACAACCTTAGAGATAGGTGCCGGATCTTGCGGCATGGTTAAAGAGTTCATGTTTTGAGTCTAAATGCAGAAGGGAGCCACTTGAGTGATTTAATCAGGAGGGAGGTGTGATCTGCTGTCTCACGAAGATCACGCTGGCCATGGAGTATGGATGGTAGGGACCGAGGGTGGAAGCAGGAGGCCAAACGAAACGTCTACCCATGGGAACTGGTTAACTGAATTTGGTACATACGGTGCAGTACAGCGTGGCCCCAACAAAAAATGATTTGCTCACTTATTGAAATGTAAAAATATCAGACATATTATTGAGTAATAAAAAAACATGTTACAGGTTACACCACGTGGTATAGTCTCATATAGAAGTGTGTTTATATGTGACAGTATGTATTGAAATACATCTCTTTCCTCTTTTTATTTTACTATATTGTTTGTATCCATACAGTGACTATATTTCATTTTTATGAAACTTGTGGATTTTTTTTGGTTAATCTCACCATCTGTCCTGAAAACATTCTTCACCGTGTACAAAAGCTCATGTTTGAGAATTTTAAGTCCTCGGCCAAAAGGCATTCTGAAATTGTTTATTTTGACTATTCCTCTGCCTGATACTGTTTTTGTGTGTTGGGTGCTTGACAGTTGGTTAGTTATAATTTTTAAAATTTTACCTTAATCATGACATTTAGCTATAATAGAAAAATAGATATGCTTATTTGGCAACGATGAAAACTTGTTATTTTCTTCTTTCTTTAATAGAATGAAGAGTTGAGCATCTTGTATCCAGCGGCCATTGTGACTATTGACGGATTTAGCCTTTTTCAGTCTCTTCGTGCCTGCCGAAATCAGGTAGCAAAAGGTAATTTTTGGCAAGAAATATCTAACTTCTGGTGATGGTTGTCATGTTTAATTTAACCTACTCAGAAAATTAAGTATGTTTTCTAAATTGAAAGGGCCTCCTGAACTAGATTTTAGGGAAAAAAGCCTGCTGCTGCAGAAATGGGAGTGCACTGTTGGGCAGATTGCTTAGGAGGATAAAGGCAAGGGCTGGGGCATCAGCACTCCTTGCGTGTTGCCAGTAGAACAGCAGCTTTGTTCACTGAGTCAGCAGTGTGTCTTGGCCGGTTAACAGAGAGAGTCAACTTAGGGGTGGAGAACTTAGTTGCGTCTAGCTGAGGAGCCAAACTTCTCTCTAGAGGAGCAGCTGTTTGGGCCAGCATGCTAAATAAAATCTTGTGATTCTACATTGCTTCCATTCTCACTGGGGGTAAAGACAGCACACTGTGTGCAGGGGGGGGCATCTCCACAGAAGGTGGGACCTGACAGGGCATTAGCACTGGCTTCTTCACCCTAACGTGAGACTGAACAGAGAAAAGTTGGAGACCTAAACATACTGTGTGCATAGGCGACTACATCATTTCCAGACTTCGGCATGAAAAGTGCACAAGTAATCAAGATTTCTTAACTTGTACTACCTGTAATTTACCCTCTGATGCTATTATATTCTTAGAAGAGGATATTGTATTTCATCAAATTCAAGATGCCATTGATTGTAACGTGCACTTTTTGTATACCCCTAAGAAGTGGAAATGCTGCCAGTGAGAGTCACACCATGGATTTTAAGATCCCAGTTTCAGAGATGTTAAAATATGGGGAATAAAAGCCTTAAAATCAGTGAAAATACCAGCAGTGGTGCTGACTTCCCCTGCTTTCTTCTGGATTTGGGTAAAGGAGCCTTAATGTTCCTAAAACAAACTATGCTTAACTCTTAAGTTATTTAGATGGCTCCCTGAAAATAGAGTTTAATTAAGATATGTTAACCAATTCATAAAGATTGTTCCTAAATCCAGAACTAAACTGTAAGACAGAAAAGAAACAATTTCTAGGGAAAGAATGCAGCATCTAATATTATGATAGAAAAATTGTCACTGTCTTTTTAACAGGTTGATATGATCAGTAAAATTCTGAAGTCTTGGTTATATGGTTCTTTAATAGTATATGATTTTCTCTGAAGACAGAATTTGAACTTTTGTGCCTATTTTCATAATCTTTTAAATTATTTAAATTTAGTCCACCATAAGCTTCATTATCTTCATTATCTTGGGAACACTTAAAAACAGCCACCAATAATATATATGCCTAAAGAGACTGGTGATTTTATTTAGGTAAGAATTCTGCCAATAAAGTAAACTGGAAATAGATAATTATAATACAGTAGCCAAGACATGGAAGTAACCTAAATGTCCAACAACAGATGACTGGATAAAGAATTTGTGGAATATTTATACAATGGAATACTACTCAGCCATAAAAAAGAATAAAGAAATGCGATTTGCACGCATGGACCTAGAAATCATCATTCTAAGTGAAGTAAGCCAGAAAGAGAAAGAAAAATACCATATGATATCACTCATATGTGGAATCTAAAAAAAAAAAAAGAAGGACACTAGGAACTCATATACAAAAGAAAGGCAGACTTGCAGACATAGTAAACAATCTTATGGTTACCAGGGAGAGGGGTGGGAAGGGATAAATTTGGGAGTTTGGGATTTGCAGATGTTAGCCACTATATATAAAAATAGATTAAAAAAAAAACAGATTTCTTCTGTTAGCACAGGGAACTATATTCAATGTCTTGTAATGACCTTTAATGAAAAAGAATATGAAAATGAATATATGTATGTATATGTGTGACTGGGACATCGTGCTGTACACCAGAAACTGATGCATTGTTACTGACTGTACTTCAATTAAAAACAGAAATAGATCATTATAGTTGCTATCTTCAGCCATTTCATTTTTACTATTTTTGAATTTGTTTATTTTGTTATGTATGAAACCATAAAGCCATTTTAGCTCCTAGGAAGGAAGGAAGGAAGGAAGGAAGAGGGGGGAGGGAGGGAGGAAGCCATTTAGTGCCTCTTATTTATTGTAAGTTGCTCTAAAAATAATTCTGATTAGTTAGCTGCAAATTGTTGTGACTTGTGTTTCACAATATAGAAAAATTCTCTCTTCTTGGCCTTAATATCAGATCTGAAGTGCTCAGAGGATTCCATTTTTGCTTTGTCAGAGTGCTTTGCTTCGCCTTCCAGCCTCAGCAGCCAGCGCCCAGCTGTGTTCTGATTCGCAGCATGAGGGCGTGCTGCTCAGCGGACCCTGTGCAGGAGCCTGTGGCGAGGGGTGTGACTTGCTTTTCTTCTCGTTACTCACTCACTGGGTATAAATGCTGAAGTTAATGAGCAGCTCTTCATTCATTTTTTTCTGGCAGTGGTGTTGCTGTTAGCATATCTTTCTGTCAAGCCTGGCCTCGGTCAATTAGAGACCGTGGTATGTGTACTTCCGCTGAGCATATTTGTCAGGTTTTTAGTTTTTCACAAAGGCACTGGGTTGCCGTTCCCAGGATTTTATTCAGTGTCTTTCTCAAGGGGGAGAAATCGCTTACTTGGCCTCAGTTGCAGTTTGAATTCATCTTGATTTTTAGTAGTAGTCTAGGATTTTTAGTAGTCTTCTCTAATTATTTGAGTGTCCCAGATTCTCTTGTGACAGCCAACTTAGTTTTTCTTTCTTTTTTTCTTTTCTTTTTTTTTTAAACAACTTATTTTTTAATGTTTGCATTTTATTGTCTAGGTGTGAGTAAATCTCACTTTACACACAGTTTACACTCCTTTGCCTCATTATTTTTGGTTGAAATTTTAGAATAATAAATCAAGTTATTACATTTTTGATGTTTTTGGTAACACTTCATTTTCTCCATTATTTAAGTTTGGATTGTCTGATTTTTATCTTTGACAGCTGCAGCATCAGGCAATGAGAACATACAGCCACCACCGTTGGCTTATAAGAAGTGGGGTCTACAAGATATTGACACAATTATTGATCATGCCAGTATTGGTAAGCATTACTAGTTCTAATTATTTTGGAATTTACTTCTTAGACTTTGATTGAAGTATCTCATTTGTTAGAAATACCGATTTATTCTTACGTGAAAAGAAAAATGCATTGCGTTTAGTGAGGTATTTGGAAAGTAGTTCAGACTTAGAGATTCTCATAGGTTAATAATGTCTTTAAGAAATAGTAGTTTTAATGATTATGCCCTCAGCAGCAGTATGTTACAATTTTAAGTCAGTCACTATTCAACTTAATTTTTATGCAGATGAGTTTAATTCATGTAATTACCAGATAGATCAGTCTTATAAAAATGTAACCAGCAGAATATAGATAAAAGCAGATTTCTTCTTGCAAACAGTATATGAAGGCTGACTGTTAGGTCTCGGAAATGCAGAGATGGAACGACATGGTCTCTGCTGTCAGGAAGCAGGAGGCTAGTTGGAAGAAATACTTGGAAACAATAATGTACCCCAGCATAACGACTGTTGTAGCAGACAGGTGGACCAGCTGTAGTGGGAGCAGGGGAGGAGCCCCTTGCGCTGAGGGATCAGGAAAGAGGAGGTTGACTTCAGTCCGAGATTGAAAGAATGAGTAGGACTTGACCCAGAGAACCTGGGTAGTCTAGCGCGCAGGTGCTAGGTGTGCCCTGAGTGCTGGAAATGAGGAGGGCTGGCACGAGGGAGGCCAGAGTGTAAGCAGGAGTCAGATTCTGAAGGCCTAGTAAACTCTGCAGAGGAGTTGAGATCTTTCTCCCAGCCACACTGAGAGTCAGTGAAGGATTCTGAGCAAGAGAATGGTATCACTGAGCCTGTTAGAAAAATCACTTTGGTGGAAGTTTAGGGGTTGCATTGTAGGAGGTCAAGACTAGAAGCCAGGTGCAGTCAGGAAGCTGTAGTTATCTCAGTAAGAAGTAATGAACTTCTGAATTAAGCGTAGAAATGTGGGTGGGGAAGAAAGAAATGCCATTTTAAAATACATACGTATTTTTTCCTGTTATAGTGTAGTAGATGCTTGTTAACATTTTCAAATAGCATACAAACATATAAAGAAAGAAGGAAAAAGTAGCCCTTTAGATCTACCACCTAGAGATACCACCAGCCTCTCGGGAAGCATCCTTCCAGACGTACATGTGTCAGTGCGTGTGTAACGTGTGTATGGTTACGTACAGATGTGTTTTCATGAGTAGGGTTATATCCTGCCAACTATATTGTAGCCCTTCTCTAATCCATGAAGAGGCTTTCACAACAATTTTGCTAGCTATACATTTTGTTGGAGTGCTACTAGAAGACAGATGGCATCCTTGAAATAATTGAAAAGGTTTTATTTGCAGAGAAACTGTGCAGATGTGGCAGAGGAGAACCACAAGGGAGAGTAGCGTCTCGGGGCTGATTAGCAGTCCAGCTGTTAACCGTTCCTAGGCCTAAATTCTGCTCACTGGAGATAATTATAGAATCGTGCCAGAAGAGCAGGATGGCTATTGGCCAGTGGCCACGCGGAATAGCTGTGCTGGCTTCATTCTCCTTTCTGTCTTTGATCTCCTGATGGGGCTTCCCATTGTCTGAACCCAACTCGAAGTCGAGGTTAGTGACTTGTGCACCCCCGCTCCTGGGGGCCAGCAGGGAGAGAAGGAAGGAGTGTGAATCTAGAGGTGGGAACAGAAGATGCCTGACAGACAACTCTCTTTGTTTATTGTTGCATTTCTTGCACAGAATACAGGCAGACTTCACTATATGTGTTTCGCTTTATTACGCTCCACAGATACTGCGTTTTTACAAATTGAAGGTTTGTGGCAGCCCAGTGTCGAGCAAGTCTGTTGGTGCCATTTTCCCAAAAACATTTGCTCACTTTGTGTCTCTGTGTCATGTTTTGATAATTATTGAAATATTCCAACCCCTCCACTAGCAAAAAGATTATGACTTGTTGAGGACTGAGAAGGTGCTTAGCAATTTTTAGCAGTAAAGCATTTTAAAATTGAGGTTTGTACATTGTGTTTTTAGATGTCTACTGTTGCACACCTAACAGACTACAACAGAGAGTAAACATAGTTTTTATATGCACTGGAAACCAAAAAATTCAGGACTCACTTTGTTGCGATATTCACTTTATTTCGGTGACCTGGAATTGAACCTGTAGTATCTCTGAGGTCTGCCTCTAATCTGTGTTAAGCACCTTATTGATAGACACTTCCATTTGTCTTTACTTTTTTGCTAATGTTAAAGTGTTGCGAGATTCCAAAGTGTTGAGTTCAGTTCAGGGTAACTTCCCTGTTCTGTTAATTAAACTTTGGGACATTGAAACAGGCTAGGAGAAATGATTGGATAGAAAATATTATTCTATTCATTTATCTCCCAGCCTACAAAATGGAAAAAAAAAGGAAGGTGCATTGAGCTTAGTGGTATGTACATCTTTATTTAAAGGTCTTATTAACTATTCAACAAAGAAATGAATGAATATTATGTCCTAGGCTAGAGATACTGGTGCTAGAAATGTAAGACAGACGGGACACCTGCCCTGGTGAAGCTTACATTCTGGTGATGGGGAGGCAAAAAATAAACAATTAGACCAAATGAATAAATATGGTAATAACAAAATGTTAGTAAGTATCATGAAGAAAATAAGCAGAGGGTCATGAGAAAAGTAAAGGCAGAAGGAACTGGGCAGACTGGTGAGCACAGGCCTCTCCTGAGACATGAAGGATGCGAAGCAGCAGGCCGCGTGAACAGGTGTAGGAGGAGCATTCCCGGCAGAGGAAGCAGCAGACATGGAGGCCTGCAGGCCCTGGAAGACTGGGAAGGAGGTCGGTGTGACTTGGTTGGAAGGAGTGAGCGGGAAATGGGACCAGGGAAGTATGGAGACATAAACTAGGGTCAGATCACATAGGGGTGAGGAGTTGAGGTTTTATTCTAAACGCAGTGGGTGTCATTGCCAGAGTCTTAAGTATGGACTGTTTAACAATATTACTCTGCCTGCTCTTCAGAGAGAGGCTTGCAGAATAAAAAGTGAAAGCGAGGAGACCAGCAGGGAGTTTGCTGCAGGAAGAGAGAAGGATGGCTTTGTCTAGGAGGAGGCAGTGGCACTGGGGAGAAGTTGACAGTGAGATGTATTTGGCACTTCCTAAGGGATGACTGTGAGAAATGAGAGAAAAGGAAGGATCAAAGATTTCTTAGTTTTTAGGTTTGAGCAACTGAGTGGATGATCAGACTGTGGCTGAAAGGAGAAGGCAGAGGTTGGAGTGGACGAATGGAGAGTTGTGTCTGTTACAGGTTAACTTCGGACACAGTCGGACATCCAAATGGAGGTGCCAAGTAGATAGTTGGATAGATGAGTCTGAAGGTCAGGAAAGAGGTCTGGATTATGGATATAAATTTGGGAGGGGATGGTTAACTGTGGAATGCCACACAGAGTTCAAGAAAGGACATGGTGGATTGGATTTGATGACCTAGAGCTCTTCATTGACTGTGATGGGAGCAGTTTAAGTAGAGCAGTGGGGATGAAAGCCAGATTGGGGTATGCTTGAGAATAACTATTTCCACCTCCTACTTTCAAAAGTCAGAAACACAAGAACAGGAAATCAACTCACAGCGTCTCCATTTTGGCTTCAGTCCTGGCCTCTTTGTTAAGCTTCTTACTCATTTTCCGACTCCTCCTGAATATCCAGACTTAACACATCTGAGACAGGATTCTTGATATCCTCCCATCAGGCTTGTGCCTCCTTTTTGCTTCTGTCTGGTCTGTATCAGCTCTCTTCTTCTCTTGCTCATATCAAAAGCGTTCGAGTCATTCTTGACTCCTTTTTTTTCTCATGCTCCTTGTCCAAGCTACCGTTTGTCTCTGCTGCACCCCAGTAGATCCTGAATCTGACCACCTCTCATGTCCACTGCTGTCAGTATGCTAATCCAAACTACCATCTTCTCTTGCCTGAACTATTGAGGGGAGAAAAAATCTAACTGGTCTTTCTGCTTCCTTTCTTCCCTCTTTAAAATCTGTCCACCAATTAAATTAGAAAGTATTTTAAAACTTAAATTTCAGTTTATACTCAACACCATTCACCCTTTGATTTTGTGCTGGTAGAGTCAGGCAGAACTTAGGCCAATTTTTTCATGTAGTAAAAACATTTTGTATATTGACTCATGAATTCATTCATAATTATGAGACAGGCATACTAACCTTTCAAAATTGTTCAGCGTTTACAAGGAACATTTGATGACTTTAATCCCTGGATCCAGTAAGTGGTGTGCTTATGAACTCCCGAAAGGCATCTCCTTTCTCAGGACTCATGTTCTGGAGCAATGCAGGTTTTGATCACTTGCATTCAGAGCAGAGGCAACACATAGATAAGAAAATTAGTGTAAGTCATGTTCCGTTCTACAGTGTGTTTGAGTTCAGAACCTCTCAACCAGGTATCTTCAGGTACCGGGAGAACCCAAGTTTGAAGACACTGCCTGAGACCACATACGTGGCAGTCTAGTGGAGAGCTCTTTACTTTCTAGATACTTTCTAGATTTCTCAGCTCACTCCCCCCCCACCCCCACCGCCCTGCCACCCAGGTGAATTTAAGTGTCACTGGCTTCTCTGATGCTCCACAGCATGTGGTGGCAGCATTCAGGCTGTCTCCTTTTGCTCTCAGAGCCTCGGGGACATGAACAGTAGCTCTTCGTTATAAAGGGCTGGGGGTTTCTGGGCTACAGAGCAGATAGATGTCTGAAAGTACTTGTCTTCACTGTGTTGGGAAGGATACGGGAGCACAGATGCTCTCTCACCTTTTTGGTTGGGAATGTAAATCAGCACCACCTCTATGGCGTGCAGTGTCACAGTATTTTTAAGATTTTCAAAAAAAAATAGCTCCTCTTTGGGCCTGTACTTCTGTTTATGAGAATTTATTGTACAGATGAACCGATATATGGATTTGCAAAGAAAGATCAAGGATCTATCTTGCAGTGTTACTTGTCGTGGCAGAAGGTGGGAAACGACCTAAAGGTCCGCTAGAAGGTCGGGTCAGTTACGGCGTGGCCGCCCAGTGGAATACTCTGAGCAATTGCCAAGACTGAGGCATGCCTCCTTGATATTTCATTAAATTAAAAAACAAGGCATACATCAGTTTATTTGGTGTGCAGTCATTTATGTACATACAACATTTCTGGAAAGCAGCATAAGAAACTTTGAGTTGTTGCCTTGAAGAAGTGAGCTTACACCCAGAGATATTGGTGGGCTCCGTATTTCTTGTGCCATGTTGAATTTTGTATTTAAATTGCTATTTAAATTTTGTTTGATAATATTTTATTGTTTAGAGGGATTATGGATGGCAGTTTTTGTGTCTTATGAATGTTTTATGGCATTGATTTTTGTAGCTTTTAAAAATGACTTTTGTCTGTTAGGTGAAACTAAGCAGTTAGCATCTCTTAGAATGGAGTTGAAATAAAAATTGAATGACCTAAAATGACAGTGTCATTTCAGTGCATTAAAATCATGTGTTGTTGTTTTATCATTAGGTATTATGACTCTGTCCGCTTTTGATCAAATGAAGACTGCCTCCAATATAGGCGGATTTAATGCAACAATTAAAAACAGCCCGCCCGCCATGTCTCAGTATATCACTGTAGGGTCCAGTCCATTCACAGGCTTCTTCTATGCTTTAGAGGTAAGAGTTTCATCACTGATCATGAGTAAGGCTACTCTTGATTTTTCAGTAAATTTGCAGATTGAGTGTGGTAACAACCTTAGAAAGATCGGAAGCAGTTTACGTTTCTAACTTTCAGTGTAAGCTAGTCTCAACTCACTTTCTTCCAAGTTCTTTAGATTAACTGAAAAGGTGCTAAAGTCAGCGTAAAACAAACAGCCTTCTTTGTTTCTGGTGCCCTGAGTGGGTTAGGGTTAGCTGAGTTGTCTTTAAATATTGCTGCAATATTCAGAAGCTTAGGGTTGTTAGTGATGTCAGCCCACCAGGGATCTGAGTAAATTAGGAGGTAAAAAGACAGAACAGGCTGCCAAGTATTCTTGATAAAGTGGTGAAAATTGCTTCCTGAGACTGGGGAAGGTTAGGTGTTAGATTTGGCAGTTCCTAGTTTTTGCTTAAAAAGCACACATCTCAGAATTGTCCAAACCATCTTTTTACTTACTAAAAGTATATATCAGAAAAAAGAGGGGAAGAGTCAGCTGTGTGTGGATAGGAAATCGATAGCCCTTCTAGAATGATGCCATTTTAATATCCTAGTTTACATTTTTAAAATTAATTACAGTTTCAAGAGAAATCATAAAGCTAGACCACTAGTGATTTTACCTCTAAACTAGCAGAGTTAAAACTTTTGATTGTATTGCTACCTTCTACCTTTTTAAAGTAAGCCTAGTTTAGAAAGTATGCTGTATTTTTCAGCTCTTTCAAATGTTCTGTTTTTCAGGGTAGCACACAACCACTGTTATCTCACGTTGCACTCGCTGTAGCGAGTAAACTCACTTCTGCTTTGTTTAACGCTGCCAGGTAAGGACATCACAGTTAAGATGATGTAATTTGTATCTCGCTTAGTTTTAACTTAGTTTTGATAGTCTGTGTTTTAAAACGCTGTCAGCCCTGGCTTTATTTTAAATTTTCTTCCCCTGCAGTGGTTGGCTTGGTTGGAAGAGCAGGCATGAAGAAGAAGCTGTCCAGAAGCAAAAACCCAAGGTTGAACCAGCTACCCCATTAGCTGTAAGGCAAGTCCATCATGCTTTTCTCACATGTTAGTAATTTTAGAAATGTACGGTGTGTCTGCGTGCTTAGCTGATTTGTTAATGTCCTGAGTCTTTGGAGCTTCTGAAAGGCATTTGCTTAGGACTCATTCTTTCCTCCAGAATGTAAACTCCACGAGGGTGGTGATCCTTGCCTGTTCTATTCACAGCTCTCTTCTTGTCATATAGTAGGTTCTCAGTGTGTGTTTGTTGAGTGCGCTTTTTTACAAACACCTATGCACTTAGCTTACGTTGCAGGAAAATTGGTTTATTGATGGTTGTTGAATTTTTTTCAGTAAAAAGTTTAGTTTGTCAGAAAGTTGTAGAAACTTAAAAAGTACTTAGTTTTAAAAACAAAAACCAGGAGCCACGTGCATCCAGGCCCTCTTCAGTACACTGGCTTGTGCTTGCTTATTACTTCCTCAGTGCTGATGGATATTCAGTGGATTCCTCAGGTTTTGGGGAGAGGGGCCGTGATTTTTGCTTGATTTTGTTCTGAAATCATTTTTATTGCCTAACATAAAGTACCACCGTGAAGGGAAATAGAAACCTCTCCCCTGTCTTTGATGTCCTTCAACTAAAGAGATATAACTAGTTATCTGTCATTAAAATGTATTGAAGATTCTCTTCTATGGCTTTTTCCCCCCATTTTAAAGTATTGTGTTATAACACATCACATTTTCTAAAATCACCCAAGAATCAAGAAATAAGCCAAGTGGCCCTCTACATCCAATAGATGTAAGAGGGGTGTAACTCTGTCTCAGGGACTTTTTTCAAAATGAGCTCTTCTGGGCCTTTTCCAGTACTTCTTCACTTTTATTTTACTCACAGTTCTAATAAAATTGATTATAGACCAAGAGCAGTTTACAGACAACTATTTAGGAAGAGGGAAAGTCCTTGCTTTAAGCAGGTACATTGGTATCAGCAAGATATGACATCTAGGAAAAAATAGAACAGATTAGAAATAAGAACTTAAAATAGACAAAAAGATGCCTGTGTAGGGGCAGAGTATTCCAAAATTGAGTTTGCTGTGAGGAGGGTGTTGTTTCCTGTGACCTGTCACTTAATCAAGGAAAGATGGTTGTACTTGATACTCTCTGAAGATATAAAGTTATGGATCTCTATATAGAAAATCTCTGAAATGAAACTTAGGTGTTGTTATTTTATAATAGGAGAAACTCCTTTATGCATTTGTATTGCAAAATGTTTGGTGTAGATTAGTTAGTAAATTATCTATTAATCCATACAAGGTTCATTTTTCTCTATATAAAAATAGATGCAGACTGTTTTGTTAATGCATTCATTATTCTTTTATATACTTGAGGATCGGACTTTGATTTGAGTTTCTTATTTTCTTTTAACTATTAGATTTGGACTTCCAGATTCTAGACGCCATGGTGAAAGTATATGTCTGTCTCCGTGTAACACACTGGCAGCCGTAACAGATGATTTTGGCAGAGTTATTTTGTTGGATGTAGCTAGAGGAATTGCAATACGCATGTGGAAAGGTACTTATAAAAATCCAGGAAAAAAGTTAATTTGCTTTTTACCCCAATAGTTGAGCAATGTTATCCTTCTTCACTTCTGGTTAATAACACTGTTTAATTCTTTTTATTTATTCTCTCTTTTCTTTCTTTTCTTTTTTTTTTTTAACGTGAACTCAGATCAGCAACACTTGACCCAGTAGTCCAACTGATACATCCTTTAAGTGTGACTAACTCTTTGGCTCTTTCAACTTTTTCCTTCTGTATTTCTTTTCAATTCTTACTGTCATTCTCAATTCCTGAATTCAGTTTCTTGCCCCTGCCAGGTTCATTGCATTTTGCAAGGCCATGCTTGAGTCAGATGTTCTTCCCAAGTCTAGAATGTCGAGTCTTTGGGATTTAAGATGGCCAAACCTAGCAAAATCCATTTTGGCTAACTTGGCTTCCATATCCACATGCTTAGGTCAGTTCACTTAAGCTTCTCGGTAACTGTGTCAGTTAAGAGTTGCATTTAGCTGCAAGTAACAGAGCCAAGTTCAGGATTGATATGTTATCACTGTGACATACTCAGGAGCTCAGTCTCCTTCCATGTAGCTTCCCCACTCAAGGTTATCTCATGGTTCAAATGGCTGCTGAAGCTCCTGGCCTCATTACCTGCATCCCAGGACAGAAGAAGGGGAAGAGAAGAACTGACAACTTGGTCCACTTTGAAGATATTTCTTGAAGCTTTACCAAGCTTTTTCTACAATATATTAGCCAGGACTTAGTCACATGACCATACCTAACTATAAGGGAAACTTGAAAATAGGCACATTGTCAACCTGAATAAAATAAAATCTCCTTGACTAAGGAAGAAGGGAGAACGTGTTGTGTGAAATTATCTGGTTAACAGCATGTCAGCACAGACTACTGGTTAGAAACCACAATTTTAGTGCAATCTGGTCTTGTTTTATTTAGCATTGTGAGGAAAAATAGATTTGAGGACATTAAGTACTCTGGGCCAGACTGAGCCCACTGTTACCTTCTTGCCAAAGGATTCCTGCAGTGTTTACCAGCCACGTGTTTAAGTGTCTTTAGAGATAGGTTTGGATGCTGCAGATACATAGTTTCTCCCTGGTGTTTGTCTTTTGCAATAACATCAAGGGTGTGTTATCAGGGAGACTTTCGCAAAGTATAGAAGACAGGTATACCAGCTGGTCCAAATCCACCGTGGCAGTTCATTGCTGCCGTTGTTGCCTGTTGTTCTGCATCTGATGCAGTCTGCTTTCCTCCCCATTCTGCAAAGACAGGGATCAGTTGCCTGTGAGAGGGGCCACCCTCGGATGGCAGGCAGTGTCAGCTGCATCTTCCTGCTTCCCATCCTTCTGCAGCCCGCTTGCCCTCTGTCTGCACACCCCCAAGGGACTTGAATTGCAGGAAATCAATTGGATCTTTTCTTATATTTTAATTGGATTTTTATTTTCAATCTGAACCTGATAACCTCCCCAGAGTTTTTTAATGGGAAGAAATTTCTTAAAGAGGGGGAGGGAGGGGAATGGAATCAGGGAAGGTTGCTCACAAAACCTCCATGATAACTTTTCTTTTTAAAGAAAACAGTGATCAGAGGCAAACAGAAAATACTAATTTTTAATAACTTGGTGATTGATTCAAAATTTATTATCCTTATTACTATCTTCTTTTCTGTTTAAGATATTTCATAATAAAAAGATAATATACTTTTTTTTAAATGGTGGTCCTGGGAATTGAACCCAGGACCTCATGCATGCTCAGCATGCTGTCTACCACTGAGCTATTACCCACCCTCAATAATGAACTTTTATAGCTTCTCTTGAGAACCCCTCTGCCCCCCATGAAAATATCCCAGAGTGCTTCAGAAGGCTGCTGCTAAACCTTGATGAGAAAACTAAGTAGCTTTCCTTTTCTGTGTCTCCAAGGGTATCGAGATGCACAGACCGGTTGGATCCAAACTGTGGAGGATCTCCATGAAAGGGTGCCAGAAAAGGGGGACTTCTCCCCCTTTGGAAGTCCTCAGGGTCCAAGTCGAGTGGCCCAGTTCCTTGTGATCTATGCACCACGGAGGGGGATTTTAGAAGTGTGGAGCACACAGCAGGGACCTAGAGTCGGGGCTTTCAACGTGGGAAAGCACTGCAGGTAAGCCACAAACCCTGGCCTCTTCCTGGTTACGGAAAGGAATGCTTTTGTTAAAGTAAAGCTTAATTTTAAAGCTACTTATTAGATCGCAGGTTGTTTGAGAATTGAAATGCCCTTTATTATGGTTTTTCCTGCAAGTGCCTGGGATATAATTAAGGATTAAGTGTTTGTTAAACAACAAAAGAATCTGATTGAAAAGGCTCGATATGCTACCGAGTTAAAGGTAGCTTTAGTGCTGCCGTCGGTCCCCTTCCCTCCACCTGCACTGCTGGAGGCTCGGGAAGAGAGATCCCTTCACGGTCCCCTGGTGATGATGCCGAGTGAGGTGAATGCTGGGTTTGCCGCTGCAAGATAGGCTTGACTGTGTTCATGTCATTTTCTAGCACATTTGAATGAGGTGGAAACCTGTCAGTCGGGTTCTGCTTTGTTTATGTTTCTGGTATCAGCTAGTATTTGTTTGCCGCATTAAATGCTCCTGAATCGCTAATAATGTAGGGGTCCCAAGCTATAATAAAAGCAGCTTTTGACATTTCCCCTTCCGCTGAGATTTTTACCATATTGGTATGTGATTTCCTCAGGCTTCTGTATCCTGGTTATAAAATCATGGGCTTAAATAACGTTACCAGCCAGAGTTGGCAGCCGCAGACTTACCAGATCTGTCTGGTTGACCCTGTGTCTGGAAGTGTGAAAACAGTGAACGTTCCTTTCCACTTAGCACTGAGGTAAGTACTGTCACGGGCCAGCCTGTTACTGTCCTCCTGCTGACTTCTCCCTGTCCCTTATTTTGCTGATTGTTTTGCTTTGTTTTGTAGTTGTTGTTTTATTTTCCTTTCTCATTAGACTGATACCTTTAAAGTTAAATAGAAAGAATAGGAAGGAGAAAGAAATTTGGAGCGAGTCAGAATTAGAAGGGAAACAGTTTCGCATTCTGTAAGGATTTGTGGGCTTTCTTGTTGTAGTGATAAGAAGAGTGAACGAGCCAAGGATGTGCACTTAGTGAAGAAGCTGGGAGCCTTACTGAAGGCAAAATCTCCTAATCTTGGTAGGTGTCTTTTAATAAAAGCGAAGCATACTATTAGGTCATTTTTTAAATTATAAGACTATTCTCAGTGGAGCAATCAAAATACTTCAGTTCATTTATGAGCTAATGCAGCTCCTTTTTGGAATGAGGTGATGTTATACAAGCAATCATGTAGTTTTTACTCGAAATGCTCTAAAGGATGAAACAGGCCATTGCGGGAGTGTGAAAATTTGTAACAATAAAACAGTAATTTCTAAGAGAACCCAGAAACCCTTTAGACTGACTGATAGTACAAATACACGTTTTTTTCTCTCAGAATAAAATTCACCTATAATAAAAGTAGAAATTTTTAACTTTGGTTCATTGTCTTTTTAGATTTGATTGAAAGAGAAATAAAAGAATTGATTCTTGATATTAAGTACCCTGCAACCAAAAAGCAAGTAAGTGCACGCGATTAATGAACTTCCCTGCTGAGTAGCTGTACGTGTCCTTCTTAACAAAACCTTTATTTTCCTATTTCCTTCCAAACATGACAGGTTGAAGTCTTCTCTTTGTATTTTTATTCATGTTCATCCTTTTTTATATTTCCATGTGGAAGTTTCTGTTGTCTCTTTTTTTAAAAATTAAGTAATATTATCATACATGTAAGTACATGTGTTTTATACACATACACAAACCGATACATAACATATATTCAAATTAAATAAGACAGAGATGTGTATGAGCACTGCCTCAAGAAATAGACTGTTACCAGGAACTCTCCAGAGCCCTGCATGTCCCTCCTCCAGCCCACCCCCTTTTCCCATCCCAAAGGTAACCAGTGTTCAGAATTTCATGTTTCTCTTTTGCTTTTCTTTATCGTTACATCATTTCTGTATGGCTCCTTTAAAACACATTGATCCATTTTCCCCTTTTTTGAACTTTATGTACATGGAGTCATGCTGTCTTCTTCTGTGACTTGGTTCATTCCTTCGACACTGTTTCTGGGAGTCGGCCATCCGCCTGATGCCCGCAGTCGCGCCTGACTCGCGTTCTGTGCTACGTGAATTCCAGTCTGCGAGTACAGTTACTTGTTTAATCTCCTGTCAGTGGACATTTAGGCTCTTTCCAGTTTTTCTGCTGTTACAGTGATAGTGTGATATTCCTTCTACGTTTCCTGGTGTACATATGCGAGAGTGTCTCCTGAGCGTATACCCAGGAGTGGAGTTGCTAGAGTATGAGCGTCTTTGGCTGCACCAGGTGATGATAAATTGTTCTCAAGACACTGGTACTAATTTATGTTCCCACTTACATGTGGAAGGGGCCGTGTAGCCTCACAGCCTCAGCCTCCCATGGTATTGCCAGACTTGTGACCTTTTGCCAGGCTCCTGGTTATAATATGGTAGCTCATTATGATTCCTTTTACTCCCATTCCTCCTATCCAGACCCCTTGGAATGCTGCCCAAGTTCTGACTATAAATTCTTACGTGACACCCAGTCCTCATGGATGCCTCTGAACTCTGCTTTTAATCAGAACCAGAGAGCTGATGACTACAGTCGTCCCTCAGTATCCGTGGGGGTGTTGAGTCCAGGACCCCCTGCGGATACCTAAATCTGAAGGTGCTCAAGCCGCTTCCGTAAAAAGGTGTATTTGCATATAACCTCTGCACGCTCTCCTGTGGACTTTAAATCATCTCTGGGTTACTTGTAACACCTAACACGCCTAACACAACAAACAGTTGCACAGCGTTTTTGGAACTTTGTGGGATTTTTTTTCCCCAATATTTTCAATCCATGATTGGCTGAATCTGCAGATGGGGAACCCTTGGATACAGAGGGACAGCTGTCCTTGTTTTCTAATTGTTTCATGTATATTAGTCATAACGCCCCAACTTCTTCCTCTTTATCTTTTTTAAGCACCTTCATGCAGTGATCTTACCAAATATGTCATTTTCATAACGGACAGCATCTGAAATAGTGGGGTGATTTAGTGAATCCTGATTTCTTTTTCTCTCTCTCATTTCACTGTGGCAGTCATTTTTCAGAAACACTTGTTTATTGTTTTATTGTAGAAGAGGCAGGTCTCTGGGACTTTTAATCGAGTTTTCTATTCCACTGATACTGCCGTTTGGCTCTCATTTTCCTCAGGGCAGAATCTCCATTATTAAAGGTAGCCCTTGTGACAAAGTGGGCTTGTGGAAAGGCAGTTGAGGGCATCTCGTGGAAGGGGAGGGTCATAACCCACACAGTTCTTCTCATTTTGTTACCACCTTTCTTACCTTACATCATGGAACAACGAAATTGGGAAACTGACATAGTGCCACAAATACCTGCCAGTGGCAGGAAGCGGGGCGGTGGGGGGGGGTGGGGAGTATCCGTGTCTAGCAAGGCCAGTGGAGCCAGCCAGCCGTGCTCAGCTGCAGTGACTAAGCTGTCGTCGGTCTTTATCATCGACGTGACAGTAGCAGCCTCTGCTTTTCACTCATGCCTGTGTGGTATAGACTCAGACTCTTACTGGTGAATAGCTTTATCTCTGTTTCTGTTTCGTCTTGGCCATTCTGTTGAACGTCAGTTGCCTTCTCATTGTCTCATTCTCAGTCCAGACTTCTTGTCATTGTACCGTATTTGGCACGACATGGAATGCATTACATGTTACTCGTGATGCAGCTTTAATTCTCAGGTGTGCACACGGAAACATCTTTAAAGTGGAGCGTCCCTTTGAGACTTGGGGTGGTGCAAGTGTAGGCATAAATGTAAAATTTAAAAAACCAAACCACTGCCTTCTGTTTACAAGAATTGCTCCATATCTTTCTTCTAGGCATTGGAAAGCATTTTGGCAAGTGAACGTTTACCATTTTCCTGCCTTAGAAACATCACTCAGACTTTAATGGACACTTTAAAAAATCAAGGTAATGGGGTTTGTACTAACTGGAGGTATATATATAGTCTCACCTCAAATTTTGGTACTGATTATAGAAAGCTATTATGGCTTATGATGCCACCATGTTTGTTTAATGTGGGAATAATATATAAGACAGAAGGAAGCTGATTTCCTACGTTAGTATTGGGGACTTTTTAATTCCCTGGTCATTGTATGCAGTTGATCTTCATCTGAACTTTCCCTGAAGATGGTGACTCTGTTTCTCACCGTAAGTATTTTTCTTTTGAATCCATCAACTGTGAGGAAGGTTATCAGTATGGAATGATGAAAAGTTTAGAGCAGCGTGATACAGTTTAGAGCAGCGTGAAAGCCACTGGCACGAGGGGACGCATTAGCAGGTGGCAAGCAGAAACGACCAGGTTCTCTTACTGCCACTGTGTTTTATTTAACTTTATGGAAAGAGAGAGATTTCTGTAGATGGGGCTTTCTTTAATGTCATTTTGACTGAGATAATGATTTTTTAAAAAATCCGTGCTTTGATTAATGTTTTGTTAATGTATGGAATCCACATTTCCTTATCTGCGTCCCTCATGAATGGAGTTAGGACTTCCAAAGTCACAGACTGTGATTACATGATCAATTCTGAGTTTGCTGGTTTTTACTCTTCAGAATTTATTTGTCTGGAAAAGAATGAGATTTGTAACTTGTGTTGTAGCTCCATGTTCTGTGCAGCTGAGCTAGCAAAAGTTAATTTATTCTTAATTCCTAGTATCAGTTAAATTGTAGCATGTGGTGTGCTGACTTCATCTAGTCATGACTTTTTGTTTGTTGTGTAAACTATATGAAGCCAGCTTTATATTTAATTATAATTATATTTAAGCCAACTTAAAGTGGCTTAATAAACAAATCATAATATGCTACTTCAGGTCTTTAAGCATCCTAATTTTGAGATTTTTTTTTTTCTTCAGCACATACGAAGAGCTGACTTTTGGTAAATAGTGATCTCCTTTATTGCACACAACTTGTTAGAAATACCTCTTTTAAAAAATACAGTACACTTACAAAGTCACCCCACCTCTCAAGGCTTTAACAAAATATCAAAATTAATTAAATTAAAAATTATCTTTTACTGGCCTGGGAGTGAACCAAACACTGTTGTTGGAGTTCTATAACTAGTTTCAGGTTCTCCCTATAAATGAGATTCCTAAAAATGTCATTTGGTATACTAAGTTTTATCGTGGCTGTAAGAACTCAGTCTTCCATCTTACTGGATTCCTTATCAGAATTCCTGGGAGTTTTCAGTGTCTGCCTTTTTAAAGTTTAAATATTTGTTTTGTATTAGAAATATTTAAATTATCATACAGGAATATATTATACAGAGAGTATTTTTCCAGCATTAATCTTGGAAAAAAACTAATTGATGGAGGATATTAAATGGAATTCTACTTTTGGTCTCTTTGTCAGCCTTTCTTGAAGATACAACTGTGACAGTCCACAGTTTCTGCCTGCATTATTACATCTTTCACACCGTGGTAATAAGGAGAGCCAGGCAACTTTCTGTTTGTCTTTTCTCAGGATGTGCGCATAATAGACAACGTATGAGTTATGGGGTGAGGGAGAATATGTTCAAAGCCGTCTCCAAATCATTCATCTAAATTTGAGTGATATATTTCTTCTTTCTTTTCTCCTCCCTGCTCTTAGAGCACCTTATTCCATTTAAAAATTCAGATATTTTGCCATGATGGAAAAATTTTTACCATCTTAATCCATTATAGCTTAAGCTGCCCAATATTTAATAAAATAGAACCTCAAGGAATTATGTAATATTAAGAGATTTAATGAAAGAAAAGCCTTTTTTTCCAGTCTGTTAAATATATCTCTTTAATGTATTTTCTCCTTCTACCTTTTAGAGCTTGAGTCTGTTGATGAAGGATTGCTACAGTTTTGTGCCAGTAAATTGAAATTACTTCATCTTTATGAGTCTGTCAGTCAATTAAATTCCCTTGATTTTCATTCAGACACGCCATTCTCTGATAATGTGAGTAATCCCATTACTCATTATACAAAATAATCCCTTTGATTATTTTTAGTTTTTTTAATTGGTAGTAAAGAAGTAGATTATTAAGATTTTTTTTAAGTGCAGAGTTTTATTTTCTTTACAAGACCCCCCTGTTGGCTTTCTGTGCCTTCCTGTTAAATTTATATTATTTATGCTAGAATATTGAATTTATTATTAATCCATTTTCAGTACCTAAAAGCATTTGGGTTTTTCCTAACCTATTTTTTAAAGCTACTTCTTATAATACAACTTCTTCTGGACAGGATTTGCCAAGTAAAATTTATACAAATTACTGAAGTAGCAAAACTTTAATTTCTTTTAAAGAAAAAAAGTGATTCTGCTTAAACAGAGGAGACCAGCTTTTCTATGTGGTTGTCAGCAAACTCACACTGCTCTGTTGTTTACTACATAATGAAATGCATTTAAAAAATACTCTATCTTACATCAAAGTGCTTAAAATAATTGTAGTAAGTGATCTGTGTTTTTATTCTGTAAAATGTAAGGAAGTGATATGATAGCACCTTGTAATCTTTATTACAATACAATATCGCTCATTTCTGAGGAGAATATACAAAATTCTTACTTTCCATGCAGAGAAATAGAATTTCTCTTAGTAGGGAATAGAGAGAAATATTGTCCTCTCTTCCCTTAGTTACTGGGTGACCTTGGGGCGGGTTGTCTGGCTTCAGGGCCTCATGTCTTTTACTTATTTAAAGGAAAATTATTATTAAGGTGATGTTAGTGATTTGTCACATCCCTGGTAATGCTTTCAAAAAACTTATCTGGTATATCTGAAAGTTAATTGAGTTTTAATGTGGATGGCTTTTATTATAAATATATATACATAAATAAAGATTTTTAAACAGAAAAATGAGGCAAGGTTTTACTCTCTGTATTGGAAATAACCTACACATTCCAACTTTTTTTTTTAAGTATAGGTGGATTTTATAAAGTATTTTAACAATTTGTTCACAGTAATATTCTGTGATTGCCATTATAAATGACAAAGCCATTTTTTTTCAGGAACTTTTGTTCTGCTGTCTACTTTACCAATAGTTAAAAATCATTTTGAGCAACAGGAAAGATTGAGTTGATTAAGTTATGGCTACATGTTTGCCTAGACATTTCATAGATTTATCAATGCCTAATTTTTTTTTTAAGTAAAATCCAAACTCTTCCTTGAACCCTGCCAAGGAAAGTGAAATATATGGCATTAATAATCTCCTGTAGAATTCATTTCCACACAATAGTCCCAATATAGTGAATAAAACAATTACAGAATTTTAAAAATCAGTTGGCAGATTGTCATTTTTTATTTTTATTTTTGCATTTTTAAAACAGTTTGGAAGAACTGAAACCATATTTTGCTGTAAACTTGTCTGGATCCTTAAAAGAAGCAGCAGTCAGCTTCTAGGCTGATGGTTAATTTTGTACATACAGGACTAAAATTCAGATCTGAATGAACTCATTTTTGCTGTCTCTGGGACCTAGTTCATATAAGCTTGTGTATAAGTTTAGTCTGGCATTGAACTGCTTGTATGTGTTCAGTAGCATTTTGGGGTTTTCTACTTGTTTTTAAAAATAACAACCATAAGTAAATAAATAATAAAACTGCTCTTGTTTAAGAATGCAGCTTTAATCTTGTAGCGTGAGGGGAAGAAAGTTCTGCTTGCTGTGGCAAATTTATGGTCTTTTAACCGTGTGTGTTGTGTGTACGTGTGTGACTTTTCAATCTCTCCATCCCTGAGGGGCCACAGAGGATTTATATGTAGATACAGTGAGGACTGTTTTCCACTGCTTTTATTTTACAGTGTTTATGCATTCAGATAGTTCTTAAGTTTCCTCAGAATCACAAGAGTTTCAGTTGACACCCTTAAAATTTTTTTCCTGATTAAGCAATAATATATATTTATTAAAATTCAGACATTTTAGGAGAGTATAATCTCAGGAAACTTTCTAAAAATGGTACTTTCAGTAATACGTAGTGTTTCAAGATTAGTTTATTTAAATAACGTACTCATGAATTGAGTCAAATTTTTTTTTAAATTTCTTTTCCATTCCTTTTCTTTCTTTCTTTTTTTTTTTTTTGGTGGGGGGAGGTAATTCGGTTTATTTATTTATTCTTAGAAGAGGTACTGGGGATTGAACTCAGGACCTCATACATGCTAAGCATGCGCTCTACCACTTGAGCTATACCCTCCCCACGAGAGTCAAGTTTTAAGCACATCACATTAATTAAAAAGTCATCTTTTGCTTAGAGGACAGTGTTGACACATAAGGCAGAGTCATGGAAAGGGATGTGGTCTCTTCAGAACTTCTCTTTTTCCTGTTTTTAAGGACTTGGCTGTGTTACTAAGGCTTGATGAAAAAGAATTCCTGAAGCTCCAGGCGTTATTAGAGAAGTACAAACAAGAGAACAGCAGGACTGCTGTCCGGTTTTCTGATGTTAAGGATGGCGTGTTGCCTGTGAAAACATTCCTGGAATATTTAGAATATGAGAAAGATGTGATCAACATAAAGAAGACCAGTGAGGAGGAGTATGTGGCTTTAGGTAGGTAGAATCATAAACTGCTCTTTGAACCCTCCCTCTGCTAGATGACAGCCTGGGAGGAGCTTACAGCATCTCAGAGATCCAGTTTGTTTTGAAATCAGTTAACCAAAGGACTTAATGTATGTTTTACAGCCAACCAAAGATACTCTGGATACGTAGGCACTGTGTCATAAAAGCTGGACTGAATTGAAAGTACACTTTGACACAACATTGTAAAATGACTATAACTCAACAAAAAAAGTTTTTAAAAAAAAAAGTACACTTAGGAGACAGCGTTAGACGTGTAATGATACCCTCTGCTTTCATCAGTTAAGCAAATTGAACCATTGATCTCTCTTCTCTCGTCGTGTTTCACTTCTCTGGGACTCCAGGTTGCAATTCAGGGCAATGGTTCGTCCAAATGGTAAAGAGTCGTTGGTGACTGGCTTTGTGTTTGTTTCACTAGGCAGTTTCTTCTTTTGGAAGTGTTTGCATGGAGAGAGCGCCACTGAGGATATGTGCCGCACCCTGGAGTCGGCTGGACTCAGCCCCCAGCTGCTGCTGGTAAGGGTTCTCGTTGCTGGGTGCTGCTCTTCCTTGCTCATGTCACGGGGAAGTGTCAGTCTTTTTTTTTTTTTTAAAGCATTATTTAAAGTATATTCTGGGACATACATGAAAACTTTCTAAAGATGATCAGAAAATTTATCATCACCATATTTAATTGAATCATATTATCTTATTTTTCTCATTCTCTGTAAATTATAACCAGCATATTCCATGGTTGGCCTAAAATAAATTAAGAACCTGACATGTATGCATGCATTTATAATGGACTGTGACCATCAGTGAAAATGTTCATATTAGAATTTTAGAAGTTCTTATCCGGAAAACAAAATAAAGTTCCCTTAAAGCACTATGGAATTATCACACATTCCCCGACTTTGAATGTATGCTAGGATTTAATCTCTGTGCTATAACAAATGTAAATAAAAGAGTTGTCCGATGGAAAGACCACACACTAAGTTTGCACCCTTTGTGGAAAGGGCAAGGGAGTCCCCTACCATCACCAGCTCTGCTCTTTACTGCCCCCTGCATGTGCACATACACGTACTGTCACACGCCCCCTCGCATCTTTGTTTTTGGCCAGGATGTGGGCATTCCACCTCTATGAACTTGATGACTATGTTGACATATTCTTTTAATTAAACATTTAAGTCCTTTAAAAATGGATTCGGGTCTACCTCACTGTATAGTATCTATGTCATCAGGAAGTAAAGCAGTTAAATACACATTGGTTGTACATGGATGTGCATAAGCTGCTTTCCTCATAATAGCCAAATCCTGGAAACCATGTGGTGCCCTTCAGCGGGTGAACAGATAAACAGACTGTGGCATATCCTTAACCATGGAATGCTCTTCAGCAGTAAAAGGAGTGAACTTCTGATCCAAGCAACAGATTAGATGAACAAGGAAAATATATGGAGTAGAAAAAAGCCAATCTTTAAAAGATACATACTGCATGATTCTTTAGATTATAAGCAAAGGTTACCTTGTTGGGCAAGAGGCAGGAAGAAGGGCTGGCATGGGAGAGACAGGGAAAGAGAGTTAAACAGAAGAACAAGTTCTTTTTGTTTGTTTTAGGATCTGCTAAAGTTGGTGGTAGATGGGGGAGCAACCGGTTAGTTGGAGAAGAAGGTAGAAGAGTTAATAGTGTGAAGAGAGAGCGAAGACTTGACATTTAATTTGTCTAAATATAATGAAGTTTAAAATAACCCTTCGGGTTGGCTGTCTTTATGAACACTTTGAAACTCGGTTGCTGTTGGGGACATGAATCAAGCTTTGAGAAACTCTAACCCTGCAGTGTGTTTAGAAACTGTGCTGTTAACATAAGCCCTGGTCATACATTTTGTGTTCAGAATTAATCAGAGTGAGTCTAATGGCAACTTAGCTGTGAACCTGAAAGATAAGTTCTGCCATCTCCCCTCATTTCCTTTTGATTTGCTTCACAGCACATGTGTGCACAAAACACCGAGACAGAGACAGAGTAATTTCCAAGTCACTATGGAATGTCTTCGTTGCCTATGTGGGCAACCCATTTTTTTTTTTTAACCTGCCTAGTGATTAAGCAGCAGTGCACTATGAGGTTAAAAGGCAGTCTAAAAGATAGGAAATAACCTTGATAAATGAATACAGTCAGTTGCTGCTTTATGGATGACACAGGATGTTAGGTAGCAAGTAGAATGTATAATATGACCCCATTCTTGTAAAACAGTGACCCCCTCCATTCCGTCCCCCCTTCATATACTCTCTGTATGTCTGTACTTAGAAAAGCAGTTAGTGGCTTGGCACATAGTAAGCTCTGCATAGCCATTAGCATTTATTGTTGTTAACATTGTCATTGTCTTAGGCATACGAGGGCAAATGTGAAAGGACACACTCGGTTGTGAAAATATAAAAAGGTTCTTGTAAAGGATGAAGTAGAAAGGAGGCTGATAAAGGGAGAGATGTGAAAGGGTTAAAGAAAGGGAGACAAGTTAAACCAAAAAAGGGAGAAATAGAACACTTTAAACGGTGTATGTTTTTATATTTGTAAAATTACATATGTATATAAATTTATATGTACACGTACGCATTTTTAAAGAGAGGAAAGAAAATGTGTGTTACAGTCAGGCAGCTCTGCGTTCAGACTGTAGTTCTAACTTATTAACTGTGTGGTGCTGCGTAAGTTACTTTTCCTTTTCATCATTTGTAAAATCTGGGTATCGTCTTTGCACAAGAGGTGGTTAGGATCGAATGGGATGATATCCCTGCCGGGTACCCACATCTCCCGACCTTAGGTCAACCTCCTAAGTTGATATCCTTCCCACACTTCTCCAACTTCCTAATTGTCTTAATTGTTGGAAATTATTTGTACTAATGCATTTAAACTGATGTTTGACCTTTATTTTAGAGCTTTTTTTTTTTTTAACATAAAGGCACTGCAGAATTATAAGCAGTCAAGGCCTTTCATCCACACCAGTACTTACAGATGGGACACCATGCCTTTAAATTTTTCCTTATCCCAAAGTAATCTGAGTACAAATTTTATGAATTTACTTAAATGTTTTAAATTTAACTTCAATATGCTGGTTCTTAAAAGTCTCTTCTGTCAATTTAAGTGGTTTTTTTTGTTTAAAATCCGTTACTCATGACCTGTCAGTGATTGGGAGTTTGATAGTTTTACATACTCATTTGCTGCTGCCTAGTCCCCCGTGTCTTCATATGGCCATGGCCAGGGCTAGATTCACAGCTCCAGACCTTCCAGTTGTAACCTCCAGTCCTAACCCAGTGTCTCCGTGCCAGTCCACTGTGACCCATGCTGTCACGGTAGTGTCCTTTCTGATGATCATTCACAGGGGCTCGAACTGAAGGGGGGAGTACTTGACCTAAAGAAGCGGTGGAGATAGATGAGTTTAGATCCCCAGCATCTCTAAATGGAGAATCTCTAAAGTAGACAAGATGCTCTGTTCTGCCCCTCACGTTACCTTATGTAACAAGCAAGCATTTTATCTCCCAGCCCGCGGGACTGAATCACTCATGTATACACGTCCGCTCTCTAGAAAAGTGCAAAATTATGTTTACGTTAAATATATTTTTAGACTGAGAAAGATTTAAATTTGATTTCAGTCTCTGCTCCTGAGTGTTTGGCTTTCTAAGGAAAAAGATATTTTGGAC